>NC_067478.1:4634833-5289833 GCF_947179515.1 Apodemus sylvaticus | reverse complement strand
TGCTGATGATTGAGCCCATGCAAAGCACACATTCTACCTTTGACCTGGCCCCACTCCTCTCCTTCTTAAGTGTCACTAATTGTAGTAACCAAAGCCTTGCCTTGTCCTCAATATCTGGAAGAATAGTGTTTTCATTCTATTCTATATGGCACAACAGTACTCTATAAGAGCTGACCATATGAACATGTATAGTGTCATAAGGGGACACACGCCCCTGCCACCCTGCCCCATGAGCAGAACAAATCAGAGCTTTAACTCACTTGGACATTGAGAGCACTTTAGAACCATGTGATATGTACTCTTTTTTTTTTTCTTTCCTGGTCTATTAGCCATGGATATGTGTTAGATTTTCCCAAGGGTTTTTAGAGTGGCTTCTCTGTGAGTCTAGATGGGGATCCTGAAACTCCTAAGAAGAAAAAGTAGCTGGCTTCTGGTTTTTGAGTTCTCAGAAGCAAACCCTTGGGGTTTTTTTCAAAACCATATTCAGGGCATGGTCGGTCACAGAATTCTCAGTGGCTAACCTCAGCTGAAAGAGCAACCATGAGCATTAGCATGAGATAGGAAAGCAGTTCCCAGACAGAAAATGTTGAGGCACTGTGTTCCTGGGAAGCGCCTTCACAGGTGACTAAGAAGGAGCCTGGAGATGGTCACGTGGGCGGCATATTGCAACAATGAACAAGGATCCCAGACCCTTGTCTCAGAGCCTGCAGCTAATTCACCCTTGGTCTCAGGACCCCTGTTTTCTCAAAGTGAAGCCCAACCCAGCCCTCTCTTGCTCTGTGGAGCCTGAGACCCCTCAGCAGATCAGTTGTGACTGGCTAAGGCTATGATTTTTCTACCTCATCCTTCATGACTTTGAATGGAATAGGGATTTCATTCAGGGGACTCCTTTCCTTTCCTTTATCCTGGGATAAAAACAACCTGACCAAAAGCAACTTGAGTAGAAGAATGGGTTTATTTAGTTTATACTTCCAGGTCACAGTCCATCATTGAGGAAATCCAGGACAGGAAGTCAAGTGAGGACCTTGAAATAGAAGCCACAGAGAAATGCTACTTTACGACTCACCCCCAGGTTCATGCTTACCTAGATCGCTTGTGCAGCCCAGGACCACATTTCTAGACCGCTGCTGCCCACATTGAGCTGGAGCCTCTTAGATCAATTACTAACCAGAACAGTCCCCTATAGACCGTACAACCCCTTAACTGAGACTCCCTTCACAGATGACTCCAGACTGTAGTTAACAACAAAAGCTAACGAGAACAGTTAGCTTAGTACTAATCATACCTGCACCTCTTAGGAGTACTTATTATTAAAGCCTCCAAGACTCTGTGTGTTTTCTAGAAGACTTCCATCAAGCACACAGCCTCCTGCATAAGGAGAAGACATGGAGAAAGGAAAGAAGAAGAAGAGGAAGAGGAAGAACAGGAGAAGAAGAAGAAGAAGAAGAAGAAGAAGAAGAAGAAGAAGAAGAAGAAGAAGAAGAAGAAGAAGAAGGGGAAGAGGAAGAGGAAGAGGAAGAGGAAGAGGAGGAGGAGGAAGAGGAGGAGGAGGAAGAGGAGGAAGAGGAGGAAGAGGAAGAGGAGGAAGAAGAGGAGGAAGAGAAAAGGAGGAAGAGGAGAAAGCTAGCTCCCAAAGGTGGAAGTTGTATGTAGACCATTCAGCAAATGATGTAAAGAGATTTGGGAAGTAGTCACAGAAAACAAGAAAATGAATTCAAGCTATATGGTTGGTTTTTCTTTTTAAAGCTTGGGGGAAAAGTACTGAATATTCTCACCTTTGGATGGGAAGCCCATCTCCTAAGCCAGTCACAAATCCCCAAAGAAAAGACTGACAGATATATCAGTCACTTTTATGTTGTGATAATGCCATGGTCAAAGACAACTTAAGGAAGAAAGAACGTTTTGGGGGTCCAAATTTTAGCGTCCATAATGGGGCAGCAGGCAGGGAGCAGGGAGCTGACTCATCATGTCCTCAACTGCAAACACAGGGTAGAGAGAGAACAGGGATGGGGCGAGGCTACAGACAGGCGAAGCCAGCAACACACTTGTGCAACATCTGTGCCACCAACGGGGGTAAGAGCTCAAACACCTGACCCTATGGGAGACATTTGTCATTCAGACCCCACTGCAGATATAAATGTATAAAGATGTCAACCTTGTGTAGCATCAAAATACTTCAGACAGAGCTCAAAAGTGTTTGGGGAAAGATATTTCCAACATAGGGAAGAGACCTGCTATTTGTTTTCCAAAATAACAAGGAAAAGCCAAAAAAATTCATACAAATGGGGGCGAGCAGAAAATCCACAGGAGATGTTTAAGTGGAAAATGAGCAAATCCAGCCTCTCTGTAATGAGAGTGTCTCAAGCTCACGATGAGGTTTAATCTTTGAACATGTCATTGGCTAAGATAAAGAACAATGAGTGTGCCCACAAATACAGCAGGTATAAAAGACCGAAAGAGAAACTGTCAGAACTTAAACATGAGTCCTAACCCCACACTCCTGGGAATCTGTTCCAAGAGACGACTCGGCTAAAAATCTGACTTTCTGAAAGGAGATTTGCATCATCACAGTCTCAGCATCACCGTCGGCCTTTCCTATTCTGATGAAGTGAAAGGTAGCTTCATGTATTCCATTCCAGTTCTGAGAGGGGGATGTTAGAGTCAAGATAACAATAAATACTAAATTTATATTATTAGGAACTTATCACAAACTGGGAGATGACTCAGAAAAGAGTTAGAGGAACATCCAAGGTCTGAGTTCATAAGAACCTGGGTTGGAAGTCACTCTTGACCACTGGACTGCACGGGTCACCTGCAAAGCCTCGTGACGTCATTCTGCCTGCCAATCATGACGTCACCCAGCTGCAGCAACACCATCTAGAAGACAGACTCAGGCCGAGCCTTAGCTCCTGACTCTAAACTACACTTGGACAAGCCCTGCACGGTTCACGTGCGCGCCCGTTTGAGAAGCCCTGGCCACATTATATTTCCTCCAATGTGCTTCCGTGTTCCTGATGGTCACAGCTCCCTGTCTGATGACAGTTGTTGCTAAATTAGGCTGTCAGGAGAATTTGGTTTTAAGCCTCAAGTGTCCTTTCAGTCAACGAGTACTTCACACTCAGCACACGTCAAGGGCTGGGTTACAACAGAGAATAAAGGACAGAAAGACGGAACTATAGTCATTCCCAGCCCAAGTGTAGCTCACCTTCTGGTGAGGGGAGAGAAAATTAAGGAGCGCCTACAGCACATCACTCTGGTGCTACAGAGACAAACTGAGGAGGTAGAAGATGGTCAGAAGACAGGGAGGTGGTCAGCAGCATCTCTGAGGCCTCCTGTCAGGGCAGGTAACTAAGCAACCCCAGGAGAATCTGTAATGAGATCTTTCTGCTTGATGGCCTTGACATTTTTACTACGGATGGTCTGTCTACCCTGTCGTTACTTGGCTTGATTTTTCTTCTTTAAAGTGCCAGCCCCACCCCCCCACCCCCCACCCGTCGAGGCTACCCCGACATGTTGTTCAGATCAGACTCCCGGAAGTCTATGTATGTACACCCATTAATGCTCACGCAGGAGGAGTTCCCTATCACCACAAGTCACTTGCTTTTCTGGCAGTGGTTTCCACAGTGACAGTGATGCTGGAAATGATGTCTCTCCACGCGAGAAAAGTTCTGGGTTTCACGATTTGGCTAGCCTTGGATGCGACGAGAAGTCTCCCTTGCAGCGGGTTTCCAGGGGGCTGAGACTCAACTTGTGTACCAGCCACGTCTGGTGTTTTCATGAACCAGCAGATAACCCAAATCAGAACTGAGCAACTCAGTTTTGCCTTAACCTCTAATACTGTACCCAGCATGGACGCACAATGTTTATCCGCCCCCCCTCCCCGCCCCCCTCAGCTTTCCTCAGGAGGAATTCAATGGCTTGTCCTGTTCCTGGGTGAGAGGGTCTTTCTAGGGAGAGCACTCCCCCTGCCCCCAGCAACGAGAGGTGGATTTGCTTCCCCAGAGTGGCTTAGGGGATTACATGATCTAGCCGTCTATCTTTGGGCAGAATATGGTCAAGATGTCTTTTCAGTACAGCAGAACCGTATTTCCAGCAAGTTCTCTCTGCTAAGCCGCCCCAGCATCCCCTAAATCCCACTGTTATGACTAGCCCTGCTCTCTCAAGCTCTTTTCCCTCCTGACCTTTTCTTAGCTAAAATGGAAAACAGTTGCCTCCTTCCATCGTAGAGAAGTTGGGCTGTTGCCTAATCATTCTCCCCCCCTCCTCTTCCCGAAGGAGATAAGAGCTATTTTCTCTCTTTCCTATCCTGGGGCATTGCCTTCGTTTTCCCCGTGGGCTCCAAAAAAGTAAGGACAAAAATTCAGAACTAGCCAGCATACGCTGCGGCCTTTGACGCAGTCTCTCCCACCAGGAGCCGTTGTCGCTCCAGCGGAGATGAACCTGCTTTGCAGTTGGAGAACTTGATCTGGCCATGCTCGCTTCTCTGTGTAACTCTTGAGGGTCTCTTTAAAAAAAGATCAAACAGGAAGGTCTAGTGATAGACCCTTGCAGTTCCGGTGCTAGGGAGGCAAAGACGGGAAGATCTCTGGGGTGTGCTAGCCAGCCAGTCTAGCCTAATCAGATAGCTCCAGATTTAGTAAGAGACTGTATCTCAAGAAAATATGGTAGAGAATGATTAAGGAAGATACCTAACATCAACCTCAAGCCTACAAGTGAGCACTCTCTCACACACACACACCACCACACACACATATACATACACACAGACATACATACACATGTACACACATACAGACACACACATATATACACACATACAAGTACATACATACACATATACACACATACACATACTCACATATACATACACACATGCACACATACACACATACAGACATGCATACATACATATACACATGCACACATACACAAGCATACATACATACACATGTATACATACACATGTATACATTCACACACATATACATTTACACACAATATACATACACACATACACATACACACACATACACACACACACATACCAACAAGAAGATTGTCTGAAACCTCCATGCATACCCCAAACCTTCTGGCCATATTGCCCACTAACCCACCCTAACCCTCTCTGACATGCCTCTCAGCCTGCTGACCCTTTTTAGGCTGCTGAGCAAGCCACTGTGTACTTGCCTGGGCCCCTCCCCTTGTTCACAGTTCCTTCTCCTTTACCACCCATCCCTCCCATATCGAATTCCCAGGCCCTCTCTTCCATCATGCCTTCCTGAGTTTCACATAGACGATGTTTCGGAATGCAGGTCCGAGTGCAGAGCCTGCCCAAGGCAGCCAGCCCCAAACCTGTGAACCCTACTTTTGGTTCCATTTCACTGTGGCTTTTCCTTCCCAGTTTTGTCGCTCACTAAAGTCAATATACCTGATGTCTGTCACCTTCTCTCAGGAGAGCCAAATGTCATGAGATCAAAGGACACAGCCCTGTTCTCTGTATATGTCCACACTCAGTGCCTGGGCAGAAGTATGAACTGGGAGAAATAAAAATTCCACTGCCCACATCAGCAACACTGCCAGCAGATATAATTCCTTCTACCATGGACTTGGGAGACAGATCCTTAGCTATCAATAAGCTCTACAGTTTATCTAGAGGGTGCTCTTTATATCCAGAAAGATCTGAAGATCTTGTAATCACAGAGAATCCCCAAACAGAGTCATTTTTGAAAATGCCTCTCACACAACCAGCAGGAGTCGCCTTCATTTCAATCTGAGAGTCAAAAGGAAGCTGATGTTTTCAAATCAGATAGAACTACTCACATCGCCAAAAGCTTCAAGGCGAAAGCTTCAGATCCACAAGCTTTGGGAACAGTTGTTACAGAATCACATTTCTCCACACCCCACCCCCTTATGCTCCAGCCGATCTTGTCAATAGCTTTAAACTACTTTTTTCTCCTTTATGTGCATGTGTGGATGTGGATCACATAGTAAAGGATAGTAAAGGTCAGGAGAAGGTTTGGGTTTTTTTTTTCTCTCAACAAGAGGCAAATGCTTTATAAAGAAGGGGAAATGATTGGCTGAATCCTGCAACAATAGTTAAAGAGAGATTATCGAATCCTAGAGTGGTAGTTGCATTTCTGGGCCCTTGATCTATGTGAGCTCAGCCAGAAGGCAAAATTGTGTGTCCCTGCTCTGTGTCTGTGCACCATTCACATGCTCTGGAAGGTAGGGACAAGCTGGCCAGGACTGTGTGGACATGATACAGGCCAGAGGCTGACCGTTGAACTGTGTGAACATCGAGAATTAATCAAGTCAGCAGCGCCATCTCCTTGCTAACCAAGGGCGCCCATTCTTATCCCGGAGCCTGAACGTATTGATTTCTCGCTGCCTTCGGGTGGGTTGTTTGGAATGCTGCGGCTTAGATAAATGGTGTTTTCTGGCCCCCAACATGAATAAGCCTTAAAAGTGGCGGCCAACTGGTCAGTTTCCCTTCAGCCCCTAAAACGAGCATGACCCCACCCCCACCCTCAGCCTTGCTGGTGCGAGCAAAATGGGATGTTAAGCCCATAAGGGAACTTCTGCTGAAGATAAACAGAGCTCATCAGCCACTGCCGAGAAACACATGGTTCTCATTTAAGCAGCTGAGGCCAGATTGAGTGTGCCTCAGAAACATGAAAAATGGGGACCTGCTTTCTCACGTGAACCCCAAATTCCCTCTGACCATAAGGCATTGCTTTGGCATTACCAACCCCTGAGAAATAGTTGGTTCTCCGTGGCCATTGGGGTCCCCACCCACCCTTAGCCTCTTCTTAAATTTCCTGGACACTAGACCTGAGGCCTTCGGATTTCCCTGAGGTCCTGAAACCTGAGACATGGTGAGTCTGTGGCCAGCTTCACGTTCCACTGCTCTGGTGCGCACACACCTCCAAAAAGCGGCCAAAGAGGTTCAACAGAGCATGTCGGGTGGGTTGGCATCGGATGGTTACAGACCTTTTGATAGAAGGAAGATGCTTAGGTAATGTCTGACAGGTGTAGAGTGAATTCTGCGAAGCTGGGTGGACGTGAGCTTTGTTCTTCATTGTAGAGGAATCGAAGAACCAAAACTGGAATTGAAACAAACTAATACAATTCCAAGGTCTGTGTTGTGTCCCAGTGGGTGGGGGTGGGATGGTGTGACAGGTTCATTCATTATCCAAATCAGTAGACCATCCCACTTCCAAAGTCCCGCCATCTGCAGAAGGTGAGCATCTTGGGCCTGTGTGTCAAGTGCTCAGATAAGGTATTTACACCTCCATCTCTCACTGCCATGATCCAGCCACATCTGGAAATTCTTCACTGTCACTTCATCTCCAAAACTACTTCCCTTCAGTGTCACTTTAGCTCTGGTAAAGGCCATCCATGCCTGAGAAACGGGCCTTGCTGGGCCTGCCTTTCCCTTGTTACATGGAAATGAATTCTTTTTAATGGGGAGCCTGGTGTGCCCTGCACTATTGACTCCTTGGCATATTGGCTGATCACCCCTAAAGAGGAAGGAGAAAGAGGGGCAGGACTGAGGGCAAAAGCCTTGTGCCGGCCATCCTTAGAGCTGGTGGAAATGCAGGCATCCCTCTGTAGTGTAAGAGCTGGCAGGCTCACAGGAGGCTCCACACGCTGCTTCCTGGAGTGTTGATATCAAGGCTCCATTTCTCCTCTGTCTTTGGTCTCAGAAACCTCCTGACCTTTCAGACAGAACACAGCTTTCATCAGTGTGATGAGAAGCGACTGAGCAAAAATAGTCTCTTTAGAAGATAGTTTTCAATTAGAAAGAAGACATCTAAGCCTAAGTTATAATGTTTTCAAGATTTTAAATTTACTCTCTTGGTCCAGCCAACTGGTAAAGGTTCCTGTCACCGAACCACATACAAAATTAGGTGAAAAATGCAATATTCTTATAGTAATTTTCTTTCTAGAATTAAAGGATCTAGGCTGTTCTGGTGGTCATGATCTGTCTCCAAGTCTGCAGATTTCAAGTGAGCTGTTACTGTGGACAGCTGTTATGTCCCTTGGTTTCTCTGTTCCATTTCAACAACAAAACTAATTGAGGTCCTTATTGATATGAAACTGGGACATTAGGGGGTGTGGCTATAGCCTTCTCTGTGCTTACCTCACAGAGCTTGGGATGATGGGAACGGGTTTCTCCTTTGGAATTCTATTTGTGTGTTGGAACCTCTAGCTACATGTAGAAACAAACACCAGAAATCGCAGGACTCAGGGTTGGAGATGTGTTACCATCAGTAAAGTGCTAGGGGCACAGGCATGAGCCACTGAGTCTAGATTCCCAGCACCCACCAGGCATGGCAGTGTGCACCAGTAGTCCCAGAGCTGGGTGGGAAGAGACAAGAGAGTCCCTGGGCACGCTGACCAGTGCCAGCTTCACTGAGATGCAGGCAGTCTCTAAAGAATAAGGTGGGGAAATGACTAAGGAAGATACCCAACCTTGACCTCTGCTGTGTGTGCTCACATACACACACACATACATGTGCACACACACTGACACACGTGTACATGTACACACAAAGAGAGAGAGACAGACAGAGAAGTATCACATGCCAAACTGATAGGCAGGGAATCGTCCACAAAATGTAAGAACTGCTATGTGTGCGCTCGCTCTCTCTCTCTCTCTCTCTCTCTCTCTCTTACACACACATACACACACACACACACACATACACATACTGACACATATACATACTGACACGTATGTACATGTACACACAGAGAAAGACAGACAAGAATCACATGCCAAACTGATAGGCAGGGAGTCTTCCACAAAGTGTAAGAACTGCTGTGTGTGCCCACACACATACACACACACATGTACACACATAAACTGACACACAAAGACAGACAGATAGACAGAGAAGATCACATGCCAAACTGATAGGCAGAGGGAGTCTTCACAGAGTGTAGGAATCCTTCCCCCAGACGCCTCCAGGAACTCTCCAGTCTTTAAAGGTGGGACATTGACGCCCAGAAGCTGTGTTCTCGGCCTTTCAAAGCATGGATGACATAGAGCTAGGTGCATCCCCAGCTGAGAACTCAGCAGGACTGTTACTTCCATCTCAAGCCTTGTGTCAGGAAGCCCCCTCCCTGCTGGACAAGCTGAAGAAATCAGGAGTGTCTTAGAGTGTCTGGCTCTCTGTGACTCTGAGGCAGCATAAGGCTTGAAGTCAATGCTGAATATTTGAGCTTCAACTGCTTTAGGAAAATGACGTCATCTGTCCGACCATCAGACAGTACCGAGAAACACCTGGTAGCCATTCACAGGAGTGTGACTTAATTCAAGGCATAAAACGGGAGGCAACCAGGAGGATAAATGTAGTTCACGTTTTTTTTTGCTGAGTAGAACAGAATGGAACTGGCTCATTCATGTTAGGACAGGTATGATTAGCCAATTAGTATCAGGTCTCAAGCATTTTAATGAGTCCCGAAATGAATGTCCCCACAACTGCTGTGGAACGCAGTAAGTCCCCCACAGTGGAATGGGGATTGCCCTGTCTTCTGATCTCTCCATGCCCAGAGTAGGTAGCTGGTAATTGAATTAGCAGAGCTGGCATTCACAGCATTCTCTTGATATTCCCGTCTCAAAGGGCGTGTGAATTCAGAGAATTCAGAGAGGCCCAGCAGTTAAGTCTCAGGCCTGGCCATGTTTACCCACTCACCATCAGCTGTGGTTATGTAACATGATACAAAAATGTGGCCCAAGGAAGTGACAGGGGGCAGAATGCCGGCTGACAGAGAAACAGGAGTTAATGGGAAACACATGTTCTTAACAAAAATGAACCTGTGCTGCTTGGCCAGTGGGCTCTGGGCTAATTCCAAGTCAGCTTCCCCCAAGGGCCACACTGAGGGCAACGCCAAGCAGGGCTCCTGAATGACTCGGAGTTGGTTCAGGTTTCCGCTTACCTATCTCTCTGACTGTGCACCAGAGGCATGGAGCCAGGCACATTTTGATGACCTTCTCTGTGAAGCCCCAGCCATCGGTGTGTAATCAGGAGAGTGGGCTGAAGCTGATGAAAGAGGTACCCAGGCCTCCGATGTGCTGTGAAAATATAAGGGGGGAGGGGGCGGGGCAGGACATTCAGGAAGCAGAAGGTAGGTCTTTGTGAGTTCAAAGCCAGCCTGGTCTACATAGTGAGTTCCAAGCCAGCCAGAGCTATGTAGAGACAAAGAAAAGAAAGTGCTAAGAATACACAGGCCTGAGTCAGTCGAGTTGGTCCCTTAGTTCTGGGACAGGTTAACCTACACAAATCTCATGTCCTCCTCCTTGGTCCAGAGTCTTCGCTGGCTCCCCCATCCTTCTGCAGAAACACCCCCACTCCTAAGATTTGCTTACAAGGCCCTTGCTTTATTGTGCAAAATGGGGCATGGTCCTGGCCCCTCATGGGAGAACTTGTGGCAGAGTAATGGGGGTGGTTTCTCACCTACTATGACAGCAATCTTAGCACGTGTGGCAGTGTACAGCTTCAATCCTAGCACTCAGGAAGCAGAGGCAGGCAGATCTCTGTGAACTCAAGGCCAGCCTGATCTGCTAGTGATATTTTAAGCTAGTCGGGGCTACACAGTGAGAGCCTATCTCAAAAAGTAAAATAAAATAAAATAAAGTAAAATAAAGTAAAGTAAAGTAAAATAAAATAAAATAAAATAAAATAATAAAAAAATAAAATAAAATAAAATAAATAAAATAAAATAAATAAAATAAAATAAATAAAATAAAATAAAATAAATAAAATAAAATAAATAAAATAAAAAAATAAAGACAACAATCTCATGAGAATCCATGAGCCTCATGGTGCTTAAATGTATTAATTCATTTGTGAAGGTAGAGCCCGTGTGCCCTGGGGCCACGCCTCCAGGTACACCAACCTGTGAGCGTGGGGAGGGCACATTCACACCACAGCAGGAGTCCTCCTTCCAGGCCACCCCTCCCACCTTCACCCCATGCTTGTCCAAGGTTGAACTCAAGGCCACCCGTGTACACCTTCAGGATTTGCTGTTCCTGTCTCTCTGTATTCAGTGCCTTCTCTCAAGATCTGGGGGGAGAGGTGGGGGGTGACCTGAGTCGGGAATGCTCTGAGGCTGGGGATGGACAAACTGTAGTGGTCAGGGTGTGTGAAACCAGCCATTGGGGCGCCATCTTGTAGAGCCTGGGTGCTTCGTCAAGAAGCTCCACTGGCTTCCTGAACTTACAGAGCTACTGGCATAGGCTGCTTAAGACCCTCTGTATTAGTCACAGAACACATGGGCAGTCTCTATATAGTTAGGGAATTTGTCAATGTGTAGTCCAACTCCCCAATAATGGTCAGCAGCAGCTGTGGATGGAAGTCCAAGGATCTAGCAGTTGCTCACTCCCACGAGGCAAGCAGGCAAGGAAGAATGAGTAAATCTTCCTTCTTCCAATGTTGCTATATAGATCTCCAGCAGAGGGTGTAGCCCAGATTAAAGGTGTGTGCCCCCATGCCTTTAATCCCAGATGACCTTGAACTTGGAGATCTCCTTGTCTTAATCTTCTGGAATTCATAGCCACTATGCTTCAAGATCTCCATGCCAAGATCCAGGTCAGAAATTTATATCTCTGAGCCTCCAGATTAGGATCATAGGTGAGCCTTCCAATTCTAGATTGTAGTTCATTCCTGATATAGTCAAGTTGACAACCAGGAATAGCCACTACACCCTCACAGTGGCAAAGTGTAAGTGATAGATAGATACCAGGTGTCACAGTTTTCCCGGAACACCTCTGATGTCTGTCTGTCTGTCTGTCTATCTGACTGACTGTCAGCTCCCCAACTCCACTCAGTCCATTTTAACAGTGGAGTATTATTCAACCCTAACAACAACAACAACAACAAATGTCACCCTGTCATTTGTGGTAACATGGGTGAACCCAGAGGACATTACATTAGGTGAAGTTAACCAGACATAGAATAAAAACACACGTGTTCTCAACAAGCAGCAGCTAGAAAAGGTGGCCTCACAGTAGCGTGGGAGACAGTGTCCACCAGAGCCTGGGATAGGCAGGGGCAAGGGGCTTGGGGGAAGAAATGGTTTAATACGGATGAGATGCAGTGAGGAAACTGGCAGAGAAGGCACTGAATATCCCCAATACAGACAGATAGACTGACAGACAGACAGACATGGCGATTGATGGTCTGCATACTGATGGTGATACACACTGCATTCTCTCTCTCACACACACACACACACAATTAAAAACCTTTAACAAGAAAACTCACACTATACTCACAAATGTGTGTGTGTGTGTGTGTGTGTAAAATTTAAAACCCCCATTTAGATAGTCATGGGGTCTCCATACTGACGGCAGTACTCCCTGCACAAAGGTCTTGCAAGCATCCAATGTTATGTCTCACCTGATAGAATCGTGGCTTGTGGAAACTAGGGTTATCTTTTATTTGGACTCTTGGTCCTGAGCCTCGCATGTGGAAACACCTGGTTCCTCTGACCACGGCCTCCAGGACCATCCCTTTCTCTCCCGGGACCCAGGCTAGTGATACCCACAGGGAAGGCCCGCTTTCCTTGGCAGTGAGTGCCATCACCAGGACAAGGGCTTCGATTTGGGCTTCAAACCCCGTGATTCAGGAAGTGAGACTGCTCAAGGCAGGTGGGACACTATCCTCTGACGCCTTGACTGCTTCCAGCCACTCTCCTACCACAAGATGTCCATGTCATCTTGGGCTCCACAGTGTGGGCTCCCGACAGTCTCCCACACTGCCACCCTCTCTTGGTTTCAGCTTTCACAGTGTTTTCTTTGGGGTCAGGTTTAGAGAGGACAGATAGCAACAGAAAACCCTCAATAACTGTGCCAGCAGAATCCGGCCTCAACAATGCGCCCCGCGCCCTCTTGTCCCTGGTTGTGGACTTAGAAGTTCTTTTGTGCAGATTCCAATAGCCACGGGCCTCCCTCAACTCCCAGGGGTGCTGCCGAGGACCAGCCCTGTCGTGGGAAGCAGTTGGGCTCTGGCAGTGTGGGAAAGAATGAGAGAGAGTGGGCAGGGGAGAGCAAGGGGCAGAGGCCACGGGGTCCCCAGCCAGCCGAAGATGGGCTGTGGAACACAGGCAGCGTGCTGCTTGGTGTGACATGGAAAGAAATGTTTATTTCCTCATGATTTTTGAGCAAAGAAGACCAAAGCCCATAGAGGTGTATTCTGATTTGCTTTATCTTGCATCAATAATCATCCATAGCCAAAAGCAGCTTGGGGAGGAAAGGGTTTATTTGGCTTAGAGCTTCCTGCAGGAAGCCAAAGCAGGAACCTGAAGGCAGGAACGGAGGCAGGGCCGTGGCCGGCTCACTCAGCCTGATTTTGTTTTATAGCTCAGGGCTATGATCTCAGAGATGGCACTGCCCACAGTCAGTCAGACACGGCACAAGGATGGAGTTGGAGACCACCATGCTCAGTGACATAAGAGGGGAGGGGACAGAGGTCAAGAGTGGTGCTCGGGATAGCAACTGCTCTCTGGGTTCCTTTCACTGGGTTCAGGCTGCTGATTACAGCCAGCCACGTGACCTTGGATAAGTCACCAAACCTAAGGCCACTCAGGTCCTTATCTTACAGCCAAGGCCAAGGACTGCCTGATCGGGAACTACCTTCCAAAAACAACATTCCAAGGTACTCTGTTCCCCTTCCAGGCCCAGAGACAGCACAGAGTGGCCTGGCCTCCCAGCCTGTGGGCGTTCAACCCTCCCATGGGTTGGCCAGCAGTCAGCTTTTTGTTGAGGGCTGAGAGGAGATGGTGGCAAAATGGGTCACTATGAAGAATTCTGGGTAAAAAGAAGGTGGATGGTTGTCTGCCTTCGACTCCACCACAGTCCGTTTTCGACCCCTGAACCTGGTGCTAAGAGTGTGTGTGTGGTACATGGTCCACTCTCCAGAGCACCTCTGCAGGTCTGCCTTCTTCTTATCTCCTGTACCTCCATCTTTAAAATGGCACCAGATATGGCCCTGTCCCATGGGCCTGTTGTAGAGCAGATGTTAAAGTGGGAATGTCCCTCAGAGCTGACCCTGTTACTGTGACCTGCTCATCCTCTCAGAGGAGCGCCTCTCTGCAGTGAGCCTGATCAGTGAGGCTGAATTTTAGCTGCACCACTTCAGACCCCATGGAGACCCTGGGAGCCTTCAGTCTCCTGCTGAAGTAGGACCACCCTGAGCCTCTCAGAAAAGTGGGTTATTTCCTGATTAAAATGATTCCCGTTCAACCACAGTCAGGAGCGCAGTGGCCAAGGTTTCCATCCACTAGCGACTTCAGCTTCTGCTTCCTGCCCCGCATTCCACTGGGGGCAGACTGTCATAAGGCATCAGATCCCCTGACCATCACGTCCCTCTATACACACCACCCAGAGACGCCCTGTGGAAGAAAAAATTAGTTCTGGCTGTGACTCTGCCCACCCAGGCCTGGCCATTTCTCACACTTCGCTGCTGCCGGCGGAGCGTCACCTCATCTTCTCACACTGGGGGCTCTTGTGTGAAACCAGCTAGGGTGGGCTGGCAGTCAGGTTTCTCCCCCTGCCTGGAATGCCACAGCACAGGTTTTCAGAATGCTGAGGAACTCTTGGCCTGCCTCTGATTTCAGTGAGGGTCACTGTGTCTGTCCTACAAGGCTCCGAGGCTTTCTTAGTACCAACCAAGGGTGTGGCGTGATGGCCAGGCCTTGGGGGAGTTGGGGGTCTTCACTGGAGCTTCTGTGCAGAAGACTGTCTTCTCTGGGCCTGTCAGCATTGTCTCCTCGAGGGCCAAGCCGGGGAAGGGGAGTCCCACATGCTTGAGAATGAAAGGAGACAGAGGTCAGAGAGCAGAGGTCACAAAACCAAACCTCAGGTGCCCGCCGCGTGGTTGATAACTCCAGAAATGAAGACCCAGAACAGTTATCTCAAGAACAGCTCCTAAGGGTTTACAGCATCCTGGTGACTCCATGGAACTTTCTAGAAACTTCCATCA
Organism: Apodemus sylvaticus; assembly: GCF_947179515.1. Classification (NCBI taxonomy): domain Eukaryota; kingdom Metazoa; phylum Chordata; class Mammalia; order Rodentia; family Muridae; genus Apodemus; species Apodemus sylvaticus. The sequence goes on along the minus strand of NC_067478.1, from coordinate 5,274,843 downwards.
GTGGACCACACATGAGGCCCACTCATAAGCTCTGACGGGCCTGAGGTCCTAGTAGATCTGAGCTCCAGACCAGGGCTCTTGACTCTGTTAGCACATGGCTTGAATTTCTTTTCCTCTCCCAAACGCCTGTCTGAAAGGAATGATGTAAATGAACTTCAAAATCAAGAAGCAGAAGGTTGGTGGGTTGGCGCATTCCTCAGTTCTCATTTGCATGCCAAGGTCAGCTTGGCTCAGTTTATTGGAGGACTTCACAGCCACGGTTTCTGTCAGAACTCCTGTCTTAAGCACTCACTCCTCGGCCAGAGCTGTGGTAAGTCTGAGGGCCTGGCTGCTAGGCAGGCTGAGGCAGGAGGATGTCTTGAACACAGGAGTTCAAGGCCATACCAGGAAACATAGTCAAGTCTCTCACAAGATGAAACACCCGTTGACCGTTCTTTTCCTCTAGAGAACAGAAACAGGAGAGTCTATGCTCAGCCACTGTGCCAGATGCTTCTAGATCTGTTCTTTCTTAGACCGATGGTGCTAACAGCTGCCTCTGTGTCCCCAGGTGAGCCAAGAGAAGGGTAACTGCTCTCTACAAAGGAACCCAACCCCCTGCATCATCCCTCAAGAGCAAGAGAACATCTTCCACACCATATTTGCTTTTTTCTCCAAGTCCGGAAGAAAAGTGTTGGTAAGAAGTTGCTTGGTGACAGGAGCCGTGAGGGTGGGCCTCACGGGGAAGGCTTGTCAGAGACGAGAGGCCAGTCTTCTACTTGGTGTTTCTTGTCTCTCAAATCCGGTTTTCATTGGTTAACTCAAAAAGGCTCGAGGACTGTGATCAAACTCTATTTTTCAGACCAGGTGTTCCCTCAAAATGCTAAATGTATATTCCAGATTCCACTGCATGACAAACAGAAAACCTAAACAACCTACGGATCAGGAAGCAAACAATTCCTTCACCTAGAAGGAATCTATAGTACAATGGGGAAACCTCCTAGGGATTTCTATTAAAATTAAATATGTATGCATTACTTAACCCAGAAAAATGTACCATGTCTGGGTCTATCCCCAAGAAGTGAATACATGTGTTGTTGAACGACACAGGAATATTTGAAGTAATTTTAGAGTAGCCAAAACCAGAACAATTCAGATATTTATTGGCAGCACAGGTATATCTGTACACAGGAATATTATAGAACTATAAAAAATAAAAATAACTAATAGTATTCCATACACCATATAGCATAAGTAGGAGTTACAGGAATTAGACTAAGTGAAAGACAAATAAAGAGCATTCTGGAATGTCATGTTGTAAGGAACGCAGAAATAGTAAAGATGGCAAAAAGGTAGCATGGTCAGGTTGGTTCTCCAGTGGAAACATATGTAAAACATACATGAAACATGTATAATACATATGTAAAACACATGTAAAAATGTATCAATATAATACTTAGAATTTGTTCTTTTCACTGTATGTGTTCTGCCTCATCAGGGCTTCTCCAAAGTCCCTTCTCCTGCGCCCTGATTACTCTCACTGGGTTTTTACTGCCACCTAAGCACGCCCCACAGGAGCTCAGCTGTTTGCTATTAGAGATGTGGACTTTTTTCACTTGCATACTGTTTTGCTTCTTTTTGCTATGACAATATACCCTGGCAAAAGCAACTTAGGAGAGAAAGAGTTAACTTTAGCCCACAGTTCCCAGGGTTCAGTCCTTCACTATGCAGAAGTCAGGAGATAGCCAGTCACCGTGCATCCACAGTGAAGAAACAGAGAAGAAAGAATTAAGACATTTCTGCTGTGCTCCGCTTCTCTGTTCTCACACGGTCCGGACACTTCCCTAGGGAATGGCCCACCCACAGTGGGCAGGTCTTCCCACATCAGTCAGTGGAGTGGAGATAGCCCTTCCCAGACCACCCTGATCCCTCGTTGAGGCTGTCTTCCCAGGATTCTAGATTATGTCAAGCTAACCAGTGGCACACATGACAAGGATAGCCCACATGGCAAGGCTAGCCCATTTTTGCAAAGGCCCTAGGGACAGTTAGCTATAATGTGTCTTCCACACAACTCCAGGTCAAGCTGAAAATGTCCTCTGCGATTGAACCTTCACATAGGAATACACATACATATCCATGTGCACACACACACAATTTACATATAAAGGTGCACTTCCAAACACAAAAGAAACATTCCTCCTTGGTCATTGGAATAAACTTCTCCTTGGCGGTTTATGTGTCTCCAAGTCATACAGCTTCTTTGTTCTTGAAGCACCCACCCCCACCCGACCCACCGAACAGGGGTCTGACGTCTACCTGCCAAGGCATGGACCCAGAATCAGCTGTAGCTGGAAAGTCTTCTTGTTTAAAAACTGATAAAAGTACATCGGGATATCTAAATGTTCCTTTTGGAGAAGGATTGATTCTTGTGAAATTCGACTTTTTGATAGGATTAACAGCATAACCACAGTGTGTCCAAACACTGGCGACCAGAGCCCTATGAGGCCAGAAATCCTTCTACTGCTCTCTGCTGGTGACAGACCATAATTACATCTTATTTAGTTTTGAGGGGGAGGAGATGTTATTGTTCTTTTTAAAGCTATTGCTTATAGCGGTACAATTTATATATTAAATAACAGTAACTGAATTGTATGGTATAGTTTTAAACAGGAGAAATCATGGAAATAGTTCCGGTTACACAATCCCTCCCCCTATACCATATTTGTTTAAAAATCAGTTTTTTCTAAATCAGTTGATGGGACAGGTGTATTCAGTGACTAGACACACCTAATTGCTATTTTGGAGGTGGGGTGGGATCCTGGGCCCCAGACCAGCTGGGCAGGAGATCTGATGTCAGCCACTCCTCAGGCCCCACCTCTTCCTCTTGATTTTGCCTCAGTCAACATAACAGGCGCTCTGCTCTATAGATGGCTTTGGATGGTCTCTGTCTCGTAATTCCATCTGGGAATTTTCTCCTCAGGACTGTGAAAAGCCAGGGAGCTTCTGCCTAACATTGCACTGCAACCTCAGCGCTCTGCCTAAAGAGGAGAGCCGCACCATCGACCTGTACATGCTACTGAACACAGAGATACTGAAGAAGGTGAGTCCCCGGCCTGCGCTCTCAGGGGTTACCCAGAACCCCTGGCATCTGTTCCCCACGACCCTTGGGCCTCTCCTTATCAAACTTTCCCAGCATGTACCACCAGCGATTGGTCCACCAGACGCTGCCAAGAAACAGTATCAGACACTCAGTGTTCACACTTAATCCAAGGACTGGCGGTGTCACCTCGAGTGTCCTAGCATCCTTACCAGCTTCCCGAGTTCTCATCTGCCCATGCGCGCTGTCGGTCTTTAATTTTCCTTGGGCTAATCTTTGGGCGCGGTGCCGCAGCTGCACGCCTTCAGTTCCAGGCAGCGGTAGACGGATCTCTCAGTTTGAGGCCAGCCAGGCCCGGTCTCTCAAAAAAGCCAATTACCTCCTTGGGTTTATAAAACCTCAGAGTCTTAGCGGGGTGGAACCTGAGATGTCACTGGCAAGTTTACAAATCCTACTGATTTGGGCACCATGTTTTGTCCTGGCTCTGATCAAAGGTCAGCCAGCCTTTTCTGACAAGGGCTAGCAAGAACCGTTTTAGGCTTTATGGGCCAGAATCTTGCATGTTCAGCCTTTTGACCTTGTGACATGCTGTGGTCACCTGTGACAGGCTTGAGTTGGATGCTCATCAACTTACAAAACAACACACAATAAACAAACTCACACTGCTTTAAATAAGTTGATTTTGTATTGGGCTATCCGTGTTCATAGCTACCCTGGAGTACGTGTGTCATACGGCACAGACACACATGCTTATTTAGTCATTTGCAACAGTTTCACTAGGCCAGCAGCCATAGACAATGTTCAAACACAGGGCATGGCTCTGTTCCTAATAAAACTTTATTTACAGAAACAAGCAGAGGGCCAGATCTCACCCATGAAGCCTAGTTTGCCTGATCACTTGTTCAAATGATCCCTCAAAGAAATTGGACTTGTGAACCACAGATCACTTTGCTACTGTGAGTTTATCAAATAGGGTTCCAGATCTCTCAGTCAGCAAGCAAATCGGTGGCCCCTAATAAAGGTTTACTCTGGTTTAAGATAAGAGCTTGCTGGTAGGAGAGGCTCCATGCCACGGAATGCTATAGAAATAGTTGGATTTGAAGGAAAAAGATTACATGTGTTAGGCTTGGAGTTCTTTTTAGTTTTATTTGAAAAGACTAAGCATGCAAGCTGTGTATAAAGCCATCTGGGCCGTCCACAGGTGAGAAGCATCAGAGCTGTCACATGGTCAGCTTCTAATTAGACCCAGCAGCGATGAGGCAGCTTTGTTTCCCCTCTATAGCTGTTTCAGTCTCCACACACTGGAGAGCTGGACACCACTGGGATCCCTAGTTTGGAAACTAGTTTGGGGAAGTCGGGCTCACACTCCGGCCTCCCCTGGTCAGTGTCGGCAGGGGCCAGGTGTGAGCTAGGCTGCCATCTCCCTCCCAGGGGCCCCTCCCTGGTGTGGTTCCCTAAGAGTCCACACACTTTCTCAACAGTTCGTCACTGTAGCCAGTGCTGCTGACAGTCCATTTCCCATGAATGTGCTCATCACTGGCCCCAGAGGGAGAGCACTGAAGGGTGAGGGCCACTGCGCCATCTCTTTGCCCTCATCCATGGCTACTGTTTGCTTCAGTCATGGGGTGAGGGAGTGTCCCCCCTCCCCCACCCTCCCCCCTTCCTTCTCCCCTTCCCCCTCCTCCTCTTCCTCCTCTCTCTCTCTCTCTCTCCCTCTCTCTCTCTCTCTCTCTCTCTCTCTCTCTCTCTCTCTCTCTCTCTCTCTCTCTCTCTTGTCCAGTGGTGACTCTTAACCAAGGACTCCATCCCAGAAACTCTGTTCCTACTGGTCAGGCAAACCAATGGATCCCCAGGCAAGAGAGGTGACAGCTCTGGGTTGTCATACAGCAGAAACTTCCGCAGAGAGTGAGCCTTGAGCCTGAAGCACTGCCAGGCCTGGACCCCAGCACAAGGCCTTTGGGGAGTCGAGCAGAGTGCTCCAGGGCCGCTGAGTCTCCCTGCGGACTTGGGTTAACAGAGTCCTTGTGGCTGGCCTCAGCCTAGGGCTGTTTATTTTCCTTTGACCTCAAGGTCTGGCTCCAGACAAGGGAATCTGAGGTTTGATTGTTTTAACCTCCCTAGTTTTCATTTGAAATGTTGGGTCTATTTTTTTTTAATCTTCAGAGGATAGAATTTCTGTGGAAGTGTCCCTAAGGCCTCTTTCACAGCCACCAGGGGCCTGCTCTATGCCAGCCCTTCATCTGCTTGGCCTCTGACCTAACCGTTATTGTCACTGTGAATATCTATGGTGGTGACACTGATGATTTATAATAAAATACAGTATCAGGGGACAGCTCTACAGCTCAGTGGGTAAAGGGGCTTCCTGCCAAGCCTGACTACCTTTCTCCATCCCCACAATCCCCATGATGGAAGGAGAAAAGAGACCAATCAAGGTCATCTACTGATCTCTCATATAGGCTATGGCCTGTACACGACCCCTAATATTCCCACACTAAGTTAATTAATTAAGTATAAAATCAATAGATGGTCCGAGGATACCAGAAACTAAAATTTACAAAATTATTAAATTGCTGGAAGATTTTTATGAAGCAGAAATATTCTTTTGAGTGACAATTCTCCCAGAAGCATTATAAAAGTATTTTTCTATTAAGGGAGAGAGTGGTTTTAAAAAAGGGAAAAAGAAAAGGAAGGAAGGAAGGAAGGAAGGAAGGAAGGAAGGAAGGAAGGAAGGAAGGAAGGAAGGAAGATGGGGAAGATGGAGAGATGACTCAGCAGTTAAGAGCACTGACTGCTCTTCCAGAAGACCAGAGTTCAATTCCCAGCAACCACATGGTGGCTCACACCTGCCTGTAATTCCAAATCCAGGGGATCTGACACCCTCTTCTGGCCTCTGCAGGCATCTGCACTCATGTGCACATAGCCCCCACACACAAATAGCAGACACACAGAACTACACATAACTAACATTAATTTTTTTAATAACAAAGTTCAATTTGACCAATGCATATATAGTTCTCAAGGTCAAGTAGGCCTCACACACAGGAGCCCAGCACTCCCATGGCCATCTCGAAATACCCCATTGAATCTCATTAATATGGACAACTGATAGATGTTTATGAAACTCTTAAGCCGTTTTTAGCCAGGTTTTTGTTGGTTTTGGTTTTTTGTTTTGTTTTGTTTTTTGAGAATAATTTGTATACAACTTCTACATAAAGTACACTGTCAATGGTCCTCTTGTTCTGCCCCAGGGTGATCTCTGTGGCTTCCTGGGTTTTGAGCAAAGGGTCCCCTTAGAACTTATGTCTATAACAATGTTTCTCAACCTGTGAAGCACAGCCCCTTTGGGGATCAAACAACCCTTTCACAGGAATTGCCTAAAAACCATCTGCATGTCAGATATTTACATTACAACTCATAACTGTAGCAAAAGTATATAATTAGTAACAGAAATAAATCCTATGGCTGAGGTCACCACAGCATGAGGAACTCTGCCTCACAGGGTTGCCCCATTAGGAAGGGTGAGGACCACTGGGTTACACAGAGAGGCCTTTTGATGTTTCCTTGCACACTAGGCCAGTATAGGTCAAAGCTGGCCACTGACTGTGAGATCTGTCTTAGTCCATTTTCTGTATCACTGGGAGCATGGGACCAGGTAACATATAAATGACAGAAGTGACCGGGTACCGTATAAATGACAGGCGCATGGGACCAGGTAACGTATAAATGACAGAAGTGCCTTGACTTCCCCAGACTTGGGCCTGGAGCCCCGAGAAGCGCAAGGACCTGGCGCACGGAATTAGCCTTGAGTTACATGGTAACACAACAGGTCTCTCCTCTTCTTAGAATATTGCCACCACAGCTTTGTGTGACAAACTTTTCCTAAGACACACACACACCTATGAAAGAAAATACACAACAAACGGAAATAATGATTGGGCCAAAGTCCAACCTGGTGAAGCAATAAATATTTGTTGTGGTTCCCATAGGAATATAGATGTGTGGCCACTTAGAGGAGCCAAGATGGCTCCAAACAGCCACTGCATCACTGAATAGCCCATCTCCACACCCCCACACACCCTCACTCCATCACCCCTTATCCCTTCACCCCCTTATAGGGGACAACCCAGACTCTGTACCCCTGCGCTCTGAGAATTCCTCTCTGCAACTCATCTGGTCGGAGCCCTTCCCTCAGCAGCTGATCACTCCTTTCCTAAATCTGGGGGACAGGGGTGGGAGGATACCAGAATCTTTCTAGTTTCACTTTCCCAGACTCCTGGCCTCTCCTTTACCTCCTGTGTCACCTAAGCCATCTGCCCCCTCTTGGAAGAGAAGCTTTCAATCCCAGGAAACTGCCCTAAGACACGCGGACACGTCATCCTTCCTGGGCCTAATCCGACTGGCTACCAGAGGCCTCCCGTTGAATCAGTCCCACCGCACATGTCTTTAGGGATTAAATTTGTAACACCAGAGCACTAGAGATGTGTACAAACCACACTGGCTTCCTGGAGTGACAGCGGAACTCAGGTGAAAACACTAGAGACAGTGGCTGGCAGAGCCCAGCCGTCCCTCAGGGCCAGCGAGGACATGCCGCAGTCATCAGCAGCCCCCATCTGACCTGGGACACTGGCCTTTCCTAATTTTGCCAACCCACATCTTTTTCCAAATTCTTTCTCCATCTGTACTTTGGAGCCATGCATGTTCATGTTATCTGGATGGCGGCTTTGAAACGGAGCCCACAGCAAGGCTCTCGACTGCTTCTGCCAACAGCCCCCTCCTGAGGCTCAGAGGTCCCCCTCTTTGCTCCTTAGACATGATTTATAAACTAGATGTTTGTCTCCCCCACCCTACCCCAGTCTGTCACCGTGCCCTCAGATACCTTCTTTACATGTTCAGCCCTAAGACAACTTCATTCAAGAGCAAAGAAAGAGTTAAGAATAACTAAGCTTTCATGGGTTTGAGGGCTGTGGTATGGGCAGGAAGATGGCTAGAAAATGGGAATCAGATGCCTTCTGGGAATGCCAGGCTGGGATTTGTTACACACAATTAAACAGCTTTATTTATCTTCCACTCTTCGTGAATATGTCAGTGTCCACCTCCAGCTATCTAGCCCTTGCCACTCAAAAACCACAGCACACGGCCTTGCACGTGTTGGTTCCCGGAAGACGCAATGGGAACTCTGCGTCCTCCTCCGTCCAAAGGAATTCTCAGGAGAAGGCAGCAGCGCGTGCCCTGTGGGTCCCAGGGATGGGAAAGCTGCTGGCTCAGTGATAAACGGTGTATGGAATCTTCACGGAACCCTGAGAGTTCAGTTCTGCATAGTCTCCTCACGGTGCATCATCCCCAGTGTCATTTGAAAGCATCTCGTGGTGAACTGTGTCCTCCTTCCACAGGACAGCTCCTCTGTCATCCAGTTCATGGCTCGAGCCAAGGTGAAGGTGGAACCTGCCCTGAGAGTGGTGGAGATAGCTAACGGGAACCCGGAAGAGACGCTGGTGAGTCGGCTGCCCTGGGGCAGCTCTCCTCAGAGAACGGGGACCTGGAACTGGGATCTGAGAGGAAAGACTGTCTAAGCCAAGATGAAGGGTTTGTGGTAGACCCAAAGCCATGGCTTCCAGGGCCCCCTGGAAGGCCTCATGGCTCTGTCGTTGCTGCGTTAACATTGTTCTTAAGATTTCGCTGGTATTTGAAAGTTTCTTGCAGTGATTGGCCAAAGGAAAAACTGTCTGGCAGTCTCCTCAACAGGGCTTAGATGTCTACTCTGAGGCCGAGGCTATTTTTATCTCTCTTGAGCCCTTCCCTGAAAAATCTCTTGGGCTCTCTCCTGCCTGTGTTGTTTCATGAATAAACACTGGGGTGGGGTGGGGTGGGGTGAGCGTGGGAGGGGCTTAAGAAACAACTGCTTGGTTGTCTTAAAGAGGCCGTGTCAAGTTGCCAGGACCTAGAACCTTCTCTCTCACTGTCTTCCTCTTCCCTTGTCCTCTTTGAAATCGGCAGGCTTCAGAGTGGGCGGGCAGTCAGCCCCATGGCTTGGCTGTCCAATGAGAGAGAGACTGGACAGAAAGGCCTCGTGATTCTGCTTTTCCCCCCACTTGTCCTGGGGAGAGAGGGATCATCCACTGTTTGACGCCCTCCCGGAGTTCAGTCCCAGGAGTGTAGACAGGGAAGTCAGCCAATGAACTGCTCTGCTGAGGAGAGATTTGTGTGCCCTGCTGCCCTTTCCTGACCCCTCCGCCCGTGCGTTTGACCTTCTCTCCAGGGAGGCACGCTTGCCCTCTCATTGATTCTGCGTTGCTTTGACCAACTTATGAAGTGAATTCAAGAAGAATTACGTACTTACACAGAAAAGGGCTGTTAACTTTTGTTCTAGCTGCAGCAGAGACCCGCCACTTCATCCTTCTGGGATGTGAGAGGCTGGAATAGGGTTCAGTCAGTAACGTGCTTACCGTACCAAGATGATGGGTTTGAGTTCCAGGCCCCAGCACTCACGTGAGAAGCCAGACGTGGCAGTCCAAGCCTGTCACCCTAGCTCTGCGGAAGTGTGGAGAGGCAGATGGATCCCAGGGACTGCCTGAGCAGGCGGTCCAGCCAAAGCAGTGAGCCCCAGGTCCAATGACATGGCAACCCCGTTCCTGCTGTCAGTAAATGACTTGAGAACATCAGCCAGTCTCGGCTGACAGTGTTCGTGACGGGTCCCACGGTTGGTGCAGGGACGGGTGTCCACCCTGACCGCGCTTCACATGGAGAAATTGCCCAGAATGAAACTCAAGGCCTCCATACTCAATTTTTCTAGCAGGTCAAACATGTGGGGCTGGCTCGTTGCTCTCATCTGCATTCCGGCAGAGGGACACGGAGCGGGCTCGGCCTTTCACCTGGAAAGGAAGAGAAGGGCGGCCTTCGTTCACTGTCGTGACTCGGGTTAAAGGGCACTACAGGATGAAACATACCTAACCCAGAGGTTTTGGATGTTCTGATAAACATGGTATCAACACCGAAACACCAATAGAAATGCTTAACAGTGCACCGCAGATGAGGCCGCTTGTGCGGGTGGAGAGAAAGCGCTGTGGGCGTGGCCGCACCTGGGATCCAGGGAGGCCTGCGGAGCTCTGTGTTCTGGGCTCCAAGTCATTGACTCTTCAGTTTTGAGAGCTGTGGTGATATTTTCCCCCACTAAATCTTGGCCAGAAGCTGTCGGGTTTTTATCTTGTTTTGTTTTGTTTTTTCATGCTCCCAAAGGAGGGCACAAGGAGAATCCCCAAAGAGGGAAGGCTCCTCCCACCACCCCTTCCCCACCCTCTAGCCCCTCCCATGTCGAGAATCCCCAAAGAGACCTGCAGAAGGCTCCTCCCATCCCTGCCTTTTTGTTCCAGGAACCAAAGATTCATTTCTGCAGTGTGTTGTTCTCAGCTTTCCTAGTAGGGGAAAAATCTTCTCTGAGTAGAAAGACTTCTAGTTTTAAGAACAAGTCCATTCCAACCACTGCTCCCCACACCCCCTCATGATTCTTCCGAGTGCCTGGCTCCCATCAACCTTCCGTCTGAAGGGGGATTTCCACAGAAGCTGGGCAGCCAACTTAAATCAGGTGAAATTTCACAGCCTCGCAGATTAGGCATCAACTTGTTGTGGCCTTGAAGCGATGAGGAGGTCTGTGTCTGGTGTCCAACAGGGCGTGGTGAGGAGGGAAGCGGTTGGGTTTTTAACCATAAATAGCATACGGTGGTGAATTAGGGCAGCCGGACACTTTGCCCCATGCCTTTCCTCTCCTACACCCCCCACACACACACACACCAGCCCCGGCTTGAACCCCAAGCGTGGCCTCAAAGGTGTTAGCCAACTCATCTACCCTGAGGTCCATCCTCAGCCCACGTGACTTTCATTTTTTTTATGTCAGGATGCAAGTGATGCTTTGCAGAACATTTGTCAGTAACTAGAAATAGGGAGTCGATTGTTTGAGGACAGATGTGTTCCTTAAGGTATCCACCAGAGATAGTTGCTCCCAGTTGCTCTTCTATTGCTGTTATAAGACATTGCACCCAAGGCAACTCATAAAAGAGTTTCTTTGTGGCTTACAGTGCCAGAGGTTGAGTCCCTGAGCGTCATGGCAGGGAGGTAGGCAGCGGATAGGTGGGTGTGGCGCTGGAGCGGCAGATCACAGATCCTCTCACAAACATGAGGCAGAGAATAGCATAGACTTTTGAAACCTCAAAGCCCACCCCCATCCCCTGTGACAGATCTCCTCCAACAAGGCCACACCCTCTAATCCTTTTAAGCAGTTTCAACAACTGGGGACCAAGAATTCACATATATCAGGGAGCCATTCTCATTCAGACCTGCACACTTACCAGGAGAATGCAAGATCACCATCAACGGTGTTTATGGGGTTTCATGTGATCTCAGACCTAAGACCTTAGTGAGGTCTAGAAGGTCACAGGGTCAAAGGTGTTGACTTTCATATTCAACCTAATCGAATTTACTACTAAGAGTGAGTTGGGGTAGGAGAGAAAAGGGGAAGGAAGTCCACACAAATTTTGACGTAGTTAAGTGCGTCCTGGGAAGCTGTTTTCTATCAGGACAGAGGAGTTCACCTCAGAGGGCTACGTGAGTGAGCATCCCTTATTCACAGTGTTACTCTCCACAGTTTGTTCCTAGTCAACCCCAGTCTGAAATACTAATAGAAAATTCCAGAAACAATCCACAGGCAGCATTATACAATACCATTATAATCTTCTACCATATGAGTGGTTATTATTGCTAGCCTCTTATTGTTAGACATTAAACTCTATTACGGCTGTGTAGTTAGTATTGGTGAGATATATCACTAGCCACAAGGATCCACGATGGTCTTAAAAAATATTTTCTCTGGGAAGAGCTAGATCACAGAAGGAAAATAGAAATATACTCCAGAGACATCTAACCCCGTTTGTGGCCAGGAAAAGGCACCAAAAGATCACGGGGAGTAGAGAGATTCCCTGCCCTGTGAATTGACTACCAAAGTCAACAGCCAAGACAAAAACTTATCATGTACTCTGGGCTGCTGGTTAGTTTTTTGTCAGCTCAACACACGCTAGAGTCACCTGGGGGAACCTCAATTGGGAAAATGCATCTATTGGACTGGCCTTTGGGCAAGCCTGTGGGGCACTGCTTTTTGATTGATGATTGATGTGGAAGAGTCTGTCCCATCCTGGGCAGTGCTACCCCTGAGGAGCTGGGTACTACAAGAAAACAGTCTGAGCAAGTCATAGGCGCATACCTTCATGCTCCCCGCTTCAGTGCCTGCCTTGAGGAAGCTCTGACTGTAAGAGGTAAGAGGAAATAAATCTTTCCCAACCCGAGTTGCTCTTGGATGCTGTTCTACCATCAATAGAAACCAAACTAAGACATACCCCCACGTTTTTTGAAGATTTATTATTTTTAATATTGTATATATGTGTGTATTATACACACACAGGGCGACCAGAGGCATTGGGTCCCCTAGAGCTGAGTTTACAGTCAGTTTTGAACTGTCCAGTATGGCTGCCAGAACCAAACTTGGGTCTTCTGCAGGAGCAGTACAGGCCCTTCTCTGCTAGGCTCTCTCTCCAGCCCCAACCACCTCCATATTTTTAAGGAAAATAGACAACAAAGGAGGTCGGAGACTCCCTCGATGGAAACTTAAGAGATTAGAGAACTGTTAGTCATTGGGGCATCACCCCAAACTCCCTTCCTCTGCATCAGAGGCTGCTATGAATTCTCACTTGTCTTGGCGCCAGCATAAATGGGCAGGACATTGGATGAATGCATCAGGGTATGTGTGCCAGACAGCCTCCTCAAGGTCAGCAGCAGAAACCTACCCTTTGCTGCTTTGGAGAAGCAGAGTGGGCTAGACTTCCATGTGTCTGGGAGTTTGTGGAATTGCCTGGAGAACTAGACCAAGGGGTGAGAGGAGTCAGGAAACCTAATGATCCAAGGCTGTGCTGAGTCCTGCCACAGAAGAACTCATTCCCTGGACTCTGGGGCCAGCCTCCGAGTCCGCATCACCTCTGGTTCTGGAGCCAGGCACTGGGGACCAGGTAACCGGTGCTATCAGTGGCAGGGAGACAAGAGCCTATCTTTCCCTATGACTCACGCAGCAAATAGTTCTGCAGCATGGGAAGAAGGAGATCCCAGACTGGGCCACTGATGGTGACAGCTGTCCCTGTCCGAGTGCTTCAGGAGCCATGACAGGCAGTGGCAAGCCATCTAAGCTTGCATCTGAGCAAGAGTCACAGTTCAAATGCTTGGAGGACGTGTTGGTGGGAGCTTCCAGCACAGCCAACTCTCCTGAGGAGAGGCATGAGAGCCCTGTCCTAAGATGACGGGTGAGCTTGCCTATGCACTGTTCCCGTCCAAGAACTAATGTGAGCTGGGCGTGGGGATTCATACCTGTAGTTCCAACACTTTGGAGGCAGAAGCAAGAGGATCTTGACTCGGAGGCCAGCCTTGGCCATAGAGCCTGTCTAAAAACAAAGCAAAAGAATGTGCTGGGGTGAGCCGTGCTTCCTGGATGGCGTGATAGGAATATATTCGGAGCCCTTGTCTTCTACTACAGAGCCTTGGGTCCCTCCTCCATGTGGGGATACAGAACATCGATGCATAGAAGTCCCTACAAAATCCACGGCTCCCTTCACCATGTGAGAACCACCAAGCCCTTTCTCCCAGGAAAGGAGTCTGTGATACTTGGGAGAAAATAATTGATTTGCCCAAGATCTCACACTGGGTGGGCCAAGGGTGGCATCTGGGCCGCAGGACTCACAGCCTGATGGTCCCTTCTCTCTGCCTTGTAACCACTCAGTGGTGTGTTGGAGACGTGCCAAGCCACTCTGAATGAATGAGCTGAGACAAAAGCAAAGACGCTCGGATGAAAAGGAAGTAATTGGCTTATTTCAAGTTATTTGTTTAAACTCTGAAGTATCACCGCAGTCCAGCCAACTCCTGTCCTCTGGACCCTGATCTCCTCTTCTGAACTGGGTTTTCCCTCCTCAGGCTAGGTCAGACCCCAGGAGGAAGCCTCCTTCCCACATCCTGTGTGCTCCCCCAAGTAAGCTTTGCCAAGTCAGGATAGTACATTCCAAGTACATGTGCTTTGAACCCCTCCTTCCAGAAGGTCAGTCCTGGGCTTCTGGCTTTTTCCTTCATGCCTTCTCTTGGGAATCAGAAACTCCCAAATTGACATCCTAACTCTGGAGATGCTAAGTTCCTGGCCTCCGTTCCCTTGTCTTTAACAGGGCAAGGCTGCTTTCTTTTTCCCTGGAGTTGTTGGAAGGCTTCAATACCACCAGCAAGAAGTGTCTAGAAAGGTTTGGAGAGATCAGATCAGAGGTTAAGAGCAGTAATCACCTTTGCAGAGGGTCTGAGTTCAATTTCTAGCCCCCACATTAGGTGGCTTACACCCTCCTGTGACTCCAGCTCCAAGAGCTGTGATGCCCTCTGCTGGCCTCCTCAGTCACCTGCATGCACGTTACACAGACAAGGGGACACACCTGCTTACACATATATTTTTTTTAATTGTAAAGAAGCTTCTAGAAGAATGACTGGCATATGGTGACTTCTCAGTGCCCTGTCCCTTCCCACTGCTCCTAGCACTGACCCAACCAAAGATAACAAACCAGAATATCTCAGCCAAAGGGGGACCATCTACTAACACAGTCCCACTATCCATCCATAGCTTTGCTATCACAAATCAGAGGTAGATGATTATAGTTAGAGATGCCCTCTATAGTGGAAGCTTTTCTACCTTGAACCTCAAGTTATGTTGTAATGTATGGTGTCATCGCCACCTTGCTGGTACCATCAGCTGGTACGTGGTTCTCCCTCTTTACCCACCACCCCGTGGGAGAACTGAGTTCTGTCCATCAGTCACTGAGAAAACTCAAAGTGCAGTTTGCCAAATACACAAGCTATATTTCCCAATAGTTCCATTTAGTCCCTTGGTGAATACATCTGAGGGCTTACTAAGGGCTATGTGCCGTGGTGGGCACTGGGGGACAGAGGGAGAGAGGAGGCGGACATAGTCATCCCATCCACCCTGGCGCCGATGGCCGGGCAAGAATGAATATCAGCCAACAAAGGAACTGACAGGGGTGTTGTTTCCAGCTGAGCCCTCCCCAACAGAGTGACCTTTCTCAGATTGGGGTTTAAAGCTTGGGCGCTGGAGAGGAATGAACTTGCCAGTCATGAGGAAGCTAGCAGGGAGAGAGCTGTGCGAAGACCAGGTATAGCACGGTTAAGCCAGCAAAGACAGAAGACAAGATTGAGCCAAAGAAGCAGGGCGCTCCATCCCTGCTCTGAAACAACGGCTTCCGGTCATGGTCATAAGTAGCATTTAATGGTAACGTTAACAGACAGAACCCATATCTGCATAGAAATGAGCTTTAGTTGAATCAGGAGTGGGATATCTGGGCCTCCCCAGAGTTCTTGGTCCCCAAGGAAACCCCACAGTCATGGAGGATAATATTTTAAATGAGCAAGATGTCCAATGTACCACAGACTTTCATTGGCCACTCATTATACCCCTTAAGATTCCTAGAGCCCCATCTGAATAGATACAGATGTATACACATATGCACACACACATGTACACATATGCACACACATGTACTCATATGCATACACATCTACTATTGTAGATAGACTGGTCTTTCTAAGCAGCCAGCGAGAATCAGTCAGGGTGATACACAGCTGACCCCCTCTCTTAGAAGCAACCTGTGCCTGTGGTGGCTTTGGGCACACACCACATTCAGATTTAGTGGTCAGTTAATTGCAGAACTCTCCCCTTGTGGCCTGGTGTCTACCCAGAGCCACAAATAGGCAGTCAGGAGGAGAGTTAAGATTGAAGGGTGGGGCTCAGTGGTATAGTCCTTCCCTTGCATGCCCTGTACCCTTGGTTCGATTACCCAGCTGAGAGTGGGAAGAGTTTACCTTCTGAGGGCCTCTGGGTAGCGACGGGCCCTTGTCCCTTAAAAACATCTTGTCCCTTCAGAGATATCTGGGAGGCTGCTCTGTAATTTATGTGTGATTGTCACAGAGGATGAAAGTGATTTCTATCTGACCAAAAATATCACCCCAAAGTACATCATCCTATGGAGTATTGGCCAGCGGAGTCTGGTTTCCTCAACAGATTTCAGCACACATAGACACGTTAAGCCCACTTTAACCTCCTGCTGATTCCATAAACGGTTGGTGTCCTCATCTTATACTCACTATATATTTGTTCAAGGTTTGTGTTTTTAATTAGTTAAAATATTGTGCATTTGGATAGAGGTGGCTCGGTGGTTAAGAGCACTGGCTTCTCTTTGAAGGGAACTGGGTTCGATTCCCCGCAACCACATGGAAGCTCACAGCCACCTATAATTCCAGTTCCAGGGAATGCCCTCTCTGCTCTTCAAAGGCACCCAGAATATGATACCAGATATACATGCAGGTAAAATGCCTATATGCTAAAAATAAATGAATAAAAATTCAAAGCTGTGCATCAACCCAGACGTGGTAGTTTATACTTATGATCCCAGCACTTAGGAGAGTGACACAGGTGGACTGCTGTTAGCTATATAGTAAGTCCAGACCAGCCTTGGCTATGGAATAAGACCCAATCTCAAAAAATAAATATATACCTGTATACATACAAGTTCACACAGTACACATAGATACATAAATGCACACACGTGCAGGCAGCTATAATTTGTAGAATAGTTTTTGTTTTTGTTGGGTTCTGTTTGTTTCTTTCTGGTTTTTTAAGACAGGGTTTCCCTAGCTTTCCTGGAACTTGCTCTATAGACAAGGTTGGCCTCGCTCTCCAGAGCTCAGCCTGTCTCTGCCTCCCGAGTGTGGGAGTAAAGGCGAGGAAAAGCACTTCCAGATGGCTTTCCATTTTTAGTAGCTTGTGATGTTCTGTTTTGTGGTTAGCCATTAAGTAGTTAATGTTAAGATCTAAGTGACAGACGCCATAAAGTCGTACATGCAACGGATCTCTCATGGGAGGTTTACCGGGGACAGGGTGAGGGTGGAGGGGAAAAGAGGAGGGAGTGGCCTTTTATAAGGGGGTGTGGCGCATGAGCAGGGGACGATGTGTAACTCCTGGTGACAGTGGGGTTGTGTTGCATCTTGACAGCTAGTGATGATGTCTGCTGTTACTGAGTCCCTGCGGGCAGGTAGTGGAGACACCTGGTTACCAACAGTTAACCTGTGGCCCTTTCCTTAGACGATTACAATAGTCCTGATTCTGTATTTGTGTGAATACAGATGCAGTAAGCATCTTCCACTTCGTTTTAAAAATCTTTAATTGCATTTTATTTCTTTTGTGTGCCTGTGTGTGTGTGTGTGTGTGTGTGTGTGTGCGCGCACGCGGGCGCGTGCACATGTGTTGGGCACACACATTGCACATGTGTGCATGTGTGGATGGAAGAAGACAACTTTTTTTTTTCTTTTTTGGTTTTTCAAAACAGGGTTTCCCTGTATAGCCCTGGCTGTCCTGGAACTCACTCTGTAGACCAGGCTGGCCTCCAACTCAAAAATCCTCTGCTTCTGCCTCCCAAGTGCTGGGATTAAAGGCGTGCGCCACCACCGCCCCAGCAAAGACAACTTTTGGAGCTCTGTTTCTTCCTTCTACCATGTGGACCCCAGGAACTGAACTAAGGATGTCAGCCCAACATCTCCAAGCATAAAACTTCTTCTATAGTTTGTATTTCCTGCCTTTGATCATGTTTTCAAGTACAGAACTGACAGATCAAACAGTGTGAATGTATTTAAGACAAGCAGTTATGAAGTCTGTCACACAACCAGGACGGAAGGGCATTTCAGGTAGCAAAACCCAAGAGACAGAGACCTCAGGAGATGAGAATAAGTAGCTGCAATGTGAATACACACGTGACCTGGGGGGGCTGCGAAGGAAGCGCAGCAGCCCTGAATTAGATGCTCCCAGTTGACAGAGTGAGGGGCTGGCACAGTGCCACACGCGTGCAAAGGCTGGGCCTGGTCTGGGGCGGTGACAGGTGTGGAAACAGGAGGGAGGGGAAGATGCTTAGAGAGGCGTGAGAGGCTTGGTCTGGGCCCCTGTCCCTGATGGTCAGTGTGTCGCCACACTATGTGTTCCATGTGCTCTCTGTCTGTATGCATGTCGCCACACTATGTGCTCCGTGTGTCCCCTTCTTGTTTTCCCCTGAGTGGTCAGTATGTCACCATACTACGTGCTCCCCCTCCTGTTTTCGTTTATGCAGTTTTTTATCATTTGTTTTTAATCTATGCCATGACTTTCTCAGCACACTGCATGATGCTCAGGTCACTCACAGATGAATTTATTACAGTCAGGATATAAGAAACAGATCTGCCAAGGCCTAGCGCTCACATCCAAGAGGACCAAGGACATCTCTGAGAAAAAAAAGCAAAGACACAAAGTGCCATTCCAGGGACATGACAGGGCATTCGCACGAAATTCGCCAGACTAAACTGTAGTGTCTGCTCTCATCTCTGTATCCACAACACCAGACCTCCAACGTGGCTTTGCCAAGAGGACTCAGTTCAGTGTCCCGGGCCTTACTGCTAACCCCACGCTGAGTTCAGAGCTGGCTCAGGACTCTTGTCTGCCAGAAAGTTTGGCTGACTTTTGCCTGAACCTCTAGGCAGGGCTTGAAGCACTCCTGATCCACAGGTCTGAAAAACCAAGCTCAGAGAAACCAACTACCTGGCTGCTGACTGCACCACCCCATCCCCCAAGGCGCCTGCTAGGTTTCCTAGGCCATTTTCTCTAGCTTGTCCCCATGTTGGAAGAGCTTTTTCTGCTCCACTGAAGTTCCCTTAAGACAAGTTCTGGATTTGGGATTATGCATGTGAAACCATAGAGCCCGACCATCTCATGGATAACTATTAATTCCACCCCAGCACACATCTCTCAGCGCCCCTCCCTCGCTCTGGAAGTAGAGACAAGGAACTAAAAATTAACCAGACTGGCTTTTACTTTGTAAGAAGGAGGCGCAGTGACACTGGGATTCTGTAAAACCACTCTCCCTTCTGGCCCATGGGACTGGAAGTGAGCCAAGGGGCGCACTCAGTGTGAGCTACAGAATCGGAAGGGGCCATTTTCCTGCAAGAGGGTAGAAGACCCTGACGTGTTGGCCGGTTCTATGACGTAATAATCTTCCCACTCTAATCCGTTTCGCACTGTCGTCATGACGTCTCTAGAGCTAGGAAGAGACGCACGCTTGACTCTTGAGAGCCGACCTAGGACAGCTCTATGACACCAGTGAATGTCCTTCAAAGTTGGGGACCAGGCCTGCAGGGCTGGCTGGAGAGACAGCTCAGCAGTCAAGAGCTGTTCTTAAAGAGAACCCAAGTGCTCACCTGAGGCGGCTCACAGTCATTTGTAACTCCAGCCCCAGGGAGTCTGACATCCCCTTCTAGTCTGTGAGGGCATCTGCATGCATGTGACATATACACACATGGATACACACCTACATATAAATAAAAATAAACAAGTGTGCCTCAGTGAGGTAAGACCTCTTAGTTATCCTGTGAAGCAACATCATGACCATAGCAACTCTTAATAAGGAAAACATTTCATTGGGCTGCAGAAGGAGTTAAGAATCCTACTGTCTTGAGCCACAGGCAGCAGGGAGTGAACTGCCACATCCGGTATTAGATGCAAAGCCTGGCCCCAATGTTCACTTCCTCACACAAGGCCACACCCACTCATACAAGGCCACACCCCTCCCACAGGCCACACCTTCTGGGGGCCATTTTCTTTCAAATCCCCATAGCCTCCTTAGTGAATTCCTTTCAACATTTTCCACACAGTCGTGAGCCCTGTGACAGTGGCTTAATCCAAATAATTGCACACTAAGTGACATATTGAGTCGTCACTGCTTGAGAAAACTGAGTTCTTTCTTTCAGGCCCTAATGTGAGATAGAAGATTGTCGTCTAATTCCTGACTTTCGCCGCCATACTCTTGTTCTGTTCGTGATCTTTGAAGTCGGGGTCGTTATCGTTACAGCCCTTTCCAGACATGAACCTCGGTTTGACTCTCGCCTTTGTGGTCTCCTAGGTGGTCTTCGAGGCCTTGCACAATCTGGAGCCCCGCGGCTACGTTGTGGGGTGGATCATCGCCATCAGTTTGCTGGTGGGGATCCTCATTTTTCTGCTGCTGGCTGTGCTGCTGTGGAAGGTAAGTCTGGGGACCTTAAGTGCCGGCTGATTTCCCACTCGGGACACCAGGTCTCAGGGCTCCCCAGGGCTGGGGAGATGGTTCCCGGCACAGTGCAGGGGCAAGGGAGATCAGCAGCCCCTTCAGGCAGAAAATGGAATCCTGCCTCCTCTTGGACCACCTTAGAGAGAGAGAAGGGTCCTCAATCGCCTCTCTTCCATCCTCAGAGAATTAAACCCATCCCGACACAGTCCCTGCCGCCATTGCTTCTCAGGAGATCACTTGAGTTCCCATGAGATGATTGCTCCCGCATGGGAAGCAATTTCACAATGGTGGTCCAGTGCTTTTCTGAGCATCCATCGTGGTGACTATAGTTGAAGACTGTGTCTTTGGCCTGGAGGGGAATGAGAGAGTTTAAGTACTGTGGATTTTTAGGTGGGCGTTTATTAAGAGACAAGCAGAGCCTGACCCACAGAGGTAAGGAAGCACACACAGGGCCGAGACAGCTGGCTTTCACCTCACTTTGAGTTATCTTATAGGCACCAGTGAATACCTAGTGTTGTTTGGCAAAGCAGGTTTTAAATGCCTATTACAGGAACAACCTATGACTAATATACACACATCCAACACACACATGCACAGACACATATACACACCACATAGACACACAGGTACACACATATGCACACACACAAATGCATATGCATACATACACAAACATGCACCCACACACAGACTAACACACACACATAGGCAAGCATACACACACACACACACACATAACCCACAAATCCCGTTAGTCTTCATATTACAGTTGGATGACTTAAATCCAAATACTCAATTTCTTTGGGATTACAAGACAGTATACATGCATTGATCAAATATGATAAATATTTGATCATAAAGAAAAAGTGTCACCTGGGGCTACATCTTGGAAAGAGCTGTGGTGGGCATGGCCTGTTTCTCTGCATGCACAGATGTGAGGGAGGCTTTCTCATGAGTCAGCTTTGCTAGTTAAATTATCCACACACATACCCAGTGTGTGTTCAGATGAAGTGCTGCCAAAGTGAGTCACAGGTTCACTTCCTGTCTGTGTACATTCACACATTCACCACGTGTGCCGTGACCCACATGTGTGGATCAGAGGGACACCGTTCAGGTGTCAGCCCTCTCCTGCCATGACAGCTACAGAACACCCACTGGCAGACTTGCCTCCGAATCCACCCACCTACCTGCCTCCTTCTTGGTGGTTCTGTTGCTGTTTTGCTTTTTGATTTATTTTTATTTCAGGTGCATTGGTGTTTTGCCATCATGTATATCTGTGTAAGGGTTTTAGATCTAGAACTGGAGTTACAGACAGCTGTGAGCTGCCATGTCGGTGCTGGGAATTGAACCCAGATCCTCTGGTAGAGCAGTCAGTGCTCTTAACTGCTGAGCCATCTCCCCAGCCCTTCACCCTTGTTTTTGAGACATGGCTTCTCTTTGGCCTGGAGCAGACACATGAGGCTAAAGTGACTGGCCAGGGAGCAGTGGGAGTCTGCCGGTCTCTGCCTACGCAGCGGTGTTGTACACAGGGCCGGCGTGCTTGGCGGCTTCTCACACGCGCTCTGCAGATCAGAACTCAGCCCTTCATGCTTGCCCAGGAGGTACTTCACCATCTGAGCCGCCCATGAGGGTTCAAAGCTCGTCTGGAAAACTGTGTGTCTGTATAACAAATGTAACGTAGCGTCTGTAAACAGTCAAGCGCTCCAGGAGAACTGTGTGTTTAGCATACTTCTCTCAGGGTGACGTCAGCTCCACTGCTCTAAGCCCGGTGGTACTTTACTTGAAAGAGAGTCTGGAGATTGAAAGAAATACGTGGCACGAACTAGGTAGAAATATGTCCGTCTTCCATTCCCGCACATGTCAGATGTCCCTATGCTGTCTGGCAGCCTGTTGTTCCCTGGCGGCAATCCTATA
Organism: Apodemus sylvaticus; assembly: GCF_947179515.1. Taxonomy (NCBI): domain Eukaryota; kingdom Metazoa; phylum Chordata; class Mammalia; order Rodentia; family Muridae; genus Apodemus; species Apodemus sylvaticus. The sequence continues at coordinate 5,252,664 of NC_067478.1, read as the reverse complement.
AACCTCTCCCCCATGTTGTTAGGAGTCCGTTTCCAGACACATCCTAATGACAGTGCATCCGCTGTAGTCTGAAGTCCCCTAGCCATAGAATCAGTATTGTCCCTAGCCAAACACAACTTGTAACAATGCCAGTGTGATTGACCTTAAAGCCAGAAAGCTGAACAAATCCCCCCCTGTGCCCTTCGAGCAGAACCCTAGGAAGGAGGAGGGAGGCACAGGGGGGAGGGGGGGAGGCCGGGGAGTGTAGTTCACATTGTAAGCTGCCCCCTGAACTGCTGCCCCAAGTCACGGCAAGGTTAGCAAAGTGTGCATTTTCCTATTTGCCATCAGCACATATTTCCTCTTTTTTGAATCCTCCAATTTGCCATTTGGTTACCCTCCATGGCCAGATAGACTCTTAACTCTCCCGTCTCTCCAGCAACTTCCCGCTGAGAGGGCCTCTGGGTAGAGAACAAGGCTCAGGGTTAGAAAAGGCCCTGGTGGGTTAGGGGGTGGGACATCGCCTTCCTGTGGGCTTTTGGAATGAGAAGAAGGCGCTCTTGCCCCAGCCTCGGCCCAGACAGAGCAGGGAGTGCTGCGGCCACTCCCATTCCACTACAAGGACTGCAGGACCTCCTGAGGGCCGCCCCCCTCAGCTTGCCACCCAGGGAACATCATATTACCTGTGCTCTCCTGCCTCTTGACAGGGTTTCTCTTTATAGCCCCAGATGTCCTGGAACTCACTCTATAGACCAGGCTGGCCTCAAACTCGGAAACCTACCTGCCTCTGCCTCCCAAGTGCTGGGATTAAAGGTGTGCGCCACCACTGCCCGGTTGCTCTCCTGACTCTTAATGCCTGCCTTCCAGTGTAGCTTTGCTTTGAGAGTGTGGTGTCAGACCACGATCCAGGAGAGGAACCACACACAGGCTGCAGGTCATAGCCTCTTTTCTAAAGGAGGGAACTGAAGGGCATCCTTGTCTGTACCCCATGGTGGGCCCATTATTCTTCTTTGAAGGGCAAGAGAGAGGATACACATACTTCTTCTCTGCTTTAAAATATTATTGCATAGAACTTAGCACTGTCATCAGGGTTATGAGTCCAGTGCCAGGCGGTGAGGGTCCAGGGTGGGCTCGGGTGTGGTGGATTGTGTATGCTTGTGCCTTGTTGGTACTTGGATCAGAGTGAACGCAGACAGAACGTGTGCTGCTCTCTGCTGCCTAGCAGAGCTGACTGACCGCTCCTTCTTGATCTCCACGGCCAGGGCTCCCTTCCTGCCCTGGCGTTTCCTAGAAGCTCTTGTTTGAGATGAGACACAGGCGTTGGGTGACTGTTGATAACTGTGGGTTGGGGGCACCCTCGTTATCAGGACTTTCGTCTTTTTCTAAGTCCATGATGGCATACGATGCCTACCTCCTGGAATCCTGTCAGTGGATAGACCTCAGGGTTTTGGCCACCGGAGTGGAGTTTTAGTGTTAAAATGAACCGCTGGTCTCCTTCAGATACCTCTGCAGTGGTCCCAGCTGGTTCTAGCTGGCCTTTTCCTGGAGGTTTCCAGCCTTTGGCTTTGCCAACTGGTTTCCTTTGTGTGCTAACTTGGTGGCCTTTGTGTAAAGCTTTCTGGACCTGGCTCTCCACAGCTCCCCTGCCTCAAGGGAACTCTTCACAGCTGAGCTGTTATTTCAATACAAACTCGGGTTTGCTCTGAGTTCTCAGAAGGTGAGGCGTGCACACACACACACACACACACATGCTCAGGTATACACTAGGGCACACATATGCTCATGTATATGCTCAGGCACACACACATATGCATACACACACACACATACTCAGGCACACACACATGCCTACACATTAAATTAATTTAAAAAAATAAAAGTATGGCTGATAAGATGGCTCAGCTGCGGGGTGGGGGTGGGGGGAGTGCTCGCTGCCAAACCAGATAGCCTAAGTTTGATCCCTGGAGCCTACGGGGTAGAAGAAGAGACCTGACTTCCCCAAGTTGTCCCCTGATCTCCGTATGTGCACTGCTACATGCACGTGTGCACACATGGGAACACAAAAATTCATTATAATTTTTAAAACTCTCGGTATAGCCTTCATGTGACAGGGTTGTCCACTGTCGGGCATGGCTATAAAGTAGTCTGACTCTTACACAAAGACAGACTGCGAAGTCACGAAAAGAATCTTGGTTAAAGACTAAGCAATGCATCTCAAGGAAGTTAGAAAGGGCAGTTGAAATGATGGGTTTTTTTTATAAGACCCACATTCCCTAGAATATTGGGCTGCAGACATTTTTGTCAACTCTGAATCCTATTACCTATCACCTAAAAATAATGCATTATGGGTATCGGGTAGCAGTTTAATATCACACCGATGGCACCGTGCGGGGGAAGCCAGCTGAAATCTGGCGTAAGTCCAGTCCGACATCTGGCCTGTCTGACCTCACCAGTTTGGACTGACTACCATACTCCATATGTAATCCCTTCCCCTCCCCTCCAGGGAAGCCACTGGCTGGCACCTGCCACCCAGCTGGCCAGGAAACACACAATAGGTAGATGGCCAGAGGTCAGGTCCTCTTCCTGTATGGAAACCTCTATTTCCTTCTATTATTTTTTAATCTTGTAAAATATTTACTTTGTGGAGAGCTGGGGGAGGGCCTGTTGGCGCGACGACAGCTTGCAGGAATGGGTCCTCTCCTCTCTACCATTGGGTCCTAGAGACTGAACTCAGGTCGCCAGGCTTAGTGGCCAGCTCTCCGCCCAATGGAACATCCAGGACACTCTGAGTCCCCACCCAGAGTGCCTCTGGGCGCCATTGCCTGTGGCCGATCATCTGTGTCTTATACACGAGTGGGAAGCCAGCCTTGCCCGGGCATTCAGATACCATGCAGGCCTGTGTATCTACAGGCCTCACACTCACAGGTGGCCAGGGTCTTCATTGACAGGTAGCATTGGGTCCCTGCTAGGCGGCATGCTTCGAGTAACTGGGCAGAGGCAAACGCAGACCTCATACTCTCTTAAAACCCTGTGAGAAAGGTACTTTAGTGGCAGAGAGGAACAAATATGATTTGGCCTTGTTCAATGGCCCCTGGCCCTGGTGACATGTGTCCTGGAGGGTCCTTTCTTTCTGAACTAGAAGCCCCTCAGGGTCCCACAAATCCCTTCTCCATGATGCTAAGCCCCAGTCCTTGCCCTTGGGCTCAGCCCACCCAGTCTCCCCCTCTCCCCCTGCCATTACTGTTCCCCAGAACCTTCCTAAAGGCCCTGCTCATGGCCCAGAGTCTCTCACGCTTGGCGGCCAGAGAACCTGGCTTCACCCCAAGCTAAGCAGAGCCCTGAAATGGATCCTAATCAACCTCCTCAGAGCCGAGCCGTCCATCCGTGGACACTGGGAACCGTAATTTAAACTTGATGTGCGAGGATTACAGTAGCCTGCCAAACCACTGTGCAGGAGGAAGACTTTGAAACATGAAACTCTTTCAAGGGAGCAAATCCAAAAGCATTCCCTCCCGCCTGCTCCAGCTCCAGGCGGGCCGGGTTGGAAGACACCTCAACCCGGTCCCTCTTCCTAGAGGCCTGTTTGAGGGAAGGTTGAATTGTTCAAAGACACAAGAGCATGGGCTAGCATGTCGGAGAAACACCTTCAGCTCAGTATGCCAGCCTGAGCTAAGCAGAGAGAGAGATACCTGGGCATTTTCCCTTTAGGAGATAGATGCTCCCCTGCCCTCCCTCCCCCTTCCCCTTTCCTGTTTGCAGTTTGCCAGGCACCCAGGCCACACCCCTTCAGTGACAGAGCTCACCACCACCACCACCACCACCACCACCCCACCACCCCACTCCATCCTCAGCCAAGGACCACCCCCTTTTCTTTTCTGACTGATACTTTTTCAAGACCAGATGATTTGAAACAGTGCACCATTGTTTCACCAGGAGGACCCAGTCCCTACCGGTTAAGTGACAAAGAGGCAGAGTGCAGAAAAGGGTTGGCTGCCCATCCACCCCCCCCCCCCAAGAAAAAGAGCTACTCAGTGGCCTCCATCAGCCAGAGCCCGGTATTCTCAGGCTTTCTTAGAGAGCATGGTTTTTATTGGAGAACATGACTTGTAACTCAAAAAAAAAAAGGGGGGGGTAGCACTGGACATCTGCAGAGTGGCACAGAGAATATAATGTGTAAGGTTTGGCAACCACTCCAGAGGCCACTGGGGTCACCAACTTGTCTCCAAACCAGACTTCTCAAAAGAGTGTATAGACATGTGCACATACACACACACATACACATACACACACACACACACTCACTCCCACCCCAACCCCATTAAAAATCATGTGCCTGAAATGTGTGGAGGGACTAGTTTATATTTGGAGATAAATACTGGTCTGATACTGCGTCCTCAACATCTCGAGATGGAGACGTGCTATATAAACAGTCAAGTAACTGAGAGGCCCAGAAACACAAGGTCCAGAGCTCATCCAAAGGAAAGGCGTGCCCAAGGTCCTTAGTATGGCCACAGGCCAGTACACAGATGAGCACCCCAAAGAGACTAGATGCCCTGGAGTAGTCTGTCACGAGTATCACCCTGAAGTGGACTGAGCACAGGACTGAGTACCTCAGAACTAGGTTCTCATCTTGTCCTCTGTCTCTATTGACTCACCCAGCACCCACCAAACCAAACCACTCAGGGAGAATCTGCTACTCTGGAAACACATCCTGTTCGTCTGCAGGGAGCTGCCCTTTGCGGGTGCGGACTCTGTCAGGACCAGAAGGTTCTCTGTTTCTCTAGGCCTCCAGCTGAACAAACCTTGAAACTGGTCATGCCTCTCCTTCAAACAGGATAATTATAAACAAAACATCTGACCCCTCTTTGGAAGATTCCAGAAAGGACTTGGGAAAAATAACTGACTCCATTGGTTTGGAAGTGTGGGGTCGCTATGGGTACAGGGTATGCTTCTTGATAATCATTTCCCAGAAGGCTCAGGGTGGACCGCCCAAGACTTTCCAGAATTTTCTCCCAAATACCCAACTAGTGCTAACAATAGCCGGTATGTATGCCCAAGGGAGGCCTGCAAGGGATAAAAGCACATCGAGTGTTGCAAGTGGTTGAGCATCTCATAATTTACAAGTGTATCCATGCTTCAACATAAGAGAAAATGTATGTCAGGTCCTTGAAGTTTGCTAAGATTAACACTGAAGCTTTCTTAACACACAGATGTTACCATGTGAGTCATGGCTGAGTTCTCCAGTCTGATCACAGTAGACACTTCTCATTGGATTCATGTATCAAAGCATTGTGTTTAATACCTTCGACATATTCTTAAATCTGCTCCCCATGCCTTAAGTGAAAGGAAAACTCTTCGGTATTTACTGCTGGGAATTGAATCTAGGACCTGACTCAAGCCAAAAGCAACAGCCCAGCCCAGGAAACAATTTTTAAAACTAAAATGTATCATGCTTCTGAATTGTCAGCTGTTAATAATGGGGTCAGTTTTTATTTTTACTTTGTATGTCTCCCTTCAATATTCGGGTTCTTAGCCAGGAAGGTGGGTCTCTGTGAGTCTGAGGCCAGCCTGGCTACATAGCAAATACTAGGCCAGCCAGCGTTATATAGTGATGCACTCCCTTAAGATGTGTGTATATGTGTGTATGCGTGTATATGTATATGTATGTATATATGCACACATACATTTGCACACACATGTTGTACACACACACATACATTCACACATGTGTGATTCTTGAGAGTTTACCTGAAGACTCTGATTATCACCCTTATGTTCTACCATGGTAGACTATCTGTCTACCAGCCTGCTCGTATAATTTTGCGATGTAAAGATGACTGAAGAAAGGGTGGGCTTCTGCTCACATAGATGGATGGAGTCCTGATTCCTCCTTCAGATATTTAACTCTGGAGTCTGCTAACTGCCCAGGCATCTGAGGCTGAGATCCTCACAGTAGGAACAGGTAGGAATGGCCAAGAAGCACTCACAACACAGGATAGGTGAAAGGGTCTTGCTGCTCTCTTTGGGAATATGTGAAGAGTTATAGTTATGGCAGGCGTCTCAGACATGAGACCTACTTACTAGATGATTAGGAAGGGTGATAGTGAACACTAGTTTGCACAAGGTGCCATACAGTGTGGTGGCCATACAAACTAGTATCCATGTATTTGCTTATTCATTCATTCATCCATCCATTCATTCTGTGTGTGTGTGTGTGTGTGTGTGTGTGTGTATGGCACTGGGAAGAAGCCATGGCCCTGTGCATACTAAGCAGGTACCACATGACTAAATCATTCCCAAATCCTCTTGCCTTTTGTTTGCGATACTTTTTACTTCATCTGCCTGAAGATCTGGGTTTGTTAGAGTAAGACCCTCTACTGCCATCTGTTGAGAAGTAGTCCTTGTAAACTTCTCCATGGCATCTGGCGACCCCCACCCCACCTGCGCATGGCTCACCCGCACTGCCAGACTCAGCCTCCCCTACACATAGTCAGTCACCATTGGTTGGCCGTCGGGATCAGAACTCTTGGAGTTCTGGAGATGAGAGTGGAGTTTGCAAAGCTGTCTGTGGGAGCAGCTGGGCTGATTCCTTGAGAGGAAAGAACTTGCTCTGGTATCTGCAAGAGGGGACAGAGCCTTGGCTTTGTTAGTGGCAAGGATGATATCCATAATAACTTGGACACGTGAACGTTACCACTGCATTAGCTGCTCTGAGTCTTTTTAGCCTATGAAGTGCATACATTGCACATGCATACTTGTGGGCAAAATACTTCATGCACATGAAAATAAGTATTTCTTAAAAGATGGGTCTCTTCACACCAATCAGTTTAATCAAGATCACCCCCCCCCCCAATAAGTTATACCCAGAGGCCCATCTCCCAGGTAACTCTCCATTCTGTCAGGCTGAAAATTGGTACTGACTACCACAGGCGGCAAAAAGTTGCTCAAACACTGGGCAGTAGCAATTGTAATGACTGTGTAAGATGGGCCACTCATCCTACCATGTAGGAAAAACCACAGGCCAAGCGCAGCCTCACAGCTGGAATAGACAAGTCTTCTGAGTACTGAGCTGGAGAAAATGCCAGCCTGGGTCAGGATGTAGAGCCAGCCCCAGGGCAATCCTTGCTGTCGACTCCAGCATGGACATACCATGAACAAGAGAGAAAGTTCTAGATGACAACAGGAGGAATGGTTGCTTTGAAAAGTGTGTTATGTGAGAGCAGTAATTGTCAAATGGAGCCACAGATGGCTGCTGCCTCTTAGGACAGTAGTAAGTTTGTATAAGGATTGAGAACATAGTTGACAAGGTGTTTGCTACACAAATGTAAGGACCTGCGCCCATCCCAACACCTATATAAAGCCAGGCTTACGTTTGTCATCCGTGCTAAAGAGATAGACACAGTCAGATCCCTGGAGCTTTCTGGTCAGCCTGACCTACTTGGAGTGGTCCAGGCCACTGAGAAACTCATTTGAAAAATCCAAGTGGACAGCTCCTGAGGAATAGCACCTGATTCTGACCTACACACATAAATGCATGCATATATATATATATATATATATATATATATACACACACACATACACATGCACACAAACACATGCACATATATAAACATATATACAAATATACAGATATATACACAAACATACACATAAACATGCATATCTATAGATATATGCATATACACATGAATACATATACAAATAAACATACATATACACATAGACAAAATGCACACATAAACACACACACCTGTACACATAAACATATAAACATATATGCACATATATAAACAAACACATATACCCACAAACACATATACATATATACATATATATACATATGCAGGGGAAAAAACAACAATTCAACTAAAAAAACGGTGGCTTCTCCCATGATCGGTCAGATTCTTTGCTATACTACACCTTATCACAGATGTCTGGAAGAATGCAACTTTTTCAAACTTGACTCTTTGACATGTTTATCTCTTTTGCTGCTCCAAATACCTTTGAATCATCTCCAATAGACAGTGTTCTCCAGCACCCAATGCTGTGGTAACACAGTTCCAGCAGCTCACGTGAGCTTGCTGCAAGATGGACTTCAGGAAGTCAGTATGGTGACCCAAGACATTCTTCTAGCATCCCTAGCCCTGGGAAGGGCTAGGTCCTGCCTCCCTGTAGCTCAGGCTGCCTTGGCATCCAAATCCAGTCCTAACGTAGAGCATCTTCTGTCTTTCAGATGGGCTTCTTCCGCAGAAGGTACAAAGAAATCATTGAAGCTGAGAAAAATCGGAAAGAGAATGAAGATGGTTGGGACTGGGTCCAGAAAAACCAGTGACCTGCCATGCCAGCCATGTGATGCCCTCTGTCCCCATCACCAGTGACCCGCCATGCCAGTCATGTGATGCCCTCATGTCCCCATCACCAGCCTGTGGTCCTTGATCTTTGTATCTTCCATATTTGGAAGAATGAAATCTTCCTCAGATTTTTCGGAGGCCCCACTGATGCTGTTCTCTTCCTCATCCTGCCAAGCCCGGTGCCGACCTGAGATGGCCACCTCCAGCCAGGTCACATGACTGGGGCCACCACCACTCCCCTTCACAAGATGAACTCAGAACTTTGGAAAGACAAGCTGCAGAGCAAAGCAATATTTATGGATACATTGTGTGGTCAACCCTCAGGGGAAAACTGTTACCTAAAAGTATTTTTTATAAATGTAAGCCTTTTATATTGATCATGTCTTTATATTTGTATCAATGTTTTATTATTTCTATTAAATAGTTCTATAAGTCACTCAAGCACTGAAATCTTGGAAATACATGTACCTGCATACAAATTTTAAAAGAGAAGGAACTTATTCTACTTTGGAACTTATTGCTAGAGAAGAAAAAGAAAAACTTGCAGATCAAACTGAGGAAACCTTGTGAAATGAATCCGCCAAGCTGGAAAGCACTGCAAAGGCACCAAGGATATGGACAAGACCACCTAAGACTTTTATTCCCCATTGTTACCACCTGGAGTCAAGTTCAGAGAGTTCGAAGTATCAGTGTTTTCTCTTATGGACCTCTCACTGGGAGATTCTCGGCAGGAACTGGGATGGAAAGCCTAGTTTCTTCCCAGTAGATGCTCTGTGCCACCCTGATGCATGCAGCAGGCACTAAATCCTCCTCTGGAGTCAGCAAGTGCTGGATGGACAACTGGTCAACCTCAGAATAGCATCTCATCCCAGACAACATGCCAGAGTTCAAAGCCCAGGACTGAAGCTTTGCTCTTTCAGCAAAGACCTGTGTCTCTGTGTGTAAGCTGTTACCTTGTGGAGCTCTCCATTTCCTCTGTCACTCTTGCTGTCCCCAACTGGTGGTGCTGCAGATACCTTCCCAGAGAGGATCACCCGACACAATTTGTGTTTATGTCTTAGGTGGAATTCTCAAGAGTCAAACCCTGAAATAGGACTTGGGTGTAAATAATTTATTGAGGAAGTCTTCCCAGAAGGTTAACAGTGAGGAAGTTGAGAATACAAGAAGACAGGAAAGTATGGGGAGCCAGGCAACGTTTGTCCCTTCAGGGGGACAGTCCACGAGGTGGCTTCAAACCAGTTAGATCGAGTGGGCAAGTCAGGCTCAGGAACCTGATCCCACACCTGCAGGGGATATAAACTTTCTGCCCTTAGTTCTTGCTGACAAGATGACTCTGTCCTCTAGAGGAGAACTTCAGGGGCACCCTCAAGTAAGACCCAGAAATCATGCAATGAATTCAGAGCCAAGAGCTTTGGTGCCCCTTCCCCGACATGAGGGAATGCTCCCTTCAGTTTTGGGTAACCCAAAAAGCCATAAGTCTAAGTTGGTCCTGGAAGTCAAACATTGCGTCTGACCCTGGAATGGAGACAGTGGTCACTACAAGGAAGGAGCAGCCCAGGAAACCAGTGCACAGTTAGGTCTTAAGTTTTATCAGAAGAAATAAGGAAAGAAGTCTTGGCTTTACCAGCCATGTACATGCTGGTCTGTGGGTCCGGTACTGTGCTGGATGCTGGTGGATCCCCTGAAAACAGTCACCTCGTGCCTCAGGGTGATAAGCCATCCCACAATAGGTGCAGAGTGGATTCTTCATGAACCCCCTTTGCAGCTGTCCTGTGATTGTGACTCGTGTTGTGGTTTCCTTTAATCAATTGAGAATCTTAGGTGGTGAGACCACTACAGAACCATCTGCAGTTATAGCCAAAATGCATCTGTCCCCACTGGCTTACTTCCTGCCAAGGGTATGGGTGCGTTAGTGGAGGGTGACTCACGCATACACCTCAGCTAGCCAGCAGAGCCGCACCTGAGAAAGCGTGGAAGGCAGGGAGGGCAGAGTCAGCTGGAATCTGGCCACTTGTGCCTGCTCTCAAACGGTGAAATGCCATGAATAGTCATGTGCTCAGAAGGTCACTACTTCAGAAGGCAGATTTTAAGAAAACTAAGCGGTATATCTGATAGCAAATCCTAAAAGGCACCTTAGGGGAGAGGAGGCCACTTTGCCTATCTGCTGATGTTGAGAGCTAGGGGTGTGGCTGCCTGACACAGGCAGGGAAGGGGGTGGAGCACTGTCTTGGAATTTTCTCTGCTGGGTAGTTCAGCATCTCCATGCCAGTCTTCTGCAGGTGAGCAGGAAAAGTGCACAGGTGGGCTGATGTGTCTGTGCTACCTCTTTCTGGAACATTCTTTTTAAGAGCCTGCTGCGGTAGCCTGGGCTTTCGCCTGCCTCTGAGTTCATTCTGTAGCCATTCTCCAGGGCGCTACCATTTTTCTGCTTCTGTTTTTCAGTTGTGTCTTCTGTGGTTTTAACCAGCTCAAGAAAGTCTAGAGCATCCCCAAAGTGAGCCCTGCCACAGAGCGGCTATGAAACGCAGACACACGAGAACACCAGCTGGAGGGACCAGGGTCAGTTGACCTCACACACCCTGTGTCCCCGTCGCTAAGGTCTCGGGTGGTGCTTTGGGAAAGCACTTCAGAGCCCAGTGGTTTGGCAGGCTGCATGAAGTCGTCCATCCTAGTCCTCTGTCCATCCATCCTTGCACCCACACCACCCCCGTGCACCAAATATCACATGACCTGCTAAAGCCAAAGGCAAGGGGATTCGCAGTAAACAGCATACTGCTAAGACACCCCAGTGACCCATGACCCCTGTTGTGTTCTACCTGTTGAGCCCCAGTGTGGAAATGTTATTCACATTTATTTAAGGATGAGACCGCTTTATACCTGATTACCTGGGAAACATAAACCTAGGAAAGGAATGCCCAATGTCAACTTCCTGAGATTTAGAGGTACTACAAAGCATTGTCATTTGATGGGTGGGGTAGGGTGCAGCTCAGTGACAGAGTGCTTGCCGGACACAGGGGAAGCACTGGGTTTATTCCCTAGTATCCCCTCCCCCAAATATCACTAGGGGGGGCCTCCCTTTAGTAAACAAAAGGCAGAAACTGAATATTCTCAATGATTTCCTGGCGAACAGAGAATTTGAGTAGATGTGGTTTGAGGTGGGGGAGTATATGTTCTATGATAATGACTGAAGGGCTCTGCAGAGACCCTGGGGCCAAGCGAGCCTTCTAGAAGGCCCTCTGGGTTTTCTGCACCAGGGGAGAGTTGAATAAATCCCTGAGGTGTGGCGCTCTCTAGGGCTGATCTGCATTTCAATCTATTAAAGTGTTTGGTTTGCTTTGTTTGATGTGCGCGCGGTTGGAGGTGTGAGCTTAAGCTTTCTGAGTGGTTTGTTGCAAGGCAGGCACCGCTGCTGTCTGCATGTCTGCAGCCTTGCTGAGGTGCACACTCACACACACACACACACACACACACACACACACACTGCCTGGGAGGATCTGGTGTGAGAGGGCTGTCCTCCTTCGCTGTGTCTGTGAGTTCATGCCTAATTCTGCAGTCACTTCTGAATCACTTGCACTGTTTGGGAGATGCCAGGTTTACAAAACTGTTTAGAATAAAACAAAATATGGCTTCAAATGATCCCAGCGTGTCTGTCTGTAATTTCTTTGCAGCTAAGAATGTTGTGAGGGCCTGAAGAGGGAATCGCAATATAATGCAATGTGGGTGCTAAAGAGCACACCTAGGGCTGCCGACTCCCACGGGAGCACCCCACACGATGGGGCTGAACGACCCTTAAGACATAATGTGGACACTTTATGTGTATTGCCTGCCTGCCTGGGGCTGGACCTGGTGTCTGTCTGTCTAGAGAGAAGTTCAGCCCAAAGAAATGGGCGTGTTCCTCATCACAAGCAGACCTCTTCACATGTATGTAATGTAAGTCATTAAGCATTTGCCCAGGCTATCATCAAACTTGTTGTGTAGCCAAGGATAGCCCAAATCTTTCTGCCTCTACCTCTAGAGTACTAAGATTGCAAGTGTGCACCACCACATCTGGCTTTTGGAAGGCAGGACTCTCCTTCCGAGCAAGATCCCGCCAGCTGTGCTAACATACTCAGCCCCCTGTAAGCTTTCTGTCCACCCTCTTGCACATCTCTAGACACTTTAGTTTTCTTAGATTTTAAATCTCTATTTGCTAGTTACAGCCTCGTTCCTATCACACTTACTTTTAATTTGTGGATTATTTTTTCTTTTTTCCCTAGATATTACTAACAACGATCTACCTAATATGTTGCTTGTTTTCAAGAAACATATTCTGGCTCTATCAAGTCTGGGTTTTGCTTCCTAGTCCATCAATCACAATGTCCACGTGTATGAGTTTGTTCTCTATAGCCTAGCCGTCATTGTTCACCCAAGGGCTGGTGAGCCGGCTCTGCGGTTAAGCATGCACACACACACACACATACACACACACACACACACACACACACACACACACACACACACACACACACGGGGGCTGGCAGCTCTTTTTTTTCCTCTCAGGACTCATTCATGGTCATGGGCCACCATTCTCATGCAGTTCATTAGTTATTTACTGTTGGCCAGTGGTTGGTGACTTCCTTTAGAAATTCTTTGTGGTAATTCTTTGAAGCCCACGATGACATGTGTTCCCGCAGAGAGCATTTGCCTTCACCCTGCCAGGCTCCCATCTGGAATCAGGCCTTGGGGCTTTAATGGACCACCCATGGACCGGGCAGAGCAAATCCATTCCAAGGCCAGCCCATGCCTTCCTCTACAGGGTGGGATTCAGAGCTCCACAGGGCCCTGTGCTCTGCGCCACACCACACAGTGCCTCCATCCTCGACCGTCCTGGCCAGGGGTAGAATGCCTATTTCTGATTGGCTCATTCATCTATTCATTCATTCATTCATTCGTTCGTTGATGATTCTGTGTAGCCTGGGCCAGCCCAGCCCTGAAATCCTCCTGCCTTGACCTGTGAAGTAATAAAATCAGTTGCGTACCTCCATGCACAGGGGACTGCCATTTTATAGGCCACTGACCCCTGACCCCTGCAAGGCCGTGAAACTGAACTTCTGCTTTGTGGGTAGGTGTGTGTGTGTGTGGGGGGGGGTGTATATGTAACATTTTCACTACAAAACAACAACAGCAAAAGAAAACTAAGTGTGCAGAGAAGTAGAATTTTAAGTAAACACCATACCCTTGGCATCTAGCTTTAGGTCCGCATTTTGTTACCTGTGGTTTGTCATTCCTCCACCAACCTGCCTTCCACACGTTCCCTTCATGATACTCAATGGTTGCAACACATTCTCCTCAGGATGTCAGGAGGGTTTCTGTTTGTTTGACCAGTAATCGTAATTTTCACCTGTGATGTCTATTTGATTCTTTTGGAATCCACCTGGGTGATTCCTAGCTTTTTTTTTTTCCATCGATACAAACATGCTTAGAATTCATTTCTTTAAACATACAAAGCTTTCCTGAGGCGCACGCCACTCCCACTCCTGAGAGCTGAGGCCTCTGTTGCCGCTCACCCCACAGCTTCTGAATTCACGTCTATTTCCCTCATATTTTTTTGTTAACTTTAAAACCGTTTCTCGTCTTCCTTAGAACGAATCTGTTGGAATTTGAAATGGTTTCCCCCAGAAAGTTTCCATTTGCTTCGCAGGACGTCCAAGAGGCTCACTAGCTGGTGCTGGTTTAAATTAAGTCCCGAGGCTCGAGGCCCACCCAGCTGGTGAGCAGTCAGACTTCCAGAGCAGTCGCCTCCTGTCCTGAGGCCGGAGTTCTAGTTTGGCCCCTGCCTGGTGTCCTTTGGAGGGGCAGCAGGAGATGACTTGTGACTCCACCTTGCCACTGGGATTTCCTGTCTCAGACAGACAGAAAGGAGGCACTCCACCCCGATTCCTCTCCTTGGCTGATCTAGGGCTCAGTCTTCATGTTAATCACCCTCTCCAGGGCTTCCACCCCAGCTCAGTGCTGGGCTTAGAATGCTTTATAATCTTGCCATTTCAACAGTAATTTGCAAATACAGTGTTTCAACTTTTTAAAAATTACATTTGTTTATTTATTTAGTATCCGTGTGTGCATACATGCATGCCAACTAGCAGGCATGTAGACCATAGCATACATGTGGAAGTCATCAGCCAACTCACAGAAATTTTTCTCTCCTATCAGGCTCCGAGGACAGAACTCTCGTTGTCCGGCTTGGCAGCAAGCCTCTCTACCTACTGAACCTTCTCAGCAGCCCTCAGTGTTTTGTCTTTCATTTTCAAATATTTGCTGTATATCTATAGTTGCTTTATTTAATCTAATTGGGGGCTGGAGAGATGGCTCAAGGTGAGGTGTGTGCTGCTCTTGCAGAGGGGCTGAATGTGCTTCTGAACACAGAAAGAAGTCTCAGGACTGCCTGTCACTCCAGTTCCAGGGCCTTCTGCTGGCTTCACATGTGCATGTTCTCTCTCTCTCTCTCTCTCTCTCTCTCTCTCTCTCTCTCTCTCACACACACACACACACACACAAATTTTTTTTAATTTTGTTTGTTTGCCTTTTGTTTTGTTTTTATTTTTGAGACACGGTCTAACTATATATCCCTGATTGGCTTCAAACTCTGAATGTAGGTAGATGAGGTTGGCCTCTAATTAATAGAAATCTACCTGCCTCTGCCCTCCAAAGTGCTGGGGTTAAAGGTGTGAGCCACCATACCCAGCCAGAAAAACCAAATTCTAGAAAGAAAGAAAGAAAGAAAGAAAGAAAGAAAGAAAGAAAGAAAGAAAGAAAGAAAGAAAGAAAGAAAGAGAGAGAGAGAGAAAGAAAGAGAGAGAGAAAGAGAGAGAGGGAAGGAAGGTAGGAAGGAAGGAAGGAAGGAAGGAAGGAAGGAAGGAAGGAAGGAAGGAAGGAAGGAAGGAAGGGGGAAGGAAGGAAGGAGAGCCAAAGGAGGAAGAAGGGCAGGGAGGGAGAGAGGGAGGGAGGGAGAGGGGGAGGGAGGTAGGGAGGGACAAAGGGAAGGAGGAAAGGAAACCCATGGGGAAGTTAAAGTGCTTACCACATAAAGGACCAAGAGTGCCTGCGGGGAGTGAGAGTGAGAGTGAGAGTGAGAGATTCTGAGTGGGCGCCACACCCACCTGTAATTCGGGGCTCAGGAGGCAGTGGCAAGCGACTGGCTAGATTAGTCTGTATTGGGGAGCCCTGGCTCCGAGAGACCCTGCCTCAGTGAATAAGGCAGAGCCATCAGAGTAAATTACTGATGTCAACCCGGGGCCTCCACACACCTGTGCATTCACACCCGTGCACCCATACATGTGTGCACTCATACACCTGTGTGCCCCCACACGACAACACAAGCACATACCATGCATGAACACTACAGTGCAATAATAGTAAAAATAATAAAAGGAAAATATAGTAACTTCTTGCATCAAGATTAAGAAATTCTCATCTACCCTATCAAGAATTTACCAGTGGGACTAAAGAGATTGCTCAGTGGTTAGAGCACTGGCCACTTCTACAAAGGACCCAGGGGTTCAGTCCCCAGCACCCACATGGTGACTCACAGCCATCTATAACTCCAGTACTGTGGGATCTGACACTCTCTTCTGGCCTGCACAAGCAACAGACATTCACATGGTGCACAGACACACACGCAGGCAAAGCACCCATACATATAAATAAATGAGGTTTACTGAGTAGATACAACATTCTGAGAGGCAGGCGTCATCACACACACACACACACACACACACACCTGTAATGCCAGCAGTCGGGAAGCTGAGGCAGGAGAATAGCCTGGAGTTTGGGATCAATCTGGACTACATAATAACACATACATACATACATACACACATATACATACATACATATATACACACACATACACACACACAGATGAAAGCCTGAAAGCAAAGTATGTGTAACACATGTACACCAGGGTAACATTTATGAACATCACTTACTCCCTCTAGGATTTCCATCCACCAGAGCTGCCTTTTGGTCGAGGGTTTTTATTAATGACGATGCTACAGATGTCGCTATTGGCAGTCACTCTGTGTAGTAAAATTTGTCTGATGTAATGCTTGTGACTAATTGTGTGCTGGAACCTGTGTGATCCAGCGTGCTGACGGGGAGAGGGAGCTCCGTCTCAGGCTGCACTGGTGCGTGGTTAACATCTGCAGCAGCCATTATTGGGGTGTGGTTTGATGCTGCCCATGTAGGCACAGCATGTATTACAAGCTCTGACTTCCTGACAGTGCATATGGAAGACGGGATCTGTCACCCAACTCCAACGGACGTGACCTGCCCCTATCAGGCTAAGAGAGTTCACTCCTTACCAGTGACATCGCAGCAGTGGACATTTGTGGATTTGAAGATTTTACAACTTGACAACCCACAGGATTCCGACGCTGACCTTTGGCAGTCTGTCTGGGGACTGGGAGGCAGACTCTCTCAATCGCGGTGCCAAGAGTCTCATTTCCTGAACTTGCCCTGAGCCCAGGATGTAGATCCAGCTGCGTGCTCCTCCTCATTAAATTGTCCGCAGCAATCAGAAGTGACCAAGTGACAAGCCCTTCAGCTCCTGGCACTGTCCGCAGGGTCGGGACGGTAGCTATCCTGTCTCTCCCTAACTGCGCCTTCGTTCTAGCACGCCTGGTTCTGAAATCCCGCCTCGGGCTGCTGGAGTATCCCCTCAATACTTCGTGGATCCAGTATTAGCTCCTTCTCCTTAGGCCGAAACAAAATTCCCCGACAAGAGCCACTGAAGGCGTGGTTTATTTGGGTTCATTATTTAAGGGTCCAGCCTGTCATGGTGGGATAGGCACAACAGCGGGTGCTTGGGGCATCTGGTCACATTGTACCTGTGATCAGGAAGGAGAGAGAGAGAGAGAGAGAGAGAGAGAGAGAGAGAGAGAGAGAGAGAGAGAGAGAGAGAGAGAGGCACAACTCTGTGAGTTCGAGGCCAACCTGATCCACATAAGGTGTTTGAGGCCAGCAAGGATGACATGGTCAGAACCTGTCTCAGAATATATTTAATAAATAAATAAATGGGACAGGAAGTAGGGAGGGATTCAGTAACCCAAGATCCCGGAGATGAATTAAAGCTTCCTCTTCTGAGCTGCAGACGGCTCAGCGGTTAAGAGCACTGACTGCTCTTCCAGAAGTCCAGAGTTCAATTCCCAGCAACCACATGGTAGTTCACAATCATTTGTAATAGGATCTGATGCCGCTTTCTGGTGTGTCTGAAGACAGCTACAGTGTACGCACATACATTAAATAAATAAATAAATAAATAAATAAATAAATAAATAAATCTTCCTTTTCTATTGAAGAGCCCCTCCAGGTGATGCCTGAAATATCAAGATAAAGGTGATTGACACTTGTGAGGTAGTCAGAAGTCACATGTAGTCACACACCCATCATCTGTCATTCCAGCACCTGGAAGCAGAGACAGGAGGTCATGAGTTCAAGACCAGCCCAGACTACATAGTGAGTAATCTTAAAAACAAAATAAGACAACGACAGCCAAATGGAGGCCTGGCGCGGTGGCTTACCGGCTAAGAGCAGGCAAGACCTTCCGCGAGCGCGCGGTGTCACTGAGGGGTGCAGTAGAACTGACAGGGACGAGCTGGCTACCGCTAGAGCCAAGGCCCAAGTTTGAACCTGGGGAATCCACCCTGAGAGGTCATCCGATGCATCCGAAGCTGACGCAGCTCCTTAACTGCTGGAGTTCCAAACCTACGATCCTATGGTGGCAGCAGAGGCACCTCGCCACAAGTCCCTCCCTCCAGCTTTCCGGCCAGAACAGAACTGTTGACAGTCATGGGGAGTTTCTCACCAGAGAAGGCTAAGAGCTTCCTGAGTAACGTTCCAATCCCTCGGCGAATTGCAACAGCGTTGGGAAATAGAGTCTGGTTTGTACTGACAGTTTAATCAACTTCTCCCAAATACTTACTAGCCTCCCTGTCACTTCAAAGGCCTGAATCCCTAAAGGGGGCCCCCAGCCCTGAGCTGGTCAATGAAGAAAGCCGTCTCCCAGCTGCCCTCTGGCGGTCAGAATGCGTCACTGCAGTCCTCCTCCTTTGATGTGTGTGGGTGTTTCCAGGAACTCAACATTCTTCAGTGAAATAGTGCCAGGGAACAGCGGTAATCAAGAAATTAAGTTAAGCAATTAGGGAGAGCAAAGAGAAATCAAAGGTTTTGTTTTCGTTTTTGTTTTTTAAATAAAATACTCCAACCATAAGCTTACGAAATCTAATTTCAAATAAGACATTTGTTTCAAGTTGTAGAGAAGTCTGAAGAAATAGTGAAACGCTCCGCTGAAGTGGGGCCGTCCTCTGCTCTGATTCCTGGCTTGTTCCCCACCGCCAAGGTTAAAGGCACCACATTGAGAGTCCCTGAAGCAGAAGATTCTCTACGATTTCATCCAACTACAAAAATGTTAACCTTAAAAATGCCACATAATCTCAACAGAGGTACTCTTTGATTCTGAAATATGGGTGGACGTCATGCCACATTTAATATAGATTGCATTACATGTGTTCACAGATGTTTAGCTGGTACCCAGAGCCTATCACTTAGAATGTTTTCATGTATGTGTGTTTGGGGAGGTGCACATGTGTGTGTGTGTGTGTGTGTGTGTGCATGTGGAGGTCAGAGGTCAACTTCGATTGTCTTTCTTCACCGTCTACCTTGTTTTGATTGGAACAGGGTCTCTCTCTCTAGCCTGAAGTTTACAGATAAGTCTAGGCTGCCCAGCGACAAAGCTCCAGCTCCCCAGTGCTGGGATTACAAGTGTGTGTGTGTGTGTGTGTGTATACATCTGGTCTCCTGGAACTGGAGTTCCAGACAGTTATGAACCACCTAACCTGGGTGCCGTGAACCCAGTACTTTGAGAGACTCCAGTCCTCTGGGAGAGCTGTATGCATGCTTACCCAGTGAGACAATTCTCCAGCCCAAACACAGGATTTTGCCTACTAAAAATGTCGGCATTTATCAGCTATCTGCAAGGGTGTGTCCTTGCATCTGAGTTCTTTCTCAAGAATCCAGTGACACCAAACAAACTTCTACCATCCCAGAAAGAAAATGAAAGAAGGAGGGAGGGCAGGAGACAGAGAGAGGGGGGAAGGGAGGGAGGAGGAGGGAGGGAGGGAGGGAGAGAGAGAGAGAGGAGAGAAAGCTATAAATTAGGAAGACTATGAAGGAAACCGCTGAGTTTGCTCACGTCCAGAACTATCTACTCCACAGCGCCAGCTCGAATTATTCTCCCAGCCCCTGATTTAAAATACTTTCGATGTCAAATCCAAATCCACCCATCCACTTCATTAGATCACAGCACTCTGTTTAATGAATTTTCTGTTTCCAAACGACTTTATTTATAAGGATCACGTGCCTGATGCTGGGTGCTTGCAGTACGTAAGATCTAGGATGCTCAACGAAGACACAAATTCGTGGCTCCGTAGTTTAGAAGATCTGGCTTTCTATCAATGTACATCTACAGTTACTCGCTAAGATTACTTCTTTGCTAAATCCCACTGAAAATGTCCCTAGCTGGAGTCCTTCAGGTCACCACAATGCATGTGGTGGGCCATCCCCTGTGGCGGTGGCGTCGCCATCCAGTCATGGGATCTGTGCTCTCTCTCCACAGGGAGCAGTGGTTTATTTACTGTCAATTTGTAAAGTGCTCTCTGAGATTATCTGGTGCGAGATTAGAAGAGTGCAGACATATTTCATTGTCTTCTCTGTCAACGTAGAGCTAGCAAGCACAGTGTATTTTATTCTATCGAGAGAACAGAAATGCCAGGGAGTAGCTGGGTAGTTGTGGCTGTGGAGTTTGATGGCTTCTTCCACTATCATTTTGGACTATTAGCTGCTATAGGCTTATATAGTTCTTTAACTATATATGTTTTATATAGTTATTATAGTAATGTTACTACTATAGACATTTGCCAATATTAATACCATAATATGCCAGTGGTAGCTGATATATTTTCCATTGCTTTATGGAGAACACATTTTGACCATTTATTTCCTATCTATAAACATGTATTCACTGAACAAAATATTGACCTAGTGTCATTTATGCCCAAAGTACCCTGCTCAGAGCCTGGATAAACAGATGTGATCAAGGCAAACTTGAGTCCATTTAGTGATATTTGTACCATGAGACAATAAATTGAATGGCTAAGAGTGGGCATGGGATATTCTTTCTGTGTGTGCCTCTGCGCATGTGTACATGTGCGTGTGTACACATAAATATATATATGAGCATGTGTGCATGTGTGTACATGTGAGCATATGAGCATGTATGCTTGTGGGCATGTGTATATGTGTGTATATGAGCATGTGTGCTTGTGGGCATGTGTATATGTGTGTATGTGTATATGTGTGCAAGTATGCATGTGTGTATGCATATATGTTGCATGTATGCACTGTGCGTTTGTGTATGTGTGCATGTATGCATGTGAGCAGTGTGCGTGTGTTCGAGTGTGCATGTGAGCATGTGTGCATGTGTACATATGTGCATGTGAACATGTGTATATGTGCACATGTCTGCACTTGTACATGTGTGTATGCATATATGTGTTCATGTGTACAAGTGTACATGTGCACATGTGTATACGTGTACATGTGGATAAATTACACATTCATGCATGTTGAGACCAGAGCTCAACATCTGTGTCTTCTTCCTCCACTTCCTCTTGTGTTTGTTTGTTTGTTTGTTTGTTTGGTTGGTTGGTTGGTTGGTTTTGTCTGAGGCAGTGAACCCCCAGTGTTCACTGTTTGCAAGACTGTTAATTGCCGTGTTTTTCCTCCCAGCACCAAGCTCCCTAAATAATGACTATGAGACTCAAAACATATTTACAAACACCTTGGCCATAAGCTTTGGTTTGTTCTCCAATTAGCTCATAAGTTAAAATCCCATTTATTCTAACCTAAGTTTTGCCAAGTGTCAGGTTACCTCTGCTCAGATTCCATGCGTCTCTTCCTTAGGGTTCCCCAGGGCCAAATCCTCCCAGGCCTGGCTCTATCCCAGAATCCTCTCTGCCTACCAGATATCCCACCTTCTACTCTACCCTTTCCTATAGGCCATAGGTTTTTATTGGCAAGTGATGTATCCATACAGTACATAAGATATTCTCTCTACTGTTTGACCAGTGAGCATCCTGTGCAGGAATTCCTTCTCTGGGAAGCTGTAAACAACATATAACTCTCCTCAGAAGATCCAAAGAGCAAACCAAAGTTCTCTGTGGGGAACCAGCGAGTTTATCAGGCTTAGTTACAGAGCATAGAGGACTGCAATGCGACTGCGCTGAGAATTCCTCTCCCAGAATGGGTGCCAGTTCCTCGTAGCCACATATACTGAGTACCCTCAGCTAACCTCCTCCAGCCTGTACATTCTATTACCTCCCAAGATCACAGAGCCACATGCAACTAAAGCAGAGTTACATCCAACTGGCTGGGCAGATCATGAGGGAAACACTGATATCAGGTGAGGGTCCACTGACTATCCTCATACCTGGCTCTGTAAGGGGACACCTACAGTCTACATTCCTGTCTCCGGGTCTCTTGCAAGTCACTGCATCACACAATTACATCATCACATTATATCATTACATCATCGCGTCCTATTACATCATCACATTATATCATAACATCCCATTACATCCTCACATTACATCAACTCGTCACATCACATAATATCATCACATCATCACATTACATCATCATATTACATCATTACATCATCATATCACATCGTCACATCACATCATCATATCACATCATCACAAAATATCATCACATCACAGCATCACATTACATCATTACATCATCACATTACATCATCACATCATCACATTACATCATCACATCATCACATTACATCATCACATCGCATTCCCACCCTGATGAAGGAAGTGTCTTTTGTTCTCAGAGGGTAGCCATGTACAGCACTCCGCAGAACTAAGTTCACAGATGCACGCCAGGGTGCCTGGCTTTCACATAAGTGCTAAGGACCTGAACTCTGAACGGGCCCTCAGACTTTCCCAGCAAGCACATTACTGACCCAGCCATCCCCTGGGCCCAGAACACTCTTTCTTGAGCATTTAAAGGCAGTGCCACCAACACAGATGCCACACAGGGATCTTAGCTCTGAGAAGGTCAGAGGGTAGGAGACAGACACAGAGGGAAGAGCACAGAGACAGCAGTGGCTCCTGGCTCTGCATGCCGGGGTGTGTGGAAAGGCAAGGCCCATGCAGACGAGAAAGAAAGCATCACATCACATGATGTATTCCTGGGCAAGGCTCTCTGATGGCGAGGCAGGAGTGGACTACCTAAACCCAGGAGCTGCCTCTAGGTGTGCTGACTGATAGCAACAGCCGCTGTACTGTAGACAGTAAGACTCAGCATGTCTACCGTCAGACCTGAGTTTTATATGACGTCTCCCATTTCAGATGTTGCAAAGTAACATCTTTAAACATTAAGAGTCCTGGAGCTGGAGAGACGGCTCAGCATAGCTGTTAGAGTGCTTATTGCTCATGCAGGGGACCCGGGCTCAGTTCTCAACACCCTCGTGGTGGCTCACGACCACTTGTAAACCCAATTCCAGGGGATCCAGCACCCTCTTCTGGCCTCCAAGAGCACCAGGCACACTTATGCTACACATGCATGCATGCAAGAAAAATACTCATACACATAAGATAAAACAAACCTCTCTCTCTCTCTCTCTCTCTCTCTCTCTCTCTCTCTCGTGTGTGTGTGTGTGTGTGTGTGTGTGTGTGTGTGTTGTGTTTAAAAAAAGTTAGGTGTGGTGGCACATGCCTTTAGTCCCAACACTTAGAAGGCAGGGGCAGAAGGATCTCCATGATTTTGAGGCCAACCTGGTCTGTGTAGTAGTAGCTATGTGTACTAGCCTAGCCAGGGATACATGGGAAGACAGTTGATGATAGTGATGATGATGGCGGAGGTGGTGATGATGATGGTGGAGGTGGTGATGATGATGGTGGAGGTGGTGATGGTGGTGGTGGTGGTGATGGTGGAGGTGGTGATGGTGGTGGTGGTGGTGATGGTGGTGGTGGTGGTGATGGTGGTGGTTGTGGTGGTGATGAGGAGGATAAGGAGGGTGCTCTAGAAGTGACTTGTTAGATGGTACTTGCCACACAAGCATGAGGACCCAGAGTTCAGATCCATTAAACCAACCAATGCAAAAATAGGGAGGGAGATAAACTAGGGCTGACAAGATGGCTAAGTGGGTAACAGAGACTTGCAGGCAAGCCTGAGAGCCTGAGTTCAATCCCCAGAAGCCACAGGGTAGAAGGAAAGAACTAGCTTCCAAACGTTGTCCTCTGACCTTCCTATGAACACACACACACACACACTAAAAAAAGAAATATTAAAATAATTTAATCAAGAATAAGTTCCAAATGCAGCAGGCAAGACTTAGAGAAAGCTTCAAGAGGCGGGCTCACCCAAGCAACCTCAGGTAACCTCAGACGTGAATGCCACAAAGCCACTCAGATAATGTCCAGAGACCACTCCGTGCTCCTTGTGGGCTATCCACATGCCCAAGCGCACAACCTTAGCTAACCACGAGGAAAGCTAGACCAGGCCACACTGCTTGAGGGTCACCCTGAAAGACATGCTGGAAACTGCCAGTCCTGAGACAAGAGACAGAAAAGCATCCCAGAGTAAAAGAAAGTACAGGACAAAGCGGAACAGTCTGAAATCAGGTCCGAGATCAGAAGCCAGTCGTCCCTTCTGGATACAGAATGGGGTGGATGGAGGAACGCGGCAGAGTGTGTAAGGCGGGTCTCTAATCTCCTGGCTTGATCGCTGCATCCCCTTATGTAAGAGACGGGTCCGTTTTGTTTCAAGTACGCTCTACTCTCCAGCGACTGAAAGAGGAGCAGGCTAAGGAAATGCGAAATTATTATTTGGGAAATCTCGCTAAAGGGCTCACAGAAACAGCTTGATTATATTTTTTGCAATCTTCCTACAACTCTGCTTTTTACATGGCGGATGGGTGTGGTTCAGTGGCACAGCACAAGGCCCAGGCTTTGGTCACTGGCTAATAAACAAGGCAGGTAAGCATCGAGGTTCAAGCCTGTAACCTCAACACTTAAGAGGCTGAGGCAGGAGGATCCTCACAGGTTGTGGGCCAGCCTGGGTCACCCAGGGGGAACCTATTTAGAGAATCAAAAAAATAAAATAAAATCTAAAATTAAAAAGTGAGCCCACAGTAGCAAGATGGGCTGAGTCTGCGGTGTTCACGGGAAAGCAGAAGGCAGGAGCAGCCTCGGCCGGCGGGCAGTCGGCCCACGATGGATGGAGCTCACCCGGTCCGGGCGCGGGCAGGCGGGCGGCTCGCTGCTCCTCAGTCCCGCTGATAACGACTGATACCGATGTACGATGCTTTATGTTTCTGGAACTTTTACACTGACTTTAGCACCAGGAAGAAGCGCGGCAGCTCTTACATAAATAATCAATTTGGCAATAAAACCGTTGGATCCACAAGCAGCCCTGGCCCTAGAGAATGGGAATTTTCACAAAGCAAGCAAGAAGCTGCAGTCCAGTCTTTCCCTGCAGAAGGCAGGCAGCTCCTTCGCGGCCCCACAGAGGTGCGAGCATCAGTCTGGCCTCCTGGCCTCTGATCTCAGCCATGCACAGCACCCGAGGGAAATACCTTAACCTTTCAGGGCCCACTGAAGAAAGCAGCGTATGCAAACAAAGGAGAAAAGCGATCCGAAAGCTGAAAGCCCCGGAGGAAAATGGTGTCACTATCAGAAAGGAATCGGTGTTGTTGGCAGCTCAGGCTGAGGCTCCGGTCTGAGAAGAAAGGAAATGCGAGTGGGCAGGAGCCTCTCTGTGAGAGCCCCTGTGAGCACGTGGGGGGCGCAGTCACTGGCCAAAGCCCGGAGGAGGTAAACCCTGTTTGCAGACCTTCGAGGGGTCTCCTGGCCCGCAACTGCTCTTCCTGCTCGTGGGGAAATCCCAAAGCCCAGCTCAGGGCAGGGCTGCTGGCAGGTGAAGATGATGAAGAGCGGGCAAGAGCCATTTAGTCAGGGGGCGGGGCAGTATGTGCAAAGCAGAGTACGAAGAGTACCTGTGAGGCGGAGTCTCATCGGCTGGCAATTCTCCCTAGCTCTTCCTGTGTCCCTGGGAACCACACAGTAGATACAGCATCTCCAGCCGGGAGGGTTGCTAAAGACACCGAGGCCCAGTGAGCAGGTAGCTACCAAACTAGCTTTCACATCTTTTATCCATAACATTAAAAAGTGTCCATCTCAGGCGGGCGGTGGTGGCGCACGCCTGTAATCTCAGCACTCTGGGAGGCAGAGGCAGGTGTATTTCTGAGTTCGAGGCCAGCCTGGTCTACAGAGTGAGTTCCAGGACAGCCAGGGCTATACAGAGAAACCCTGTCTCGAAAAAAATAAAATAAACAAAAAAGTGTCCATCTCAGCAGCTGACAATATTATGCCACACCGCCCAGGACAGACGCATCTCCCTCCATTCATGATGAGAGTTTTTGTTGTTGTTGTTGTTGTTGCTTTTGTGTGTGTGTGTGTGTGTTTTTAATTTAACTTAATTTTATATGCATGAGTGTTGTGCAGGCGCTATGGCTTTGAACCAAGTTCATGCAGTACTCACAGAGGCCACAAGAGGGCATCAGGCCCCCCTGCTTCTGAAGATCTAGGTGGTTGTAAGCCTCCTTCTAGGCACTGAATATTGAACCAAGGTCCTCTGGGAGAGCATCCCTAGCATGCTCTTAACCGCTGAGCCAGCTTCTGGGCCTGTTTCATTACGTTTCAATAGTGTTGTCATTGATACAAGGTCTCACCGTGAAGCCCTGAAATTCACCATGTACAATAGGCTAGCCAGGCATTGGCCGAACACACCTGTAATCCCAGCATTTGGGAGGCGGCAACAGGTGGATCTCTGAATTCAAGGCCAGCCTGGTCTACAGATAGAGTTCAAGGACAGCCTAGGCTACAAAGAGAGCCTGTGTGTGTGTGTGTGTGTGTGT
The DNA here is from genome assembly GCF_947179515.1 of Apodemus sylvaticus. NCBI lineage: Eukaryota > Metazoa > Chordata > Mammalia > Rodentia > Muridae > Apodemus > Apodemus sylvaticus. Next base: position 5,226,303 of record NC_067478.1, on the reverse strand, counting down.
GTGTGTGTGTGTGTGAGAGAGAGAGAGAGAGAGAGAGAGAGAGAGAGAGAGAGAGATGGCGTGAGAGTTGAGGGGTTGTAATGTGTCTCGAACCTCTGTCTGAGAACTGCCGAGATGGCATTCCGGCACCCAGCTTCTTGCTTTGATGTTTACCCCAAAATAATTTCCTAGCTTCCTATCAGATCCATCTGCTCTTCAGGTTAATCAGGTTGAGCCCTTCCCTGAGCCTTTGAACCTTAAGCGCAGTGATTGACAGCTGCAGGGGCTTAGGCAAGATGCAAGAGTAGCTTCCTGGGCACAGCGGACTCCCAGCCGGATGGGAGATACCTGGCCCTGCATTCACCGTGTGACCCAGGAAGCCATTTAGCCTCGCTAAGTTCGGACCCTCATCTATGAATCACCACTGCCACGCGGGGCGTGCGGCCCAGGTGGTAGAGCCCTTGCCTGACATACGCCGGGCCTTGGGGTCCGTCCCCAGCTCCGGGTCAACTGGGCATGGTGAACAGAACCTGAAGGATCAGAAGTCCGGGTCCTTCGGGGCTACATGTTGAGCTTGAGACCAGTCTGGACAGCTTGTCTCAGAAAAGAAGGCAGGTGGCTGACTGTACAACCTGAGGGCCCGAGTTCAGACCCTGCCCTCCCAAAACCCTGTGAAGAAACCCGGTGTGGCAGCACGTACCTGTAATCCCAGGGCTGGAGGGTAGAGGCAGGAGGGTCCCTGCCTCTACCCTCCAGGGGGCTTGCAGTTCAGTGGATCTAAAGAAAATGCTGAGCTCAAGCTGGGCAGGCAGTGGTGGCACACACCTTTAATCCCAGTGCTCTGGAGGAAGAGACAGGACTCTGTGAGTTCAAGATCAGCCTGGTCAGCAGAGCTAGTTCCAGAAGGCGGCTACACAGAGAAACACCAAACAAACAAAATACTATGCTCAAGGGTTCAATGAAAGACTCTGATTAGAAAAGATCCCATAGGGGGCTATTGAGGGAGACACCTGGTGTTGACTTATAGCCTTAATATAACACACACACACACACACACACACACACACACACAAGCACTCATGCAAACATACTTTAAAACCTACTATTGGTCACTTCTGGCTTATATAGGACATGTAAACAAAAGCCAGGGACAGAGCTTTTCACAGGCACAGCTGCCTTAGGCTCTATCCAAAACAGGGGGCATTTTCTCTCTGTCTCAGACGCACCCCCACACACACACCTCAGATTGCTAAGGGCCGAGTTACCCCCCTAAAACCCACTGTAAGACAAGAGAACAAAGACGGGCCAACTGTGTGCCCTGTGGGGTCCTGTTTGCTCAATTTTTCTTTTATCCTATACAGTCTGATGAAGCCAGAAATTCAGGTTCAGAATTAAAAGGACGAGGTTCCTCGGGGTGCCTCTTGGCCTCTGACCCAGTCACTGGAACTCACTAACTACCCTTTGGCCAGTCCTTCCCAATGGTGTGATCTGCCCTCAAGAGACAGATCCAGTGAGGACAGGCCAGTCTTAGAAGTGGGCTTGGAGCTATTTGGACAGAAGCTTCCAGGGTTCCGGGTGTCCAGTATTCCTGTCACAGGGCAGGCAGTGCACACACTTCGGATGGTCGCATGCCCTTGTGTTCTGCAAATCTCTCTTCCTACAGAATGGGGAATAGCCAAACAACAGCCTGAAGGAGGCTGTCCAATATCCTTCCTCTCAAACCGTGAGGCATGGCCTCCATGTGGGGGCCGTGAACAATTTGGCACTGGGTTCACTGCCCACAGAGACTGACCAAGAAGATGCCTCCGAGGATGCCCTCCCAACTGGTGCCACACACATGGAAGAGGCCCTTACAGGTGAGGTGTTTGCCATCTAGGACCCATGCCGCGAAGTTGAAGGAGAAGTGTTCTCAGGGTCAGCAAGTCCCCACAAGCTTCAAGCATCAGTACAGAAAACAGGAGACGGCCGGCAGAAGCGCTCGTAGGTTTCTCCGTGCCTACTGGCTTCGTCTGGCATGTGTAAAATGATGCCAGTGGCCAGCAGCCCAGGTGATACTGCACAGTGCGTGCCAGGCTACCCCACCAAGCATGGACTGACTTGTGCATCTAGCTGGTATTTGGTTTTTGTATGTACATGTGAGTGTCTGTCTGTCTGTCCATGCAGCATGTGCACACATGGCGCCAGCGGAGACCAGAAGAAGCTATCAGATCCCCTGCATTTATAGACAGTTGTGAGCTGCTACACGGGCACTGGGAACAGAAACTGGGACTTCCGGAAGAGCAGTCAGTGCTCTTAACCCCTGGGCCATCGCCACCCTAGCTTTCTGTTTGGAATGATGGTTTGTGTGAGTTTAATTTGTCAGATGTCATGAACTAAGTCAAATGGATCAACTCTCCTCTCTCTCTCACTATCTTTGTCTATCTCACTGTCTTTCTGTCTCTCTCACTGTCTCTGTCTCTGTCTGTCTCTCTTTCTCTCTGTCTCTGTCTCTCTGTCTCTGTCTCTCCCCCCCACTCCAGAATTTAAACTAGAAGTGTGTAGTTGCTTGCAGGAGGACTGGATGAGGGGCATACCCAAAGAAAATCAGAAACAGGAATTATAGAGGCATCATATTTGTGACAAATAACTTGTCCAAAGGAACCCGCTCTGGTCTGGAGTGGCCCCCAGCCCTGTGACTCCATTTCTAGAACTGACTGAGAGACCTAGTCACTCTGAGACCCAGTAGGTGATGGATTTCCCCCACATGGTGACTGCAATGGGTTTCTATGAACCCTTAAACAGATAGAGATCCCCTCTGCTTGACCCTCAGGCTGGACCTTCCCTACGGGAACCGATTTCCTGCAGCCAAGGGACTGTCTTTGGAGACACATGCAGAGATACATGCTGCTCAGGCAGAGCTCTGTGTATATAAGCAGCAGGATGGCTGTCAGTCTCTCCTCCCTGCCAAGGACTCACAGTCACAGCATACAGTAAAAACAAGTTTGGTGGCACGCGCCTTTAATCCCAGCACTTGGGAGGCAGAGGCAGGCAGATTTCTGAGTTCGAGGCCAGCCTGGCCTACAGAGAGAGTTCGAGGACAGCCCGGCCTACAGGAGTTTGAGGAACTCCCAAGGTCTAGCCAAAACAGTCTGGTTAGGATTTTCATTTCTCCCAAAATATTTTGATTCTGTATTTTGCAAGTACATTTTAATGGTTCCAGAATTTCCATAAACTTAACTTCTTTGTTCCCATCTCAAAGCTCAGACCAGGACAGGAATTCTCTTCAGTGTTGTATTACTTCCAGAAGCTTCTGGGCTATGGATCATTGTCTGGATTAGGGAAGCAAGATTGAGAGGCAGGAAACCACTTACCTGTCATCTCTTCAAGTCCTTGCCCACCTCCTCTCTGTCCACCCTAGCCAGCCTGCTCTCAGGCACGGATTGCAGGGAGGCCCCCCAAGGCAAAGGAACACCTGCACCAAGCAGGGCCGCCAGTGACTGCTTGCTGGGATTGGGGCCTCACCTAAGAATCACGGTTAGCAATGCACGCAGGGCCACTGACAGTGTGCACGGCAGTATATGGGCACGTGTGCTGGAGTGATTAATGAGGCGTGAGCACGAATGTGAGAGGAAGCCCGCAGCCTCAGCCCCAGCCTCTTACCACACAGGCCTCTGAAGAAACCGCTATGCAAAGCAGAAATGAAGCCCCCATAGAGACCTAACGTCACCCACAAATTAAATCTGAGACCCAGACAGCTGCGTTCAAATGGAGCAGGAGGAGTTGCAGCGCTGTCCCGGCAGACACCTGGGGGCCCCGGTAGGGAAGACGGTGAAGAACAGGCAGTGCCAACGCAGAAAAACCAGCTGGGCAGAAAGTCTCGTCACGTGTGCCTGGTGCCCTGGCACGTCTGTGAGCCTGTGTACAGCTGAGCCTGTGGCTGCATGTGCCAAGGTGCCTGTCTCTTACCAGGCCAGCCTGGCCGGGGCCCCGCCCGTGGGCTTGGTGCCAGCAGGCGGTGTTAACATAGGCAGCCTCCTGTCAAAGCCCATGGTGAGTGACTATAGAGGGTGGCAGTCTTCCCAGCTAGGGCCACACGTGCACACCAACACCCCAAACCACACGCATGAGGCTGTGTGTGCACGGCTGCTTTTTATCAGTAGCCTGGGACGACCCAGCGTTTGTGTGTGGCGGGGGCATTACATGTGAGGTCCCACCTCAAGGGGACCAGCCGTGAAATCAGTGTGGACCCCTTGATCTTTTAGGACTCAAAGCCACTGCTGGGTTGAGGGCACATGGGGTTCACTCTACTCAGGAGTATTCCGTCATAATAGGGGTTCAGGGTGGAGTTACGTCCTCTCCTGACTCAATGGTTTTTAGGGAGCCGTTCTTGTACCCGAGTTCTCTGGTAGGAAAGATCTGGGATTTTGGAGGCAGTGTGGGAAAGGCTATACCTTCCTCTTTGCTTTCCAGATATATTTGGAATATCCCCGGTTTTCCAAACACTTCCCAAATGGCTTTAAACCAAATCTCCCCCCAGGCCCTGTGCTCATCGGCCCGGCCACATTTTTCTTCTTTGCCAATGGCCAGCCATCCACTCTGGCGGATCTCATCCTGAGGCTGATGTCAACAGAACACATCACTCTGGATCCTGTTCTCTGTCCTCTCCAGACCCTCCCTCAAGTTCCCAGACCCTTCAGTCCAAGCTCTGAGGAAAGCTAAACAGGCATGTTAATCACAGCAGCTGGACGGAATAAAGAAGAGACGAACTGGACCCTCTCTGGCGGTGAACTAGCCCAAGGAGCTGGTTAGTAGTTGGAAGAAGGACACCTAGCTTGACAAGGGAAGGAACTCCTAATATTCAGCCACCAGGGGGCAGGCTGCACCTGCTGGACCACTAACCCATTTCTGGAACTTCTTGGGCATAAGTAGGAAGAATAAGGCATGTAAGCAGCCCCTGCCCGGGGTCAGGTAGAGGGCATCCCTGGGGATGTATGCGGGGGTGGGGTTGGGGTGGCTAGAGAGTCCCTGGACTCAGTATTCAATGGGAAGAATCTGTGTGATGAGGGTATCGGATCTTCATGAGTGGATAGATCGTGAGGGTGAGGGTGAGTTGTTGACCCCTTAGGGATGACGTCATGCCCCCATCTCAAGCACGTACCCATGCTTTGGTTATATAAGCTAGCAGACTCCATAATGTTGCTAAAGCTGGCTTGAGTTCTCCTGTCAACCCACAGAGACGCTCTAGCTAAGAGATGCTGATTCTTTTTGCAAAAAGTTATCTGTGAGTGGGAGCTGGTTAAGAGCACTGGCTGCTCGTCTGGAGGACCCATGTTTCAATCCCAGCACCCATATCATGGCTCACAACCATCTCCTGTTCCAGGGGACATGACACCCTCTTCTGGCCTCCTCAGACACCAGGCACACACATGGTACCCAGACAGATATACAGGTAAAAACGTCCATGCACATAAATTAAAAATAAGTCTTAAGACAGAAGTCCAAGTGCAGCCTGGCCCTCTGGGCCCTCTCCCATCATCACTACACAGCCTTCTCTGTGCATGCTGGACGCAGAAATCCACTCACTCAGAAGACTGAAGGCTCTAAAGATAACTCTGGTAATAGCTCTGCGATGACTCCCTACAGAATAAACCAGCTCTTCCCTGGGCCATCTGTAATTATTCCTCTGCTTCGTCTACTAGGCTGTGAGCCTCCTTGGGATGCTTTGCCTGCCTCCTTAGGCCTAAGACTTCAATATTAAAGCACAGAGGTACAGTGTGGGTGAGGCATGGTGCGGTCTGCCTCGGCCGGAGTGGGGCTCCTTGGGACTTTTTCTGGTAGCCACGATGAGAGAAGGAAAGTTTGCTAGAGAAACCTCACCCAAGTCCTAAGGTGTCCCAGAGAGGCAAAAGACCCGAGGGCAGGCTCTACAGTGCATCACCAGGAGTCTCTGACCAGAAATGACTTCCTCCTTTCCCAACAGGAGAATTCCCACCTTGAGGCTCTGCTCTTGAAAGGGAAAGTTAGAGGAAAGTACCAGAGACCTTGAAGACAGACTCAGAAAAAAAGGCAGCGTCCATGAAAGCAGCATGAAACACCACCAAAACAAAACAAAACAAAACAAAAACCTGAGGGGACTCAGCACCAAGAAACAGCCTGGAGCAGAGATCCAAGGATGGAGAGCAGGCTAGGAGAGCCAGAGCAGCCGTCTCTGACAGCCTTCCGCCCTCGTCTTAGGCACCAGGCTGCAGGCTGGGAGGCCATTCCTTTCCCTCACGTCTCAGTCCTCGCCCCCAACCAGCAGGCAAGGCTTGTCCACTCTCCCTCCACCGTGCACCTGGAGTCTTCCAGTCCTCTCTGGCCCCCCACAGCCTGCGGGGCCTCTCTGAAAGGACGCCTCTACCTTTTGCACTGCTCCCCACCGGCCGTTAGCTGGCAGGAATCTTGTGACGTACAACTGACCATTCTATACCTCTTCCCTCTGAACAATACCCAGGGTCCCCTGCTTTATACGGATCTGTGTGACCTGAACCCCGTCCGTCACCAGACCTGGTCTCAAAGCCCGTGCTTTCTCCCTCATCCCTGCTCTCCACACATACTAAGAGCTCACTGTCACTCACTGGAAGACAATCTACCCCAGGGTTCTTCTCAGCGTGACTGGCTGCCCTCACTGATGATGCCTCTCATGTCTTCCTGTCTGAGGCAATGCGTGACCCCTCCGGGCTGATGTCCCCAGCTCTAGCTTCATTTGCCTTGATATTTAATCTCTGATCCCTCACCCCACCTCCCCTTGTAGTTTTCTCTATTTTTCTATTGCCCTGTTTTTGTTGCTGTTTCCGTCTGTTTATTTTGTCTTTTTCAGTCTTTCCCACTAGTTTCCAGTTTAAGGAACTGTATTTAAATAAGCCTGGTGTACACCTTTAATCTCAGCACTTGGGAGACAGAGGCAGGAGACTCTCTGTAAGTGCCAGGCAGCCTTGTCTACATATGACATTCCAGGCCAGCCAGGGCTACATCTTGAGGCTCTGTCTTAAAGAAAAAAAAAGAAAAGAAGGAAGGAAGGAGGAAAGAAAGAAAGAAAGAAAGAAAGAAAGAAAGAAAGAAAGAAAGAAAGAAAGAAAGAAAGAAGACATAGCTACTGGTGGCCTATGATTCGTGGATGGCAACAAACGACAGGTCTGAAAGCCTGAGACTCACTTCATAAAATATTTACATTATATATAAGGTCCCAGCAGCATGTATGAGTGACAGCCTACTTTACAATTAGATAAAGAGGGAAATAAGTTGGTGAGGCATTTTTAAATTTGATATGACTCCAGAGGATGGGTATTCATCGTATATACTAAAATAAAATAGTTTTCCTGATGGTATGCATGAGATTGCCACATGAACTATATACTTAAAGCCAATGTTCTTGGTAGGGTCACAGCCACTGAGGTTAAAGGCATGCACCACCAGGCCAGGATCTAAAGCTGTTTTTATCTCAGTGGCCCAAGACTACTGTATGGTGGCAGTGTGTATGGGAAACAGACTTCTACCCATCCTTTTAACTGTTCCAGCCTCTGAGCCTTGACGTGGCCGACCTGCAGTGGCTACCATCTGCCCTCTGGGCATGGGGGGGAGGGGGAGGGGACGAGGGGGGCGGGGGCGGAGAGTAGCTGAGGGATAAACTGATCAAAATAGAGTAATACATATGTGAAATATGTATAAGTTTCTATTTTCAAAGAAAGGAATGAGTGGAGTTGGCGGTGGTTTCAGGAAGCTGAGAATGGTAGAAGGTCCCTCGGGATCGCAGCTCTTGAAAAAGCCGAGCAGGAAAGTCGGTGTCTGAACACCGTTCCTGTGGTGGCCCTTTTTCCACATGAGCAGTCCCTGGAAGTACTCCCACCCCCTTCTCTTAGACAAAGGAATCCAGGGCTTGAACACGTGACCAGGTGAGTTTAGCTACTCCAGACACAGCCTCAGAACGTGTGACAGGCATTAGACAAGTTGAGACAAGGCAAAGCTTGGTGCCACTGGACTCAGATGAGTCTGGACCTTAAAGAGGTCATGCCCTGGCGTGTGGGCTACTTGGGAGAGCTTGCGTTCCTAATCAAACGGACACTTCGAGCTTCGAGGTTTGCCCCCCCCCCCCAGGATATTCTGGGGGTCCGTAAGGTGCTTCGAGAAGAGCAGATATTCCTGGATGAGTGCGCCCCAAAGGCAGCTGGGACACCTTCTCCATGCACAGTAAGTAATACCAGGATGTCATTTGAGTCTTGGGGTTTGGCAACAAAAACGCCAACTTCTTGCCTAATTCCCTTAAACAGCAGCTCCTCTGTAGACACGCCTCCCTCCGGTTTCAGGAGGGGAGTCCAGCCTGCGGCAGTCTCTCACAGTAGGGCTCCATAGGCTTCTCTGTCTGCGGGCTCGCCTCTATTAGAGGCGCTTCTGGAAGTTTCTTTCCAACTTTGCAGACGCTCACCGGTGAACTCGCGACTTGAATGGTGTCAGCTCCGGGATCGCACCCGCGCAGAAAAGTTGGGAAGTCCCAGCAGGCCTCCCCTCTTGAAAGCCACCAGGGGAAAGGGAGGGGTGGGTAGGGAGAAGGGGGCGAGTGCGCGCGCAAGCTGGCGAATGGGTGGAGTCAGATTGTCTCCTCCCGTCCATCCGTCACGCGCTTCAGCTCCTCCCACACAGCGGTAATTGGTGAGGAGTGCGCGCGAGCGCCCGAGGCCCGCCCCCTTGCAGCACTGTTCCCGCCCACCAGTCGACAGGGCTGCAAGTCCGGCCTGCAAGTTGGAGCAAGAGGGTGCTGGTGCCAAAAGGCTCAAACCCTCCGAAGCTAGTGGGTGCTTGCTCACACCCATGCTTTGGCTGTCACCCCAGACCTGACAGCAGCCCGATGCTCACAGACTTGAGTCCTGGTCCAACTCTGCTCCCACAGGCCCCTTTCCACTCCATCAGTCAACTACAACCTCTTTTCTGTCCCTAAGCGGCTGAACCCCTCGCCGAGGTGCCCACAGTCTCACGTGCCATGAGGTCTAGCCTCGAGGACGCACTGTTCTGCACACCGACTCTCGCCCCGGTTGCTTATGCGGATTGCACAGTGCGAGCCGGGCCTGCAGACTCTCCGCGCACCTCTCAACGCCTCTCACTCCCGAACCCAGCATCCCCTACGGCTCACCGCACAGCCTAGCTCTACATCGCCCCAACTCCGTGCCCGAACCCCTCTGCAGCCTCGCTCCCTGCGGAACTCTCCATTCCCAATTCGAGGGTCAGGACGTCCCTCACCCGGAACCCACTACCCATTGCAATCGCCTCGGGGTGGATAAACCTCCCCAGGCCTCCGCAGGCGATCCCGCTGCACCCCGAGCCTCCGCCGAGCACTCCCCGCGCATCCATTCCGCGCCGCGCGGCCCACACCTCGATCGCTGAGCTTGCTCCATCTCCCAGGCTCCACCGCACCCTCCCACCTACCCCAAGGCCCCCAGTACCCCGCACGCGCGCGCCACCGCCCCAGACCACACCCCGCACGCTGTGCCCCCGACTCGGCCAGGCACCCCTTTCCCCGGCCGGCCGGGCGGGCGGGCGGGCAGCGCCGGCGGCGGTGGAGGCCAGTCCTCGGGCCGGGACACACCCACCCGCCCGCCCTCCTCGCTTTGCTCCTTCCCTCCCCCTCGCGCTCCCTCTCTCCCGCCCTCCCGCCCTAGCTCCGCGCTCGCTCCTTCTCTCCGCCACCCGCTCGCGCTTCCCGCGGCGCCGGGCCTCCCGCTCCGCCTCCCCGAGCGCGGCTCTCCCGGGCGCGGCTCCGGGGTTCATGCTGACGAGGCGGCGGCCGCTTCAGCCCAGCGGCGGCGGCGGCGGCGGGAGCTGGGGCGCGGGCCCCGGCCGCCTCTCTCGGAGCGCGGGGCCGGGAGGCGGGCGCGCCCCGGCGGCGGCGGCGAGCGCCCCACCGCGCCGCGCCCCTGCGCGCCCCCTACGCCGCGCCCCCGCGCGCCCCCCGCGCCTAGCTTGCGGGGGGCCGGGCCTGCGGGCGGCTGGCGCGGCGCGCACCCATGGACGGTCCGGCCATCATCACCCAGGTGACCAACCCCAAGGAGGATGAGGCCCGGTCGCCCGTCGCGGGCGAAAAAGGTGAGGAGGGGCACGGGCAGCTGCCGCGGGGGGCGTGAGTGCACTCCGCGTCGCCGGAGTTCTCGGTGTGCGCCCGCACGGGCGTGGGGGAGGGGTGTACTGGGCCAAGAGGGTGCGTGGGTGTGGGGTGCGCCTGGAGCAGAGGGAGGCTGCGAGGGTGCCGTGCCAGCTGAGCTCGTGTGAGTGTGCACGAGCGGCTGAGAAGTTGGGATCGGATGTGTGCACTGCACAGAGCTGTTTTAAGTGTGCATGCAGTGTGTGTGACAGGTTGTGTGTACACCTCCATATACGCGCAGGCCAACTGAGAGATTTTAAGGGTGTGTGTGCTTCTCTCAGATTGTGTGTGTTCCTGACAGGCTGTGAATTTGTGGACTCAATGTGGAGGTCTGTATGCCTCTGACTGAGAGCGGTGGTGAACGGTGTGCAGAGCCTGAGCCTGTGCACCTTGTGAGTGTGTGTTCACTCCTAATGGAGGTGTGTATGTGTGTGCAGGCGCGTGTGCCTCCGCTATCCAACTGTCAGAATGTATTGTGTCTCTCTGTTAAGAGTGTGTGTGCATATCTGCCTTTGACCAAGAGCCTATGTGTACACACGTGCCCACATCAGACGCCATGCCTTGAGAATATTTGGTTGTTTGTGCAAGTGAGGTGTGGAGCAGCGCCGACCCCACAACCTACCCCCCCCCCAAACACACACATAAGCACATGTGCACACTTCCTTTTTAGCCTGTCTCCGGCCACCAACCAGCCTGTCAGGAACTCCACCGCCTGCCATCTCTGCCTCTTGTGGGTGGGGGGAGCTCTAGGCAGCACTTGGCACACTCCTGCTGTGTAAGAGCTCTCCCCTTTGGGGTAGCTGGCAGCGAGGGGCTAACCAGGCAACGCCATGCAGCATCTGGTCTGTTTGGGGTAGAGTCTGGCCTGACCCCTCACTCTGTTTACTTTTTGTTCTTTCTTGGTATGCTGACCCCTCAGAGAACTGACGTCTTCCCACAAGTGCCGGAGTCACTGTGTCCTGCTGGTTGGACAGACTGTTTTGAAGAGCCAACCAATCTGGCTTGGTTTGCTCTGGCAACCGACTCTTGCTTCACAGACCTTCTACCATGTGTAGTACAAACACATAAGTCCCCCGCCACTCCCCAAGGACCTGCTTGTCCCCTCCAGCCCTGGGCTGGCCACAGCAGACAGGTTTCTTTCCATGGGCCACCACCCTCTGCGCTTCTGGGCTGAGTAAGGACGGCACCCTCCGGGATGTAGGATGATGAGGCAGGAGGATGAGGATGGGAGGAGTGGTCCACCACCACGGCCTGCCCTGGACCCCTGGGCATGCCCAGCAGGAAGACACAGACTTTCCCCGGGTCCCCTCAGGTGGGGGTTTGCCATCCACCTTCATTCTGTAGACTGTAAACACCGCCTGCGTCTACAGACTGGTTTCTAAATGCAAAATACAGAATTCAAACTCTTGCCCAGAAATCGTCTATACCCTACAAATGAGCTTTTAAAATGTACAAGAGGGCATGGAGTGAGTCCCACACCTTCCTGGGGCCTAAGTGGAAAGCACCTCCCTGGTCTAGCCTTCCCACCATAAGGGCCTGAGCTATTGGGCTCTCACTGGCCCTGTCCCCTCAAAGAGGGTCTTTGAAGAAAGCGTGGTGAACCCAGTATTCCTCTGTGCTGTGGACTGTTTGTGATCGAATCCTCGGTTCTTGTTGGAAGAGCTGTGGCAAGAAGCTAGGGGACCTGGTTCCTCCTGCTGCTGCCCCCACCTCATCTTGGGAGTGGGCAATTTTGAGAGCTCCTGGTGTCCCCCTGACTGATCCGATTTCTGAGCAGAATAGGTCCTCGGAAAAGCCGATTGTACTTGTTACTGGGGCGCTCGCTCTGAGTAGCTGTTGACTTTGCCTTTCTGGGCGGGCTTTCCATATCTTTAACAGCCCGCTTTGTTTGTTTTCAGTGTTAGATGGGTTACTTGTTAACCAAGTCGGGGAATTCCTTGTGTGCTGTCCTAGGGTGGGGTGCTTGCCTAGTAAAAGCAGTAAAGTCCCACTTTACCTGAGATTTTTTTTTTTACTCCAAAAAGTTAGTATGATTTTGACCTGTCGTAGTATGACAAAACAATAGCTCAACTTTGTGTTTGTTTTTTAAGTGTGTGCGCTTTGACAGCCATACAACTCCCCACCTCCCACCCCCTCCAACACGCGTGCCTCCCACCTTCATGCCTATTTGTGAGAACCAAATTTTGAAACAGCTTCTTAAGAATAATAAACCACCAAACAGGTTCAGCAGTGTCTCTGGCTTAAGTGTGCCGATATCTTCAGATAGGCAGAATGCATTTTGCATAGTTTAAATTACAACAGTCATTTGGTTATTAAATATTGGGCCTGTGAGGCTTGGAAGCGTTGGTGGCAAGAAAGAGATTGATGGTCTTAAAATGTTTGCTCTCGTTATTTACTCTGTAAAATAGGAATGATGGCGACCGCTCCTGGGTCAGACGGGAGGAGGGCTGAGAGACGATTGTGGGTACATGGAGGACTCAGCCCCGTGCACCGGCGTGCCACGCTCCACACACCTTCAGTATAGGCTCCCAGAGGAGGTCCGATGTTGAATTACCTCTCTATGCAGTATGTGCGGTGGCGTCCCGCTCAGAGACGAGTGTCACTGTCACTAGCCCGTGGCTCTGGCTTATTACTTCCAGCTGTGTTTGATTAGATTGAGAGCGTGAGGTTATATATAGAGAACAGTCCCCATAGTGAACTGTTCCCGCCTTGCTGTCATATAGCCCTTAGGAAAAGAGACGAGATAGGAACAAGAAAGTCGTGAAAGAGGAAAACGGAACGACTGCTGAGTCTGTGAGCTGCCATTCCCACGTCATTTCCATGCACTTCAGTGACATCCGGTGTCCAAAGCAGAGAGAGGTCAGGAAAACCGGGCCTCTCAGTAGACTTGGGAGAAGATTAAAAAAAATAGTACAAACTTTTCTTCCTATTGTTAGGATTTATTTATTTTTATTTCACGCGTATGGGTGTTTTGCCGGCTTGTCTCTTGTGTGTGCCTGGTACCTGCAGAGGCCAGAAGAGGGTGTTAGATCCCCTGGAAATGGAGTTACTGAAGGTTGTGAGACACCATGTGGCGCTGGAATTGAACTCCAGGTCCTCAACTGAAACAGCCAAATGCTCTTAACCATTTACCCATCTCTCCATCCCCAGGATTGCAAGCGTTTAAAGGAGTAATTTAGTACTTAAAGCGTGAGGTGGTACTTTTGGCTGCAAGTATCAGAAAAGCTGGCTTGATGCAGTAAGCCAGCGCCTCCTTCTCAGGCTCCTGGGGATTGGCTGTGGCTCTCCTTGAACTGCCCGGATGTAACCCCGGAATTCTCTCGGCTCTCCCACCCCCATGCTGCATCCTGTCTGAAACCTCTCTAGTCTCCCTAGTCATCCTCTAGGTGGGCAAAGAGACAGAGTCAGTCATGTTTATCCCTCTTACCTGGAAAGCAGGCCACCCCCAGGAACTGCTCAGTAAACTTTTGTTCCTGTTTAATTGGCCAGAACTGGGTCACGTGGCCTCCCGCATCCTCAAGTAAAATCAGGGAAACTTAACTCTCCAGCATGCTAGCCCTTGTAGGAAGGAGAGAAGACCGGAAATAGAGGGGGCAAGTGTGGTGCGGCTGATCCCAGCGTTAGCCGTGTCCTCAGAGCACCAGCTACACTTCCGTGTTTCTGTTACAGAAGAGTCACCTCGGTTGCACTCACAGCCGGCGCAGGGATGTCACTGCCGACCATGTGGCTCGCAGTAGCAACATTCCAGCCTTACCGAGTCCATGGGCAGATAAGGTTGGACAGTGAGTGGTGGGTCTTCATCCCTGCAGAAAGAATGCTACCAGACGAGTTAAATCACATCTCAGTCTGCAGACACGTGACTTTCAGAGCTATATGGAGGCGTGACTCTCTGAGACATTTCGAAGCGAGAAATTCAAGAATGGCATAACAGTATGATCCTATCTTGGTTTAAAAAAATCAAACACACATAACTGAATAAATGTCCGGAAATATACAAAACTAATCTCTGAGGAGATAAGGCACAGGGATGGTTCTCTTGGGGGCAGAGGCTGTGTGGTAGAGAGGGAAACAGGACACTTTGTTTCAACATTGATGAAAATGTGCTTGTGTTTTAGGGACGATTTATTTTTAACTAAGAAGGACATTTCCCTTAGCTCTTTGTAGAGCAATAATTTGAAGGAATTGTACAATATCAAAACAAACCCTAAGAAACCTCAATTAATATGCAGAGACACCCAGAACATTTCAATGCTAGCTAAACAGCTTATGTCTTTTTGCGAGCCAATAGGTTTGCCGAAGATTACTGCAGGCTGTTGTGTATTCAGGCCCTAAGTTCTGAGTCTGCTTCTCATGAATGTTTGCTGCTCCTTGTCTCTTATAAAATGTAACTTTAAATTTCTAAAATTTTATTTCATGTGTATGGGTGTTTTACCTGCCTGTCTGCATCTGTGCCATGTGCGTGCATTGCATGCTGGGGCCAGAAGAGGGGATCGGTGGCTGGAGTCATAAATAGTTGTACATTGTCCTGTGGGTGCTGGGACTCGAACCCAGTTCTCTGGAAGAGCAGCTTTTAGTCATAACTCAGAAGCTCTAGCCTTGAAGGTGTTGACAAAATTACAGCTAAGAGAAGGTATTTATAAGCAGTAATCATTTCAGACCATAGGATAGATTGAAGGAAGGTTCAGATTAACACTGTGCACCCCAGGCTCGCCACAAGCTCAGAGACCCCTGCCTCTGCCTCCCAGTGCTGGCATTAAACGTGTGCGCTTCACACCCATCTTAAACTTTGATTTAGACAGAACTGTAGATTCATATGCTCTTACAAGAGATCTCACCGAGCCAGGTGTGGTGACTTGTACCTCTACTCTCCAAATCCAGGAGACCAAGATCACAGGCTCCAGGCTAACGTGAGGCAGAGCCTTTGAAGAGGAAAGAAAGAAACGGGAGAAAGGAGGAGTCACAGAGGTTCTCTCTCTCCTCTCCCGGGGTCCCCTCAGTGTTGACATTTGGCGAGACTTTGAAGGGCTTCACAGCCAGGATGTTGATAATGACCTTATGAAGGCAGAATTTCCTTTACCAGGGGCACGCTCTTCCTCCAAATTCTAGCCACACCCATTTCCCTTCTAGCCACACCCAGTTCTCTCCTAGCCACACCCATTTTCCTTCCTTGCCCTCCCCTTCCTTAGTAGACTGGCTACCCCTTGTCTGTACTCTGTTTCCAAAATGTTGTCATTTCAGACGTGTTAGCTAGGCGGGATCAGACAGAACGTGATCTTTCCCACAGTCCGACTCTCTGGATGGTTGTTCCGTTGCCGCTCGGGTTTATATTCGACCTTTTCTTTTTCATTGCTGTGTAATGTTCAGTGGTGTGAACACGCCAGAGTTTGCTCATCCTTTCGAGATTTGGGGTGTTTTGAATAAAGCTGCTGTAAACACATGAACCCCTTTATATAAACATAAATCCTCATTTCTATGGGTACATACACACACACACACACACACACACACATCAGTACAGTTAGCGCGTCATGTGATACTCACAAGTTAGTTTACTTTTTATTTAAAATTACCGTTTCAAGTGAATTTTTTTTGCTTGTTTGTTTTTTGAAAAAAGGTGTGCACCCTCCCACCCAATTGCTGGGATTAGAGGTATACACTGCCATGCCCACACTCCCCCTTTCCTTATTTGAAGACTTTTTTTGTGGTTATTTGTACTTCAGTGTATGTATATAAGTACACTTTAGGTATAAAGGTATGTATAAACTATACCATAAATAAAAATAAGTGAATAAAATTACTGTCTCCTTGAGTAAATATATCGTTTTTCTTTCTTAAAAGCAAGTGTAAGGCATCTCTTTCTGTAAGTTAAAGCCTCTCCGATTTTCAAAGTTGTCACTTTTAAACACTATTTGGTCTTATCTGTGTATGTGTATGGTGTGCCCTGCTTTGTCACTCTGCTGCCTTCCCTTGAGACTTGGTCTCTCACTGCACCAGGCTGTGACCGGAGTCCCCTCCACCCTCATGACTCTGCTGCACATAGCACTGGCTCTACAGATGTGTACAGCTCCTTCGAGGTTTTTAGGCTGGGGATGTGAACTTGGGTCCTTACGCTTGTACAGCAAGCACACTTACCCACCAAGCCACCACCCACCCCCAGTCCCTGCCATCATATTCTTATAGATAGGGAGCGGTAACTCAGTGTAGGTTAAGATGAAATGGTACAGACAGAGAAATAGAGTGGAGGAAGCCACAGGACTAAAAACCAAACCCACCCAAATATACCCAGTGGATGTTAGACAAGGACACAGAGACGTTCGGATGAACAACAACGGCTGAGGAGGTGGCTCCACTGTGAAGAACGCTTACCCCACAAGCATGGTGCACCAGTTCCAGACCCCGAGCTAGGTGAAGAGCCAGCCCTGGGCTCACTCTCCTCGGGGTTTAATGATTTTCAGTAAACGAGTCGTATCAGGGTCGTCCTGTGCTTTCTCCTGTAAGCAGTTATACATTTTGATTTGTGCAGACATCTGGCTAACGCTGTATACTTATCCTGAATCCGGTGTCTTCGTCGAGCTCACAGGTTGGCTATGAGATTTTCTTGGATTCCTACAAGCTTTGACGTCAGCCTAAGAACACTTTCTTTTCTTCTTCAGATCTGCATGCCCTTTAAATTTTTCCCTGCTTTGTCACAGTGTCTATACTTGGAACGGTATATCAAATAACTGATGGGGACGATGAATGTCTTTGCTTGCTCCTGTCTTAGTTATTCCTCTGTTCCCGTGATGAAGCCATGACCAACCCACAAGAGTTTATCTGGGCTTACTGGTGCCAGAGGGATAGGACCCCCTCATGGTGGGGACACAGGGCAACAAGCAGCAGGTGTGGCGGCAGGACCGGAAGCTGATGGTGGGGACACATGGCAACAAGCAACAGGCATGGCGGCAGGACCGGAAGCTGATGGTGGGGACACATGGCAACAAGCAGCAGGCATGGCGGCAGGACCGGAAGCTGATGGTGGCAGGACCGGAAGCTGATGGTGGGGACACATGGCAACAAGCAGCAGGTGTGGCGGCAGGACCGGAAGCTGAGAGCTGTCTCGAAGGAAGTAGACAGACAACCAGAAGTAGTAGGGTTAGGTCTTTTAGATCAAAGCCCACTCCTGGTAATACACTTCTTCCAGCCAGGCTATGCCATCTAAACCTTCCCAAGCAGTATCACCAGCTAGGGACCGAGTGTGCTAATGCTCAAGACTGCAGGGGATATTTCTTATTCGAACCACGACAGCTCCCAATCTGAGGATAAAACCATTGTCTTTCGCCAATAAATATAATATCAGCTGTTAGATTTTTTGACTCGTGGAGTCCGTGACATTCCCATCCATCCTGGGTTCTTTGAGCTTTATAGATAACTGAAGTTTTCCTCAGGCCTTTTCCTGCATAAATGTGTGTAACCATGCTAATTAACATGACTGTGCATCTGACTTCTGAATAAGAAACCAGCTTGGCGCCCGTGAAGAAAGTTTGCTTCTGCTGGTGAAGAAAGTTTGCTTCTGCTGGGTCATTCTCTTTCGTGTGTTGAATAACTTTACCCGGCAGTGACGTCATCTGCAGTTTTAATTATTTTCACGGACGTTGTCTTCCTGATTTGATATCAACTTCATGGGAATACATCAGGGACCATTTCTGCCCTCTTCAGGAACCAGTTGCCTAGAATTAGCGGGGTCCTTCTCCAATGAAATCATCTGGGCCTGAAGATTTCTTTGGGACAGTTTTGTTTTGTTTTTTTACTTTTTGTTGTTGTTTTTCCGAGACAGGGTTGCTCTGTGTAGCCCTGGCTGTCCTGGAGCTCACTCTGTAGACCAGGTGGCCTCGAACTCAGAAATCCGCCTGCCTCTTCCTCCCAGAGTACTGGGATTACAGACGTGTGCCACCACCGCCCGGCTCTTTGGGACAGTTTTTATATCTCCAAGTTTGATTTCTTTTCCCCCTCAGTAGTTGTAGAGCTGTTCTCCTCCATCTGGGAGGGCCTATGGGAGAGTGGATTTCTTGAGACTCCATACTTCTCATTTCATCTGACAAATGTCTGAGCACTGAGTAGCTTCCTTAGTGTTTAATCCCTTGCTGACCTCCTGATGTGTACAGAACCAGTAACAGCGAGACCAGTAATCATTTGTGGTCCTGTAGCTATCTGTTTTGCTAAGGGTATCTTAATTTTCTTTGGTCTTCGTTATTTTTTCCTTTATTTCTTTTGCTCAGTTTTATTAATTTCTTTCTGACTTTTGGTTTAGTTTGAGTCTGTTTTCAGCCCCTCCCCCTTATTGAGAAGTTCAGAGGTCCCGATATTTTTTTCTCTCCTAATAAATGTGTTTATTATACACACACTTCTAAGCACTACTGTGGCAATCCCTACAAGTTTTGATTTTTTACACAGTTTTTACACTGATTTTCACACAGTTTCGGGATTGTTCAATGAACCTTAGTGTTTAGAACATCATCATCGTCAGGTTCACGGGCGCATTGAAGCAGAAAGTTTGAGACACTGGTGCCAAGCGGACTTATCCTCCAGTCTCCTCCCCAACTGTTGATAGATAATCCAGCGTCCTGCGGTGATTACAGTTTCATGACCCTGTGTTGACTTCATCATTATCACTAGCACAGGTGGTACACACTAGGGCTCCCTGTCGCCATCGTATGTTTTATGAGTTTAGATAAAGGTGCCATGATATGTGTCTATTGTTATAGCACCCAACAGAATGATTTCACAGCCTTACAGACTTCCAGTGGCCATTCATCCTTCCCAGCCCCTCACCTCTGACAACCTCTGACTTTTTTTTTTTTTTTACTACCTCTATAAGTTTGCCTTTTTCAGAAGATCATCTGGTTGGAGTTCACAGGGCATGTACCCTTTGCAAATTGGCTTTCTTCTCTTAATATGCATTTAGGTTCCTTCATGTCTTCTCATAGTTTAAAGCTAATTTGGGGGTTTAGAGAGATGGCTTAGAAGTTACGAGTGCTTACTGTTCTATCAGAGGAGCAGAGTTTTGATCCCTGTATCCATTCTTGGGCTCACAAATGTCTGTAAGCTCCAAGGATCTGTCTTGTCCTCTGGTCTCTGTGGTGTGGTCATGCACATCACACACACACACACACCTTTGTTGTGTGCACACACATATGCTAGTGTGTGCAGGTGGAGGTGGGGACCAGAGGTCATTCTCAGGTGTCTCTTTTCAGGAGTTGTTCACATCGTTTTTTGAGACAGGGTCTCCTATTGGCCTGGAACTCCAGTCAGGCTGGCTCTGGCCCTTCAATCCTAGGACTCTGCCTCTCTCTGCCAGCCCCACTTGGGGATTGGACATGCGCCCCATGCCCCGCCTTTTGATCTGACATCTGATAATGGAGCTCTGGTGTTCGTGCCTGCCCTACAGATGTTACAGAGGTGCCTCCATCCCGGTACCCCCTCCCCATGCACTCCAGTTAATTATCATTTACTTACTGGAGGACAGCAGGATTGCCCCGGGGTTCTACAGAATGAAGGAGGTTGCCGTGAACAACGGTGTCCGAAAACAACTGTTTCCAACTCATTTGGGTGTTTACCCAAACGACACTGTGATGGTGAGAGTATTGAGTGTAGTTTTAAGGGAAACTGATGAACTGTTTTTCCAGAGCGGCTGTGTAATTGTTAGTTTTCATTAGTTTAACCGCGACACATCTTGGCGTGGATTTCTTTGGATTAGTCTCTTTCCAGATCATTTCGCTTCTCGGATTTATGTGTCTGCCAAATTTGGGGAGTTTTCAGACATTATTTCTTCAGGTCCTATCTCCTGGGGTGCCAGCAACACCAACATTCTTTTGTTTGTTTGTTTGTTTATTTGTTTGTTTTAAATTAAGGTTTAGTTATTTTATTTGATATGCACGGTTGTTTTGCCTGCATGTATGTGAGTACACCACAAGTGTGCCTGGTGTCCATGAAGGCCAGAAGAGGGCACGGGACCCTCTGGCACTGGAAGTATAGGGTGTCATGAGCCGCCATGTGGATGCTGGAAACGGAACCTGGGCCTCTGCAGAAACAGTGAGTTCTAGCCTCCAAGGTTACTTTAGTTTCTGTAGTCCTGGTGAGATTTTCCTTTCATTTTTCTGTTGTTCAGATTGGGCAATTCCTATTATTCTGTATTCAAGCTCATTGATTTTATTGACTCTTCCGCTGTTCAACCTATCCACTGTACTAGTCCTACTGCACTTAATTTAGGGGTGTGTGTGTACGTGTGCATGTGTGTGTGTGTGTGCATGTGTGTGTGTGTGTGCACACCCACGTGTGTGTGCGTGCGTGTGTGTGTGTGTGTGTGTATGTGCGCGCATGTGCGCGCACGCACGTGTGTGTACGCGTGTGTACGCGTGTGTGTATATACGTGTGCGTGCATGTGTGTGTGCGCGCATGTGCACACACGCATGCATGGCGCATGTGTGTGCATGTGCATGTGTGTGTGTGTACATGTGTGTGTGTGTGTGTGTGTGTGTGCGTGTGTGTGTGTGTGTGTGTGTGTGTGTGTGTTGTACCCATGAGCACATGAGGCTGACATCAGGCGTCTCCCTCAGTTACTCTGTACCTTACATCTTGTGACAGGGTTTCTCACTTGAACCCACAGCCCACTAATTTTTCTTTTTTCTTTTCTTTTTTTTTTTAATTTTTTAAAGATTTATTTATTTATTTATTTAATGTATATGAGTACACTGGAGCTGTACTGATGGTTGTGAGCCATCATGTTCATGCTAGGAATCTGAATTCAGGACCTCTGCTCACTCTGGTCAGCCCCGCTCACTCCTGCACCGGCTTAAAGATTTACTTATTGTTATATCGAAGTACACTGTAGCTGTCTTCAGACACGCCAGAAGAGGGCATCAGATTTCATTACAGATGGTTGTGAGCCACTATGTGGGTGCTGGGATTTGAACTCAGGGACTTAGGAAGAGCAGTCAGTGCTCTTAACCGCTGAGCCACCTCTCCAGCCCCCACTGATTTTTCTAATGCGGGCAGGCAGCCATCTTGCTCTGTAGAGGCTCTTTTCCTCCCATGCACCAGGATCTCAAATATGTCGCCATGCCCACCCACCTTCTGCATGGGTACAGGGGAATCTGAGCTCCAGTCCGCACACTTGAGAGGCAGGCGCTTTACCCGGTGAGCTATCTCCCAGGTGCCATTGTGCCTTTTACTTCTAAGTTTCTGTTTATTCTGCGTGGTTTCCTCATGCTAAGGCTTTCTGTACCCCCCCCCCCCCAACCTAGTTGTTTCTGACGTGCTTCAGCTGCTCATGGAAATAATTTTATTCTGGCTGCTTTGAAGTCTTTGTCAAGTAAGCCTATCATCTTTGTACTGTGGTGTTTACACCTGCGATGGCTCATTCTCATTCTGTCCAAGATGCCCTGGGTTTCTGGATAACAGGGAACTTGCAGTTGAAGCCTAGGGATCTTCGGGTTATGTCAGACTCTCAGGGTCTGGTTGAAACCTTCCACTTGGCTCCAGCAAAAGGGGGAGCCCTGTCTTGTTCCTGTTCTCCCCGTTGGCCTCTGACGTCTGCTGGGCAGGGGAGGGAGTTCGGTGGCCACATGGTCTTTAATAAGCTACAAAGGAATGACCTCATTATCTCCGTGGGTGTTGAAAACCCTGACTCTTCCCACGCCTCCTGGGATACCTTCCCAGTCTTACTGCTGTGTCAGGATAGAAGTCTTCGCTGGGCATGTGGTCACCATTCACGTTTCAGGGCTCCTGACCAGCTCTGTTCTATCCAAGGCCTTCTTTGTCACCACCAGGGCTAGTGACATGTAGGTGGTTATACCTGATGAGAGCAGTGGTTATACCTGTTAGTAGCCTTCAGCTATTTACTGGCTTTGGTGGGGCAGGCCACAGGGTGTGTGTGCACATGTATGTGTTCGTGTTGTATGTGTGTATGGATGCCTATGTGTGTATGCATATGTGTCTGTGTGCATGCATGGTGTGTGTGCATGCATGGTGTGTGTGTATGCATGTATGCCTGTGCATGCATGATACTTTGTGTGTGTGTGTGTGGTATCTGTATAGTGTGGGGTGTGTATGGTATTATATGTGTGTGTATGGTATGTGTGCAGTGTGTGGTGTGTGTATGTGTATGGTATGTGTGTAGTATGATGTGTATATATATGTGTGTATAGTATGTGTGTAGCATGTGTGCGTGTGCAGTTGCGAACAGCAATTATTATCTGACATACTTTCGTCTTGCCAGATTTTCATTTCATCCTCTGGCCTCTGTTACAGAGAGGTTTGTCCTGGGACTCCTGTCTGTCTATAGCTGATCCGTCCCTGGGTTAGAAATGGCCATATTCTTCCTCAGGTCTCACTGCTGCCGGCCTTCTCTCTTCTCAGAACTGACTGCTCATCCGCAGTACAAAGTACCGAGGCTTTAACCATGCTTAGTGGGAAGGGAAGGAAGTTCGTCCATCCATTCCATTCTCTTAGAAGTCCCTTGGTTAACTTTTAGACTCTGCCAAATTCATATTGAATTTTCATTATGCAGTGGTTCTGACACAGGTTGTCACTACGTATAGCCCAGGCTAGCTTCGAACTTGGCCTTTTCACACCCCATCCTGAGGTGACAGGTGTCACAACCAACCATATCACATTCTTGAAAGACTAGAGTTGGGGAATTATCATTTTAAAGGCTATTTCAAGGGCAGGTGGGGTGGCTCAGTGGATAGAGACGCTTTCCCCCAGCCTGACAGCCCAAATTGGATCTCTAGGACTCACGTGTTAGAAGGAAAGAACCAACTCCTGAATGTTGTCCTCTGACCTCCAGACACACACCGTGCTGTGTGCCCACCCTTGAAGTAAATAGATGTAAGAAGTTGTATTTTCAAAAGGTTTTATAGATTTGTTTATTTTAATTTATGCTTACAGGTGTGTTGCCTGTATGTATGTCTGTGCACCACTTGCGTGCCCAGTGTCCACGGCGGCCAGAAGAGGGTGTTGATCCCCTTCAGCTAGAGTTACAGATGGTTGTGAGCCTGCATGTGGCTGCTGGGAATAGAACCTGGGTTCTCAGCAAGAGCAGCCAGTGCTCTGACTACTGATCTATCTCTTCAGCCCCAAATGTTTGTCTTTTAAAATAAAGATTTATCCCAATGTTGTGTTAATGAATAATGTAAAATTTAAATTATCTTAGTGCTTCCAACATCTTAAAAAATTGTAGCTGGGTATGGCATTACACATCTTTAATCCCAGCACTTGGGAGGCAGAGGCAGGGGGATCTCTCAGTTTGAGGCTGGCCTTGTTCTATGTAGTGAGTTCCAGAACCACCAGGGCAACATAGTCAGATCCTGCCCATAAAAACAAACAGATCCAAAAAATAAGAATGAATTCAGTCTAAAATCAAATCCAGATCATTAGGGCTGATATGATGCCAGCTATTTGATCAGCTTTGGAAGGGTTAATTCATAACCTCTGACCTTCACATAAAAATTAAGCTCCAACTCCTACAGTATCCCGATGTAAGTGTGTGTGTGTGTGTGTGTGTGTGTGTGTGTGTTTTAAGCTGATACTCTGTTTAGCTAGTGAGAATGTTTAGCCTCATATCTGTAATTTTATTTCTCAGTTAAGAAACTTCCACTTTTGGGGGTAAGCATGCTCATAGCCAGTGACTTCGAAAGTCCGGTCTCACTCTGGCTGCCTTGGAAGTGGGTCTGTGCGCTACAGAAACTTGCCTCAGGATGATTTGCTGGAGCAGCCCATGAGGGGAGGGACCTCCTGTTGACCCATCAGGTTCTCGGAAGAGACGCACAGCTTAGGTTTTAATTCTCAGCCAATGGCTCTTTCTCTGTTTGGACTGCTGCGGGGCAGGCTTGCAGGGAGGGAAGAGGGGTCATGTGAAAGTACTCATGGGTCATTGGATCATTTAGCCAGAATGCGGTAGAGGACAGGAAAAAACTGGACACCGCGAGTCTGCACGCACACCTGTATATATGCACACATCTGTCCATCACTGTTTTGGAAGAGATAGGGTACCAGAGGTTTCCAGCCACTGAAGAGGGCAAAGAAAGAATTTTCTCAGGAGACATTGAAATTCTAATATACACCTTAGAAGTTACTCTCCATGCCTTTATTCTTGCTCAGACATTTGAAGTTCAGAGTAGGGTGTAGACATGGGGGGAGCAGAGAGAGGGAGAGAACAGAATCTCATTTCTTGGGGTGGCTCAGTGGAAAAAGCATTTGTTGTTCAAACTTGAGGACCAAAGTCCTGATCTCCAGAGTCCCTGTCTGGTAAATGTGACGGGTGGCTTCCCTTTAAGTCTAGCTACCAGCCGAGCAGTAGTGGCCCACGCCTGTAATCCCAGCACTCTGGGAGGCAGAGAGGCAGGCGGATTTCTGAGTTCAAGGCCAGCCTGGTCTGCAGAGTGAGTTCCAGAACTACACAGATAAACCCTGTCTCAAAAAAAAAAAAATAATTAAAAAAAAAAAAAGTCTAGCTACCTAAAGGTGGAGACCAGAGCCCCAGAGCAAACTGTCTGACCAGACTATGCGAGAGACCCAGCCTTGGTGAATAAGGCAGAGACCAAAAAGATACCATCATATCAGCCTCAGGCCTCCATGCATACACACGGGTGTGAACGTGTATACTCACTCACACACACATATACACTCACATACACACACACATACACACACACATACACACACACATACACACACACACACTTTTTCCCTCCTTACCATTAAATGCCTTTCCTCTCCTTCAATATAGATTTCTTTTTTAAATGGGAATATGTCAGTGATTTAACATGAAATTAAGCAACTATTTGTCTTTGTAGCTCTGTGCTAACCTACAGCAAAAACTTAGAAGGCGCTTGAAGCTCCAGGTTAGGATGGGGGCATTTTTGTTTAGCATCACAACAGCAAACACTGGTGGTACAATCCTCCTCAGCCAGGGCCCAGTAACAAGCTGTCTTTATGGATACTGAGGATTATGTAATCCCCTAACAGTGCGTGTCGATTCTGAGTAGCTGTGTCAAGTCAAAAACTGAAAGGTTTCTTTGTAATTATAATTTGTATTAAGGCCATTTGCCAGAATGTTCCCAACTCTCTGTACTGTAGAACACATTAAAAATGGAGACGTGGCTGAATGTTCGATGACTGTAGCTATTCTTACTCTTCAAAATTGGAACCTAACTTAAGACCACCGTGGGGCGACGTTCCGGCGTCCCGCAGAACAGACTGCTTCACCTTGTCAACGTGGCTTGATACACGGAGCCTCCCTCATAGGGCCGGTAAGAAAGAATATTGTGTTTCAAATCGAGCGTCGTGTATTTTGACCAAGATTTGGCTTTCGTGCTTGGCCCGTCGTGAGTTAGTTCAGAGGACTGGGCTGACCCTAAGTCACTGACTTGGAGTCCAGAGACGGAGTCCAGGCTGTCTCCTTTCCCTCCCTCGGGAAACAGAACATGTTAACTTTTGTGTTGATTACAGCAGCATGTTTAACGACAGTCATCAAGCAATCCTAAAATCTGTACTGTTGTAAACTCTGTCGAATGTTTAAGCGCCAGCTGTGTGTGTGTGTGTGTGTGTGTGTGCGCGCGTGCATCTGGAAACCAGAGATCAACCTTAGGTATGCTCTCTCTGGTCTAACTGCCTTGCTTTCTAAGACAGGCTTTTTTGCTTACCATGACTGTCTTCAGTTAAGCTACACTGGCCAGGCCGTGAGCTCCATCTTCATCTCCCCAGTTCTGAGACAACAGCAGTTTGTGGGTTGTGGGGTCTCATCCAGGTCCTCGTGTTCCCGAGCACTTTATTAAGTGGCCTGCCTCCCTAGTCTGAGTGTTCTTCTCCACAGGAGGTGAGAACACTACCGTAGACCTGGCTTCTTCCCTGATTGACTTCTGGACTTTCTTCCTCTTGGAGACAGGGCCTCTGTGTGGCCTAGGCTGTACTGGAGCTGTACTGGAGCTTGCAGTCAGTCCTTCCTGCCTCTCTTGGCTTGGAAAGTGTAGAGATGCAGGCTGCACTATCACATCTGATGTCCTTGATTTTACATTGGATACATGTATCAAAGTAAGTTTACAGAAAATAAAATCACCCCTCTTGGTGAAACACAAGTTTACAAAGCTTTGTGAGTTTTAACAAACAGAACTGTGAAACCACCTATCTCTATCGAGATAAAACCTTTGGCCCCAAGATACTCTCTCTGGCATTTCCGTTTTGATTCCAAGCTGGCACTTGACAGCCCCTGTTGATACTCTGCTTATCTGTCTTTGATATTGTCACCTCTTTTGCATGCCTAACAGTGTCTTATCACACTGGGCTTTGGGGTTTTTTGTTTGTGTTGGCTTCGGAGATAGAACCCAAGGCCTATGCTTATTAAGCACATATTCCACACCCAGGCTAAGCCTCAACCTCCTAAAGATGCTGAGAGTCCTTTTGTGTGTTTTAATTTTAATATTTTTAAGTGTATTAGGTTACTTGATTTCTTATTATTGATGTCTTTTTGTTTGTTTGTTTGTTTGTTTGTTTGTTTGTTTGTTTCGAGACAGGGTTTCTCTGTGTAGCCCTGGCTGTCCTGGAACTCACTCTGTAGACAAGGCTGTCCTCGAACTCAGAAATCTGCCTGCCTCTGCCTTCCAAATGCTGGGATTAAAAGCATGCACCACCACTGCCAGGCTTGATGTCTTTTAAATATAAAATGTTTTGCAAATATTTTCACACAGAGTATGCAGCACACTGGAGAATAGTTCAGGGCCTTGTATATGTCTTTTTTGTTTTCCCAGGTGGCAACATGTGATGAAAGAAAACACGCATGCACATGCACACGCACACAAAGGCACTGGAGCCATGGCTCAGCAGTTAAGAGCACTTGCTGATCTCTGAGGGCCAGGGCTGGGCTCCGGTGGGATCACACGCTCTCTTGTGGTCTCCATAGGCACTGCAGACACACATGCAGACACCACACCCAGACACACAATAATAACACAAATAAATCTTTTACGTATTAAAATGCATACTGCAAAATTTACATGCCAGACACATTCACACTGTCGCTCAGCCATCTGTCCATCAGTCCATCTGTCTGTCCATCCCCATCATTCTTTCATATTGCAAGATTGAAAGTATATATTCAGTGATAACCGGATATTTTCCCCTTTCGTTTATCAACCCCGGTAACCGCCGTTCTGCCTTCTGTCTCAGTGTTTTGACGCTCCATCCTTCCTCTGTAACAGAATGACTTCCAGCTTCATCTATGCCTAGTACATGTCAGGGTTTCCTCCTGACAGACTATTACATCAGAAGGAAGCTGTAACTATTATCCATCGTTAGTCTTGAGGTGAATGACATCCCTCTGGCCGGCTGGCTCCCTTTGCTCACCCTGCTCCATCTGTCCATGGACTCTGCATCTGTGGCTTAGCTTTGTGGATGGTGCTGTAAACCTCACTATGAGTTCTCACTTTGAGGCTCGGGGTTCATCTTTGCATATGGATCTGCCAGACCGTACCGAGGTTCTACTTGGCACGTTTTGAGGAACCTTCATGATGCTTTCAGCACATTCCAGACAGCACACAGGGATCCCAGGGTTTTCGCACACTGAGCATGCGTGTAATTTTTCTGGGTTTTATTTATTTATTTGTTTGTTTGCTTGCTTGCTTTCTTGGAGTCAGTCAGGGAGGGTTGAGACAGAGGCTTCCTGTATAGCCTGGACTTGGTCTCCTTTCAGTTCTCCTGCCTTGGCCTCCCAGGGTCCTGAGGTTACAGCATTAACCACCAGACCTGGCTTTTATGGATTCTATATAGTAGGCATCCTCCTGCCTCTGCCCCCCAAGTGCTGGGATTAAAAGTGTGTGCCACCACTACCCAACTCAGACGCAAGTCAGTTGACCCGCCAAGGTATCTCTCTCCTCAGCCCCGGGTTGTTGGTCCTTTAAGCCTTCATTTCATAGAGGAAAATACCTTGCAGAGTTATTCCCGAAATTAAGTGGTATGTAAAAGGTACTTGCCAGAATACATAAGCGTTTAACCATAGCCTCCCAGATGAATGGGCATCGTTAGCCCGGACTGCTTGCTCGGTGAACATTTGTTGAGCGACACTCTGTCCTGTGAAGCCCCAACAGGCTCCTGAATGCGCACATCAGCAGACCTCGCTGTTAGGTTAAGAACATTTTGATTACAACTATATTTGTGTGTGTGTGTGTGTGTGTGTGTGTGTGTGTGTGTAAGTGCACATGTGTGGAGGTTAGAGGACAACTTGTAGGAACTGGTCTCTCTACCTGGAGGGTCCGAAGGATGAAGGCCGGTCATCAGGCTTAACAGCAAAGGCCTTTACCCTCTGAGCCTTCTCCCTGGTTCTGGCTATTTTATTTGAGATGCTTAAACACAGTGCTCTAGGGAAAGGCTGGGCAAAGAGCCACGCCCTGCCTTCATGCTCTAGGGAAAGGCTGGGCAAAGAGCCACGCCCTGCCTTCATGCCCGCCACCGTTAAGCTCTCTACACTCGCGAGTGTCTTATTTGACGATACTTTAGGATATCAGTATTGTCCACCTTATGGCAGAGGAAACTGAGTCACGGAGCAGATATGTAACTACGTAACTACCAGGATGGAAAGCCAGGAGTTAAAACTAGTCTGTCTGGCTCTGATGTTAAAAAGGAAACTTGAAAAATACAGGGAGCTGGGCAGTGGTGGTGCACGCCTTTAATTCCAGCACTTGGGAGGCAGAGGCAGGTGGATTTCTGAGTTCCAGGGCAGCCAGGGCTACACAGAGAAACCCTGTCTCGAAAAGCCAAAAAAGGAAAAAAAGAAAAGAAAAATACACGGAGACTCCCACAAACCCTTTCAATGTATGTCTTGAAAGACGGTAGCTATGCGTCTCACTTTTGTCACAGCGTGTCTAATGGGACAGTTTCTTCAGCTCACCCAGGATGACAGGCAGCATTCTCTTCAGGATGCCGTTTCTTCCGTCTGTTTTCTGTATAACGAACTGTTTCCTTGATTCTTGCTCTTATCTCTTGACACTCTTCAAGTGAGCTTATGAACCACAAATGCCGGAAGTGGGAGACACTAAAATTTATCATAAAAGCCAAGAATCCTGTGGCTAGGGGATGGCTCGGTTGGTAAGGAGCTTAATCTCCCAAACCCTGTTTTGTTTTTTGTTGTTGTTGTTTTAAAGGGTATACCAGTGTGCTGAGGCATACTTGCTGAGGAAGACAGGAAGAGCTTTGGGGCTTTCCAGCTGGTATAGCACTAGGCTTAGTGGGAGACTCTGTCTCGTAAAACAAGGTAGAGAAGACACCTGAGGAAGACACCTGAGGTCAGCTTATGGCTTCCATATGCATGAACAAGCATGCACACATGTACACACATACATAGGCGTGCACACAAACACACACACTGGCATATGCATACTCTCTCTCTCTCTCTCATACACACACACACACACAAACCCAATACCACTTATTTCTAAACCCTTGGAAGAAGTGATCCCAGCCCTCATTTGTGGCAGTCATGTGGTTTCTAGGTATATAATTAAATAAAGAGGAACTTTGGGACACTTTCTTTTTCTTCTTATTTTGTTTTTGGTTTTCATTTGTTTTTGTTTGTTTCAGACAGGGTTTCTCAGTTCTGTACAGAATGTCCTGGACCAGGTGGCTTCGAACTCACAGAGATCCACCTTTTAAAAAGAGGTGATCTCTCAAAAGCCCATTGGCTTCTCTTCGGAGAACCAGGGCTGAGAAAAGAAGAAATCATAAAAAAACAAAATCCTAAATAAATAAATAAATAGTAAATTACCACATATCCAGGTGATAGCCTATTTATATCCCCCAAAAAGGGATATAGTAGACTCTCTGTATTACTAGTAAAAAAGTATTTTATTGTCTGTGATGTGTGTCTACATGTTCATGCATGTGTGTATGTGTGTGTGTGTGTGTGTGTGTGTGTGTGAGTGAGAGAGAGAGAGAGAGAGAGAGAGAGAGAGAGAGAGCGTGCTCAGAGGACCCCAGGTGCTGGCCCTGTCTGAAACAGAACATTGGACTAGCTGGCCTTCTGGGATTCTGTCTCCACCTCCCTCCACCTCCAGGCTGGCTCTGGATGGGTGTGCTGGGATTCGAAGCCTGAGTTGTCCTACCTGCCCTTCTGTGTGTTCAAGGACCCGCAGCCCAGATCCTCATGTTTGCACAGCAGTCCCTTCACCCACTGAGCCCTCCCTCCAGCACTCTGTAATGTTTCCTAAATGAGGGTTTTTAAAAGAGACAAATATAACAAAACATTAAACTTCTCTGGAGACGGGTAGTTGGGTAGCTCCAAAATGTATTTGCTAAATTTATTCCCTGTATTTCTCATAGGTTTAAATTTTTCATAAGGAAAAAAAGATTAATCCTGGACTCTGGTTGAAGATTAGCATCAATTTTTAAGGATATTACCTCTGTACGTGGAAATGAATTCCAGAAAATGGGGAAGGTGCATTTAGTTCATTCCTCTCCCAAAGGGAGAGTGTCCAAGAAGCTTGTTGGGAATTTAGGACGATGTTTCCATACGGACATTCAGCTCAGGGCTAACTCGGCTGTCCCAGGCTCTACCCCGGACACTTCAGCCCTTGGTCTTGGTTTTGGTTTTGGTGTTTGGTTTCAGGATTTTTTTTTTTTTTTTTTGGTCAGGTGACCGTCCAGTGTCAGAAGGGCTTTGTCTGTACCCTTGACTTTGTGTCAAGCACCAGCCTTGAATGTCGTGTTTACAGATGTGCAGTCAGATGGCTTGCACGTGTCATTAAGGTTGGCTTGCCTAAGATGCTGATTCTACAACGTTATCCTGGAGATTTATTTTAGGAATAAAGGACTTGAAATGTTCAGTCAAGTTGTTTATATTAAGGAAAGCAAAAATCATATCAGAGAAGTCAGGGGAACACAGTCCTCTTAAAACAGTGGTTCTCAGCCTTCCTGCTGCTGTGACCCTTTAATACAGTTCCCCATGTTGTGGTGACCCCCCCAACCATAAAGTTACTTTGTTGCTACCTCAGCCATAATCTTGCTACTGTTATGAGTCATAATCTAAATATCTGATATGCAGGATATCTGATATACAGCACTATAAGGAATGGAGAACCACTATCTTGAAAGAAATCCAGCCAAAAAGACCTGTCTACAGACCCTTAGTATCTAGAACACGGGTACCTGTTATAACTCTCAGCTGCTGGGTTTTCTGATTGGACTAGGGCTCTGGTTCCTAGTCTGGTGGTCTAGGTTACCTCTAGTCCTGTTTTCTTTAGGGTGGGGAATTTCCCCAGGTGGTCTGGGAACCAAGAATTCAGGGAGTCTGTGAACTCAGGCAGAAAGAAGGTGGGCAACAGCAGGTAACCGTGCCAGTGACCTCCTACCTCGTTCAGAAGAGATCAGGGCGGGTTTTTCCTCTTGTTGGAAGTGCGTGTGGGGGTCTGATATCAAGCTCATGCTGAGCCTCAGAAAATGTGTCTGGGAATTTTATTCTTTGGAAAAATTCTGTGAAGCTAGATCTGTCTGTTTTAAAACTGTGTGTGTGTGTGTGTGTGTGTGTGCATATCCACGTGCTCGTATGTATGTGTACACACACGTGTGTCCGGGTTTGCGTGTGGAAGCCTATGTCTTCCTCAGGTGCTCTTTTCCTTGGTTTTTGAGGTAGGCTCTCACTGAAGCTGGAACGTGCCAGTTAGGCTTGACTGCCTGGCCAGCATGCCCCAGGGGTCGAGCTGATTCCTCTCCCGCGTGGGAGCGCGGTCACATGCCACCACACCTGGGACTTCAGTGTGCAGTCTGGAGAACCAAACTCAGGTCCTCTCACTGAGCCATTTCCCCCAGATGCTTTATTTCATAAACTGCAGAGCATATTTGTAAAGCTCTTGGGTCCTGGAGTTTGTGTGTAGCAAGGCTTTCAGTGTAGATTTAATTTAATTGGCAGGCACAGGACTGACTAGTCAAGTGGTCTGTTTCTTTTTGTATCAGTTTTGGCAAGTTTCTTCCTCCTGGAATTTGTCCATTTGGACTATGCTTTGGAGCTGCTGGGTGGCGCTGGGCATTCAGGTGCCCACCTTTACTGCCAGCACTTCAGAAGCAGAGGCATGCAGATCTCTGGAGTTCCAGGCCAGCCTGAAGCAAAGAAGCAAGCAGACCATTTAGCCAGGTACCTACACAATCGTTTGGGACTGGAGCGGTGGTTCTGGCATTAAGAGCACTGGCTGTTCTGGCAGAGGTCCCGGGCTTCATTCCCAGCGCCCACATGGCAGCTTGCAATTGTCTGCAACTCCAGCTTCTGAGGCTTCTGGCCTCTTCAGGCACACATGGGGCACATATGCATATATGTAGGCAAAACACCTATACACCTAAGTTAAAAAGTATAAGTTGTTGATGTTGGTTTACCTTTAGCACCTACTGGATTATTTTTCATTCTTGACATCAGTAATAGAAATGAAACAATGAACGTCAGGGTCTGTGATGGTTTAAGGGTGCGGTCAGTTGATAGTGGGTAAGACAACCTATCGGGAACCATTTTACAGTGTATAGAATTGTGAGCTGTGAGTAGATTTAGTCTGACAACTTCTTTAAAGAAATTTTCCCGAGGGGTCAGTGAGAAGGCCTGGCGGGTAACGGTGTCTGTCACCAAACCTGGCCTTGAGTTTGGTCTCCAGGACTCACATGGTGGAAGGAGGGAACCAACTCCCACAAGTTGTCCTAACCACACCATGGCCCTCCACTGACCACATGCACGTATGCATGTGTGTGTGTGTGTGTATGCACATACTAATAAAAATGTCCTAAAAATACTTGTTAAAAAGTACATTTGCCAGACATAACCTCCTTGAGGCACAGATCATGGGCACAGCGTGATACTCTCCTCAGCAGGGACATGGAAGCAGTTGTGGTATTTACTCCCAGGATTCCTTGCAGTTACAGAATGTAAGGCACTCCCTTGGAGGAGTGCTGGGGAGGCACTGGGCCTCCAAAATGCCAGTCATACAAGATCAGGTGTCCTGCAGTCTCTGCTGAGCTAACCCTTATGCATCCTGCTGCACATGACTGTGTGTGCGCCGGCTTGCTTCTATTGCTGTGATGAAACACCATGATCAACGTAGGGAGGAAAGGGATTTCCAGCTCACTTGTCCTGGTCACGCTCCGGCATTAAGGAAAGCCAAGGCAGGAGTTGAAGCCCAGGCTGTGAGGGAATGCTGCTTCCTGTCTTGAGCTCCGAGGCTCACTCAGTGCACTGGCTAGTTTTGTGTGTCAACTTGACACAGGCTGGAGTTATCACAGAGAAAGGAGCTTCAGTTGGGGAAGTGCCTCCATGAGATCCAGCTGTGGGGCATTTTCTCAATTAGTGATCAGGTGGGGAGGGCCCCTTGTGGGTGGTACCACCTTTGGGCTGGTGCTCTTGGGTTCTGTAAGAGAGCAGGCTGAGCAAGCCAGGGGAAGCAAGCCAGTAAGGAACATCCCTCCATGGCCTCTACATCAGCTCCTGCTTCCTGACTTGCTTGAGTTCCAGTCCTGACTTCCTTTAGTGATGAACTGCATTATGGAAGTGTAAGCTCAATAAACCCTTTCCTCCCCAACTTGCTTCTTGGTCATGATGTTTGTGCAGGAATAAAAACCCTGATGAAGACAAATTGGTACCAGGAGTGGGATATTCCTGTGACAACCTGACCGTGTTTTGGGGAGGACTGTGGAAGGACTTTGGAACTTCGGGCTAGATGCTCCATTCGATGTTAAGAGCTCTGTGGAAAGTTCTGTAGGAGCTTGGAAGACAATGTTAAGAACAGTGCAAAAGATGGAGGCCTGGCTTGTGAAATTTCAGAGGGAAGATTAAAGACTCTTACAGTGGCCGTGTTTTGATTGCGAAGATTCTGTGGTTTTGGTTAGTTGGGGCTGAAGAATCAGCTGTGAGTAACAAGATACCAGAACCACTAAAGCAAACCTTTGTGTTACTGGGACTATTGATGCTGGTTAGCTGGAGCTAAGAAACTAGCAATGATTAAGAAGAGACCAGCATCACTGAGGTGAAATCTTCTGGGAAGTGTTTTTTGAGAGCACAGACAGTGTGTTCCAGAGATAGCCACAGTTGTGTTTTGTGCTGTGGTTGGACTTGGTACTGTGTAAGAGTCACCCAGATGATACTGGTTTTGAAGGCATAAAGGGATCATGAAGAGCAGCTGAGGCTCTTGGCACAGTGAGAGGCCACGGAAGGCCATTGGTGAAGGTGCAGCCTCAGTTGCAATTGATGGCCCAGGACTTGAAGGGGTCATGCATAGGAGCAGAGGCTTGTCACCATGAAGAGAGCCTATGAGAGGCTATTGGTGAAGCCTAATTAGAGTGGAAGATAGCAGCGTTTTGGAGATGCCAGTGCCATGAGATGACCACCAAGAACAGCAGCAGCAGTGGAGTACAGGCAGCTGGAGCCTAGAAGACAAACTGTGCTACAAAGGGCAGAGCTGGAGAAATGACCCACACCCTTGGAGGAGCCCGGAAGATTGTGAGTTGGATCCCAGACATTGAACCATTGGAGTTTGAGTTTTGCTTTTGGTTGTGACTGTGCCCTGATATGTTTCCCTCTTGAAGGAATAAAGTATTTTAGTGGAGCCCACAGTTGAGAGACTTTGAATTTTTAAAAGACTTTGAATTTTAAAGATATTGGACATTTTAAGGTGAATGAACTTTTAATATGTAAAGACTGTGGGACTTTTAAAGTAATTTAGATCTTGGGGATGAATAAGAAAGTAAGGGTTGAGGCTTAATAGTGATGTGTTTGTGTGTCAAGTTGACAAGGGGTCAATTGTACTGGCTAGTTTTGTGTGTCAACTTGACACAGGCTGGAGTTATCACAGAGAAAGGAGCTTCAGTTGGGGAAGTGCCTCCATGAGATCCAGTTGTGGGGCATTTTCTCAATTAGTGATCAAGTGGGGAGGGCCCCTTGTGGGTGGTACCACCTTTGGGCTGGTGCTCTTGGGTTCTATAAGAACGCAGGCTGAGCAAGCCAGGGGAAGCAAGCCAGTAAGGAACATCCCTCCATGGCCTCTGTATCAGCTCCTGCTTCCTGACTTGCTTGAGTTCCAGTCCTCACTTCCTTTAGTGATAAACTGCCACATGGAAGTGTGAGCTGAATAAACCCTTTCCTCCCCAACTTGCTTCTTGGTCCTGATGTTTGTGCAGGAATAGAAACCCTGACAAGGCACTCAGCTTACTTTCTTACACAGGCAGGACCACCTGCCCTGGAGTATCACTGTCCGCAGCAGGCTGGGCCCTCCCACCTCAATCCCTAACCAAGGAAAGGCCTGCAGGCCAGTCTGATGGGGGCACATTCTCCACTGAGGCTCCTTCTTCCCTGATAACTCTAGCTCATGTCAGGTTGACAGGCTAACAGCACAGTGCACAGAGACCAGTTTGAGGCACATCACGTCTGGGTGCCGAGATGCTAGAGGATAGTTATTTTCTTCCAGCTCTTCTGTATTATTTAAAATGTTTGCATGAGCACGCATCACTCCTACAAAAATAGCCAAACTTTCTAAAGGAGCTTGGCAGGAACAAGATGAGAGGGAGGTAAAGCAAGGAGCTTGTGCGTGCATTTTTGTTGTGTCTTAGGAAACAGCAGGGAGGGAGAATTTGAAGCTTTGAGAAAGGGGTGGTAGTCAACAGGGTGGAGAAGATGTGGGGCCTACAGCATAGAAGTCAGCCTTAAAGGGACAGGGCACCCTGTTCACAAGAACAGAAGAAGAGATGACTAAAGATAATGGGAGCTCCAGAACTTCTGAGGAGAACTGAGAGTGATTATAATCCATGGCTTCTGGTTTATTGATGAAATGCGAGATAACCATTCGCTGAGAATGGGGACAGAAGAGAAATATAGAGATGTTGCGAGGTCTCGGGTAGATCGACACAGTGACGTCTCCAGTAGATCTGACCCATGGTGAAGTCTCCATATTGTAGCCAGCAGGGCTGCAGGTGCCTGGTCTGGAGCTCTAAACACTGTACTGGCAAGGAAGCCAAACAATATGGTTGGGCAGTCTTTCTCTAGAGGAAGAGCGTGCTTGGATCCGTGCGCGGAGAGGCATTTGTAGGAGAGCCTTCCAGGGGAAAGAATTCAAAATACTCATGAGAGACACTGAGACGATAGGCCTTCAACTCGGGATGCCAGGGGAAACAGTGAACTACAGAAATACGTGGAATTTGGAATGAGTACCCAAGAAGCCAAAGGTGCACAGTGTAAGTGGGACTCTGGAGTCCGACGCAGTGCAGGAGCCCTGAGGACAGGAAGGCAGCTAAGGAGCCGAAGGTCAGGTCGCTGTCGCCAGATGGGAGCTCGGTGGTCTGAGTCAATGATGGACCGTTTCCAGATGTGCTTTGGCCTTTTGGAGAAGAAAACTGCAAAGCAAGAACTAAGATATTAGCTCCAAGGATGGAAGAAGGATGAGTGCTCAGAAAGGGCTCTGAGAGGCCACGTCCCCAAAGGGAGGCTCTCCTGCAGCAGTGGCTCTCCTGACCCTCCCCTGAAGGGTGGGATTGGCAGGTGAGGGAGGCGCGGTCTCAAAGGGGAAACCGGATGCAGTTTGTACAGCATCCTCTTAGCAAAGGGATGTACCCGGGTGGGCGCACTCCCCAAAAAGAGAAAGGAGGTGTGAAAAGAAGCAGAGGGGGCGGGGTGGGGAAGGAGACTGAATGGTGAATGGCAATGCGAACGCAGGTTTTCCAAAGGAAAAACGGAGCCAAAAGAATTACCCATAATTCCCAGAGTGAGCGAGCTTTACCCACTAAGTTCGTCTGCTGTAGCTCACACCTCCACAGTGGATCTCAGAATCAGCTTGACCTCACTGTCTACCTCACAGTGTCTCTTTCCCTAGTTGAGTCTGCGCGCCTGCCACAACCTCTCTTCCAACCTCTCTCTCCTGTGTGGGCAGCCGCAGTCATCTTCCCAGGGCGCCATTTTCCTTGGTTACTTTTCTGCCCTGGTTCTGTCATGCCGCGTCCCTCTCTGGCTCCCGATATCAGTCAAGAGCCCCCCTGCCTTCCCTCCTACCTTGTTTCCAGGCCTGTCTGGTTCTACCGGGGTGTCTTTTCCCCTCCCGCCCCTCATTTCTCCACAGCCTCACTCGGGGGTCTCTACTGTTAGTAGGATGGCTGTCTTAACAGGGTAACGGCCCCTGCCCAGAATCTCCCGACGCCAAGACCTTTGCCCTTCCAAGTCCACAGCTGATCTCTCCTGGGGATTTGCATCCTTTGACCATCTGGTAGGAAGCACAGGCTTTAGAGCTGAGAGGAACCTAATCCCCTGATCTTACCGATGAGGAGGCTGGGAGGCTAAGGAGTGTCCCCACGGTCGACCAGCAAGCTAAGATTTATGTCCCATTTTCAGACCTGAATGCTACTTCCTAAATTGGAAGTTTCCTTTGTAATTAGTCTTTTTTTTTCTTTATTTCTTTCTTCCTTGATGTCTCAGGAAGTCCTAGAGGTCCAAGGCCATATATGAAAACCACGAGAAGTAATTTTTGCCAACCTAACCTCCCCCTCTGTAGGAGCCCTGAGATTACAGACGTTTGCTCTGTGCTCCGTCAGGCTTCTACGTGAGCTCTGGGGATCTGAACTCAAGTCCTTGAGCTTATATGGAAGCGTTTTACCCACTGAGCTCTTAGGGGCTAACCTCTCAGCCCCTAAGAAGTTTGAGACTGGGTTATCCTCATAGAGCCAGCCACTGCCTGTGGTTTTATCCCTTTTCTAGATCCTTAGTATCACCCTTGCAGGCTGACTTTCAGAGGCACTGTCACCATAGAAGCAGCCCTGGAAAATCCATAACTAGATTCCTGTCCCAGATGTGACATTCACAGCCCTGGGCAGGACTTGTGAACCTTCTCAGGGTCACACCATCCTGGCTCTCAGGTTTTATGTTACCCACTTTCCAATGTCTCTGGGAGCCAAACTGTCTGTCAAAAAGTACTTTCAGACACAATCGAGCAAATACTGAGTGGAGGTTTTGGTGGTTCCATTTGTCCAGATGTGTGTGTGTGTGTGTGCATGTGCGTGTGTGTACACGTGTGTTTGCCAGTGCTCTATAGCCAAGGACACCCAAGTCAAGCAGACCTGGCCCAGGAAGTCTTGGAGGAGATAGGATCTGTGTGGTGATTGTGCAGTGCCTCAGCACTGGTAAACTGAGTTTATATCCCAAAGTTCCCATTTGACCTCCCGCTGCCTCTTTTTCCTCATCTATAAAATGAGAATAAAACTCATTAAAGACCATCACAATTATTATAAAAAATAAAAGTATTCCCTTCCTTCCTAGAATGGAGTATCAGATCCACACACATAAGGCATTTGGTACGTTCCCAGTGTTCTGTGAGGGTTTGCTGTAATGATCGTTTCGTGAAAACTAAGGAATGAGGAGACTGCAGAGAACACTCCGCTGCCGGTACTGGCCGGGAGGTTATCAGTCCCTGCCTCATTGCATGAGCACACATCAGAGGAATGACTCGCAATGTGGTAACAGCTCTTCACAGTGCGGCGGACCGCTGAAGACAAACACGCTAGGTATTTGCCAAGGAGAAGGTCAGGACTTGCATAATTTAAGAAACACACAGCCGTTCTGCACTCCGGGGCTTTAAGAAGTTGGCAGTTGCATAATCGGCGGCGACAGTGCAGAGGAGCAGAGCCAGGAGGGTTGGGGTGCCGGGGCAGAGGCCATGATGGATGAAGGACGGGGGTGGGGGGGCATCTAGGTCCCGGACAGTGTGCGTTAAGGAGATCCATGTGCTTCCCATGCAGACATGCCTGTTATGTGGCAGCAGGACAAACAGGCTGATGGTCACTGCAAGGCTGTTACCAATGGGAGGTTTGTAAGTTGGTTTTTGTTTTGTTTGGTTTGGTTTGGTTTTTTGTTTTGTTTTTGTTATTGTTTTTTCGAGGCAGGGTTTCTCTGTGTAGTCCTGGCTGTCCTGGAACTCACTCTGTAGACCAGGCTGGCCTCGAACTCAGAAATCTGCCTGCCTCTGCCTCTGCCTCTGCCTCCCAAGTGCTGGGACTAAAGGCATGCACCACCACCACCCTGCATTGTAAGTCTGTGATAGATCACCAGTGCTTTCTTCCTCCTTGGTAATGTTTGTAATGTTTGTAAGCTAACTTACGATTGCTTGTAAGATTGCATCTCTGTGTCAGAGTGGTGCTTTGCTGCTTGCTTTTGGTCAACTAATATAAAACTAGACATCTCCTCCGGAATGAGGGAATCTCCATTGAAGACTTGCATCTGTCAGATTGGCCTAAAGGCAGGTCTCGGGGAAGGGCGTTATCTTTGGGCAGTGCCACCCCTATATGCAATTTGAAATGTGTATCCAAGAAGCCAAAGGGGCGTGGTGAAAGTGGGGCTTTAGCATCTGACATAGTGCAGGGGCTCCTGAGGGCACTGCAGCAGCCGGGGATCCTAGGACTAGTGAGGAGTCAAAGGTCACTGTCACAATATGGGAGGGAGGTGGCCTTGGGGGTACATTAGAAAGCACTAAGGGAGCCGTGAGGAGCAAACATGTAAGTGGAGTTCTCAGCGGTCTCTGCTTCAGTTCCTGCCTCCAGGTTCCTGTCTGGAGTTCCTTCCCCGACTGCTCTTCTTGATGGACTACAAGCTGTGAGGTGGAATAAACCCTTTCCTCCCCAAGTTGCTTATGGTATTTTATCACAGCAATAGAAACTCAACTGGGACAGGCACAGAACTCAGTGCAAAAAATATTAGAGGCTGAGGGAGGGAGGGAGGGCCCAGCGGGTAAACTGCCCATGCAAGCCTGAAGCCAGAGTCCACGAAGGCCCAGCACTCCTGTGGAGAGAGAAAAGATGGACTACGGGAAACCCCTGGACGGTCACAGGACAGCTGGCCTGGTACACACAGCAGTAGATAGAAAAGAAAAATGAACACCCACGGGTTGCCCTCTGACCTACACACCTATAAACTATGGCACACACACACACATACACCTATAGTACATACACACTTGCAACTGGCAAACATTTCATGAGGTGCCTGTAAACCCACGACTTGGATTGATGTCAAAGTGTGGCCTTCCTTGTCACCTGCTGAGCTGGCATCTTCAGTGCCTCAGACATGGTGGTGCTAGTTTACCGGCTGCAAGCATGGGAGAGTTTAGAGGGTTAGGAAGCAAATTCCAGTTGCTTATTTCGATTTGGGAGGCAGAAGACGTGCGCCCACAGCACTTCCCAAGTGGTCTCATGTGTTAATCACAAGATCCTCAGACCGCCCCGTTTGAGTCAACTGGTACCTTTTGAGAGGAGGCAGGCTGGTTGACATAAACAGTTTGCAGTTAGTCATACCATAAAGCTCAAAATTTCAGAAAGCCGGTTTATTTCTAGAACCATCTGTAGGGTGAGATTCAAGTTCATATCCAAGGAGCTGCCAGAGCAGCTCAGCGATTGCCAGGATTTTGGAAGAGATACTGAGACAGGGGGTGGGGTTCTGGACTGAGCAAGTGAGGGGGCTACAGCCCACCAGGCCATGCTGGAAGCTCTGTTCTGCCTGCACGCCATGACCTACAGCCTCCCGTAGCAAGAAGCTGCTGAAGAATTCATTAGTCCCCAGGAATGGGGAGCTCCAAAAAGCTTTTTTGAGGGGGGGAATTGAATTCATAATTTTAAATGGGGTGTGATTATGTGCACCTGTAAATCCCAGCCCTTGGGGCTAAGTCAGGGGAGCATAGGCTAGTGGTGGCTGGTAGTGGTGGTTATGGTGGGTTACAGTGATGGAAGACAATGCCTTACCTCAAAAGGAGGGAGGGAGGCAGAAGAGGAGGGTCCATAATCTTCCCCTCTCTCCCTTTAAATATTTTTTAACTTTTATTTGTTATTGTGTGTTTATGTGTGTATGGTAGGGTGGGTGGGGGTGCCTGGACAACTTTAGGGAGTCTGTCCCTGTTTCTGAGGTTTCTGGGGATGGAACCAGGGTTATTAGGCTTATACACACACTTCTACCTGCTGAGCCATCTCACCAGCCCCAAATAAACAATTTTTAATATTTGCAAATGAGAGCAAATTTTGGAACATCTTTTCTTTTTCATTGCCATCTGATGGAGCCGTGTGGGAGAGAAGGCTGCTTGCATGCCCGGAGGAGGCATCGAGGCGGAAGCCGTGGCCACAGCGGCGGCGGTCTTTATTTAACTGGAGTGCAGGGAATGGGCCTTGCTCTGAAGGACAGTGGCTGAAACAGTCCCACTCTGTGAAAGTTTTGACAATTAAATTTTAAAAAGTGACAGTGTCTTTGAGGATAAGAACATTTTTTGGAAGATAAAAATGTAACTAACCACTTCTGAAATGTAATATAAAGGCTGGATGTGAGATCAGGGAGTTTCCAAAGGACAGGAGAATATTCGAGGCATGACAGACACAGCACAAGCTGTGCACGAGACAAAGGGGCCGACGGAGTTCACTGGACAGACAGTCCAGCCACAATGGGCACAAGGCTCAGGGAGAGACCCTGTCTCAAAACATGAGACAGAGAGAGCAGTCAGAACCCCCTGGTGTTGGCCCCTGGTCTCCACAGGCATACACACAGGTGCACATGCCAGCATACACATACATGTGCTTGCACTTGGATGCACACACACACACACACACACACACATACAGAGAGAGAGAGAGAGAGAGAGAGAGAGAGAGATGACATAGGAAATTAGACAGAATGTAGTTACAGAAGTAAGGTTAAACAGGATGTGCAGATTTCATACCTTACTAGGAAGAGTTCTAAGGTAAAGGAACACAGAAACTAAGGAAAGGGGGCTGAGCGGGGTGGTGGTGGCACACACCTTTTTAATCCTGGCACTAGGAGCCAGAGAAGGCAGATCTCTGAGTTCAAGGCCAGCCTGGTCTACAGAGTGAGTTCCAAGATGGCCAAGGATACAGAGAAACCCTGTCTTGGAAAAAACCAAAATAGAGAGAGACAGAGAGAGAGAGAGAGAGAGAGAGAGAGAGAGAGAGAGAGAGAGAGAGAGAGAGAGAAAGAAACAGAGAAGTGGGTGGCAGACGTATCTGTGGTTGAGAACTGCTCTTAAACCTGAGACAGGTTAGGTTCCCAACACCCACATGGCAGCTCACAACCATCTGTAACTCCAGCTCTATTTGATCTCACACCCTCTTCTGGCCTCTGTGGGCACCAGGCACACATCTGGCATGCAGGCAAAATATTCATACACATAAGATTTTTTTAAAAAGTAAGTTTATTTTTATGAAAAGAACTAAAGATTCAGGACAGCAGGACAAGGTACCCTGTTCTGAAAGGTCCTCCTCCTCCATCTCACTGTACTGTCCAGGCTGTCCTTGAACTCCTGGACCTCCTTCCTCAGCCTCCAGCATGCTAGCAGTACAGACACACTGTCACACCAGGTCTTCAGAGGTGCTTTGATGGAGAGCTCCAGAAAACGAGTCTAAAAAGTTACTTATACCCAGGACATTATGAACATCAAAAAACAGAATATAGCCTCGGGAGAGGTGATGTCTCTGTGGTTAGCTCTGGCTGCTCTTCCAGAGGACTCTGGTGCATTTTCCAGCACCCACATGACAACTCCCAACCATCTTTAACTCCAAATCCAGGGCACCCCACGCCGCCTTTGGCCCCCATAGGCACTGTACACATGTGTTGACTGACAACATACACAGACCAAATACACATAAACAAAATCTCAAAAAGCCCTAGAAATGATGAGCTATAAAGTCGCACAGGGCAACTAAAAAGAGGAAGATTTTGTCTTGGCTCGCGGCTTCGGAGGGTTCTGGTCCGTCCTGGTGGGCGGCATGTGGACAGGGTCAAGCTCATGTCATAGAAGCAGAAGGCAGGGGGCTCACCTCACTGGCAGAGCAGGAAAAGAGGCTGGAGCCAGTGGCTGGGGCCCCACCTCCAAAGGCCCAGGCCTGGTGACCACTCTTGCCACCTGGCCTCTACTGTCTAGAAGTCCTGCCACCTTCCAAACAGCACAGCAGGGGGGTCAGGCGTTCAATGTCTGAACCTCAGATGCTTCAGAAACAGGAGAAACATGGGGCAAGCAAAAAAAAAAAAATATCAACGAAACCCAGGATGCTGTGAGATTTCTAGGTGTCGGTACCAGGGACGAGGAGATGAAGCAGCCAGAGAGTTAGTTTCCATCTAGAGGCTACATTCAACTGAGACGTCAATCAAGTGTGAAGATAGAAAAAGATGTTCTGTATATCCTTTTCTAGGAAACAAACAGAACAAGAACTTCAGCAAAATAAGGAAATGAATAAAAACAGAGAGAGATACAGAACCCAGGAGGCATAGAACAATCAGCCATAGAAAGGCAGGCTGGAGACGCCCAGTGTTTTGTAAAATAGGCTCAGCTGCTTTGAAACGCACAGGTATTGGACATGCTCGGCATTCGGGAACACTAACAATAGTATCAGGGTATTTGGAAAATGTGAATATAGGTGCATGGAAGCAATAATTATAATAGAGAACAGATAAAATGGATAAATCAAGAGATGGAATGGATGCACTGGTCTGAGGCTCAGAGCAGAGCCTCTCTTAGCTCTCTTAAGAGACTGTGTCTTGCAGTGGTTCACAGCTAACACCGAGACCACAACTGGACAGTACACGGAGTGAGCACTTCGGAGAGCTCAGTCCCTAATGGGCTGTCTTCATCAAACCCGTCCCCGCCAGGCTCAGGAGCTATGCAGAGAGGGGGTGGAAAGATTGTTAGAGCCAGAGGTGACCATGACTCCAAGGAAATCTTCCAGACAGGCAGCAGGACTGACCTATGAACCCACAGAGACCAGTGCATCAAAACAGACAAAACCCCAGCAACGAGAAAAGGAAGGGGACACAAAGTCCCGCCCCTGATGGAGAAGCGGTTTGCTTGGAAAGGCAAAAAC
This sequence comes from Apodemus sylvaticus, assembly GCF_947179515.1. Lineage (NCBI taxonomy): Eukaryota > Metazoa > Chordata > Mammalia > Rodentia > Muridae > Apodemus > Apodemus sylvaticus. The sequence continues at coordinate 5,182,304 of NC_067478.1, read as the reverse complement.
AATTCCTCCAGTAGAGTCTCACTGAGTCTCCGCCACACCCCAAGGAAGGCTTCATGTCAGGGAGTAGTTGACCAGCACAGAGGACTCCATGGGGTTTTCTTGTGGGCTTTTATTTTGTTTTAGTCAGAGTTTCTATTCCTGTACAAAACAACATGACAAAGAAGCAAGTTGGGGAGGAAAGGGTTTATTTAGCTCACAATTCCGCATTGCTGTTCATCACCAAAGGAAGTCAGGACTGGGACTCAAGCAGGTCAGGAAGCAGGAGCTGATGCAGAGGCCATGGAGGGATGTTTCTTACTGGCTTGCTTCCCCTGGCTTGCTCGGCTTGCTTTCCTATAGAACCCAGGACCACCAGCCCAGGGATGGCACCACCCACAAGGGGCCCTCCCCCTTGATCACTAATTGAGAAAATGCCACAGCTGGATCTCATGGAGGCATTTCCTCAAGGGAGGCTCCTTTCTCTGTGATAACTCCAGCTTGTTTTAAGTTGACACACAAAGCCAGCCAGTACAGTTTTGATTTTCATTTGTTTTGTTTTTGTTTTTTGAGAGAGAGGACATGGAGAAGGGAATATGATCAAATTATAGTGTATGAAAAAAATTTTTGAGGCTCACCTCAAACTTATACAGAGATACACCTGCCTGTGCCTCCTGAATGCCGGGATTAAAGTTGTGTGCCACCATTACCCAGCTGAAAAATATTTTTTAATAAAAAATTTAAAAAAGGAAAGAAATAGCTGGATGGGGCTTGACAGGATGGCTGGATAGGTAAAGGTGTTTACTGCCACACATGATGACCTGAATTTGAGTCCCAGGGCCCATGTGACAGAAGGCAAGAACATACCCCTCAAAAAAGTTCTTTGAGCTCCAGACACACAGTGATGTGCATGCACTCACACATAAACACACCCTCACACAAAATAAACAAGTGTAAAAAAAAAAAGCAGAAATGGGGGACTGGAGATTTGGCTTCCTGGTTAAGAGCACTTGTTGTTCTTGCAAAGGACCCGGGTTCAATTCCCAGCACCCACATGAAGGCTCACCACTTGCTTACGTACTAGGTCTGTATCTGAGGAACAGACATATATGCAGGCAAGGTACTCATACACACAAAATAAAACACACCTTTAAAAAGGGCAGAAAAAGAATTGACAGTGTCAGCATATTATTTGGCTTAAATAAAACCGGAAGTGTTCAAAAGGGATTGACACCGCACTTTCAGTTTTGAACAGTTTGATGTGATACGTTGTTTTCTCTCGTTTTTTTTTTTTTAAAAGGATAATTATAAAAGGCCAAAGCTTTGTCAGCAGGAGACTCAGAACGGTGACATCCAGTGACATTTGTCACTGCAGGCAGGCATCCTTGGCACACACCAGAGTCTTCCTCAGGTCTAGGCGTTCTGTCCTGAGGTCCTGTCACAGGATGTGCTTTGGTGGGTGGCCAAGCCGTCACCTGCCATGGTCATACCAAGCTTCACAGGAGGTTATAAGGCTGAGCAGGATTATACGGTTCATGACAGGAAGCAAGGGCGGAGGAAGCAGGAAGGAAGGAGATGATCCTCTCAGGGGTGGATTAGAAAACGATTTGCCACTTTGCTGTTGAGACTCCTCCAGAGAAATCCAATCTGGAATGTAGCCGTGGCCGTGGCAGTGCATGGCCATCGAACGCCTTAGCTCTCCGAGGCTCTCCTGGTCCCATGTCCCCAAGGCCAGCCCCAGATACAGAGATGACCGATGGACAGACACACCACTCACGTCCCTGCTGCGTATGTATCAGATGGATGTGCTACTAAGGGTTCCAGGCTGACCCACCCAGGGATTGTTCTGGAGCACAGAATGGACCAGATTTCCTGAAACCCCGCACCCAGAGGGGGCTTTCTCTCCATCCATCATCCTTGCTGACACGAAACACCAATCCACGCCTTGGCTGGCTGAGTCCAGTTCTAATTGGCCTCCAGATGGTGAAAGAAGCCTGTTGTCTCTGTCTGAAGGGCCTTTCTCCTCCTACACACAGACGTGTAGAGCAGCAGCCCAGGTGAAAGCTAGGACATGACACAGCTGTTTGGCAGGACATCTACCTCAAAGCTCAACTGTCCTCCTCTGTCTGTGCTTGGAGGGGCAGTTTATGTAAGAAACTCTTACATTGAGCGCCTGGTGGAGGAAGATCCTGTACCTTTAAATAGTCTTTCAGCATGTAAAGTATTTCTTTTGGAAAGAACATAGTATCTTTTTTAGCTTTTAGGTGACTTTCAAAAGAAACAACTTACCTGTATATGACAGAAATAATTTGGACCAAGCATGGCGGCTCAGGCCTTTGATTCTAGCATTTGGGAGACTGAGGCAGGAAGGTGTGGGTGTGTGTGTGTGGGGGGGGGGGGATCAGCCTTGAGTACTGTTCTTTAAGACAGGGTTTTTTCCTTTTGGCCTGGCTTTACTGGTGCAGACTGAGCGGCTTTCCAGCCAGGCCTGGGAATCTCCTGTCTCCATCTCTGTAGTGTTGGGTTTACAGACACAGGTCGCCACTCCAGGTTTCAGGACCAAACAGTTCTCCAGCTTTCAAGCAAGCTTACTACAGACTGAGCCACTTCTCTATCCCAGGACTTCTACTTTAAGGTCCCCAGTACCCAAAGACCTTCAAACTCGAGTCCTTCCTGTAGTGTTAAAGGTCACCATGAGCAGCTCATTTAAGCTGGTCAGCTGTGGCTTCCATGCCTTTACAGTATGTAAGGGTCGTCCGTTTTGAAAAGGAGTGGACGATATTTAAAACAAACAAACAAAAACAACAGGACTTTGCTTGTTCGAGAGGCGTATTCTAACCTTGTCCCCTGATGCTTTGCCGCTCGCTGCACCATTTCCAGCGGTAGCTTCGGACATCTTCAGTGCAAAAATGTTTGCATGGGAACGAGAGCAGCTGTGAGCCTGCAGGACGAAGGGTAAGGCCTCCACTTCCTGTGCGGGGCAGGCTGAGCATCTAAGGCCAGGGCCGACCAGCCAAGAGGGAGGAGGAAAGGGAGTTGGGGGACAGACAGGCCGTTCTGTTTTGCCAGCATGTGCCACCAGCCGTGGGGCGAACTCGGCCTCTGCAGGACGCAGCTGACCTTTGGAGAGTCACTGTCTGGGAGAGGCTGCCCTTTCTCAGGACAGAACACAGCTGTTGTTTAGATGTCAGAGGCCAGTTAGTGACTGAGTTTAGCAATCCGCTCAGGATGTGGACTGTTTGGAAAACAGTGTGCCTGTAGGTTTAACGGAGGGTCAGGGCAGCACGAAGGGAATCTCTGTGCTCTGGACAGGTTGTCCTGTAATCCTCTGCAGAAAAATCAACACTTAGCAGCTGGTTTTAGAAGGAATTAAGAGAATGCAGAAAGGTCAGAGCAGGTGTGCACAGGTCACCTTCCTGAACCCTGGCTGGGAACAGGGACATTCCTGGATCAGCAAGTCCAACAAACATGCTAATTCAAGTTAAAATTTCTAAGGCAAATATTGACTCCATGTCAAGTCTGTAGTTAATTCTCCAACTTGAAGGTATCCTCCAGGATACCCTGACCTGTTCTTTCTGGTCATTCACCCACCCCTTCCGTCCTTCTGAACTCTTAGCACATGGGTGTTTTAATGGCCAGCTCTGCATTCTTTCTGTTGAGAGGAATAACAGAGTACCTTCATTTTCTTACTGTGTTGTTGTGAGAAAAGTTTGAGAAGAGGCAGGAAGACCCTAGCAGAGGAAAGGTCACTCAAAGTAACTTCTCACCAACTCTTAAACATTCAAGGAAAAATGAAGGGTAGATTATTATGTTGACTTTTCCACAATATTTTAGTTTTTTATTAATTTTAAAACATGTACCTTAAGATTTTCATAAATCTGTATGCAAAGTACCACATGGCAGCCAATGTGTAGTATTAAAGCAAAAGGTACTGGCTGGAGGGTAGATGGCTCAGTCTGTACACTGCTTCCCAGGTAAGGTTTCCAACTTCAGTTCAGATCCCCGGCACCCAAGCCAAAAGCTCCTGCACCTGTAATCCCAGCACCGGGGAGGCAGAGATGGGGAGCTCTGGAGGTGCCAGTCAGCCTAGATGCCAGTCAGCCTCGCTGAATTGGTGAGTGTCTTAGTCGGGGTTTCTATTCCTGCACAAACATCATGACCAAAAAGCAAGTTGGGGAGGAAAGGGTTTATTTAGCATATATCTTCCATGTTGCAGTTCATCACTAAAGGAAGTCAGGACTGGAACTCAAGCAGGTCAGGAAGCAGGAGCTGATGCAGAGGCCATGGAGGGATGTTCCTTACTGGCTTGCTTCCCCTGGCTTGCTCAGCCTGCTCTCTTATAGAACCCAGGACCACCAGCCCAGGGATGGCACCGCCCACAAGGGGCCCTCCCCCTTGATCACTAATTGAGAAAATGCCCCACAGCTGGATCTCATGAAGGCCTTTCCCCAGCTGAAGCTCCTTTCTCTGTGATGACTCCAGCCTGTGTCACGTTGACACACGACACCAGCCAGGACAGTGAGTCCCAAGCTCAGTGAGAGAGCCCATCTCAGAAAACCAGTGGAGAGAGTGACTGGGGAACACACCCCACAACATGCTCTGGCCCACACACACAGCAGGTGAGTGTGCATGGACACACACACATGAATACATGCACTCACAAATACCATGCCCACACAAGGCGGTGCACGCCTATAATCTTAGCATTTGGAAGACAGATGGAGGAGGATCAGGAGTTCAAGGACAGCCTCTGCCACAGTGAGTTCTCAGCCTGCCTGAGCTATGTAAATTAGTCTATAAGGAAATGCATATTTAATTACCTTCCTTCTTGAAGATATTATTCACTGGGTGTAGAATTTCAGTTGAAGAGTCCCTGTAATGTCATTCCCAGCATTCCCAGCTTGTGACTGTCACACAGCCCTCGTTCTGCTGTTGTGCATAGTTCCCCCTGGCTGCGCTTTCTTTCCTCTGGTTTCTTTATATTTATCCTACTTAGAGTTCCTTGGGCTTTGTGAATCTATAAGTTTGTTGAGATTCTTAAGCCCATAAAATCAAAAAATTTCAAGTCTTTTTTTTTTTTTTTTTGGTACTTCTTCTGTCCTGACCTCTCTCTCAGGCTTCTTCTGGGGCTCCAGCTGCACTCGAGGTCCTTCCGGTCCATCTTTAAAACCTTTCCCCTTTTCTTCTCAGATGGCATCATTTCTCCTGGCCCTAATGGTCTGCTCCATGGTGCTCTTACCCTTGGATTATTTTTTCACATATGATGGGAGTTGTTGTTGGTGGTGGTGGTGGTGGTTGTGGCGGTCTATTTTGAGGCAACTGTGTATCTCTATTTAGCCTCCAACTCACAGAGCTTGGCCTGTCTCTGCCTCCCCGGCGCTTAGATTAAAAGTGTGTACCGACACACCTATCCATATATTATAGATTTTAAGTCTAGAATTTCCAGTTAGTTCTCCTCCATAGTTCCTCTGTCTGCCCCATTTCCTACATACCTTATCTCTCATGCCACTGAGAACAACCTTAAGACCATCGCTTAACACAGGGGATGGAGTGTGTTGAGGTCTCTTGATGGTCTCAGGTTGAAGATAGTCCGTATTTCCTATTTAGTCATTAAATAATTTTGTACTGTATTTTGGGTAGAGTATAATCGTATGTTCTGTGGTGAAGAGCCTGGATTCCCTGCTCTCCTGAGGAGCTATTTTTGAGGAGTGAGAAGTTGTTTGTTTGTTCTAGGTACCAGCAATTAACTTGGTTGAACTAAAACCACAAGCCCGACTTGAGGGCAGCGCATCACTTCCCAGATATTTTCTCCTCAGCTGGTTGTTTGGCGTCTGCAGCATGCATGTGTGATTCAGGGTCAGCCAGAGTTGTGGGTGGTTCTTATTCTGAATGGGCTTTCTTTCCGGCCCAGTGCTGTCTGGATTGCTGCTACAGCTTCCAATGGCTGTGGCTAGCCGGAAATGTCCAGAGACTCAGTGTTTGCTTGCTGGGTTTCAGCACTGCACCAGCTGGAGCCTCTACAACGCCCAAAGACTTAAGACTGAAAAACACATTGTAGCTTTCCCATCTCCCATGTCAACTCCTCCAGAAAATACTCAGTGTCCCATATTTTCTCCTGCTTTTACATAAAGTTCTCGCAAATTATATTTTTATTCTGAGTTCTTAGTTCTGTCCAGGAAATGGATCCCGTATCCCCAGTAGTGAGGAATGGGGAGTAACCCCCCCCCCATGGAATAGTAAAGGCTACTTAAATGTATACAATGTCTACAACAGGCAAAACTCATTGATTGTACACTTAAGACTTGGGCTTGAGACTGGATAGATGGTTAAACTGCTCACAGACTCACGGAAACACAATGGCTCAATCCTTTGTGAGGATTGGCTTTTAAGCAGACAAGGAATCTGACATTTGTTCTCAGTTGCTTGAGAGCTACCACATGAGGAAGGACTGTGTGGGTACGGAATTCATACAGATCCAATGTGTCCTCCCTCCCCCGGAAATACAGAGTCAGTGGAAGGGCGGAAGGCAAAGGTTGCAGGCCAGGTGTGATGCGTCCCCTCAGTGAGGTGCAGACAGCGGGCGTTCAGGAGCGTGGGGGCGTGTAGGCTGTTAGCAGAGCCGCAGAGACCACATGGGAGGGTGAGGAGCACTAAGAATCGGCGGGCCTCCGAGAGCTGAGATGCCTGTGTAACTAGAGTTAGAGAACCAGAGCCTCAAAGACTAGCTTGGGTTTTCTTCAGAGCAGAGAAGACCATGTGACTTTGAGCAAGATGGGGAGGTGAACACCCTAACGTGCAGCCATCTATCTGGTACCCAGAAGTGCAGGGCACGCAGATGCAGCCAGCTGCCACCCTCCCTATGACACCTCATTCTCTTCCTTGTACTTGGCGGGATACCCGTGAGTTTGAGTGAGACCTGCAGGTCCTTCCAACTGCCCGTCCAACTGTGGCGTCCTGTGATTGGATGGCTGCAGGTCCTTCCAGGAACATGCTACCAAAACAGATAGACATTCTGTAATGACACTTTGCTCTGTCAGCCAACTCCATCCCCCACCCCCCCACCCCGAAGTTTAGACTGTTCTATTAGGTGATTGTGAGTTCTACATTCAGAGTTCACGAGCCATTGCGATCCCCAAATGTCACTTTTCAGAGCCTGCGTCATGTCCAGCTTCCGAGCCCTTCTTTTGTGCAATGAGACAGAAGCGCTTATAAGGGAAGCTTGCAAGCTTTCTCTCCTCCGAGTCCTCGGACCTGCGCGTCACAGGTGCGTCTGAGAAATTCCATCATAAAGTAATACTCACTGAAGGGTGCTTAGCACCTTGGTAATTCTCTAGTGAAAAGAATCTTAAAGCTACATCAGCTGAGTGGTGGTGGCGCACACCTTTAATCCCAGCACTTGGGAGGCAGAGGCAGGCAGATTTCTGAGTTGGAGGCCAACCTGGTCTACACAGTGAGTTCCAGGACAGCTAGGGCTACACAGAAACCCTGTCTTGATAAAACCAAAACCAAAACAACAACAACAATTTATTTATTAGCTGGGCGGTGGTAGTGCATGCCTGTAATCCCAGCACTCTGGGAGGCAGAGGCAGGCGGATTTCTGAGTTCAAGGCCAGCCTGGTCTACAGAGTGAGTTCCAGGACAGCTAGGGCTACACAGAGAAACCCTGTCTCAAAAAACAAAAACAAAATTTTAAAAAAATTAACAAAAAAAAACTCATGTCATTCCCAGATAGCTCTCTCTGCTTCGTGCTGTAGATGTAAGCTCTTGGCTACTGTTCCATCGCCATGCCTGCTTGCCTGCTGCCGTGTTCGCCACCGTGATGGTCGTAGACGCTAACCCTCTGCAACCCCGAGCCCCCAAATTATACACTCTCTTTTATAAGTTGCCTTGGTCATGGTGTTTTGTTACAACAAGAGAAAAAAGAGACAGGTAGCCAGTGTAAAAGCCACACTGTAAGCTGACAGAATTGTACAGTGTGGAAGTGCAAGTCCTCCTGGAGAGAGCAACGGTGCTCCCTCATGTGCTCCTGCTTGTGGGTTTTCTGCTGCTGTCCTCTTTCAGGCCTGGCCGATTGCAGTGACTCAAGTTAAGTAATGGAACAGGGGTTAGAGGCAAGCTCTGTTACAGAGAAGACAGGTTTTTTGGCTTTAATTCGCCTCATCCTGACCACGTGGGAACCACTCAAAGACAAAGCCATAGCTCTCTAGGTCTCTCAGAGGCCCGTTCTCTAAGAAGCAGACAGAGAAGGTCAGATTCACATTTGGTGATGCAATGGATCCATCAAAACCTTTTAACAGAGAGGGCCTTCTCTCAGGGGGACCTCAGATGAGGCAGGGTTCAAAGAGAGGAGAATGGGTTTCTAGCACCAGACCCCAGCGAGGAGGGTAAGTGTATTTATTGTTAACCCTGCTCGGAAATGAGGGCTGCAGCGGAGGCTCTGAGAACAGTGCTGATGTGCTGAAGGGAAGTGAGTGATGCTGTCTGCCTGTGAGCAGACCGCGTGGGTCCAGGCCACATACCCTGTCCAAATAATAACAGTGCGGAGCTAAACCATAGGAATCAGCTGTTCTGTGGGCAAGTTCTTCTATTAGCAGTTTCATGTGGCAGAGCCTGGTGATGGAATCACAATAACGCTACTGCTTCCATCCGCGCCGCACACCAGGCCCAGCCACCGCTATCACTTACTCTGGTTCTATTAAATGTCACTCGCTGCTGGCTTGACTCACATTTCATCCAGTCATTAAAGAATTTACCACAGATCTGCTGTGTGCCAAGTGATACCCATTGATGATCAGGACAGGCTCTTGCCATTAGTAAGACCTCTGTCCTCAGGGCAGCTCAGGGAAACCGGGAGGTAACAAGTGAGCAAAAGCTTAATGAAGGGCTGGTGAGATAACTCAGCAGGTAAAGGCACTTGCCACACGAACCTAACAGCCTGAGATTGGTCACCTGAAGCCTCCGTGCCTTAGTTAGGGTTTTACTGCTGTGAACAGACACCATGACCAATGCAGGTTTTATAAAAGACAACATTTAATTGGGGCTGGCTTACAGGCTCAGAGGTTCAGTCCAGTGTCATCAAGGCAAAAACATGATGGCATCCTGGCAGATATATGGTGCAGGAGGAGCTGAGAAATCTACATCTTCATCTGAAGGCTGCTAGTGGAAGACTGACTTCCAGGCAACTAGGGTGAGGGTTTTAAGCCCACACCCACAGTGACATACATACTCCAACAAGGCCACACCTCCTAATAGGGTCACTCCCTGGGCCAATCATATACAAACCACCACACTCGGCAAAAGGAGAGAGCTGGCTTCCAGAAGTTGACCTCCAACCTCCACACATTCGCCACGGCATAAGCAGGAGCCATTTCTCACACGCAGGCAACGGTAGTAAGTAAAATGTAAAGGGTTGGTTAATTCATTGGTTGCAGAGTACAGTGGGTGTAGGAAGGCAGTATGTTGACGTTCTAGTTTCTTCTTTGTTGCTATGATAAAATGCCTTGACACAAAGCAACTTAGAGGAGAAAGGGTTTAGTTCTAGGGTACGACCCATCACAGAAAAGTTCAGGAAGCAGGGACTTCAAACAGCCAGTCACACCGCATCCACAGAGAGAAATGAACAGAGTGTGCATGCCACTTGATAGCCTGTGCTCACCCTGATTTGTCCATACTTATACACAGTCCAGGACCACTGCGTAGAGAATGGTGACACCCACCGTGGGCTGGATTGCCTCACATTGATTAATGAATACAGTTCCCCATAGACAAGCACATAGGCCAATATGGCGTCGATGGTTCCTTGCTGACACTTTCCTCCCAGCTGATCCTAGGTTGTATCAAGTTGACAGTTAAACATCACAGTTGGTAACTGTGGTAAAAGTACCAGGGTCAGCCTGGTTTTGTCAGTAATCCAAGTCTCATAAAGAAGCATTGGATGATGAAGTACACGGCAGATGTCAAACTCTTGCTGTAAGCAAATGCTTGACAAGATCCAGGAGCCGGTGAAACCCCAGGGAGGGAGTGGACGCTGAGGAGAGCACTTTGGGATGAGGTAGAAGGAGAGGTAACACCGTCAGGTGACAAACAGAAGGAGAGGCAACGAGGTCATGTGACAGACAGAAGGCGAGGTAATGTGGTCATATGACAGACAGAAGGAGAAGTAATGAGGTCAGGTGACAGACAGAAGGAGAGGTAGCTCATTCTGGTGACAGAGGCCTGCGGGTCTTCTGTTCTAGGCACACCAGTGGTGAGATGTCAGGGGAACTTACAGAAATGGTTGTTGAGGAGGCAAAAAAGTTCCAGTCTGGAATCCAGAAAAATGGACTTGGCTAGAGATGAACATTTGAAACCCACCAATGTAGATGATATTTCAAATGTTGAGACTACAGAAGCTGGCCTAAGGAGCAAGAATAAGCACTCTCAGAGAGATGGCAAAGTGACTTCAAGCCTTCGGGGTCAGAGGCCGTGCTCCTTCACCCTGCTTTGACGCCTATACTCTATAACCAACCCATGTCCTCAGCTGAGCCTGCCCTGTGGTCTGAGGCATAGAAGGGTAGCATCAGCTGCTTCCTCTGGTGTCTGGCCTTAGGTGTCCACTGCGACACTGAGTGGACCCTGAGATGAGTCTAAGTTGAGAACAATTCAAAAGGTCCAGTTAGCCAAAGGCACAAGGCCAGAGATGGTTATGGAGAAAGCAAGATGGCCAGGCTGACAGAGGCCTTAGGAGGCCTTGAATCCCCAAGACAGTGCACTTCTGGTCACCCAGTGGCCATAGACAAAGTACTGCAAACTGCAGTGTGGCCCTGGGTTCACATTTTTAATGTCTCTTCTTAGCTTTTCTGCTTTCTCTCTAAGTGACCTTAGGTGATTTACTTCACGTCCCTGGACCTCAGCTTACTCATCTGTAGAATTGGAATAACCACCATGTGAATTTCTGCCTGTAAAGTGTGTCTATTGAGGTCAACATATAGCAAATGTTCTGAAGTCTTTTTTAAAGAACTTATGGAATCTTGGGGCTGGGGGCTGGGGTTCCAAGGTTAGCAGCAAGCACTACTCTTGGAGGACTAGGGTGTGGTTCCCAGCACCCACGTCACTTCCTGTGAATCCAGCTTCAAGGGAGTGGATCTGATGCGCCTCTTGGTCTCAGAAGGCTATGCACTCATGTGCACAAACCCATGCAGAGGCGCACGTGTGCGTTCATAACTTAGAAGTGAAAATGAATCACTTTAAAAAAGAAGTTGAGGAATCGCTCTGCCCTATGGTTAGTTCTAGACTGAGGTGGGTCGTGTCCCTTGCCTTCTGTCAGTGAGAAGACAGACTGACTCAGAGAGAGAACTCAGTGTGGCCAGGCCTTTCACTATAGTGACATGTCACCTGCTATGAAGACAAGAGTGGGTTGTCTGGGAGGAGCTGGGTCTCAGAACTGTGGCCTGCGTTAGAGCTGTGGTGCAGGGCGTTCTGGCGAGGGAGGCTAGAGAGTGAGTGAGCTGGAGACCACATGACAGGCAGTGTCACATCCATCTGGGACTCCATGAGAAGGAACAGAAGGTGCCAGCCAGCACTGAGTCAAGGGGATCTCTGACAGAAAGGCTCCCTGTGACCTCTAAACCCAGGTTAAGTTTGGGGGATACTGCTTACAGGTGTCAGGGAGGGTCACTTTTGACAGGGAAAGCTTCTGTTGCAGAAAGCCCTCAAGGAAGGAAGGGGAAAGTGAGGTGGGACTGTCACATTGCTTTTGAAACACGATCTTCCACATGGTCACACAGAATGTTTTAAACATCTCATAGTTGGGGGGGGGGTGTTTTGCCTGCACATGTGTGCCTGGGACCTGTAGAGGTCAAAGGCCACATGGAGCTCTGGGAACCAAAGTTATGAGTATTTGTGAGCTACTCGTGGGAGCTGGGGAGCATGCTCAGGTCCTCTGCAAGAGCAACAGGTGTTCCTAACTGCTGAGCCGTCCCATTCTGTCCCCTCCCCTCCCCCACCCTTCCCTACCCTTTCCCCACTCCCACCCCCACCTCCCCCACCCCACCCCGTCTTACTTATATTTACATCACTGTGTCTCACAGTTTTGGAGGACTCTAATCCACTGTCACATGGTGGGGGTGGGGGGGTAATATGGGAATCTGCTCATTTCATAGGAGAACCTGCAGCCAGGCTATAAACTTCAAAGATCCACTCCTAGTAAGCCCACTTCCTCCAGGGACCACAGCTGGTTGCAGGAGCAGGAACAAAGACAGAACATCTGAGGCACTAGGTCAAAGAATCCTTTCTGAGGGCATTTCCTCCTGTGACCCAAGGACATCCCACTGCACTCTAGCTTTTAAAGGGCCCACCACCTCTCCTATTGCCACCCTAAGAGACACGCTTACAACACACTCACCCAGAAGAGAACAAACATCATCCCAAACAGCAATTAGCCTAAACAAGTAATTTTTCTGACATGAGCCTAGGGTGGGTGGGCGGGCCTCCATGCCATCAGCAGCCGAATTTGCTGTCTTCCTACCTGTACTGTTCTGGCCAATGGCGTCTATCCTCCGGGGTACAGTGTGGCTCTGCATTTACCCTGAGTGAGCTGAGCAGAGAGGGGGAGAAAAGAGAGAGCCTTGTGTCACAACAGCAAAGCTCTTTTTCAAGACTCTTTAGCCAGTACTGTCCCACAGTCACTTGACTGTCCCACAGCAGGAGGTCTTAGCTGGGCACACAGCCATCCCTAAAGATTCGGAGAAGTCTGTTACAAGGGGGAAGAGGGCGGCTTACAGGTTGGCTGCCTCAGTGTCAGTATCAGCTCATCTCTCTGAAGCGCAGTCTCGCTCAGCCCCTCCCTGGTCTAGGCTGGTCCTTTCAGCTCATCAGAGGGATGCCTCATCTGTCCCTGGAATGAGAACTCGAGAAGACCTCAAAGGATGTAGGGAAACTCTGCACACATCACAGCAGGCGGACTGTCCATCACTGGTCTCTGTAGCTTCAGTAGCCTCCTAGGCACCTCATTGTTCACAGTGCAGGGGTTTTTGGGGCCCCACTAACACATTATCATCTTAGAGGTTGGCACCAGTATCTCCCCACCTTTAGCATCCCTCCAGATGCCCTTGTGTGTATGTCTGCTTACCCCTCCCTCTTGGGTATGTCGTCCATCCTGTTTTGTCTGTCGTCTCTACTGTGCATCCCTTTTGAGAGAGATGAGGCCTTGGGTCAGGCAGTGGTCTCTAAGAAGGAACATTACCATTGAGCAGAGTTGTAACCACACTGTCCTATGGCCACAGGACATATCAGGGCTGCTTTTCTACATAGAGGCCTATTGTCATGACAAGTGCTCCTGGATCTCACATACCCCATCCCTCCTGAGTTATCTTAGTCTTAGATGAACAGCATCTTACAACTCAAGGGAGAACCATGCACTGGGAGGCCTGTGTAGGTTGAACCTCAGTATTTGTCAGGCCCCTGAAGTTATACCACACAGTATTGGTCTGTGATGGGCTCTGTGTGTTTGGGACAATTTGGGAAGGTGGTGGGCAGATAGTCCTCTTGTCTGCTAAGAGCCGAGCACAAGCCTGAGCCGGCCAACTGGTCTACCAAGCACAGGGCCTGGTAGAGAATATGGGTGTTGTGCAGAAACATTACTTTCAACACCACTAACCATCAGAAATGCATCTCACTGCAATCAGATGACAGACCAATGAGAATGGGGACAAAGGTTACACTAATATACTGTCAGTGAGAATGTGAACTGGCCACGCCACTGTGGAAATCATTATAGAAAAATAAAATAGAACAAAACAACTAGAAGCACACTTCCTGTATGGCCAGCTAGAGCCCTTCTTAGCATTCACCAGAAGACTCCCGAGTCAGCACGTCCCAGAGATCCTCACAGGTATCTTAACTGAAGCACTGTTCATGATAGCTGACTACGGAACCAGCCTGGGTCTCCATCAGCAGAGAACTGGATAAAGAAAATAGGTTTGTGGACACTAGATATTTTTTTCAGCCATAAAGGAGGAATCCAGATAATTTTCTGAAAAAGGGAGGTCCTCATATCAAGTAAATTAAATCAATCTCTGAAAGGCAGATACCACGTTTTCTCTCATTTGCCAGCCCTGGGTTTTAAAGGTACCCAGAATCCCTTGCACGCTAATGATGAGGAAGCAAAGATAAAACCTAAACTCTATGGTTAGTGTTTTCATCTTGACAGGCTCTAGAGTCACCTGGGAGAGGGGCCTCAGTGGGTGACCATGCCTGTGTGGGATTATCTGGATGGCGTTGAGAGGGAGACCCATCATGACTACGGTCAAGGACAGTCCCTCATCAGGGAATCCTGAACTACATGCAGTGAACATGGGGGAGCTGAGTATTAACTGTCATTATGTTTCCCAACCTGTCACCGAGGTCTTGCTGCTCTGACTTCTCGCCGTGATGGACTGTATTCTTTGAACTAGAACAAACTCGCCCGATGGTGGTGGTGGTGGTGGTGGTGGTGGTGGTGGTGGTGGTGATAATGATGATGATGATGATGGAGGTCATTTTTATAGAAAACGCTAATAACAGTAAGGACATGGGGTAGAGCAGCCAGGGAACCTGCTAACTCTCCTGAGGCCAGCCTTTTCCTTAAGGCAGGAAGCTGCTGTTGGTCCTTTTCTACCTCAGCTGCTGAGCAGCGAGGACAGTTGTGGGGATCCATGAGGGAATGTATGTGCACAGATTTCGAAATCGTAAAGGCTTCCTTGCTGCTGATACTATAGCTGCCGCTGCAGCAAAACAGGTTTGAACCCTGAGTCATGGGAGTCATGGGGCAAAGCCACGGGCCACGCAGGACACAAGACCTCGCACTCAGTTACTGGGGAAGGCCGTGTGCGGCTCCTCTGTGTGTGTTCCTTTTTTTCTGGTTCCAGATTATTGTATAAGTTGTTGACACAGTTTGTCCACACCCTTGGGGTCAAATGCTAGAAGCAAGCCTTATCACAGGCCTGTCTAAGCATCTCACTTAGCAAATGATGTGCACGTCTGACACATCCCCACCAGATGCCTCACTTTGTGGACTCTGAGGTGATTTCCTGAGAGCCAGGCACAAGTCCGAAGCCTCTCGCCATGAGAGCCAGGTAGACCCTCTGATCTACACCCTTCTGTCGGCCCCTTGCAATGAATGAGTCACGACGCTGTCGCCATTGGACCAGCGTGCCAGCCACATCTGTGTACAGCTGCTTCTGGCTGGTGCCACTTTCCCGAGGCAGTGCTCACTGCCACTTGGTTACCTCAGGCTCCCTGTGTGAGAGTTCTCAGAAGTAAGTAAGCCAGGGACACAGCTTTCCTCCATAGATCCCCACCACATAGCCTCACGGCCTTCAGACTGCCTCAGGCTACCCAGGGCTGGAGACCGGGATAGGAAAAAAATCCTTGTGAAGAATTCTGTAGAAGAAGGTCAATTCCCTAGCTTGGCTGACAACAGGACAGCCCTACATGTCACCATACATGACATTTAGAGCTTAGGCTGGTGAAGGAAGCCAGGTCAAGGAGAAGAGCCATTCTGTGGGTGCTTGTGTGAGCTGAGGCAGAGGCCTGGCCTCCACGTCCAGCCTCTCCTTCTCGTGCCTCTGCACTTTCTGTGTTTTGAGATGGGTTCTGTGACTGAACCTGGAGCTCACCGATTGACCAGACCAGCTAGCTAGCCTGCGAGCCCCAGGCTGCGTTTGCGGCCTTGCTACTATGGCCCTGTGCTAGGACTTGAACCTGAGGCCTCCTGTCCGTGCAACAAGCAGTTTACCAACTGAGCCACCTCGCCAGCCACTCCTTTTAGATTTCCAACACAAATTCCCCTTTGAGGACATCTGTAGCTGGCCCCTCTGGGGCATCAGGAGGAAGAGGGCACTCCTTCAAGCTTCAGCGGAAAGCCCAGGGTCCCAGAGTTCTGACCTCCCCACATCTGAGAAGGAACCTTGTGGCAAAGGAGAAATGGCTCTCCGGGAAGACTGGGAGTCGGAACACAGGGTCTGTTTTTGTTTCATGTGTATGCATGCCAACACGTATGAACATTCGTGAATGTACACATGCAGGTGTGGGCACATATGTGTGGAAACCAGAGATCAACCTGGCGTGTTATTCCTCAGTCACTGTCGCCCTGCCCCTTGAGACAGGGCCTTTCATTGAGCCTGAGACTCACTAATAAGACTGTCAGCTGACCAGAAGGCAGGCGACAACTGCGAAGTTGTCATCCACCTGCCTCTGCCTTCCCGGGGCCAGATTTGCAAACAAGTGCCTCCATGCCCAACTTCTTACGTGTGTTCTGAGGTCACATCATGTCCCATGTTTGTGCCATAAGCACTCTACCACACCGGCTGCCTGCAGCCCCGGGGAGGTTATTTTTCTGTCTGCGCTTGCATCTGGACTCAGCATCGAAACAGCCTCTTGACTTAACTTCCTGACTCCGGATCGTTGGATTTTGCTGATACTTCTTCCTCTTCTTCCTCCTCCTCCTCTTGCCTCCTCTTCCTCTTCCTCCTCCTCTCCCCTTCCTCCTCCTCTCCCTCCTTCTCCTTTCCATCCTCCTCTTCTTCCTCCTCTCCTTCCTCCTTCTCTTTTGCCTCCTCTCCCTCCTCCTCCTCCTTTCCCTCCTCCTCTTTTGCCTCCTTCTCCCCTTCCTCCCCCTCCTCCTCACCATCACTGTCTCTTCAGTGAAGTCACTGAGCACAGTGCAGGCTAGTCACACCTCCATTCCCAAGGCTTCAGTGCCTCTCAATGCCTGCAAGAAACAGGTAGAAGTAGGAGAATCTTCCCCTGCCATTTGCCCCCACACAGCACACCATTGCACGCTGAGTCTGGTGACTTTGTTCTGGAAACAATTAGAGAGGAGATGACTGGATATAAAAGCTAGGAAGCCAGTGTAGGTTCTCTGGAGCCTTCTGTTTCATCAACACAGAGCTGTGGTAATATCTTATGCCAGTAATCGCCAATGGCAGTCCCTGGGCTCCTACTGATACACTTGTTATTCAAAAAATCAAGGGGCCTGTCTTGCTTCATAAAGGGACAGGGTTGATAGAATTTCTAAAGGATACCGGGTCTTTTCACTTTGAACTTGTGGTGCAGATAATCTCAGCGATTGGGTCTTTTTGGAGCCAGCCAGTTCTCTGGTCAAGTTTTGAAAGGCTTGGGAGAACATGTGATTTTTTTTTTTTTTTTTTTTTTGTAAATATCCTGGAGTATTTTTCCAGGCCTGGGCAGCTCGTGGGTCAATGCACAGCTATTTCCGTATGTGGGCAGGGTGGGAAGCACTGTCAGTTCACTGAGGGCCAGGGCCTGGCGGGCTGAGCTGGTCCTTCCTCCTCCTGCTGCCCCCCTTCCCCCGCCCCTGAGAGCTGGAGATTCATCTTGCTGACACACTTGTGTCTACTTGCCTGTACCTGCTGCACGCTGTTTATCCTGAGCTCCCATTCCCTTACATTGTGAAAGCCTGGACTTCCCACATCTAAGGTGTAGCCGACAGGTATGAACCACTAGGCATCTGGGGAGTAGCTCGGGGGAAATGCAGACTGTACCAGGGAGGAGTCATTTTGGAATGCACCACCCAGAAAACAGATACCCACAGTTCCAACTGATAGGGAATCCTGTTGTTTTAAGAGGCTTGAGTCCTGGGACAGGATACCAGTAAGCAGGTATCAATCAAACAGAAAACAGTATGGGCTGGCAGGTGGGGACAGAGTTCACAGGTCAGCCCTACCACCACATGTTGCTTTCCACCGGCATCCCTTTCCAGGATGACCTTTCAAGTCAGAGGACGTTCTTGGGCCAGAGAATTCCTGTCCCCACAGGTCTTCTCCACCCTGTCAGAGTCCTGGATGCCCCCAGTAAGGACTACAGGAATGGGCTCCCTGGCTTCCTGACAGCCTCTTGTGTTGTTTTGCTTAATGGGCAGTAGGGAGGGAGAGAAGGAAGCACTGATTCTCCTGCTCCACGTTGTGGCATTACCAAAGACCTGGGCACCTAGCACTATGTCTAGTTCCGGTGACCTCTCTTCCCTCAACCCATCCCGTCTAGAGGTATAAGCACACTACTGAGACTGGTCCCAGAGCCCTGCGCTCGAGGCGCATCTATAAATGGCGCCTGTTGAGCCCCTCCCATTACTCATTTTGAGAGTGCCATCTGTTTCCTGCCAGAACCCTGGAGGATAAGATTCCTAAGATCTGTTCAGATCTAGAGAAGGATGAGTGTACAGAGGGAACAGCCAGCCTCCCGGGGCTCCTGTGTTTCCAACAGTGCCTCCCTGATGGTTCACCATAATCCTGGGAGACAAGGCCGGGTCAAAACAGACGGCTAGAGCAGGAGTTCCCAGGATGAGGAGGTAGTCATGGAGCCTGGCAGGCACAGAGTGTTGGACTGGGTTTCCAAAGAATGAATGGAAGAAATGCCCACAGAGGTGGGGAGAAAGCAGGGGGAACAGCCTTACTCTGGCCGGTCACTCTGCCTTTTTTGCCCTTTGACCTTGAGCTTACCCACTGGGCTTTCCCTTTGTTTCTAAACCCAAAACTTCTCTCATCCTGACCATGCACAGCACCTATGAGGCTCCCATGATGGTGTGTGCGCCTGCCTGCTGTGTGGAACGTTGTGACGATGTCATAGAAATTCTATGGCCAAGTGGGCCATCATCTCTGCCTTGGCACTGGCAGAAACTTCCTTTACTCACACACACACACACACACACACACACACACACACACACACACATGAAGCATGATCTCAGAGACATCAGAGTATACACTTGTGCTGCCAGACAGCAGCCATATATCCTCCTGACAGATATCCTTGAGAGCCTTAGGACAGTTCACACACAGCCCTTCCAAGAGTAGCTACTTCACAGTAGGTTCAAGGGAGAATGGTAAAAATTAAGAATTTTAGGCCGGGCAGTGGTGGCGCACGCCTGTAATCCCAGCGCTCTGGGAGGCAGAGGCAGGTGGATTTCTGAGTTCGAGGCCAGCCTGGTCTACAGAGTGAGTTCCAGGACAGCCAGGGCTATACAGAGAAACCCTGTCTCGAAAAAACCAAATCCAAAAAAAAAAAAAGCAAAAAAAAAAAAAAGAATTTTAAAAGCTCAAACATTGTCAATTATTAAAGTTAGTATGTTCTTAAAAAAATAGAACTACAGTCTTCAAAAATCATGCCACATGTCATTTTCTCAAAAAACATAGAGATGTAAGGACCACTTGGGCCTTACCCACTTGACCCCATTGATAGTGTGTGCTTGGCTGCATGCATGTATGCACATGTACTACACATGTAGCATTACAGGAAATGCTAAAGGAGTAAATGATAGGTATCAGGCAGGCCCAGGAAAGATGCACCAGTAAGTGCCCTCGAGGGATATACACTGTCTGGGTTTCATTTCCTGATGCTGTGATAAACCTCTGGCAAAAGCAATATAGGGGGAAAGGGGTTATTTGGCTCATGATTCCAAGTCACACTCCATGGGAACAGAGAAGTCACTGGGACAGGGGTTTGGGGGAGCTGGTCACTGGGACAGGGGCTCGGGGGAGCCGGTCACTGGGACAGGGGCTTGAGGCAGCCAGCTACTTCAGATCCATGGCAAGCAACAGAATGAGGCTCACATGCGTGTTTGCTGTTCAGCTAGCTTTCTCCTCTGCTGTACAGTCTGGGATTCAAGCCCAGGGAATGGTGCCGCCCACAGTGGGCGGGTCTCCCTACCTCCATTACTCTTAATTGCTCACAGGCAATGCCACCTACAAACCAGTCTGATTCACACAATTCCTCATTGAGACTCCCTTCCCAGGTGCTTCTGGATTGTGTCACATTGACAGAACTCACCATCACAGACTGTCAAAGGGCATTCATCCAACAGATGTTGGGACTCACGCATATAGCATTCTGAGTAAACCTTAGGAGCTCCCCATGAACCACACAAACTCGCTTTCCGTAAGCTAAGCTCAGGTGCTCATAAAAAGGCTCTGCACATTTTGGGAGCCGAGGACACAAACGCTGAATTCACTCTGATCTCATGGTAAAGTTTTCCTGTGGATTCAGGGAGATGGAAGCCAGCCTGTAGGGCTGACAGGGAAGCTTGCATACACAGAGGGCCTTGGTGTGCTGTCAGCCATGCGGCGCGTGGTAAATGGAGCTCTCTGTTCTCAAGGTAGAAAAGCAAGCAAAGTCCTCGGTGCGTTTCTAAAGAAGTCTGAAAGCCTGCATGTCTTCCCTATGACCGTGTAGTGGCAAACCACAAGTGGTTAATGGAACAAAAGTCCCATTTGTAGGGTCAGAAGACAGACACAGCACAGGCACTGCCCAGAAACCGCATGAAAGGAAGGATGCTGGGAGCCCCCCTCTGGGCTTGCTTCTGAGAATGCATCACCCTGGAGCACCCGCCAAGTGAGCGTCCGTCACAGCGTGCGAGAGTACTCCAAACATGGTTGTGTGTTAAAAACTGCCCACCCCATTGGAAGTGGAGCCCATGGCAGACCCACCAAACCTTGGAAAAGGCTGCTCGAAACCCCTTCAACAGAACGCTCTCTACCCCACCCCACCCTGGCCCCCACCACGGAATAGCCAGCTCCGTGTGTCTGTGTAACCATGTCTCACCTAAGCTACCTTTCTGTATTCCTTATTGTCTTATTCCTCTTCCTTGATTGTGTGTGTTTGTGTAGTGAGTGGGGGGGGGGCTGTGTGACCATGTATACATGCAGATATGTGCACATGCATGTGGAGACCAGATTCAACACTGAGTGATGTCTACTGTTGGTTTCTACCTGATCTTTGGAAGCTGGGGTCTTTCACTAAACCCAGTGCTCACTGTATGACTAGACTGGCAGGCCAGCATGTGCCAAGAAATCCACCTGTCTCCACCCCTTCCCCCACTTCCCACCCAGCATTAGGGATTGAAGCCAGGCCCTGGTGCTTGAGACTTCACCCACTAAACTGTTCTCCTAGACCCCCAGTTACTGTTTCCTAACCTTCCAGTGCACTATGTTTCACTTTGCTATAAAGACAGTGTTTGTGGGGCTGGAGAGATGGTTCAGTGGTTAGGAGAGCTGGCTGCTCCTCCAGAGGTTCCTAGTTCAATTCCCGGCACCCCATATGGCAGCTCACAGATATCTGTAACTCCAACCTCTAGGGATCCAATCCCCACTCCTCGCCGCTACAAGCATTGCATGTGCCTGGTACCCATACATACATGCAGGAGAAGCACCCTTATACATAAAATAAAATGAAAAAGCAAAAATCTCTTGTACAAAAGTATATGCATTCTGTGTTAAAAGCCAGAGTTAAGAGCCAGGTAATGTTTTATTGGGTAAATATTCCATACTCGATACATTATTGGGTAAATATTCCATACTCGATACATTATTGGGTAAATACTCTTATTCCATGCTTGCTACATTATTGGGTAAATATGCTGTACTTGTTACATTACTGGGGAAATATGCTGTACTTGTTACATTACTGGGGAAATACACTGTACTTGGTAGGCATCATGTCTTTCCTGTCATATTTATCTACTTGCCACATGTCCCACATCTGATAACTTGGAGGACCTACCCAGGCTGCATATAACGTCCTCGTGTTTTAACTTAAACCCTCTGTATGCTTAGGACCTGGGATATGCAGTAAAAGCATTCACAGTAGCATCCATGGGCTGGTGTAGTACCCTGGTCAACATAGTGAGTTCAAGGCCAGGCAGGGCTGGCTTTACAGTGAGACACAATCTCTAAAAAAAAAGAAAAAAAGGGGGGGGGGACCTTTGATTCTTGAACAGGCTACCAAATTGTTTTTTAAAAGAATAGTAGCCACCAGGCGTGAAGGCACACGTCTTTAATCCCGGCACTCAAAAGACAGACCCATCTCTGTAAATTCAAGGCCAGCCTGGTCTATGGAGCAAGTTCCAGGTTAACCAGGGAGGGCTGTTACACAGAGAAATCCTGTTGGGGGTGGGGAACAATAACAACAATATCAACAACAGAAACCCAGAATAATAGCCAGCGTCCTTCCCCTAGAGCTGTGCTGTCATACCAGCAAGTTTTGGAGTTTTATATCTTGTTGCTGCTACCTAGTAGACTAGCTAAGCTAGTGTGTGAAAACATGGACACTCCATAGCCCAGGCTAACCCGAAACTCTCTCTGTAGCTTGAGCTGGCTCCTAACTGTAAGGTTTTCTTCCACCCTCAAGCCCTCGAGGCTGGAATTCCAAGCGTGAACCATCCTGTACCCAGCTAGATGTTTTTCTTTATAAAAGAGACTGATGCTAACTCATTGGTTTCTCTTGTTTATTTTGTTAGCCACGTAAAAATTAAGATACCCTTTTTGGCCAAATTCAAGAAATTTCACAGCATTCCATAGTGAAAACCACATCAAACCTGGGACTTTGAAAGAGTACAAGCCAGGTTGTGAAGTCCCAGGCAAACATCCCTTGAACACTGTTCTCTGCCTGCATGATTAGGAAAGGGAGACCCACATTCCAGGTGCGGAACTGAGGCCAAGTAGTTTCTTGCCTCCTGTAGCCTGGGGCTGGGAAGGGGACCTGGGTGGCTGCTTTAACGAAACAGGCTACCTTCCTGACTCAGGACTGCCTGCGGCCTGCCCAGCACAGCCCGAGGCCGTTTGCTTCCAGACTTGGGCCCCTCCACAGGCTGCGGCTGCCTCCTGCCAGGAGCTGGGAACAGAGGGGCTGTTGTTTTGGCGTCTGGAAACCAGCTTCCTGTTTTTCCTGCTGTGCCGCTGTTGTTTTAATCTGCAGCAGAAGGAAAGAAACAGTCCTGGGTGGGTAGCCTGTGTCCCACAGCCCTGCAGGGAGAGTCTGGTCCTTTCCTCGGGGGACTCAATGGGTCACAGTCCTGGAGCTCTGTGACCTTGAACAGGGTCCTGATGCCAGGTTACCAAGGGGCGGGGCAGGGGGGTGGGGAGAACAGGGACAGCACTTCTGCACAGCTTATAGCTCAGGATCCTTAGTGTCTGTGTGAGCTGACGCCGGTGCATTTAAAATATAAGGCTGGTTAAACATTAAACTTTCGTTTCACCAAGAGCTGGGGTGTCACACATGCCAGCTCACGTCACATTCCTGGGCAAGCCAGGCTCCTGGGTTCGCACAGCAGTCACAGAAAGGACTCTAGGCAAATGACTTAACCTCCCCACGTTCCAGGTTTTGGCACCTACAGGATGGGAAAATAACAGTAATTACGTCACTAGGTCATTGGGACGTGTAAATCGGGTCTTGAGAGCTTTGGGTCCCACACTAGCCAGACAGCCCCACGCTAGCCAGACAGCCTACGAAGTTTAATTGCTGAACACTGAATCCGTGGTTCAGAGGCTAAACTTTTAGTCAAGACCTTTAAAGATAATTTTAAAGACAATTTGAGGAAGTTTCTCAGCTCACTAGAATTCGATACTATGTCTTAAAAATGCCACAAAGATCTATCAGATGGGTCTCTAAATGTTAGTAATAAAATAAAAATATTTTCCTCAGGCTGGAGAGATGGCTCTTCCAAAGGTCCTGAGTTCAATTCCCAGCAACCACATGGTGGCTCGCAACTATCTGTACTAGATCTGATGCCCTCTTCTGGTGTGTCTGAAGACAGCTATAGTGTACTCATCATATATATGAAATAAGTAAAATCTTTTGGATATTAATTAGCCCTGAAGCTCTGAATACTGAAGATACAATTAGCATATCAAATGATTCACATGAAGAAGGAAGAAGAGGGCCCTAATCCTGGAAAGGCTTGATCCAGCATTGTAGGGGAGCACCAGGACAGAGAGAAGGGAGGGGGGAAAGACAGGAGAATGGATGGAGAGAAGAGGACTTATGGGACATATTGGGGGGACTGGGAAAGGGGAAAGCTTTTAGAATGTAAACAAAGAATATAGAAAATAAATAAAATATTTTCCTCTTATCTGCTTGGATTTATAAAATACAGGGGTGAGGGGAATTGGGTTGGTGCTGACATTGGTGTTCCTTGATTTGAGGGAAGACAGAAGCTGCCTTGCTCCCCCTGCAGAGAAGGGTTTGAGGTGCCAGCTCACCATTTCTAAACAAGGTCCCTGCTGTCTGGTGGGCAGACTTACAGGTACAGCTCTTTACTCACTAGCTGGTTCCAAGGCTGGATTCCTGCCCAGGCTGTCCCGATTTGCAGCTGGGAGTGAGTTTGATACTTGCAGTACTTGTTCAGTACCGTTCAAGGACTTTCTCTGAGGTACTGAGTGGATTGAGCAGCACGTGGCCATTTAAACCCTGGAGCACCGGTGCAGGTCTTTAAAAGGCATGCGCAGGAATGATTGACAGCTTACTCCTACCGAGCGCTAGGTGTGGTTACAGAGCCTGCTGCCCTCCTCAGTTGCCTTCTTGTCCACATCCGGCCTACTCCTGTCACTAACAGCAAGCAGGAGCAGGGCATGCTCTGGGTTTACAACTGGACAGAAATAATGACAAAGCTACAATTCACGGTTCATTTGAAACTAAAGGGCTGCAGGGGAGTGGCCTTTCTATGTTTGACATTATTGTTGTTGTTGTTATTTCTTCTTTGAAAATATCGTACATTTACACCACTGCTCTAACTCCCTCTAGTAGCCCCACCCCTTCTCCCTCCAACTTCAAGGCTGCTGCTTTTGTGGGGTTTTTGTTTAGTTTGGTTTGGTTTGGTTTTTTTGTTTTGTTTTTGTTACTGTTTTTTCGAGACAGGGTTTCTCTGTGTAGTCCTGGCTGTCCTGGAACTCACTCTGTAGACCAGGCTGGCCTCGAACTCAGAAATCCGCCTGCCTCTGCCTCCCCAAGTGCTGGGATTAAAGGCGTGTGCCACCACCGCCCGGCTTTTTTTTTTTTTTTCTTGAGACAAGCTCTCACTATGTAGACCAGGCTGGCCTCAGACTCACAGCGATCCACCCACCTCTGTCTGCGGACTGCTGGGATTCAAGATGTGCTCCACCATGTCTGGCTCCTCCTTTTTTGTCGTCATCAGTAAAGCTGGGGTCCAAAGAGTATATCCCATATTCGGACCGTACACTGGAGCACAGACAACTTACCTGTGCCAATATCCCCAAAGGAAAATGACTCTCTCCGCTTCAGCAACCATCAACTATAAATAGGTCTCCCATCAAGAGTGGGACCTCAGGGGCCCCTCCCCCCTGTTCATGTTGACATTTTGACTGGCTTGATCTTGTGCTTGTCCTGCACTGACAGCCATAGTCACTGTGAGCTGGTGTGTCCAACAGCCGCATCGTGTCCAGAAGCCGGGCTGCACAGCGCTCCTCCCATCTTTCCTCCGGGCTTTACCTTCGTGCATTCTCCGGTCCTTCTTCCCCACGATATGCCCTGAGCTTTGGAGGGAAGGTCAATAGAGTGGATTCATCCACAGCCGAGCGCTCGGGTTATTTACATCGGCCCACTGACCGAGTTCTGAGTCTGCGGTAGCCAACCGCTAGCCACTGCCAGGAGAGCGCTGAGGAAGTGACGAGAGCTGCTGAAGAGCAAGGCTCGTTCTGTTTTGTCCAGCGTGGCACGGGGTTCCCAAGGCAGGTTTCAGAGTCCTACCGGGAGAAGACTCGGAAGAGTCCTACCGGGAGAAGCGAAAGAAAGGGTAACATAGTGGCAAGAAGAAGAAGGTGGTTCGGCAGCCAATGGACTGAGCACAGGGTCCCCAATGGAGGAGCTAGAGAGATGCTCCAAGGAGCTGAAGGGGTTTGCAGCCCCATAGGAAGAACAGCAATATGAACCAACCGGTACCCCCAGAGCTCCCAGGGATAAGCCACCGACCACATGGTGCCTACAGCTGCATATGTAGCAGCGGATGGCTTTTTCAGACATCAGTGAGAGGAGAGGCCATTGGTCCTGTGAAGGCTCGATGCCCCAGAGTAGGGGAATGCCAGGACAGGGAAGTGGGAGTGGGTGGGTTAGTGAGCTGGGGGGGGGGCAGTTTCGGAGGGGAAATGTAAATAAAGCAAACAACTAATTTTAAAAAACAAAAAAAAGGTGTTCGGATCCCCAGGCAGCCTCGGGGGTGGATTCTGGTGCGCTGGGGTGGAACTCTGGGTAAAATCACTGGACCATCTGCAAAAGATCGTGTAGGCATAGGAGAGGGACTCAGTAACAACAGTTTGGCAGGGGGATGAAAGTGACTAAAACTTATTTTACACACACACCACTGTGAAACAACAGGAAAAAGCTCTGTCCCAAGGCGAAGCTCATTTTTGGTGCCTTCGGAAGCATATTGATGGAGGGCGGTGGTCTAGTATTGAGCTTCCGCAGCTCCATGTGAGGGTGTGTCTGAGTGGCAGGGTGCTCCCAGAGGGAGGCCAGATCCTCCTGGCAATCGCCAGCCCTACTCCCTACCTCCCATGCAGGCACTGAGGCCTAAATTGCAAACAGGGTTTGGAACAGGCTTTGGTTGGCTCTAAGAATATTTCTTTATAGGCAGCCGTGAACTAAGGATTCTTTGTGTAAGAATCAGGCCCAGGAAACCAATGAAGGATCAGTCAGGCTGTAAGCTACACCAGCCGAAGATGAAGGGTCGCTGTGTGTTCACGAGAAGGAAAGGATGCTGGACTGGATGGCACGAGGGTGTGCGTGAGGTGGGGCGTGGATATACGCGTGACTGCTCTCCAGTAGCAGTGCAGAACAGACATACTGGTTATCCTTTGGCAGAGTTAGTAAGGGAAGCTTGAGATCTTGGTGAATTAACATTGCTCCCATTACGCAGATGCTTCCCAACCATCTCTCACCAGGGCCGCACACACCTAGCTTGTCACTGCTCCCATTACGCAGATGCTTCCCAACCATCTCTCACCAGGGCCGCACACACCTAGCTTGTCACTCCCGCATCTTGTCTCCCTTGGCCTCTTAGGCCAGCATCTGGCTCCACTATGTCGTCCTTAGCTGGTCCTACTTATTAAGTAATAATAAGTTTTTCACAGGTAGGGGACCCAAGGCTCCAAGAGTTCAGGTGGCTTAGTCAGAAACTTCACAAGCATGTAAATGGACAGAGTGAGGACTCATGCCCATATTCCCAGCATTTGGGAGATGGAGTCAGGAGAATCAGAAGTTCAAGGTCAGCCCAATCTATATATTATCAAGTTCCAGGCCAAAGTTACATGAGACCCTATGTAAAAACAGGGAAAATGCACAAAAATTAAAAATAATTTTTTTTTTGGATTTGTTTTTTTCGAGACAGGGTTTCTCTGTATAGCCCTGGCTGTCCTAGAACTCACACTGTAGACCAGGCTGGCCTCGAACTCAGAAATCAGCCTGCCTCTGCCTCCCAGAGTGCTGGGATTACAGGCGTGCGCCACCATCATCCGGCTAAAAATAATACTTTAAACTAAGAGCTGTCTACCTGATCCACCTACTGTGTTATATACCCGCCCCCCCTTTTTTTGTAGACAAGGTTATACTATGTAGTCACAACTGACATGAACTTACTATGTGGACCAGGCTAGCCTTGAACTCACAGAGACCCACCTACCTCTACCTCTTCAAGGCTGACATAGAGCCCTATACTACTGTGCCTGACTTATATGCCTTCTAACTAGGCAATCGAGACAAGACTCAGCAGCCTTTGTCCCTGGGCTGCCTGGAATATTCAGAATTATAAGGATATAGGTCCAAAATCTCAGATTCCCCTAAACTTAAAAGAAACAAAACAAAACCTTGGCAAACTGGAAAAGTCCTTTATTCTGACTTCAACTCTGACTTCAGTGACCTGGCCCAGGTGCCTCATAGGTGAGAAAACTGGTCCACACTGGATGTTGAGCCTTGTCCCAGTAACCCAGAGAGGAAGCATGCTCTGTCCAGGAGCCCAGCCCAGGAGCCCTCCTGTGCATATCCTGGGACCCCAGGCCTTTTCTGGGCTTTTCATTTCGTTGATTTATTTGTTAGTTCTCTGGCCCACAGAAAGTTCCTATAGCCATTGGCGCAAGTGTCTGACAGTCATTTACATATCCACAGGAATTTTTAAATCAGCTCTCCTGGCCAGTCACCTGGAATGAACAAACACTGTTCTGGTTTTTTCATTAAAAGGGCATTGAATCTGTAGTAGAACAATTTGTAAATGTTCCTTACAATATTGAACCTGGAAATTCATAAACATGATATACATTTCCATGTATTTATAGACTTAAAGTTCCTGCAAATAGCATTTGGAGATTTTCTATGGAGAAATCTAACATATCTCTGATTCGCTCTTGTGTTTATTATATTTTTGATGTTAGCATACATCCCATCTTTGAATTTCTTCCCTTTTCTAAATATTCTCCAAGTCCCGTGTTGGGCAGAGGGAGGGTATATATGGTATGTGCACATGTGTGTTTATATGTGCATGCCCCTGTGTCACATGGGGAGGCTGGAGGACATTGTGTGCCTAATCTCTGCCTTCTTCCCTCGAGACAGGGTCCCTCATTGACCCTGGAGCTGGGCTGGCCTGTAGCCTGCAAGCTCCACCCCCACCCCGTGACCCTGCTGCCCTTTGCCCCTAACCTCTGACCACATTCACATTTTTTATATGCATGCTGGGGATTTGAACTCAGGGCCTGGTGCTTGCACAGCTGGTGATCTAACCACTGAACCATCTCCTCAGCCCGGCTTTAAAACTAACCTGTCTCCCCACTGAATAAATGTGAAGCTTCTCATAGATGGTCAATCCGCAGCATCCAAACATCTAAGCAAGTCTCCCATGTCCCCCACCCCACTTTTCCTATAGCATGGTGCCTCAACCAGGCAGAGGCAACTTCCTTGTCTCCTCCTTGATCTCAGCAGGAAGCCTTCAGAATTTCAGCTGGAGTGTGAAGAATGCTGTAGTTATTTATAGAAGTCACTTATCAGACAGGAAGATGCTATCGTAGATGGCTATTGGCGCTTACCACATTCTTTTCCTCTGATTCCTTGAATAAAGTCATTTGCTTTTCCTCCTTTATTTGAATATGATGGTGTGGATTCATGGGTTTGGGTGCTGGCCTGGTCGTACTCAGAAAATGAATTTGATCCTGATAGCTGGGAAGGCAGGTCCAAGATGGCTGCTGTTTCTTTGGAAAGAGTATATGTAACGTCAATGATGTTCTTTAAATGTTTAGGTATTTTCTATCCAATCTACTGGCATTTTATCTTTTCCTTAAGAAATCAGTTGTTGGGCTAGGTGTAGGGTAGTGGCTCACACCTGCCATTCCAGTACCGGGGAGACGGAGACAGGTACGTCTCTGGGAGTTCATAGACCAGCCTGGTCATCATCGGGAATTCTAGGCGAGCCGGGGCCATGTATGTAGTGAGACTTTGCATCAAATAAAAGAAAACAGAAAAAAGAAATAGTCAGTCATACCGTTAGCCCTCTGGAAGTAACCAAGGTGCCCCCCTCAGGCTGCTTCTGAGGCTTTTCTCTTCATTTTTGAGTATTTTCCTAATGACCTGGGTATGGGCTTATTTTCATTTACTCTACAGGACCCAACACCTTTAGAATCTAAAGCTGTGGTTAACTAATGATATTCTTCAGTTTTGAAAGGTTTTTGGTGGCCGAATCTTTTCATTTTTTTCCTTTAACTATTGCATTTATTGTGTGTGTCTGCGTGCGTGCGTGCGTGCGTACGCGCAGGTCAGAAAACAAACTGGAAGTTAGTTCTCCCCTACCCTACCGCCATGAGGATCCTGGGGACCAAACTCAAATTGTCACCTGAGCTGCCACACTGACCCCACCCACTTCCATTTCCTCTGATTTGAGTCACCACAGTGCTATTAGTCCTCTTACTACATACCTTCTATCTGTCTGTCCATTTGTTTGTTTATGACTGGGTCTCTTGTGGCCAGAGCTGGCCTTGAACTCATGATCCACCAGGCTCCACCTTCCTAGGCCTCTTCCCCTGTGTGTTCCCGGCTCCGGCTCCTGCTTGTTTTCTTCCTTTCCACAGCCAAGTCTGAAACAGATTCTGTCTTGCGACCTCTTGTTCCTCGAGTTTGTCTTACTGAACTTTTAAGCGCTGAATCCTTGCTTCTGCCTTGTTTGTTACTGTCTACAATTGCTATAGTTTCTTTTCGCTTTGTTCTGTTTCTGGTTGCCCTGGAAACTGTCTTTTATCCCTCTGAACCCTTGTAAGTGTAATTTCTTCTTGAAAACTGTATTTATGTGTGTGGATTTGTATGGATATGTGCTAGGTCCCCTGTGAATGTAGAAGTTGGGAGCTGGTGTTGGAAATGTCTTCCCCAGTTGTTTCTCCATGTTTGTGTCACCGAGCCTAGAGCTCACCATTTCTGCTAGACTGACCCATGAGCCCAGGATCCTCCTTTCCCCACCCCTACCCCAGTGACAGTGTTACAAGTGTCGTCCCTGCACGCTGGTTCCTTACATAGGTGCTGGGATCCAAGCGAGCGCTTCACCCCAGAGCCACTTCCCCAGCCTCCAGTTTAATTTTTAAAAATTCCCTGACTGTCAACACTCACATCTGTCTCCCTTAAATGTTGTTATACACGGAATGTATTTACATTGTCTCCTAGACTAGTTACTTTTGTTTGAATGCCAGACATCATAGATGATAATTTATAGAAATAACCAGGACCCTTGGTTGAAGCTCCCTTTCTTTGGGGAATCTTTATTCTTGCTCGATGCTGGATATGAGCAGACTAACACTGCAGTCTGGATTTGGGGTTCAGGGGACTTAATATGACCAAGAGAACCTGCCTGCTTAGGGTGTGGTCATTTGGGAAGGAGACTCTGACTGTAGCGCGCCTAGTTCCAGGAAATGTCCAAAATGCTGGTCTTCCGTCTCTCCCAGAAGTGGCCGGCATTCCCAGGGGAACAGCACCACCCAGCACACACCTCTCTGGATTCCTCGTGAGTCACGGTTCCATTATTCTTTATTAACTGCTAAGTTACCGTATCTTAGAGGAATGGTTTTTTACATTTATTATTTATGGGAGGGGAGGGGTGTGCATTTGTCATAGCATTCTTGAGGAGGTGAAAGGACAACTTGCAACAGTCAGTTCTAGTTTGTACTAGGGATCGAACTCAGGCCATCAGGCTTGGTGGCAGTCACCTTTATCCACTTAGCCATCTTGCCAGCCACCAAGGAAAGTTTTTAAAATAATTCTCCAGTTTTTCTCATTTTCAGTAGGTGGATCGGTCTGCATTACCTCGACTGATGCTTTCTCCTAGAGTTTCAAGTGACCCATTTACTCGTGGTATTTGCGAGTTGAGTTACGACCTGCAAAAAATGTACTAAAGTCCTAGCCCCCAGCCTGTCATAAGGTGACCGCATTTAAAAATAAGGTTGATGAAGATTTAAGTGATTAAGGAAAGGTCAAATGGAGAGTAGCAGACCCTTTATCTAATGTGACACTTGTCCTAGAGGAAGAGAAGCAAGCAGAGACAGAGTCACAGGGAGAAGAGAGAAGCCAAGATTGGATGTGGCTTCCAATTGTGATGTGGCTGCTAGCCAGGGGCCACTGAGAATCACAGGTTAAACACCAGAAGCCAGAGGAGGCAAGGAAGAGGCGCTGGCCTCTGCAGTAGCCTGGCCTTCAGAGCTATGAGATGGTAAAAGCAAGACACAGGGTGTGTGGTGCTTTGATGTGTCCAGCCCAGGACACCACGTGACAGCGGACCGAGTACATCCAGCAAACCACCTTGTTAGGCACCCATCTCCTCGTGGGAAGGAGGGAGGGGAGGCGGTGCCAGAGAAACTTGGTGTCAGAGACCTGGAGGTGGGGAGGAAGCCTTGGCACTGTGTGCCCTACATCAGTTTGGGTAACGCAGAGGTGTCTTCAGACTCTGCGGCACAGGAATACCACCACATGTGTACATATGTGTGCGATCACAGGTGTGTCTGTACAGCGTGTGCACATGCATGTGAATGTGTGTAGGCACATGCGTGGAGGTCCACTGTATGTGCATGTGTGTATGTGGCCCACACTGTGTGTTGAGTGTGCGTACTTGTGCATGTGTGGAGGCTGTAGATTGACATCAGTGGCTCAACCCCTTGTGTGCTGAGCCAAGGTCTCTCACTTGAACCTGGAGCTTGCGGGCTCAAGACTAGGTGGCCACCTTGCACTGGGGATCATGTCTCTTCCCAAAGGATGGAATCACAGGCTGCCGTGCCCACCAGACACTCGTGTGGGTGCTGGGGACCCACACCCTAGTTCACATCTTTGTGCACCACGTACTTTACCTGCTGAGGCATCTCTCCAATCCAGCGCCCTGTTTCTCTAACTTTTAAAATAGAGTTTAACAAGATATGAATAATATTGTTAATTCAGAGTGAATTCCCCTCCCCCGGGGGTTGAAAATGTAAGAAAGCACTTGTATATACTATTTAATAATTATGGCACATCATTTTCCCTAGAGTGTTAGACATTTTCATCATAATTATTTAGAGGATTAACTACTGATCAGTTGTCCTAAATTATATCCCAACAGAGATGAATAAACTTAGATCTCAGAAAGTCGATGTCATCTGACTTGAAACGGGGCCCAATCCTGGAGTCGCAGGCCACGGAATACCAAACAGCTCTCCTCTTCTTCCCATTTAGTACAGTGGACCGAGTCAACAGATTTTTGTTTAGAACTTTCAGAGGGGTCTAAAGGCAGTTCCCACCCGCAGTCTGAGGCAACTGTAGGTTACAAAGCCTCCTTTCTTTAATGCATCCAACCTTAATTGAAGGCCCAGGCATCAGGGTTGCAGTGTTGAATAATAAATGGTGGGGGGAAGGGCTTGGCCGCAGATATACAGAAGAGTGCTAGGTGAGCCCAGGGCGGTTAGGAATTGAAAGCAGTGTGTATGGGCTGAGGATTTTAGGAAAGAACTTCCAGGTTTTGTAGCACCAGCTCAAGAGCTAAGAAGGTGTGTCGGGTGGAAAGGCTTGGGGGATGCTGATCCAGAGGAGCTGAGAAGGGATGCAGGATCAGGGAAGCCAGAAACACACAGAATGGTGCTCCAGGGGAGTGCTCCCCTTGGCATGCGAGCTTGCTGGTGGTCTAAGGGAACACGCGTCGGCACCTAGCATTAATTTACTGCCTTCAGGGAGTGGCACTGTTTGAAAGGACTAAGAGGTGTGGCCTTCTTGGAGTAAGTGTGTCACTGGGTGTGGGCTTTGAGGTTTCAAAAGCTCAAGCCAGGCCCAGAGCGTCTTTGTTCTTGCTGCCTTCAGATCCATACAGAGAACTCTGAGCCACCTTGTCTGCCCGCATGCCACCGTGCTCCCTAACAGAATGATGAGGACTAAACCTCTGAAACCAAGCAAGCCCCAGCTAAATGCTTTCTTTTTGTAAGAGCTGCCACGGTCATAACGTCTCTTCACAGTAATACTAAGATGGACCCTGTCTTGTGTCTAATCAAGCCAAGACCTTTGGAAGATCACATCATTGTCCGATTCAGGCAAGCTGGTCTTGTGTGAGCTGTTTTCCAGGGCTTCCCACATTTAGTATGTCCCAGGGAACCTCTAGCCTACAATCTGTCACTGATTGGCATCTGAACGGTGTGTCTAAGACACCCCCTTCTCCTTTCACTCAAAATCCATATTCCTATCCATCAATCTTCCCGTCCTCTTCTGGTGATTTAATATCATTAAGACTTTGACTTC
Source organism: Apodemus sylvaticus (assembly GCF_947179515.1). Taxonomy (NCBI): domain Eukaryota; kingdom Metazoa; phylum Chordata; class Mammalia; order Rodentia; family Muridae; genus Apodemus; species Apodemus sylvaticus. The sequence continues at coordinate 5,148,797 of NC_067478.1, read as the reverse complement.
CATAGACCCTAGGAGTCCTGTTCCTTGCCTGTGGTAGTGCTTTACTTGTTTAACTTGATATATGCTTAAAGGAAGGCCAGCATCTGGAGCTTGGACAGGAATTGATGGTGTGCCCAACACACGAAGAACTGTCTGTGATCTAGGCTGCTCTGTTGGTGACAGGACAGCCATCATCAAGACAGAAGCTATCTGTGCTTCAGGGTGGATCCAACTCTACAAAGAAATCAGGTCCTATTCAATGGCGGGAGTTAAGGACCTAGGATCTGTGGGGAGCGGTGAGGACCTTTAACTGTGATCCTCCTGCCTCTTCACACTGACATGTGCCTCCATGGACCAAGTGAGGCCCTCAGTTGTCACAGAATCTGTGACTTGAGCTTAGTTATCATTAAAATGGTGGTATGCACTGTCAGTGGCAGATTCGGTGTCCTTTGCTGGTCTTTACATAGCTCTGAAAGATCCCTGTGGCTTTAGTGATTGACATCACATGTCCTTGCAAGTTACTGTCTTTAAAAAGTTACCGGCGATAATTTAAACACCTGAAATCTGTTCTTCCCCAAAGCAGATGCATCATCCTTAGAGGTATTTAGGGGTCTCGGGGACCTGTGTCATCAAGTATCTGCAGAATTCTTCCCAAAACATCGAAACAAGTGCTTTGCTCTCCGGGAAAACAGCACTGGAATCTTGCCTTGAGTTGATAGCACAAGACAGGACAGAGTCTCTGAATACATTCTCACCTCCATCTTTATTTTAAAAGTGATGTGTGAAGTGCAAACTAGACAGGAAATCATTGTGGCAACTGCTGGGCGCCACTTCCAGGAGGGATTATTTGAGGACAGTGTGTGTCTTCTGATCCAGACCCAGGATCTGAAGAAGCTGAGGGTCTGGGAGGCCGCCATTGAGAGAGCTGAAGATTAGGTCATCCAGGAGGAACCCGCGGCTGAGGAAGACTCAGCAGGGATGGAGTGGAAAGAGGCCTAGGGTTCCCTGTCTCTGGAGAGGAGGGTATGCTCCTGAGGGGGGTCTCTTAAGGGTGGTGTTTTACAGGGCCCTGTGGACGAGCAAGACAGAGAGAGGGCTGATTTGTGTGATGCCACAGCGTGGTAGGGGAGGAGCTGACTTGAGCAGTCAGGGCCTTAAGAGAATAATTTGAGGGTGGGATCATGGAGGTACAGACTCCTCTCTGTTTTAAGGGTAACTTTATTTCCTCTGGCTACTGAAAAGGGAGGGAAGGAAGGAGGGAGGGAGGGAGGGAAAGAAATCACACACTCATTGCTTAAGGCAACACAGATTTATTCTCCTACAGTTTGAGAATCAAGATTCAAATAATCTTACTAGGTTAAGGACATGGTATTATGGGCCAATTGCCTCTGCAGCCTCCAAGGGAGGCTCTGTCCTTTCCTCTTCTGGCTTCTCGAGGCCACCAGCAGTCCTTGGTTTCTGTCCTTCTCCCATCATGCCCCGCTCTTACTTCCTTCTTTGACCTTTACTTCCTCTTAAGAACCTGTGTGTGCTATACTCTGTTCAGGGGAGCCTGTGTGGTCCAGAACAGTCCCCCCATCCAGTGATCAAGTTTCAGCTTCCCTTAATCATAGCCTCTAGTTTTCCTAGTTCCCAGGGTCTGGGGTCTTTCCGGGGGATTGCAGTGTAACCGATTCAACATAGAAAGACAGGGATTCACCATGTCTACTGGAGTCATAGAGCTATGGTCGGGTACCTAGTCTCAAGACTGTGCTGCTGGCCTGACCTGGCACCCTTGGTCACCAGAGACCTTCCATTCAGCCAGTCAGCTGTTCCCTGGCCTATGCTGGGTCTCACAAGGCTGAGTAGTAGGGAGGACAGCTCGCCACGGTTGACTTACCTGGCTGGAGATAGGACTGTACATGACTGTTGTGGCTGCTTATGATGCAAACAGGCCCCGCCCCACTTCCACTCTCAGTTGATTGGCAAGTTGGGTTGTTCTGCACTTGCCTTCTGCTTCAGTTTCACGCTTGACCCATTGGGATGAGGACCTCAACTTGAGGAAGAAGCTAGCTGTATCAACAGCCCTGGAAGCTACTCTTTGGGTTTGTTCCCAAGTGCCATAACTCCCAATGACGTCCTGTGAGGTAGGGTGTGAAGGTGTGGCCTGCTGATCTGGGAAGCAATGCCCTGGAGCTCCAGAAGCTGGAGCACCAATGCCTGAGATGTCCTAAGAGAAGGTGGGTAGGTGGCCGGGAGCTCTGGCCGCTCCATCCCTCTGACTTGGGTAGGAAGATGATGTGATTCTGTGAAGGAGCTGGCAGGCCTTTTCATAGCGAAGCCTTTAGAAATGGCCACTCTTTGCCGCTGAATTAGGAGCACCTGTCACTCTTTATTACATGATGGTGATGGGAAACAGCATCCCAGGTTCCGAGCGAGAGGTGTGTGTGCACACCGCCCACTCACAGCATAGACCTGCCCGGCTCCGGCTTGATGTGCACCCGTGATCAGCCTACAAACCGGGCAGCCATACTGGTGGTGTTTCCATCACGGATGCTGAGTGCACCAAGAATCCTTCCAACCCTCTGTTGCCTTATTTTGCACAACGTTGCAACAGCTCAGAGCCAGGCAGAGCCACCCAGAGGAGCTGTAAACAGGAAGGGGGACCAGCCACAGCTGGATTTCAGAACAGGCACTCTGTAAGAGCTGGGGAGGAAAGGCTTGTCACCAAACCTCTGCGAAAGTCTCGGGGATGCTGGAACCGAAAGTCTCGGGGATGCTGGAACCGTAGTGTGGACTGGGAGCCCGCTGAGCACTGGAAACAGCGGGGCTCTGGTCGCTGACTGAGGGGGTGCGGGCAGAAATAAGACACGGCGGGTCCCATTTCTAAGGTCTTGGGAGGGACGTGGAAGTTGTCAGGTTCTTGCGGGGACCCCTGAAAATGGCCTGAAGACTCCCCAAGAGCTGCCATCTCTGCTTAGTTCAAGTGTGTTCTTAAAGTACCTGGTCGCCCTGGCAGAGTGGAGCTCTGTGTAGGAGGAGCCACGTGCTGTTCCTTATTCCATGTTCAGTCCCCAATGTGTGGAATCTATTTTGAAATATGAGCTCTATGTAATTTAATCTAGAGAGGTTCCTTGGGGTGATTGGTTAATTTTTTTCCCCATTTATGAAAGTACCATGTCTTAGAAAATTCATGTTAAAGAACAAATACTTTCATAAAAAAGTTCTTTAAATTATCTCTTTTAAAGTCTTTTAAAGTTACTCAGGAAATTCAAACTGGATAATTACAAACTGTAAGCCACTGAAGGTGACATTCTGACATAAACCGTTAGCAAGGTGTTGTGAGGCCCGAGTGTGCCTTGCTGTCTGCTGTTCTTCTTTCTTTCTCTTTGAAAATAAAACCCCACACTTGTAAGCCACGCAACAGCATGGGCTCACTTGCTCAGGCTGTAGGAAAACTCTGGTGCCGGGAAGAGAAAACACAAGCATTCCTATCTAATGGCGTCTGCAGACCCACTCAGAAAGCAGAAGGGTAACGCCCCACACGGAACGAAAGGTTACAAGCAGCAATTCCCCTGTTGCAGCATCCTGAGCATGCAGAGACACTGCCAGCCACGCTTGGAAGCCTGAGTTCAAGGCCCAGGAGCCACGCGATTGCAGTGATTGTCGGAGACTGCCCCGTGACTCCCATAGATTGTCCTCTGACCCCATGTCCACGCTGTGGCACATGCGCACACACGCACACCCACATTCATGCAAATTTATGAACAATAAATAATAAATACAAATAAGACAGATAGATGTTTACATATAGAGTAAAAAAATAAAAGAAATGTTCCTATTCCACTTTTCCCCTTAAAACTAAGGGAAAAGTTTTCCATGTCTCAAAACCAGGAAAAAGACCCCTGACTGTGCGTGGGGGTTAAGTGGGCACACTCACGACCAGTACACTCTCTTAGGAAGACAAATGTGAAGCCAAAGAGCGGTGTCAGGAACAACTCTGCTCTTCTTAGTTGTATTTTTTGAGACAGGGCCTTTGACCTGATCTGGAGCGTACCACTGCCTGGCCACAGACCCCTCCTGCCTGCTCCCCAGCTAAGACATGGATCTGGGCTTACAGTTACACACCAACACACCTGCTCATACATGGGCTCTGAGCTTTATGCCTGCAAAGCAGGCTCCAGAATTTCTTTTGACATCCAAACTATTTGTGTTGGGGTTTCTTTGGTTAACTGTTTTAGGTTTTGTTGTTGTTTGTTTTAAAATCTTGACGTAAGAGTTGGATATAATTCAGAGTAAGGCTGTTTCGTTATTTGGCCTGCGGAGAGGAGAGTACTGCATGTCCTGTTTGTATGGTAAAAATAAATTTCTCTAGGCCCTCCGTGGGCTTTGGTCGGTGTTGGTCGCTGCCCCATGATGGGAATTGTTTGCCCACGTTAAAGAGGAGACAGGACTGTGAGCTCCAGAAGTGGCAGATCTTTAAGGGACCAGATGTGGTGCCAGCAGCTTTTACCTCTGCTTTTGGACTCTGGTTGCCAGCTTTGGTGAGGAGGAAGTCCAGGACGACACCCTAAGAAATGGCCCCTGTGGGCAGCGTTTAAATGTGCCTGGCTTGTGTTGCTCTTCCTCTCCACACAACTCGAAAATAATGGCAAAAGTAAATATTTGGGACCAGGTTTATTTTGGTCAGGCAAATTCCAGCCTGGTTTCTAAAATTAGAGAATCTGTGGGAAGCACGAGGCTTGGGGCATCCTGCCGGAGAAGTTTGTCTCCGAGCTATTGGGTTCTTTTCCTTCTTGTTGCTGGCTTGAAAACACACGCATCTATCTCAGCTTTCCCTTGCATCTGCCCATCTGTGTAGACCCGAGGCTGGCGGTAGACTGGCTCTACCCAGATAATGTTGGTAGGCTTCCGTGCCCTCGCCTCACAAGCTAATGCAGAGTTGGGCTGCTTGCTGTCTGTCCTTCCCTCCCCCTGCGGGATCAGCCTTCTGAGAGCAGAGCTTTCATCTCATCTCTGGGAAGCATTCACTGACCACCTTCCCCTAGTGGTGTGTACCTGGCAACCATTGAACACATTGTAACTTTCCATTTCTCCCGGGTAACCGTCCCGTTATCCTCCCCTCCGCATTCTTCCGGACTCTGCCCTTCTCTGCTTCCGTGGGCAGTCAGTCAGCTGAGCCCAGGGGAAGCCCAGTCTGACCACCCTGGGTCACCTCATCGCTATCTCTTTGTCCCAGTAGCCAGCACAAAGGAAGTCCCAGAAGACGTTTCTGTTTCCCTCTCCCAGAGCTGTCCTTGACCTGGAAAAGGCCTGCAGGCCCTCCTAACTGGCTTCTAAGCTTATCTTTCACCTGTACTTAGATCCTAAAGCCCTTTTTGTTAAAATGTATCCGAAGCAGGCGCTCGCCTCCACCTCCCACCCTGGCTGTTCCGGGGTGGAAAGCGAGGCATCCACTCCCAGGGCCTTACCCTTCCCTCCCTTCCCGTCCCTGGGCTGGCTTCCTGCTACCACCCTGAATGTCTGTTCCTCGTGAGCCCTTGTCCTAAGCTGTACAATTTATAGCCTCAGTCCTAGGAGCAGAGAAAGTGCTGGCGGCCAGTGGGGGTTGGGAATAGGGACTTGTCAGCCCCTGAAGTGCTTGCTGTGCAAGCATGTGGACTGAAGCTGGGATCTTCAGCACTCATCGTAAAAGTGGGCCATGGCCGTGAGTGCCCATAACACCAGTGCTGGTCCAGGGGGACAGGTGACCAGCCAATCCAGCTGAGTCAGTGAACTCCAGGCTCTGTGATGGAGGAGAGAGAAGACAGAGGCCAGTCTCTGGCTTCCACAGGCATGCACAGGCAAGCACACACGGTGCAGATACTACCTATGCACATACACACACACACACACAAGCAAGACCACATATGCAGATACTACCTACACACATGCACACACATACACACCCACACACATACATATACACACACATGCACAGGCAAGCCCACACATGCAGATACTACACACACACACACACACATATACACACACACACACAGACTTGAGAGTGGGAGGCAACACAAGCGCCCCCATGAGTGTGTGTGTGTGTGTGTGTGTGTACAGGTGGAACAGTTCTCTGAAACAGAAAGCCAGGGTGCTCCCTGTCAGTGGAGACTCTGAGATCTGAGTTGAACAGTCATTCTTGCTGCAGTTCTGCAATAGGTCACAGTCTTATGGTGCTATTCACAAAACAAACTTCCTGTGACACTCAAGGGAAAGCCACATCCTCCCTAACTTGTCCCTTAGCCCCCGACCGCTTCTCCTCCCACTGACTCCTTGACCTCTCTTCTGTACCCACGTAATGCCCGGCTGTTGGGTCTGAATATAGATCCCTCATAGAGACACCCCCAGCCTCTAAAGCTAGTATTCCCTTCCCTCTGCTAACTTTGGGATTTTTTTTCTTTCTTCTAGTTGCATGACATATATAGATTGTTTGTTTGCAATCTTCTCTTTTGTAAAATTTATTTTATGTGTATGTTTACCTGCTTGACTTCTGTGCACCATGTGTGTGCCTCGTGCCTGCAGGGCCAAAAGAGGGCCTGGGACGGGAGTGACAGGCAGTTGTGAGCTGTGAGCTGCCATGTGGATACCAGGAATCGAACCCGGGTCCTCTGGAAGAACAGCCATGGCTCCTTGACTGCTGAGCCATCCCTTCAGACCATCCGACTTTCTCCCAGTCTCATGTAGGCGTTTACAACTACAGCAGCTCTCTCCGTGCCATCTTTGCTCCCGTGTCTTGGTGTGTTGTGGTTTTGTCTATTTCAAGAACTGAGTCTTGGGGTTGCTTCTTTGGCCCCCTGGGGATTGGAGAGTGTGTCGCTTGACTTACACGTGGGTTTCCAGGTTTTTTTTTTTTTCCTGCTGTAGATTCTTAGTTTCATCCCGCTGTGGTCAGGGAAGACCCTCTGTTCGAATCCCCTCTTCCTAACATTCTTAAGACTTGTGACAACACGGATCTGTTCCGAGGAACACTGTGCACGTGCTTGAGAAGAATGTGTGTCCCGAGGAGTCTGCAGCGTTGTGTCTGTGCCTCCCAGATCCACTTGGTCTCATTGTTCTCTCTTCTGTTTTCTTACTGGCGAGTTCCGTTATTCAGAACAGAATTTCAAAATATCATTGTGACGTTGTCTGCTCTTCTGTTGTGTCAGCCTTAGCTTATCTCTGGCCCTCTGATGTTGGGAACTTGTGTAACTGTTATATATCATCCTACTGAATTTAAGGAATGGATGTGCGTGTGTGTGTGTGTGTGTGTGTGTGTGTGTGTGTGTGCAAGGCATGCACATGAGTGTGTATGGAGGCATGCCCGTACTTTCTTCTCTTTCCTTCCCTTCCCAGCTCTCCGTGTCTCTGTCTGTCTGTCTCTGTCTCTCTCTCTCTTTCCCTCCCCCTCCCTCCCTCTAACTCTCCCTCCCTTTCATTGTTTTGCAACAGCATCTCTCGCTGATCATTTTGCCCAGGTTAGTCCCAGGTTCCACGCCTCTCTGACCCTTAAGTGCTGGCGTTTGTTACTTAGGGGCTCCACCAGTCCCAGCTGTTTATGTAGGTGCTGGGACTTCAGGTCCGGCGCTTACACCGATACGCTTTCTTACCCACTGAGCCATCCCCCCAGCCCCTTGACCACATGTGGCCATCTGTCTCCTGTGCCAGCTCTTAAGTCTGCATTGTCCGCCCCTCTGGTTTGGCTCTGCTTGCGAGGGATATATGGGATCTTTCCTCCCATCCTTTGGCTCTTACCTGGAGTGTGCCCTTCTAGGGATTCTGAGAGCGTCTCTTGCCGTTGAATCTTGATTTTTTTTTCTTTCTGAGTTCAGCCACTTTGTGTATTGTGATTGGAGTTTAATCTATTTGTGCTTAAAGTGATTGGTCATTTTGTGTGGCAGTGTGCTTCAGTTCCTTTCTGTTTCTTTAGTCTCCCTTCTATAAGTAGTGTTTGTGGTTACCATGGAGATTACACAGAATGTAACCCAGTAAACAGGGCCACACAACCTTGGCATAGTCTTTAGGCATAATACAACAAAATTGAGTTTTTAAAAAACTTTACTTGAACCTTCGTTTATAACTTCAAATACAATTAACTAGAATCAGTGAATATAAATTTTATGAATTGAAGGCAACTAATCCCCAGTGCTATTTTGTTTTAGAATTTGGTAAGTAACTCTGACATTTGTCTGGAAGTATAAAAGTTTAGGCCTGCCAAGACATTTTCAAATAAAAATTTAAAGAGGGGACTACTGCTATTAAATGTAAAACAATAAATCTGTGCTCACAAGGCTGCATTTTCCTGGCACACAGAGGGGAATAGATTAGGCTAGAATACAGGACAGAACAACAGGCTAAAGGACGGATTGTTCAGTAAATAATAGGATACTGGGTTAGTCTTTAGGAGAAATTGGCTCCCTAGTGTATCCTGAAAAACAGAGGAAACCACAGACCAAAGAGAAATGTTCACTTAACGCACACTAGCAGAGCAGGTGGTACCCGCCTTAGATCCCAGCACTCAGGGGGCAGAGATGGGCAGGGTGAACTCTTTGTGAGTTCAGAAAATCTACACACACACACACACACACATATGCATCCATACATGCGTATGAATGATACTATACAAACACACACATGTATACATACATACATACATACATACATCTCAGGGTTGAAAAGAACCGTGTGTGTGTGTGTGTGTGTGTGTGCACATACATATATATACATATACATACATGTATGCATATATGTGTATATATATGAATGATACTATACACATAAACACATATATACATACATAAATACCTTGGGGTAGAAAAGAACCATATTGTATATACATGCATGTATTTATATGTGTACATATATGTGTACATATATATACACATATATGTACATATATACATATACATATGTGTATATATGAATGATACTACATGCATGCATGCATGAATACATTCATACACACATCTCTGGGTAGAAAAGAACTGTTTCTAAAAGACTGTTATATTTGCAGCTAGGAACATAGCTGCATGGAAAAGTGGTAACCACTTGCACGTGAGGCCCTGGGTTTGATCCCCAGCACCTCAGAAAACAAAGAGGAGGAAAGAAGGAAGAAGGGAGGAAGGTAAAGGAGGAAGGAAGAAGGAAGGAAAGGAAATCTGTTAGAGTTGACTCTGAAAACTTGACATTTTTGCCTCTCCATCTCTATATGTATATGTGTATATATGTCTATATGCCCATCAAATTTTAGCAGGCCTAAATCAGGTGCTATTTCCAACACACAGCACAGTCAGCATGACAGAGGAACCTGTGATATTAACGTCATGTCACTCCCAACTTGACAAAGGAAACTACATATAAAGCACAGACTCCCTCAAAGTGTAGGCTCCCCCTCCCAACTCCCATGATTCTCTAAAGAAATAGAAGCACCCAAAAAGCCCACACAAGAATCTGTGCAGCTTGGAGGACAGTCCAAGAGTACAACTTGAACTCAGCAAGTTACACTTGGCGCCTCTCAAAGCGGCAGAAGCAATGTGCGCTCCACACCAGCGTTGGGCTCCTGTTGGCACAGCAGTGCGGACACCCGTGTGCACATCGCTCATTGACTGACCCACTGGCGGCTTACCCACAAGAACCAAGGACAGTCATCAGGTCTGTTCTCTCCTTCCATGATGGCTTCTGTAGATCTGCCCCAGGTCATCAGGCCCCGGCAAATGCTCTGACCCGCCAAGCCACCCATCTCTCCAGCCCATATGTACACATAATGTACACATGAAGACTGTAGACATAGCATGCACATAAGACCGTATGCCGCATAGTCTTCACAACACTATATTGGCATTCTTAACACTTTCACGAACATACAATACACAATTGTTACTTTAATACATAATACAAAACCTGTACAGTACTAGGAACAACGAACCCCTCCCCTTCCCCCTTTGGTTCTTTATCAAACCTTTCAGGATGCACTCAGCATATAGGACATGAACATGTGTGTATGTGTGTGTGCGTGTGACTTTAGTTTTGGGCTCAGTAGTTTATGAGAGGAGGCTGGAGAGATGGCTCAGTGGGTACCGTTGGATCCAGCTCTCCCCCAACAGACTGCAGGAGCATTTCCTTATTAATGTTATAGTTACTTCCAGTCTTCTGATCATTGACCCAGTCACTAACATCCGGGAATGTCCCCGTAGTCTCAGGTATTTGGACACTTGTTTGGGGAGGTTTAGTGGATGCAGCCTTACTGAAGCAATATCACTGTCAGGGACCTGTGGTGAGGCTCACAGCTAAACTCCTCTGACACTTAGCTTAGCTTTCACTCTCTTTGCTTCATGTTTATGGCTGGAAGATGTGACCTGTTAGCCCCCTGCTCCAGGTACCAAGTCTTTGCTCCACCACCACAGACTCTTCTCCTGAAACTGAAGCCCAAATAAACACCCCCTTTCTTAAGTTGCCTTGGTTGGACTGTTTTATCGCAGCCATGAAAATAACTATTTCAGTGGCTGCTCTGGCAGACCTGTGGTGCACCAGAATTTCTAAGTCCAGGAATATGAACAAGATTGGCAGGTCCCCCCACAAAACACCTTCCAGAGTTTATCCAGCCAGTACTGCTGACATAGGCAGGGCTGGAACAGGTCTGAGATGGTTGTCTGTGCTAACCACACATGTCCCATGGAGAAGGCTCTCTCCTGTGCACCCAGCGCTGTCTGTAGCTGCCATCGGCATTAGGACAGCCCCTCTGTCCGACCTCCACATTGCTTGGATTGTTCCGGCTCTATTCGTCTCCGTTGATGGAAAGCACCTCACAGGAGAAAGGGCTTTTTTTTTATCTCACGGTGCCAGTTCCAGTCCATCCTAGCAAAGAGGTGCGGGGAGCCAGAGCTGGTCACAGGCACAGTGCAGGGCAGAGGGAGTGAGGCGCAGGGCAGAGGGAGTGAGGCGCAGGGCAGAGGGGGTGAGGCGCAGGGCAGAGGGGGTGAGGTGCAGGGCAGGGGGGGTGAGGTGCAGGGCAGAGGGGGTGAGGTGCAGGGCAGAGGGAGTGAGGTGTTCACTAGTTGCCCTGCCAGCTTGCTCTCTCTTACGTGGTTCCGGGTCAACACCAGAGATCCAGCAGGGTTCCTCGATTTCAGGCTGGGTTGTCCCACAGCCATTAAGACAGTCAAGACAACCCAGCCCCCCAGACATGCCCACAGGCCAGCCTAGCCAGACAGTCCTTCAGCGAGACTCTCTTCACACCCATCTTGGGTCAAGTTGACAATTAAACTAATTATCACAAATGCCTCCTGGCGTGTGATGTGTTCCTGTTCTGCCTTTCAAACAAGTCGTTGCCAGTTAGCAGTGGGCAGTTAGAGTGAGGTCACTACCTCCTAAGCTTGGCGGCCCTTCGCTGGATAGCTAGGTTTTGTTGGGTTAATAAGCACAAAAGTGAGACTTATTTTTTTTAACCCCGTCTATTTGATTACTGTTAGATTTAAGCTGTGTTTGTTTCTCTTCCGTGCTTCAAACCTTTTGCATTGCTAGATATCATGGCTCTTGGTGTTAAAAAAAAAAAAAGAAAAAAAAAAGGAAAGAAAAGAAAATTACTGCTCAGTGATGGCTCAGAAGTCAAGTCCCAGCCTCACACAAACCTGGCTTGTCTAACCAGTCCCTGGTCACAGAGACCCAGAAAAGTGCTGAGACAAGGAAGAGTGGGGACCCGTGGGCGTTGTCACTGAGAGGCCGTGCCTGGGTACACACAGTAAGGACTCAGTTCTGCCCACTGTGTGCCCTCCTGCCTCCCATTGTGTTTCACGGATGACTCTAAAGGTGAACTGAGCGCTCAGATGCAGCTGCTGCCCCGGAAATAAGACCCAATATGGGACTGGAGACATGGCTCAGTGGTTAAGAGCACTGACTACTCTTCCAAAGGTCCTGAGTTCAAATCCCAGCAACCACATGGTGGCTCATAACTATCTGTAATGAGATCCAAATGCCCTCTTCTGGTGTGTCTGAAAACAGCTACAGTGTACTTACATGTAATAAATAAATCTCAAAAAATAATAAATAAAAAGATCCAACATGCAGGGAGCACGCTAGGCAAAGACGGGGCGTGTCTGGGAGTCTCTGGTTTCTCATGAGGAAATGGCCCGGTTATAATTGTACTGCGCACCTTGAAGAGCAGAGATGACTTCTATAAAGGACCTCATGCAAACACACTCCACAGATGTAAGTGGGGGCAGAGAAACACAGCTGTCACCCAAGAAGGACGTGGTCGGCTCGCTTCTGAGGAGCCATTGCCAGTGTTGGCGTTGCCGTGGGTGGCTCCTTCAGACTGTCCCGTGGAATTCCCTGGGGAATTTTATCTCGTGGAAATAAAATAGAGGCTGATTGGATATCTCAAACGGCAACTCTTTTCTTGACCAAGTCTTTTGAACTCCGTGGTCTGCAGCCCGGCCTCTCTCCACTCCCATGTCACTGGAACAGAGGGGCAGTTGCGTTTGTGTCTGCTGTTTCGGGGATGGGAAAGGAATGTAACGTATGTGTACACTGCCCAGAATTTCCTGTTAGACGCCCATTCCAGACCGCGGCCTGGGAGGCGGTCTGGAGATAGGAGCCCTTTCTAGGAGGGAAGAAATGGTACATTCATTTCTCTGTTGGCCTCCGGAAAGGGCTCGCCTCACCCTCCTCTTCAGAGGGCGTCTGGCTTTCTCCAGTGTGATGTAGTTGTGAGTTCAGCAGTACTGCGGCGGTCTCTTTAGGGTAGTAATTAATGCGCTCTGCTCTAGCTTCCCTGCGAGTGAAGTCACGCCCTAACTTAAGGCGCGTTTGATGTTTCACTCTGAAGCTGTGGCGTTGTGAACAGCCACAGGAATGCTGCGTATGGAACTTATTGATCTAGATCTGCTATGGATCAATGTTGCACTTGGGGGCGGGGCGGGGCGTATGCAGGTACATACGCCTCCCTTAAGGAGAACGTTGGGCTTCTTGCTCCTTTGCAGGAGACAGGGTCTGAACCTGGAGCTGAGATAGCAGCAGCAAGTCCCAGCAAGCCTCCTGTCTCCATCCCTCACGGGGCCGGGTTTACAGTGCTTTTGAAATGGGTGCTAGGCATGTAAGCTCATGCCCTCATGCTTACCCACTGAGCCACCCCCCATCCCTGGATTACTTATGTTTGATAAGAAGACTCATTTCGTGGGGTTGGGGGGTAGTTTTTGGGTGCTCTAGCACAGCGCCAGTCAAATTGGTACCTTGTTGGAGGAAACCGGAACTGGGTAATAGTTAAAATAGCAAAGAGATTGCATTCCAGACCGTTATAGTCGGGGAGAGAGACACGAGTCTAGATCCTTGGTGGTGTTTGAATATGATATGGACAAGTGGTGTTTATAGCAGAGTGGGGAGATAGGTCATGGGAGGAGACATCGGTGGATAGGGGGGTTCCGGGAACCAGCTGTCAGGATTCTTTGTACGTGTGTGGGTGGGGAAGGGCCATCGCACGGGCATGGGGGTCAGAGGACAAGTTATAGGAGTCAGCTCTTTCCTTCCATCAGGGATTTTTGGGGGATGAACTCAGGTCAGGCTTGACACCATCACCAATTGATCCACTTCTCCGCCCACCCCATCAGGATTTTTGATGAAGACAGTTCTAAGCCATCCCATGAGGAAGGGTGGATATTGGAAGTACTCTGCAGTGAGGGCACAGAGACTTTTGTTAAGACTACCTCGAAGCTCCTTGATAAATGCATGGACAGACCTAGGAACATCTGCAGACCTAGGAGCATGGCTTGACCGAAGGTGCCTTGGCAGTAATATGCTACTTTTCTCTAGACTATGCTGTCCTGGGGGATCCAGGCCCATGCCAGAGAGAGGCAAGCCTCACGTCATGGGAACTAAAGGCAGACCTTAGTGTTTACTGCTGCTAAGATGTCTTTCACCGGGAGGAACTTAATGTTAGAGGTGCTTACATCAAGTAGTAAAGTCAGATGCTGCTAGTTGTCCCAAACTTCTTATTTGTAATTAAATTTGTTCTTGAACCCTTTCACCCCCATCTCCCTATGCCCCGTTCTCCCCACAAGCCTCTCATGTTCACGTCTATTCATCTGGTTCTGTGACCCACTGAGACAAGCCAGTGTCACCCATATGACTGTGGGTTTGGAGATGTCCATCAGGACCTGGTGAGGTCACAACTGAAGACAGTGAATCCCTCCCTCCCAGAATCTGTCAATCACCAGGCATTCTGCGGCTGCGCCCTTGAACTGTTCCTTAGTTGTGCAGAGGTATAGTAGCTAAGATGGGTGAGTCCGAGAGGAGGGGAGGAGGATGGAACAAAGCCATGTGGTAGCCACACAGGGTGGTGGGTACGCAGGGCCTACGTGAGCGCAGACCCCAAAGGCTTAGGTCCTGAAGCCAGGGTGGTGGGTGGTCCTGAAACTTCACACATCCTGACTGTCAGCCAGATCCAGTCAACAGAAAATGAAAGGTCTGTGGTTATGTGGCATGTGGCTGGGCTGGGGACATTTCAACATTTCTGGAAACTGTAAGGACGCCAGAGGATCAGGAAACATAAAACACCGCCCGAAATTGCCCTCTCCCTGTGTAGAGACCCCTCCGCCATAGCCTCCCCCGCTGGCATAAACTCAGCCAAGACTCTAATCACGCACTCTTCAGACTCTGGAGCACCAACCCCATGGTCAGCCTTGGTAACGCTCCTCGTGGATTCCACGATTATGACACTTGGTGACACACTTCATACATGATTTCCTGGGAAGGACCCAAGGCCAAGGCCCCGCCAGGAAGCCTCGCACAAAGCAGATAGGTTTTACTCGCTGCCTTTTATGCTGGCGTTTGCGTATACAGAAATGTTCTCTGCTCTGAAGGTGAAACTCCAAGGGGCCACTTAATGTTCTAAGTTTGGAATCCGCATCACCCAAACCAAAATGGGTCTGCCTACATGTTTTCTCATAAAGCTGGCTGTCTCCACGAGCACAGTCACTCCCTGGGTACAAGCTAAATTCTCACCGTGCACACCGAGACGCTGTCGTTTTTTATTCTGTTTTAAGCGGTCGGTGGGTTCTTTTTCTCCAACATGAGCGTACATCTTTTGCCGCAGGCGCAGTGTGGGGGGAGCTGCTGTTCCCTGCCTGGTGTTGCTCTTTAGGTGGATGAAGTCACACGGCTGACAAGTGAGGACTGAAACTGGGGCTCCCTCCTCCTTCCCGGTACCAACTAGTGCTTTGTTTGAGGGAGGTCTATTGTTTATCTGTTTACTGCACGTGCTCTTATGCATTCACAAGAGTGTCTGTGTGTGTGTGTGTGTGTGTGTGTGTGTGCGCGCGCACACACATGCACGCACGTCAGAGGTCAACAAGGTCAACAGCAAATGCTCTCCTCCATCAGTTTTCCAGCCTGTTTCAAAGAGTTTCTCACTGAGCCTAGAGCTCACCAGTTTGGCTAGATGCAGGGATCCCTCCTGCATCTGCCTCCCCAGTACTGGGAATACAGGCATGCACCACTTCACCGGGGTTTTTACTAGGTGCCAGGGGCCCACACTAATTAATGTACCTGTGACTACAATGCAGCCACATTAGCAACTTAGCCACCTCCCCAGCCCAACAATACTTTTGAATGGGACCAGGATAGGGTGTGGCCTGCAGCATGTGTAGAGGTCAGAGAGGACCTCTGGGAGCTCGCTAGTTCTTCTCCTTTGGTGTTGAGCCGGGGCGTGCCCCAAGCTAGCCAGCTGCTCTTCCATCCTCACCTGCCGCCTGCCTTTCCGCACGTGGGATCCCAGCTCAAATCCCTATTCTTGCACAGCAGGCTCCTTACCCACTGAGCCTTCTCCCCCTCCCGGCCCTGCTGGCAGCCTCCTTCCTAGCTGCTGTCTTGGACTCGCTCACGCTAACCTCCCACACCCTGCTCTCTCCATAACAATGTATGGACTGCTCAAACCTTCTCAGAAGCCGGTCCTCCCTGTCTTGGTGGCAGGGAGACTGAGGAGGCTGAGGCAAGCGGATTGCCACGAGTTTGAGGCAACCCAGTCCAGTGTTAGAATCTAGGTTAGTCAGAGCTTCATGGCAAGAGGCCTGTCAACAACAAACACAAGAACGAAAATTTAAAAAAAGGAGGGGACGAAGAAATCTAATTCCTCTCCCTCTTGAGCACCAGCAGTGCCCTGAACTGACCCACCAAAGCACGGCTCTTTCTGTAACAGATTTTGTATTCAAATTCAGATGTCTCTCATTAGCAGTGACACACCTCCGCCTGTGGAGACAGTGCTCTGAGCCGGCTCTCAGAACTGAGCCTCGCCATCAAACGTTATGTAAACCTAGCACAGACTGGCTCGGGGTAAAAAGGAATCTGGTTTTACATAATTAAAAACTCCACAAGGGTCTAGTCTTGATCACACTTTATCTTGGAGTGCTTTCTCAGCTTTGGCTTCACACACTAGAGGCAAGGGTGTCCTCTTCAGAAGCCCAGCAGAAAGAGGAAACCTTCGACAGCTTTAGCGGGCATCCTGGGTAAGACCCTTCCTGGCCTGAGTTCAGTTGCGTGGGCGGTGGTTGGAAGGTGAGGTAGAAGGTCGCTAAGGAATACAGAGCAGCTTTTTACTCAAAAGCTCAGTTGAGCTCTAGCAGGTGGACACTGTCAGACGGATACCACCAGTAACTGGCATTATCATAATGATGTCACCTCCTGCTACTCTACCCAGAGAAACCAGGGAGACATCCTGAAGCTCCCATCCTGTAGGATCAGGGGCTCATTTCCTCTAAGAAAAAGGTAGCCCCATGGTGGTAGTGACTGTGAGCCTTATTGGTGGATGCTTCTAGAAGTCTCCGGCCCTGTGGGGAGAGAGGCCCACATCCGTAGGCGGGAAGCAGCCAGTGGTGATGTCTACAAGGAAGCAGGAAGGCATATCTGGAATCACAACCTGTTATCTGTGTCACACTCCCTCCAGGAGACGCATGGGGACCATGTGTAAGACCATACTCACATCCAGCCTCCCCACCCCCACACCGGCCATTCTGTTCTGCTCATGTCTCCTTAGGGAACTGAAGATATTTGAGTCATAGAATTGTTTGCTGCCTCGGCCAACAGTCTCCCTTTATTCACCTTAGGAGGCCTGACCATTGGGGGGCGGGGGCAAGGAGGAGAAAAGGACGGACAAGATGCTGGGCTCAGCCTTGGGCATGGCTTCATTATCACAGTGGAGGAGGAGAGAGGTGGTTCTTCATGGCTTGTGCTGCCCTGAGCCTCGGGGAAACGGCAGTCATGGCATCTCAGGGCACCTAGATAGGAGAATGTGCTAGATCTGCTGGTCTCCTTGAGTGTTCCTCCCTGGTGCTCCTCCTCGAGTGCTCTTCCCTGAGTGCTCTTCCCTGGTGCTCCTCCTTGAGTGCTTCTCCTTGAGTGCTCCTCTCTGGTGCTCCTCCCTGGTGCTCCTCCTTGGTGCTCCTATCTGATGAACAGCATAGGGACAGGAGTTCCTGGGCCAGCTGTAGGCTGGGCAGGAACAGCGCTCAGCAAAGAGCTAAACAGGGCCCTCAGAGGGAAATGAAGTGCAACAGGGTGGGGAGGGCGCGTGGACGCTGCCTCTTCTCTCTTGAGAACCATGTTTTCTCTGAAACAGCAGCCAGAAGAAGGCACTACACACTCAGCCCCTCCCTTTACCTTCCCCACTCTGCACCCAGAGTTGAAAGCAACCGAATAGAATTATTTCCCGAGATTTGTCTAGTTTTGCTTCTAAAGTACAGTTTATATAACCAAGACCTGTTATGGTAAGTGCGTCTCTCAGCCGGCAGATGCCAGTAGAAAGAAAAACATTTACTTTCGTAATATCCAGCCTTGATCCAGAACTTAACAGCAGAATCACTTTTTTTCTACCAAGCAAACATCAGAAAAAGCCAATGAGATGGCTCTTCGGGTAAAGCTTCGGGTAAAGCTTCGGGTAAAAACTGGCGACCTGAGTTCAAGCCCATGACTCCTCCAGCCTGCACACACGCGCACGCACGCGCGCGCACACACATACACACACACACACACAGAGAGAGAGAGAGAGAGAGAGAGAGACTAAATAAATAAATAATGCATTTTTAATAATAAAAGAAGAAAGCAAATAAGCTAAATAAACTCTTAAATAAAAGTATTTTAAAGGCTCATTCTATTTTTAGTTATTTATCTATGTGTATATGCAGTGCCACAGAGGTCAGAAGAAGGTGTTGGATTCTCTGGAGCTGGAGCGGTTAGGCACCTCCAGCACGAGTCCTGGGAGCCAAACTTAATTCTTTACAAGGATTTTATGCAGTGCTGAGCCACCTCTCCAGCCCTATAAAACACATTCTTTTTCAAGAAAAGAAAGACTACTGATTGATAACTCAAGAGCTAGCATTTATTGTTTGCTGTTATTAGACTCTATTCTAGGCACTTAACATAAAACATATTAATTCTCATGTCAAACTCGTGAGACATGGCTATTCCTAATGGCCTGAGAACTTAGCCCAGGTCCCATACTATTTCTGGTCGAGCCATCCTCTGCAGATCACATGGTAGGCTTAGCTGCTGTGCTGGTCTGGTCATATGGAGAAGTCGCAGCGATCCAGGGACAAAATGACGAGGGTCTCTGCCTGTGCAGGAGAGGAGCAGAGAGCTGGAGACAGATTTAAGAGTGACATTGGCTTCAGAACGGCTTAATGAGAGAGGATGGGATAAAGATCAGACTGGGAGACTGATACGCGCCCTGGGCCAAGAGGGGAGACCGTGACCTCCCTTTAGGGATGCAGGAGGGGAAGGACCTAGGAGAGGTCCAGAGGTGTCCACCCCACAGGTTGGATATACTGACTGAAATGTGGGAGAGAGGTCTGGACCGGACGTTCCAGCCACTCAGACACCGGTCTTAAGGAAATATTTCTGTTCCCTGTCTAGCCTGAGTTGAGAGTGACCCACCAGCCCTGGAGTTCTTGGGAAATTAGGAGGGCCCAGAGCTTCCCCTACTTAACACGAAGGGAACCCCCGCCCCCCAAAGCAGCTTCTCCCTTCGTCGGGAAGGGAGGCAAGGAATCCGGTCCACACCATCAGCTCCTGCTCCTCACAGATTCTGCTGGTTCTCTAGATGGAGTGATGCAGCGCTAGAAATTACAAGTGACCAACTGGTTCCCAGTTTCAAGTTTATTGATTGATTTATTATACAAGCAGTTTGTTAATGGTGCTGAGAAAGAGAGTTCTGTCAGCCAAAGATGAGTGAAATCAGCCCACTGGGAACCGGGTCCTCGCAGGCTGCTCATGGGCCTCCAAGCTGCAAGCGGCCTATGTCAGAGGAGTGAGCCACCAGCCGGAAACCAGCGCCCGTCCAACTGTTTTTGTTTGTTTGTTTTCTGCCCAGGGTTAAATCTGAGTGTAACATAAATATTTAAACTCCCAAAGTAACAGTCAGGCTCTCTAATCAATCACTTGTATTAAATACAGTTTATTACTACGCCTTCCTCTCTGCTTGGCAAGCCCCCTGCTTTTTAATCAGACCTCAATTGTCTCAAGATTTGCCTTCAGCGGGGCGCTTGGGAAATCACACATTTGGAAACAGGCCCATTCGGGCTCCACTCCGGCACCAGCAAGTACGAGGTGCACCCTTTGAGCAAAGGTGGAAGCAACAACCCCACCCCACCCCACCCCCATATCTTCTGGCAGTCTAAGCAGCCTACTAGAGGTGGTGTGTGACATCATGGTCTATAGAGGTCAGCCTCTGCCCTCAGTGATCATGACAGCAGCCATTATATTTTCTCTCCACTCATAGCCAGCTAGAGAGCCATCTACCGCTTGGTCCAGTGGTCTAACCCAGCCTTTGAAATGAAAACACTAGGGTTCTGAGACATACTCAAGGACTCATGAAGAAGATAGAAACAGCCAGCCTGCCCAGGATATATGAGTCTAAAGTTTATCTTTTTCTTAAGGTGTGTATGTATGTGTGGTGTGGGTGTGTATGTGTATGTATGGTGTGTATGTGTCTGTATGAATGTGTGTGTGCATGTGTATGTGTGTGTATGTTGTGTATGTGTCTGTATGTATGTGTGTGGTATGTGTATATGTGTGTGGGGTATGTGTGTGTGGTGTGCATGTGTTGTGTGTGTGTGTGTGTGTGTGTGTGTACAGGAACACAGAGGTCAAAAAAAGTGCATCGGTTTCTTCCCCATCAGCCTCTGCTTATTTTCTTTAGGCGTGGTTTCTCTGAACCTAGGGCTTGAGTTTTCTCAGTCAGGCTGAAAGACAGTGAACCCCAGTTACCCTGTCTCCCACCCTCAAATAGGGATTACATGTGCTACAAGGGTGTTCAGCTCTGGACTCTGGTCCTCATTATCGTGTGACAAGAGCTCCTAAGCATGGAGCCACTTTCCCAGCCCCTAAGGAGCATCCTCAATGAGTAAGAATCGTACATTTATGTTTGCGGGACCACAGACCAACCACCTCTGAACACTTGCTTGGAAATCACCTTCTGCGAGCCCCCTATCTGCACGTGTTTGGGTTTGTCGGTACCAGGCAACCACTCCTAGGGTCTTGTGATCACTTAGGAGCAAAGATACTGAAAGTTCACACAGCGCCTCGTGCCAGATGGCTTGTGAGGAGAGACATGTCCTCACAGTGACTCTGCGTTTAAACCATTTCCCACAGTGTCTGTTTCCCCACTAACCCTCAGCTTGGTCCCTTCCCTGTGGCTTCTGCTCAGGGCCCTGCAGACCCACCCAGCCCTGGTATGAGGCAGAACTGCCCCAGCCACATTCCCAGGAAAAGGCTCTGGCTCCTGCTGGAGTCAGTCTTCTGCCCTGAGGTGTGCTTTCTTCTGGGCCAGATTTTACCTTTCTGACTAGTGGCAGCTTGTCCTGAGATGGATAAACAGAAAGACCCTTCCCTCCCTCTGGGGCCTCCAGCCAGGAGCGGCCAGGACACTGCACTGCCCTGGATGGAGAGACCCGTTTCCTGGCCTTCCGAAGCACATGGTCTCTGCATCCAGTCTCCCGGCATACCTCTACAATGGATGCCTCAGCTTTGATCTTGGGGGGAGGGGAGTCAGGTCCCCTTTTTGGCAAACAACTGACTTTAAGAAAGGGGTTCCTATGTGCTCCTAAATGGTTTTGTCTTGAACTCATAAAGCCTACGGTCCCTATAGTGCACAGGAAGTGCCCAAGATCCAAGTTCAGAAGTGGCTCTTGCTTGCTGCCCCGTGTGAGGATGCTTCTGAGAGAGTCAGAACTAGTTTGTTCACGAAGAGACTGGTTTGGAAGTAGTGCTTCCTACACGGTAGGAACGCCTTACTTGGTAGCACTCGGGCGACGGTGGCCCTGAGGACCTTGGGAGCAAGCCCCACTGAAGTGAGCAGGATCTGTACAGCCTGTGGGGCTCCAGGCAGGGCCCCTGTGGTCGGGGCTGAGGAGACAGCCGCACCCTGCAGGACTCTCACAGTCGCTCTTTCTCTCCCCAGCTTCCCAGCGCAACATCAGCCTGAAGAAGCAGAGGGGTCGGAGCATCCTTAGCTCTTTCTTCTGCTGCTTCCGAGACTACAATGTGGAAGCCCCTCCACCCAGCAGCCCCAGCGTGCTGCCGCCGCTGGTGGAGGAGAACGGCGGGCTTCAGAAGGTCAGTGCTTGTGGAAAATGATAACCTGATAACCTAAAACTGCAGTAGTCTATGTGCCCCACCTCGACACATTCCCTCACAGGAGCCTGAGACATGCATATGCCGCCATTTAAGACTTGGTTCCATCTTTTTAGGTAATGAGTATCGCTGGTCTTCGCATCTAGCACCTAAAGAACATGTATAGGGGAAGTTTAATGGCAGTGAGAGGGCTCAGCTAGTAAAGGGGCTTGCTGCCAAGCCTGATGACCCGAGTTCAAGCCCCATCACCCACATGGAAGAAGGAAAGAATTGATTCCCACAAGGTATCCCTGATCTCTCCATGCACACTGTGGCTTACACACACACACACACAAACACACACACACACGATAAATGTAATTTTTTAAGAAACATTTCCTTTTTTAAAAAGATTATTTACTTATTTTATGTATAGTGAGTACACTGTAGCTGTACAGATGGTTGTGAGTCATCATGTGGTTGGTAGGGATTGAACTCAGGACCTCTGCTTGTTCCAGTCCAAAGATTTATTTATTGTTATATCTAAGTACACTGTAGCTGTCTTCAGACACACCAGAAGAGAGTGTCAGACTGCATTACGAATGGTTGTGAGCCACTATGTAGTTGCTGGGATTTGAACTCAGGACCTTTGGAAGAGCAGTCAGTGCTCTTAACCGCTGAGCCGTCTCTCCAGCCCCTGATGAGTACAATTTTAAAAGGAACCAGTAGCAGGCATAGAAATAGGAAAAATAAGATAGAAACAGAGCAGAGCACACGATGAGTATAATTGACTTTAACTACCTTGAGTGATAGCAATATCTGTTTAGCAACAGCCAGGTGAAAGGTTTGGGGACACAGCTCTGTCGTAGAGTGTTTGCTGGGGGTGTGTGTGTTAGATTGTCATAATAGGTCAAAACCCTAAACCACCCACGGGCTGTCTGACAGACACATCTGAAACAAAATGACTCAGAACAGTTACGAATATAAGGATAAACAGAGAGCATGCCGGGACAAGCAAAGAAACCAGGTTACATTAATCTCGGTCAAAATGGGATTCCAGGTAGAGAAAACAAACAAACAAACAAAGGCACTGAGAAAGACACAGGTGACATCCACCTAGGACTGCAGGCAGGCACTCATGCAATGTAAACAAACAACATAGATGGATGGCAAGAGACAAAGCCAGAGGGCTGGGCTAACATTAGCTCAGCCTCAGAGGTTCCCAGCACTCGCTGCCCTAACAGCGGGAGGACTAGGGTGGTTCCCAGCGCCTGTGTTGGGCAGTTCACAGCAGCTGGAAACTCCAGTCCAGGGGAACTGATGCGCTCTTCTGGCTTTCATGCATGTGCACACACACTAAATGTTTAAATAAGAAAAATACACAACTAGTCAAGTGTGTGATCTAGCAAGACATCTGATTGTGTTGACGTATGGCTCAAAATATTTGGAAAAAATCTTTGATGTAGCCAAACATGCAAGCTAAAACAACCCTTTTCCTGTCTGTCAGGTTTTATAGGTGATATAGGTTTGGGGTGGTAGTGGAGGCTTCAATGTAGCATCAAGTAGTATAAAGGAGGACGCCAACTGGTTTACATTTCCAAGGGGGCATTTGGCAGTATGGAATTAAAATCTTGAGAGTATGCTTGCTGGTTGGGCTGGAGAGATGGCTCAGCGGTTAAGAGCACTGACTGCTCTTCCAGAGGTCCTGAGTTCAAATCCCAGCAACCACATGATGGCTCGCAACCATCTGTACTGAGATCTGACTCCCTCTTCTGGAGTGTCTAAACACAACAACAGTGTACTCACAATAAGTAAATAAATATTTTTTTTTTAAAAAAAGAGCGTGTCTGTTGTTGATGAAAGCATTATTATTTCACAGAAAAAAATGTCATTATGAATGTACAGAGATTGAATGAACAATAAAATACTGTCTAGAATAGCTTATGAAGACTTAGGAAGGTACCTGATGCTGACCTCTGACCTTACATACACACACACACACACACACAAACACACACACACACACACAAACACACACATACACACACACACACATGTATGTACGTGTACACACACACAAGTATGTACATACACATATGCACACACATACACAAAGCTAACCTTGTGCCAGGCAGTGGTGGTGCACGCCTTTAATCCCAGCACTTGGGAGGCAGAGGCAGGTGGATCTCTGAGTTCGAGGCCAGCCTGATCTACAGAGTGAGTTCCAGGACAGCCAGGGCTACACAGAGAAACCCTGTCTCGAAAAACCAAAAAGAAGAGGAGGAGGAAGAGGAGAAAAAAAGGAAAAAAAAAAAGAAAAAAAAAAGAAAAGAAAAAAGGAAACAAAGTTAGCCTTCTGGAAGGCAAGGGAGGTACATTTTTAGACACATAATTATTTCAAGGACATTAAAAAAGGAAAAAAAAGGTTAGTTACTTAAAAGAATGACATCATAGCCATACAGTCAGATGCTGTCTTGGCTAAGAATTGCATAGCCCAAAGAGTGGCCTGTCGTGGTTATTAACATAAAGAAGTACTTAGAGTAGAGCTGAGGAGAAGCCCTGTTCGCAAGCCTGACTGCCTGGGTTCGGAGCTCCACCCACATTAAAGCTTCACTGCGGTATTTGCAGTCCTGGGAGATGCACTGCTGGGAGCAGGGCCTCAGCAAGGGCTTGTGGGCCAGCCAGCCTGCCGCACACCGCAGGAACCACAAGCAAGACTGGGAAGAGACAAGGCAAACGCTTGTCTTCTGTAGAGCCCTAAGACTGAAATGGCAGCCCCAGTAGAGGCCCGTGGACACGCCGGGGAAGGGCTTAAACTGACCACTACTGTGGCAGGCCCTGGAGGAGCTGCATGGCGAACTGAATGGCTTCGTTCCCTGTAGCCTGGCATCTGATAGTGCGGGGCTTCCTCTGCCTCTGCTGGTTCGTGGAAACAGGGCTCCTCTGGACTTCTCGGGGTTTCTCATTCCCCAAAGATCCTCATGGACAGAGTGGCCAGCCATGATCAGAACACACAGCCTTACACAAGCAAAGGAAAAGGTAGCCTCAGCTGAGAGGTCCACGTTGAAAAGCTGGCACCTGAGACTCCTTCTGGGGGACAGTGGGGAAGAGAGAAGCTGGCCTCCAGCATGCTCAGGACAGCCAGCCTCGGCCGACAACTCAGAAGCCATTCCGGGGCACAAGAGACTTGTGGGACTCAAATCTCCGCAGTATTAAACACAAAACCTTAAAAAACCAAAAACAAACAAACAAAAACCAAGGGAGAAGAGAGAACAGCCGCTTCTGAGAACTGAAAGCGAATTCTAGAAACAAAGTAGAAGAGATATTGTAGAACTCAGACCAGAAGCACAAAGACAGAGATCCTGAGGGAGGAAGAGGAGCCAGAGACCGGAACATCGGATCGGAAGGAAAAGTAGAGGCAGCGCTTGTAGGTTTTTGTTGGTGTTTGTTTTTTGTTTCTTTGTTTGCTTTCTTGAGCTGAAAGAGACAGGTTGCACCTGCCATCGAAAAGTTAGTTTTTAATACATTTTTAATATTTATTTACTTATTGTATGTGAGTACACTGTTGCTATCTTCAGACACTCCAGAAGAGGGCATTACAGATGGTTGTGAGCCACCATGTGGTTGCTGGGATTTGAACTCAAGACCTCTGGGAGAGCAGGCAGTGCTCTTAACCGCTGAGCCATCCCTCCTGCCCCAAAGTAACCTATTTTACAAGCTACCAGACCACAGTTTTCTCCAGGGAAAGCAATCGTATTCATGGCGGGCTTCTCATCAGCAACCGTAAAGGACAGAAGGCTATATGAGGTGTGTACAGGTCACCGGAAGGAGCACACACTGCAGAGCAGAATGTGTGTGTGTCATCTCCTAGCCCCGGGCTGGGAGATGCTTTGTAGGCATGAATGTCTGAGTCCAGATCGTAATTTCTCCGTGGTTGCTGAGGATAAACGGAAGCATAGCTTGAAGACAGCGCAGAGCCGGGCAGAGTGAACCAGATCCTGCTGACCGGTGACCAAGGCTACATCAGATGCTTCGGCGATTCAGCTGGACACCGTTACCAAGAATATATCTGCCATCAGATGGGCATGATTTGGGCAAGAAGGAAAATTGACAACCAATGACTTAAGCTGATCATTTTCTCCCTGCAAAGCCTGTGTCAGGCAGGCCTAGCCTGGGCTAGGTCCCATGATGACGGCAGAGACCCAGACCGTGAACGATTCCATTTGGACATCTGTCTGCTCGGCCGTCCCTGGTCTCTGTGCCTGTACCCTCGTAGCCGTTATGAATTCTAAGCACCAAGCCTCAGACATGGGATCTACGTTCATGGAAGTGGGGTGGGCGGTACCAGCCATGAGTCACTGCTTTCGCGGGAAACCCAGGACTTCGTCCCAGGGCTGCCCAGTCACAGCAAGGAGAGCACACAGAGAAATTCAGCCAAAATGAAGACTGAACAGTGAGTCAGTGGGCCAGTCACCATGAGCGCAGTGTGCTTCAGTCACAGCCTCCAAACCTAAGAGGCCTGAACAGTACAAGTGGGGCCAGCAAGGTGGCTCAGTGGGTAGAGGTGCTAGGCTTCGAGATCTGAGTTCTGTCCCATAGGCAGGGGAGACCTGACGTCCACGCACTCACAAGCAAGAGCATGCAGGTGTTCACCCCCTCGCACACATGCATACGAAATAGATAGCAGTTAACTTTGGGGGTGCTGGAGGGATGGCTCAGTGATTAGGAGTTTGTGCAGAGGATCCAGTTCCATTCCTAGCACCCATATACTGGCTCCCAACGGTCTATAACGCCATCCAGTTTCAGGGGTTCCGGTGCCCTCTTTTGACCTCTACAGACTGCACACATATGGTTCACAAACATACATGCGCACAGAATAACACAAACACATAAGTCTTTCTTAAAGTTAATTTTTAAGAGTAGTTTGAAGAGTTATTAAAACGTTTATTTTTTTTCTGGTCTGAAGAGATGGTTCAGTGGTTAAGAGCACTGACTGTTCTTCCAGAGGTCCTGAGTTCAATTCCCAGCAACCACATGGTGGCTCACAGCCTTCTGTAACAGAATCTGATGCCCTCTTCTGGTGTGTCTGAAGACAGTTTACTTACATACATAAAATAAATAAATAAATAAATCTTTTTTTAAAAAAGCATTTATTTTTCTCTCATCCATTACTTGTCACAGGCTAGCTGCATCTTCTGTGGAGACACAGTGAGTCACAAATCTAATTTAAATCATTCTAGTCACATTTCAAAAAAATATTTTTAAGCAAATGATATTAATTTTAGTAATATTTTACTTAACCCAATATGCTCAAGGTACTCCAACACGGGAGATCAATAGGCTAATATTACTGAGACTATTTCTTTTGCGGGTGGCAAGGTTTTTTTTGCTTTGTTTTGTTTTGTTCTGTTTTGTTTTGTTTTTTGAGACAAGGTTTCTCTGTGTAGCCCTGGCTGTCCTGGAACTCACTCTGTAGACCAGGCTCGCCTTGAACTCCGAGATCCACCTGCCTCTGCCTCCCAAGTGCTGAGATTAAAGGCGTACCCCACCACTGCCAGCGACCATTTCTTTTTTATCTTACCAGTTCAAGAACTAATGTGTGTATCTTATACTTGCTTCATATCTTAATTTGGGCTAGCCACATGCCACGGGCTCGGTGGCCACCTATGAGCTGTCGGGGGTGACAGATCAACTCATCACATCCCTGGACCTCAAGGATGGTGGCCCAGCACCTCGCCTTCCTTGACTGTCACGGTCCCCTGCAGGTTTTGACTCAGAAGCAAAATGCATTTCGACTCTGGAGGCTGAATCCAGACACATAGCTATCCCTAACTTCAAAGGCACTGGGGTACAACCCTGCCAGGGACCCTGAAGAGAAGCTGGGACTAGCTAAAGACTGACTAATGCCTGTTACAGTGAGAAGTTTCTTGTTTCCTTAGTAAGCACATGAAATCACTTGTTTCCATAGTAAACACAAAGAAAGACCAATGGAGAAGTCTTCCTGAGGAGGCAGCGTTAGTTAGAATCAGAACAAGCAGAAATCAGTCAGATACATTAGGAACTGGAGAGCTGACTCAGTGGGTAAATTAGGAGCACTTCCTGGTCTTACAGAGGGCCTGGGTTTGGTTCCCAGCATCTTGGTAAGGCTGCTCACAACCATCTCTAACTGCCCTTCAGGGATCTCACACACTCATCTGACTGCAGGCGTCCACAGGCGCCACACCCATGCACACAAATCGAAATGGGTCAACTTTAAAAGCATTAAACACTGGAAAGACATTTACAGTGAAAGGGGGTTTAACACAGGCATGTAACGGCCCAGCCATCCTTCTGTATGATCAAAAAAATGTGGCCAACTACAAGAAGAAAACGATGGTAAAATCAAGATTAAAAAGCTATTCTGTCTTCTGAAAATGAACAGCAGACAACGCAGACGATTCACTGGTGGGTTCTGGCTGGTGGGATAAAACTGGGAAATGAACGCTGTTATAAATATGGAGATGTTATAAATTTAACCTTGCTTGTAGATGATGTCACTGTTTACATAGAGACCCAAAAGAGTATAAAAATGGATTCCAATGGCTGAAAGATTCTGGTCTGCTTGCTCCTGCGTGCTTCTGGATAAGCATTTGAATGGGAGGGAAAAAATATAAAGAATTGAAACACTTAAGGAAGAGACCCCGGAAGACAGCTTGCCTGGCAGATGTCAGTCCTCGGTGTGTATAGCGATCAGGACCATATAAATAAGATGAGAGCCCACTGTGGCTCATATCCTGGTCCCAGTTCCAAGCAGCTCTCTCCATACACTTCTCTCTCTCCCTGCTTAAAGC
Organism: Apodemus sylvaticus; assembly: GCF_947179515.1. NCBI lineage: Eukaryota > Metazoa > Chordata > Mammalia > Rodentia > Muridae > Apodemus > Apodemus sylvaticus. The sequence continues at coordinate 5,120,397 of NC_067478.1, read as the reverse complement.
TATTGCTGTGGGTGGGGACCAGTGAGGCGCCTCAGCAGGAAAAAGCTTTGGCTACCAAACCCAACATCCTGAGTTTCATTCCTGGGGCCCACATGGTGGAAGGAGAGACTCAACTCCTACAGGCTGTCCTTTGACCTCCACACGTGAAGGTGGCACACTCCCACAAGCACATACAAAATAAAATCAATAACTAGATAGAATAAAAATACTTCGCTGTGCAAAAGTGCCCTTAGTGATGGGAACCTGTGTCCTTGGTCGTCTCTGGAGATAAACAGCTTTTAAAGGCAGTCCTTCGGGAGCTAACGCTAGGCTCACTCAGAATTCCTCTTCATTCATGGGCTGCCTCTATTTGATTTGCCAAAATGGCTTTTTTAAATAATTTAGTTTTATGGGGAAGCAAAGAGAAGGCTCAGGAACTTGACTGCTCTTCCAGAGGCCTAGACTTGGATTCCCAGCACCCAAGTGGCAGCTCAAAACCTTCTATAACTCCAGTAATAAGATCTGACACTCCTCGTCTCCATGGGCAGCAGACATGCACATGATACACAGACATGCAAGCAAAACACCATACACATAAAATTAAAATAGACATCTAGATTTTTTAAAAAGAATTCAGCTACCTTATCGTAGTTAAATCTACAGTGGAGTATTGTCTGCGTAACAGATGCATGGCCTATTGGTTCATGTGGGCAGGGAAAGCTGACTCCAGAGGACCCTCTGCCCTTCTCACTGAGTCCCACCGGTACCCGCAGAACACAAGGCTAAGCCTCGTAGATTTCAGACCTGACTCCTGGAGTCTCCAGCACAGTAGAGAAGATGGAAGGCCGTGGACAGAACGGGACAGGTCACTGCTCAGACACCATCCACCCTGAGTATTTACTTCGCCCTGGAAAACAGAAGGTTCAGAACCTTGTCCAACCTGCTTCTGCAGCAGCATTTTAAGCTGACTGTCACTAGGCCATCTTGGCTCTATCCTGGACCTATAGGCCAACAGCATCCAGAAACTAAGAGGACTCCATCCTGGAAGATTTCAATGGCGGTGACCATGGAAGACCCCAAGAGTAAGGCATCATAGAAGAGATTACCAGAAATACAAATACACACATGCCCATACACACATATACGATAGCACACACACACACACACACACACATATACCATACACATTCCCATATACAATAGCACACACACCATACACACATACCATATACATGCAATACACATACCCCATACACCATACACCCACACCCACACAGACACACACAGACACACACACCATACACATTCCCATATACAATAGTGCACACACCATATACACATACCATATACATACAATACACATACCCCATACATCATACACACAGACACACACCATACACACATTCCCATATATAATAGCACACACACCATACACACATACCATATACATACAATACACATACCCCATACATCATACACACAGACACACACCATACACACATTCCCATATACAATAGAACACACACCATACACACATACCATATACATACAATACACATACCCCATATACCATACACCCCCACACACACACCATACACATACACCCATATACAATAGCACACACATATCATACACACATCACATGTACATATACCATATCCACACATACACCATACACATTCCAATATACAATAGCACACACTATACACACATACCATCTACACACAATACACATACCCCATACACCATACACCACACCCATACACACACAATACACACACCCTGATACACACATACCCCCATATACAATATCTCACACACCATATACCCACACCCTACACTCATATACACACCCTGTACACACACACCCTATATACATAAATGTACATATACCATCCATACACCTACTGTCCTCAACCGCCCCCACACACACATGTGCATACACACATACACATCTCATATACACACATGCACACACATATCTCATACACACATTTGTGTGCACACACACGCAGTCCTCATTCCCACATACCTGTGACTGGGCACATTATGTTGTTGTTGCTGTGTTCCCTTGGTCTCTCCACACTCAGCTCACCTCATGACAGGTGTTTCTGAAGCTGACTGAGTGGGACTCCGATGTCTTGCTGGAGCAGGGCTTCCTACATGTCTTTGCCTCCAGGAGTCCCTGCAGTGCCTAGAGATCTTTCCCTGCTCTGCGAGACATCCTGGTGAGACAGCCCAGAGATGCTCTTTACCAGTTAGCGGACATCCTCACCTGTCTGGCCTAGCTCAGCATCACTGCTCTAAAGGGGCCCAGACTTAGGAGCATTTGGTTGTATCTGCCCCACTGACAGCAGCGATCTGCTCCTGAGTCTAAATGTTGAGAGTGGTATTATTTAGAAGCTTCTGGAATGAAGTTTCCTGCACAAGTTGTTGAACACCGGGATTGGATGAGCGTGTGCTGTTGTGTGGGAGAGCCACAAAACTCTCCTCTCGTAGAGCCTGCTTAGAGCTGTAGAGAGAGACCCAAGAGGGGCCTCCTCCTGGCAAAGGAAGGACTCAGCAAGGTTGTCTTCAGAGAAAAGAGGAATTGTAGTGGCACCACAGAGGTGATGTCTAGAGGCCAGAGATAATCAGGAGGTGACTATGCAGGTCTCAGCCGAGCTACCCGGAGGTGCCAGCTGCCTGCCTTTGCCATCAGGTTTGGCCTTCACAGGAGACCATGACACCGGTGACCTCACACCTTGGTAACCATGGACACTTCTTTTCACAAATCCTCTAGTCGGAGACTTGAAGAGGGCATCTCCCAATCGGGCCATATGAAGACGAAAAAAGAAAGCAAGAAAATAAATAGAACATTTTTTCTTGCATTTACATTTATCAGTGGTACAGTGAACTGTTACTGCCAGCCAGGCTTGCAGGGGCTGGCATTCTGGACTGAGGCTGCTTGAGGCCCTTATTTGGGGCGTGAATATTCTTAACACCCTTCGTGAATACAGGTTCTGTTTTCCTTAAAGAGAGAGCTACATCTGGGCCTAAGAGGGAACTTCTTGTACCTTGCCCTGTCCCCTTTCAAGTGCTCTCTCCTGTGCCTCACGGCGGACCTGGCGAGGTCATGTAATCTCATCGGCCTGTCTCTCTTTCCCTGTCCATGTTAAATTGATGCTGTCTTCTTAGTGGGGTTAAATGCTTAAAAATAAGAGACAAACTGGCTGTTCGGTGGAGAGCAAAACCTGGGTGTTCGTTCTTGTTTTTAAGTTGGAGTCAGATTCCTAGGAGCAGGGCAGATACTGTTTAAACACACAGGCTGTGGGCCTCCGAAACCCAGCCTCCAAGTCTGGGAGGGTCTGGAGGCAGCGCGGGGCTGCGCCCCGCCCTGGAGTCTATCCCTCAGTTCACTAAAGGCCCCCAGGGTGCCAGTGTGGGAAGACCATGGCTGTGTTTGTACTCTGGAGAGCTTGGAAGTTTCTTCTGAGAATGTAATCCCTTTCTGTTCCGACCTGACCGTGACTTTCTTTTCTTTCTCCGCAGGGTGACCAGAGGCAGGTCATTCCCGTACCAAGTGTATGTATCCTTATCCACTTCTCTTTAAACATGTGCCTACTCGGGGGAAAGTTGTTTAATGTTCTTGCTTCTGTTGGGTTTTTATTGTGTGGTATAAACAACCATATTCTGCTTAAAAACAAAAATAACCAAAAAACAAACAAATAAACCAAACCACAAAGAAACAAAGCTGGTTTGAGCTGTGGAGGACTGCTGTTGATGGGAGAACAGCACCCACCCTCTGCCCCCTGGTGTCCTCCCAGGAAGAACCCCCACTCCCCAGTATCAGTAAACTGAGGTCCTCGAACCCATCCCACCCCTGCTACACTGGCCCAGCTCCTCTGCACAGAGAGCACCATACATTACCCCAGCTTGTTTTTTCACTACAAACTCTGACTCATCGAACCGTCCCCGGCCTCCTCTGAACTGAGAGGAACCATCCCGCTTAGACTCCTTGGACGTGCAGGATCCAGCCCACCCCTCAGGCGAGCCGCCCTGCAGCTCTGCCTCAGCCAGACCACCTCTCTTATGTTTTAAAACCTTGCATTCCAAAGAGAAGTTATACCTCTGTCCCTAAGCCCCTGCCCGACCCATTCGCTCTGACCTTCCCAGCTCAGCCAGCAGCCCCTCCATCCTCGGATCAGGCCGCAATTTCCCTGAGAACTTTAAGCTGGACACAGGCCCCCCTCCTCGGGAAGGATTCAGCCTCTGCAACAGTCTGTGAATTGGCCTCTTGGTCCATGAAGATTATCTGATTCGGATTGTGGGACTGACTCTAGTCTGACTGTGTATCTTTGACATTTTTCTGGAATCTCGAGGAAATGCAACTGCCCTGCCTCTAGTAGAGTGGGTCTTAGGAGGAGGTGGGTTGCCCAAGAAGGCTTTTGATAGTGCATGTCATTTGCAAAGGTCTCAAGACCTTTGATTCTCTATTGGCCATGCCTAGGAGGGTAGGCTTCGTTTGCGGAAAATCTGCTCAGGCAGTTCAGCATGTTAGCCAGTGTTTGACCGTGGTACCCAGGGGGCTTCCTCTAACCTCCATAAAGGTGGTCTCGTGCATTTTCCTTACACACGTGTCTGTATTAAATAAAGGGCAGCATCTATTGCCCCTCCCCAATGTCACGATCTCCCCCGGGTAACCAATGGGCTATCCATAAAGCTAGGTGCTTTACAGCATCTGAGAGCCCTGCAGACCCTGCTGGGGACACCAGCTCTTTCCCCGAAGATGCAGAATTCCTGCATACAGTAAGCGAGAACCAGGAGGTTCCTCGCGTAATTTATCTCAGCATCAGATCAATAAACCGCAGGCTCTGTCAGAGGATGGGTCAGGTTACATGACTGCTGGGACTGGCTCCCAAAAAGGCTGAAGTTACTTTGTGTCTGTGCGTTGATACTTACCGTGCATGGGTTGAAAAGCACTCTACCACTGAGCCACATCCTGAGCCTGGACTTGCATCTTTAAATGATATGTAAGGAAAACCGTCCTTCCAATGGGCAGTGCCACCTGCACTGCCTGCTCAGCATACAAGGCCAAGAACAAGGTCATCTAGACTCAGTTCAGACCTGAGATGTAGATCCTGGCATCCCTGGTAAATTTGTACTGACTTCCCAAGGTCCCGGGTCACTTAGGTAGAGTGTCCTGTTCTTCCTGGAGCAGAGAGGATGCTGGGTAATACTGAAACTGGGGACACCGAATCAAAGGACTAGATGCCTAGCTAGGCAGGGGAGCCTCCAGACCTCCCCTGCTCCCCTGAAGGACTTCTCCAGACTTAAAGAGCAAGAGGAGTCTGAGGCCAGGGGTGCCCAGGGCAACTGCTGGAGCAGGGCTGCTCTCCCGTCCCCCTCCCTGCCCCACTTCTGGCCTCACCCCCCCTCCCTGCCCCACTTCTGGCCTCACCCCTGCTTCTCTCACTTACATTTACGTGTCTGTTCTCATGTGCAAAAGTTTCGGACTTTGAGCTTTTATTCAACAATAATTCAAGCCAGTAGTTACATTTTAAATGCTGAAAAACCCTCCCAGCAGCCCCCATGATCCTACTATAACCATCATAGATGCTCTGACATCCCTCTCAGGAAGTTTCCAGAGAAATACATACTCTCTCTGGGACCAACATGACAGATACATGCACATGCACACATACATGCATGCACACACACATGCATGCACACAAACACACACATACATGCATGCACACAAACATGCATGCATCACACACATACACACACACATGCATGCACACATACACAAACACATACATGCATGCACACACATATATGGCATGTGCACACACTAAATGTAAATAAAGGTTTCTGATATTGAAGAATTACCTATAATATGACCTTGCTTATAATCATTTTGGCCACAAAGAAATTTTGATCTTCTATAGGTAAATGTATTGATCTGGTGCCTTGTGACTCCTGGTTCTGTGTTTAGAAAGAATTCCCCAGTCTGACCATGACCCCTGTTCTATGCTGACGCTTTGGTGTTCTTCATCCACTTACAAGGCTTGGCACGGTACTCTAGTGGCCACTCAGTTGCCCTGAACCTTCACTGAGCCGCCATCTTTGGCACTCAGCTGGAATGACCTCCTTGGTAGCTTTGTCCCCAAGCCTTGGACTGGCAGTGAGAGCCTTCCTCGTTGGAAAGCTTCATGGGCTTTTAGTTACAGTCCAACATTGTAGGGTAAGGAAGAAATGCAGGGACCGGAAAGTTCACAACATGGAGTGGTCATGGCTTCAACAAGCTGGGGATGATGGTGTCCTAAGTGAAAGATGCCACAAGGTCTGTGACCCAAGCCCTGTCGTCCCACACTCTGGCTCAAGTCACATGTCTCACTAATGTGCACACACGTGGCCTGGCGGTATAACAGAGCCATTAAATCTCCAAAAGGGGAGGTAGGAATTGACGTATCAGCCAGCCTGTGTTCTGTGCTGATAAAACTGGAGTATCATTCGCAGACTTTAGACAGTAAGCCACGTTGCCTTCGCCCCCCCCCACACCCGACCCTCACTTCCATTTGTCTGCCCCACCCTGCAAGTCCCATAAATTCATTTGTGCAAGTGACTTTGTATAGAAAAGGCATTCCTATTATATTCACCGGCCCATGTGTATAATCCAACACCAGAAGGATTGAGAGTTTCAGACCAGCCAGAGCTAAACAGCCAGAGAGGTGAGTCGGGGTAAGGATGCTTTCCAAGAAACCCTGGCAACCCGGGACCCACATAAAGATGGGAGAAGACAACAGACTTCGCAGAATTGTCTTCTGACCTGCACACATATGCTGTGGCACACACATGCATGGCGCACAGGTGCCCACATATAACCCATACACAATAACAGCAACAACAGCAGTAATGATGAAATGATAATAACTAAAAGTTGTTTGTTTGTTTGTTTGTTTGTTTGTTTTTTAATGACTAGCCTGATGGTACAGGCTTCTAATCCCAGCTGTTCAGGAGGTTGAGGTAGAGTGAGTTCAAGGCCAGTCTGGGTACCTTAGTGAGCCGTTACAGGGTTTAAAAAGTCAAGAGAGGCCGGGGGGTGGTGGCACACGCCTGTAATCCCAGCACTCTGGGAGGCAGAGGCAGGCGGATTTCTGAGTTCGAGGCCAGCCTGGTCTACAGAGTGAGTTCCAGGACAGCCAGGGCTACACAGAGAAACCCTGACTTGAGGAAAAAGAGAGAGAGAGAGAGACGGAGAAAGTCAAGAGAGGGTGTGTGTGGCTCACTGATAGAGCACTTACTTAGCATGGCCGATGTCCCAGGTTCAACTTAGAGTACTGCAGTCGATAAAAAAGGCCCTTCCTGACGTGTTTTTCTCCACCTGAAACTTTTTGAAGACCTTATTTAAAGATCTGGTTAAATCGCCCAGTGATTAACTCAGACCACCAAAGTAACAAAGCCCTGTGGTGGTCCTAGAGTGTCCTCATGATCCAAGAGTACAGCTCTCTACAGGTCCTGGCGGTAGACCGAGGCGTTTGCATTTCTCCAGCGTGGGCTCCAGGAGAAGCTGCGTGCGCTTAGGAAAGGGGCTGGGGATTGACGCCTAGCGCGGCTCCTCAGCCTGGCCTTGCTCTCTGCTAGAAAGTCAATCACTTGCTTACCAGAAGTCTCACCCACAGCTCCTCTCTTCCGTGCATCACTGGATCAGGGACATCTATTTTTTTTTTAATTACTTAACTCACAGGATATTTGTAAAGTGTGGGTCACATGTGCTGAGGAGGTAATTTTTAGTCTTGGGCTTGGAAAACCATGGGGCCGCTTTGGGCAGATGTTTGAAGGTTTCAGATCTGCGAGGGGTAGAATTGCTAGAGCCTTGTTCTCCAGGCTAGCAATTTAAAGGACTTATGTTATAAGCATTGCTTTAGTAGTGTGTAAGGCAAAGGGGAGGGGGACTGGAGGGATGCAGGATAAGCCTGGGGGCGGGGGGGGGGGGCTGGTGTGAGTGTTAGAAAGGGAAAGGTTCTCACCTGTCCACATTCTTCACGGTGAGGTTGTGTCTGTCTTGCATAGTTGTGCGATAAAGTCAAAACAAACGTTATACCTTCTGCTGGTCACATGCATACCTTCTGCTGTGGCCCAAAGAAAGAATCCCCTATCTCTCTCTCAATTACGAGTTCACTCATGGGACTCACTCTCCCTGCACCCAAAAAATCTCAACCCTGCTTAAAAAAAAATGTTTATCTACAAAATATCTTACTAGTTTAATTATTATTATTTTTTTTAGTAACCTGCTGACTTGGTTGTTTATAATGGCGGAAGCAGTCCTCCTCAGTCCCTGAATTCCGTGTCAGCCAACAGGGACATCCCACCTCCCAGGCTGGTGCTGGGAGGCCGTGGAGAACCAAGAGCAAGCGTTAGTTAAAGCTGCGCGAGGTGGAACTTTCTGGGCTTTTCCCATGATTTGGAAAATGACATCAGTCCAGGGAGCATCCTAGAGTCGGGGCTGCCTGTGCCCTCATAAGTGAGCTCCCCTTGCCCGGCCCCTCCGCTGGGTGATTGCGGTACCTACCTCCTGCACTAACCTCCTGACTGCGGTGTACATTCACTGTTGGGCTAGCTAAAGTTTAATTTTGTTTTCAGTCCTAATGCCTCCCACATGCCAGCATTCTGGCCTGCTGCCCGCCCTACATTTTGAGATAAGGTCTAAGTTCGCCAAGTGAGCCCCTACACTCTGTAGCCTCGACAGGTTTTGAGCTGCTGATCCTCCTGCCTCAGTTTCCTGAGTCGCCGGAGTCACTGGCCTGCACCACCTAAGCCCAGCTTTAATAATAATATTTTTTTTTTTATTAGCTGACGTTCAGAGGGGAAAAGGATCCGCTACTTTAAAGGAAATACTCCTGGTTTCAGGCTTGCTTGTCTTGGTTGAAAAACTCCGCTGTTCATTCGTCCGCGGCTGAGTCTAGATATTTAATTATGTTTTGTTTTGAATCAAATATTAAACAGTTAGCAGGAAAAAAATTAACTAGTTAACTTTAGACACGGAACGTACCGCAGTCAATTAAAATACTTCACATTATCTCTGGAATGAGGCAAAGCCCAAAGAAATAAATACTCAAGGCAGAGGAGGCTGGCTGAAATTACAGAGCGGTGTATTAGCTCTTTATGACCCCATCACAAGACAGGAGTCAGCTGCTGTAAAGTCTCCAGTCGAGGCAGCACGGCAGCACACGGATTGGAGTCTAATTCCACATAAGAGGCTCCACACCCCACCCATTCTGTCTTGTGCCACAGCAACACAGGCGCTGAATCCACTAGTTTAATACTTGAAGCGCAACTGGGTTGGTGGGGCTACAGCTTCTCTTCTAGTGTTTAAGAATGCCTGTCTTCAGGGCTGAAGGGACAGCTCCGTAATTAAATGTTTAGCCACTCTAGTAAAAGACCCAGGTTCAGTTCCCGCTCCTACATAGTAACTCACAACTATCGCCTGTAACTGCAGCTCCAGTAGGTCTGACGCCCTCTCCTGGACTCTACAGGCACTTGCATGCACAAAGCACACATACAGACAGGTAGGCATACCTAAATAAAAATACCAGTCATTGAAGAAGAAAAAAAATACCACAGGTCCAACACAACTCCAAAGTGTCCTGACATGTTACAGTGAGTTTTAGGCAAAATACAACCCCAGGAAATAGGCCCATGAAGTCTGAATAGCTATTACAAGTACATTCTGATATAATCCATTTTAATAATAATAATAATGGCCACCTTGTATATGCCAGGAAGGATGTTGGGTGATTTGCTGCTGGCATAACTGATAAACATCTACTTTACATGAAGGTATTATCATCTCCACTGATATAAAATAATGTGACTTTGATGATATTGACAGCTCAGGCTTGATGCCAGAGAGCAGACACAGTAGTCACAGAAAGACACGGTTTCAGTGGGGCAGAATTTCCACTGCAGGATCCTGACTGATACTGCTTTTAATAAAATGGCATGATAGCTTGGCCAGGCCTTTGATTGTTTACTTTTGTGTTTGCCATCATTAATGCAGTCACTGCTGACACATAGGTTGGTGGTGTCAGGGAATCAGACTCCAAAATTGAACTTATAATATTGATTTCTTTTTCACCCTCTTCCTTTAGCCACCAGCTAAATACCTCCTTCCAGAGGTAACGGTGCTCGACTATGGAAAGAAATGTGTGGTCATTGATCTAGACGAAACCCTGGTGCACAGTTCGTTTAAGGTAAGTTCCACAGGCAGCATCCCTTAGGGGTGTATGTGACTTCATCACCATCCTGTGGGAAGGGTGAAAGCTTGTGGCTGTTTGTTATGACTTGACTCCTCAAAAAGATACCCCAAGAACTCAGGGTTATGGTTAGGCCTAACCCTGTAACCCAGGTGAATGTGGGCTGCAATAGTTGAGTATTAACTCACTGGTTCGTGGAGGCCCATTGGCTGGGCTGCCAGTATCTCTGAGATCTCACTATTTCCTTGAGATCTGGGCTTCCCCACTCTAAGCCCTGTGGAAATGCTTTTCGGTTCAGGAGGCACATGCAATCAGGGCACCAGAACGTGACGTTCGTTGAAGTAACTGGAACACTGTGCATTTTATTGGGCGGGGTGCCAGGTGTAATATTGAAAACTGTCTGGTAGCCCTGCTGCCCTGGGAATGTTCCCAGATCAATTTCTGAATGATGTCCAACTGGAAGGATGCCTTCCAGAGTTAAGCATCGGAGTGGCCTGGGCATGTGTTCTGATCAATCATTCTCATGCTGGGGTTTCTTGGACCCATCACAGCTGACCGAGAGCGCTCACCTGCACAGTCCATCCCAGCAGGTGCTGAGCTGCAGCTAAACTGAGTCAAAAGGAATGTCAGAGGGTTTCTGATCTCTATCTGTGCTCCATCTCATCCCGGAGCGGCAGTGGCTACATTGTTAATTCACCCCTCCTGAAAGTAACAGTTGTTTAGGAGAGACAAATGCTGGCAGGTTTGGATGAGTGATGTGTTGGGGAGAAGCAGGGCTTGTGTTATCTACGAGCTTGGTTCTCATCTTGGTGGACTATACCCTGTCAATGAAACTGCTCTGCCCTGGTCAGTGTCATTACGTTCCTCATGTCCCCCTGCCTTGGGATCCCTCTTGCTTCACTGAGATGCGACTGGCTCCACCCATGATGGGTGTCTCCCCTGAGCCCTTGTCATTCCTGGCGGTCGTCAGGCAGAAGAATCATTAGATTTACCTCACACCTTCCTGCAGGAAACAACATCGTCCATGTGCCTTCTGAAGGCTCAGCACGAGGCCAGGAGGCCATCTTTAAAGGCTCTGCAATGTAGATAACCGAGCAGTGAGAAGCAACCTCATTCTAGCTGCGGATGCTTGTGGGGCCACCTCATTACCCAGCATTCCAAGGGTCTGGCTCTTCCAGGATTGGTCCTGGGGCCACAGTGGCCTCATGTCCAACCTTGGTTCTAAATGACATTGCAACATTTCCCTTCTGTGAAGCAAGAAACTGGGGGCTTCAAGCCTTTCAGAGCAGGGGTCAGGTTCTGTCACAGGGTAGCAAGCACCCTCCCAGGCAGCTCCGGACAAACTGCCCAAGATTACCAAGGGTTCCTGGCTCTGGGGCAGGGCCTTGGCAGCACTGGTGACTCTGATCAGAGGGCATGGCCTCCCCAAGCTGTAAATAAAATTTCCTCATTTCTTCCCTGGCTTCATTACTTTTTAAAATTATCTCTTACTTTGTTTTATTTATCTTCTTCTTTTTTTTTTTTTTTTTGCATCGAGTGTGGGTACGTGTGTGCTGCCACAACATGTGTGTAGAGGTCACACTTCAAATTTTAGGAGCCAGGTCTCTCCTAGCTCCATGGGTTCCAGAGAGCAAATGTTACCAGGCCCTATGTAGCACTGTGCCGAGACTCCTTGCTGAACTGTCTCACGGGCTTGGCCAGGCTACATTTGCAAATTGAATGTTCTCCATGGTGTTTAAAGCTTTCTGGGTACGTCAAAGTCTTTTGGGAATGTGTCCACCTCGAACCCTTCTCTTCTGTGACCCCCAGAGCTCGTGGATTCGGGGAAAGCACTGGCTTCCTCGTGGTATCACCATGCAGTGAACGAGAGCTCACGACCACCCTTGGAATCTGGGGGCGATGTTTCCTTGCTGATTTCACCCCGGGGAGCGGGATTTCACAACCCAAAGCTTTTGACTATTTCCTCTTCAGTCATTTTCTCTGATTTTCATAATTCTACATTTCGGTGGTAAAATGATGAAATTTTGAGTTCACCCCTCGCCCTCCTGCCCTGGGAACAATTAACTATGGGCTTAAGGAGCGCTCCCACATCTGAGCGTTTAGTAATGAATGGGGCTACAGTCCAGCACAGTCCACAGTTTCCAGTTTATAAGGCAGGAAAAATGTGAGGCACACTGAGGGGCTTAAAGATACACCCAGTTACAGTCTGACCAGAAATTCTGCATGTCCTTCTCCACACAGTGGCCACCATATGCCCGAGTCCCTCTTGCCCTAACATCTACAGGCTGATGGTTCCTTTGGACCTCTCTGTTAATTTTTCTAATGTGTGGGATTCCATTCTGAGCTGCCTCTAAGCCTGCCGCTCAGTGATGGTGACTGCTGAGGTAATAGTTTATCCTTCGAATGTGTTTAAGACTATCTGAGAGTTACGTTAAATGCCTGTGACGTTGTGGGTAAGCTGTCTTGTGTTTCTTAGAACAAAGCAGTTAGGCTGGCCATCCTCCAATCCCAGAGTAGGAAGCCAGGCCAGGCCACTAGGCAGGGCCTGAGGCCTGATGGAGCCGTGGGGACCCATCCGACCCACCACCATAGCAGTGGAAGAGCAGACGCGGACGTGCAGAGGGGAAACTCCACCCAGGGTCCTGGCCTGCGGTGTCTGGCTTTCCGCCTGCTGTTGGTCCGTCCTCTGAGCATCCCCTGCCAAGCTGCCCACACTGTGAGTCCAAGGACAGATTGCTTTCCCAGTGGTAGTGACAACTGGCCAGCAGGCTTTCATCTCTGCCCCCTGGTGGCCATCAGTGGTTCCCTCGTCCTGTCTGGGCTCCAGGCTGGAGTCTGAGCAGCCAGACTATGGTTGTGACAGGCAGGTGACCAAGAGATTGGGCTAGATGCTGAAACTCTAAGACACTCAGGACAGAAAGAAATACGCCTTCCTGCATTTCAAGGACCCAAGGCTTGTGCCGGCATCCTCGTGAACGATTTCCTGCAATTATCAAAACGTTGGTCCAGGCAAGCTTTTTTCTTGCTACAATTTCCAATGTTCTCTTACCTTTCCTATGTATTAATCACAGTTTCTTTTCTCTCTAGCCCATTAGTAATGCCGACTTCATTGTTCCTGTTGAAATTGACGGAACCATACACCAGGTAAGGAATTGGAGTTAGCCTGCAGCTCCGGCGAACATTTTCTTGTAACCACACTCCCTGTGAACGTCGTTTCTGAATTCCCATTTCAGTGGTAATTTTCTTCCAACCACAGGAAAACAAACTTTGTATAATAAGTATAGTAAGCCAGGCACGGAGGCAGAGGCAGGTGGATCTCCGAGTCTGAGGACAGCCTGGTCTACAAAGAGAGTTCCTGGACAGCCAGGGCTACACAGAGAAACCCTGTCTCAAAAAAACTAAATAAAAAGTACAGTGAACGATTCTCTGCCTCACACACACATTTGCTTTTTACCAGGTTTACAAGGACCTTTTTCTGTTCATAAACGTTAGGTGTGATTGTTCTTTGATTTGATTTTGACTTTCAGGAATCTCTGTACTGCCCCCTAGTCATACCCACTGCTGGCAGGGCTTGGCATCTGGTCAGCTCCATCACGTGATTGCTTTCAGCTTCGCCTAGCAACAGGAAAAAGTAACCAGTCACCCACTTACAGGGCATTCCTGGGAAAAGATGTCCACTTTGATGCCAGCTGCTCCCGTGTGAGTGTCTCGGCCCATGGTGGTTTTCTCCACTCTCTGTTTTAGCAAATGCTCGACCTGAGGCAAAGCGGAGGGCTGTGCTAAGATCAGCAGGTTGCCCTGTCATCGTCAGCTGGTGTGAATCCTCTTCCGGTTTTTTGCTTCTTTTTGTAATCAGCAAGCTCTTCTGGAAATGGCTTTGTTTATGAACACATTAGAAGCATGGTAGAAAAACTTGCCTTGGGGGTTAAAATAGACATAGTTTTGCCTGATTTTCCTAAGGGGTGATGAGACAGACTGTCTCCCCTGTCAAACTCTATCTGGCCTCATATCCCAGGAAGGGGCATTTCCTGGTTCCTGGGTCACACACAGGATGTTATTTCTTAACGATGCCAACAAGGTTCTTTAACTCTTAAATGAAGTTTAGAACAATCCAGGCCAGGCCTGCGAAATCAGCTATTCTAGCCACCCCGTTGCCCAGATGGGAAAACTGAGACTTAGTTAGGAAACAGGTTGCCTTGAGATTATATATGAGAAGTGTCAGAATAAGAATTCCTGACTCACCGGGCGGTGGCGCGCACACCTTTAATCCCAGCACTTGGGAGGCAGAGGCAGGCAGAGTTCTGAGTTCGAGGCCAGCCTGGTCTACAGAGTAAGTTCCAGGACAGCCAGGGCTATACAGAGATCCCCTGTCTCAAAAAAAAAGAATTCCTGACTCCTTAGCCAGGGCTCTTTCCTTAGACTTGGTTCCCCCCCCCCCCCCCGTCCCCTTTACCCCCACCTGGCTCTCTGGCCTGTTCTGCAGGAAGCAGGACCTGGAAAGGTCCACACTCCGTGCTTTTAAAAGTCATGGTAAAGTTGAAACTTCAGGCACCTGGGCACTTATTATTTACAAATCGCACACTAAATTAACTCCGCCCCCTGCCAAGCAGTTAGGACTTCCACTGGTTGCTGTGTCTAGAGTCGAAGGGTCCTTGAAGTAAGGCACAGGAGGGCTGCCCAGGTGACATGGAGAGAAAAAAATGATCCTCCACACCACGTGACCACAAGCATGGCCAGCGTGCAGGACCCAGCCCAGCTTTCCTAGCCCCTTCTCCTTGGCAGTAGACACCCCGGGCATCAGGGCTGAGATCAGAAACTCCAGAGAGAAGGAAGGCACAAAAGCCGGAGGAACAAGGCCCTGGCGAAGGCCGTGGCCTCGTTCAAGTAATCCAGGATAGGCTGTGCAGGTCCCAAGGGGCCTATTCTCGGTTACTTGCACGGGGACGCAGGCCCGGACGCCGGCATCCGGGCCCAGGACCCTCCTTTCTGCTAAAGGCGGCAACATCCGAGCTCCCCCGTCAATCTCCAACCCTTTGCATGGACCCACGCTTGCCAGCCAAGCAGTCCTCCCGGGGACACAGGACCGGAGGCCACACCCAGTCACTGGCACCAGCAACAAGGAGCGTTGTGAGCAAAAGCAGGCCCTGTAGCTGCTACAGCCACACAGCTCTGCCCTCAGCCTAGCCCAGCATCCCAGCTCAGCAGGGTCCCGGCGATACCCGGAATAGACCACCTGTGTTCCTCCCGCCCCTCTCTCCACCCTCAGCGGCAGAGCCAGGCCAGCCGGCCGCTTTCTCTCCACGTCTTTGCCCCAGGAAGCACCTTTTTCTGGCATGCTGCAAACAGTGTTTCCATCTGGGAATTTTGTCCTGCAGTGTGTTTTCCTTGCATGTGGTGTGCGGTCTTGTGTCTTGTCTCCCCTCCCGCAGCCCCCTCCCCTGCTCTGTCTGCCCTTAGAGCCCCGTGGTTTGTTGCCACCTTAACTCTACCTTAACTGCTCCCTTCCTCCCTACGCAGCCTCCCCAGCTCCTCTCACTGCACGTGGTTGTCTGGACACACAGGCTTCGGCCCAACAGCACACAAGCGTGATGCTTCTGATCCTCCCGTGCATGGATTGGAGGCTCAGCTCTCTCTCTTAGCGTGTGAGCTCCTCTGCATTCAAGGTCAAGGCCAGATATTGCCTTCAGAGACACCCTCTGGAAAGGAGAGTTATCTTGAATGAATGCCCCACTGTGAGATTTCTCGTGTTCACTAATTTCTGTCAGCATGTGCTTGGTGCGAGCCCGGCAAGGCCCACCACACACGAGTCTCTCCAGAGGATAGGGCTCCAATTCAGCCTTGTAGCTGGACTGAGCACAGCACTGTGGCCTGGTAATTATGCTTCATCCTAAAGATGTAGTAGCTATCTTCCAGTGGAATTTATTCAAGTTCTAATTGGTCCCTCCCTCTGCCCACTTCCTCTCCCTGGCATTGCTCTCTCTTCCAGTTCCCTCACATCCCTTTAGCCTCCGGAGACTGCAGCCTGCGTGCTAGGTGAAGCCTTGCAGGCCTGCCGTCCAACCAGGACACACAGAGCCCAGCTGTGGGGAACAGCCCCTTGCCTCTGTGAAGTGCTATCTGTACCCCGACACAAGCAGGGTGACCTCCAAGGTGTCCTCTGGAAAGTTTTCAAGTGCATAAACCCCAGGGGGTGGGGACTTGCAGAGCTGAAGGCCGCAGCTGGTCCTAGACGTCCAGAAGGACAGCACCTCGCCTGTGGCCTGTGTCCACATAGGCGCTAACTCAGCAAGTACCAGGATAGCACATGAATGAGTGACTTCGACTGAACACGACACAGCCCTGCTCCGCTTACTGGCTCCGAAGACCCTCAAGACCATTGACGGCATGGTCGCATGGTCAGCTTCCCTTTCTCTCTGTGAGGGTTGTCCACATTGAGACGCAGAACCTAGTGCGAGCTTCAGTAAATCGTGCCTAGGCCGGCAACAGGAGGAGGGCCCTTGGCAGCTCCTCCGAGGCCCAGGCTGTCTCTGGATCCTGTGACTGACAGCTCTTGTCTCTTCCCACTGCAGGTGTACGTGCTGAAGCGACCACACGTGGACGAGTTCCTCCAGAGGATGGGGCAACTCTTCGAGTGTGTACTCTTTACTGCCAGCTTGGCCAAGGTGCGTCCTGTGTCCGGCGTCCCGTGTCCTGCTCCCCGCTGCCGACTTCAGCCAGCCGCCATCCCAACCTCTCCACCCTTCACCACCCCCCTACCCCCCAAGCTGCCAAGATCCCTTTGTTAAGGTGGAGGAAGCTATTTTTACCGTGACAGGTTCCCACCCCAGATGGGATGGATGCAGGCCATGCGCACACTGCTAGGCTGAGAGGCTTCCGGTTACCATGGTGACGGGGAGCATTTGGAGCAAATACTCCATGAAGTTGCTTTATGCAGCCACCTGAAACCAGTTATCCACAGACAAAACCACAAGACCTGTCCATTGTGACTATAGATGGGGATGCAGATGTGAGGGAGTCTCCTTCAGGCGTTGACTGGCAGCCAGATGTTAGAGTCCCTGTGTCCCTGGGTTTGATGGCCGCAGGTTTCAGGGAGGAACAAGTTAAGACAGGTGCCAAGTGTCACTGGCAGGCACAGAATGATGAAGTTCTGACCGCCTTGGGAGCTGAATGGTTTCTGGTAAATTCCTTTACTTCTGTCACATTGGTTTCTTCTTGTCTAATTGGGGATAATTCCATCTGCC
Source organism: Apodemus sylvaticus (assembly GCF_947179515.1). Lineage (NCBI taxonomy): Eukaryota > Metazoa > Chordata > Mammalia > Rodentia > Muridae > Apodemus > Apodemus sylvaticus. The sequence goes on along the minus strand of NC_067478.1, from coordinate 5,102,939 downwards.
TGGTAGAGTTCATTAAATGAAATGGCCCATGGAAATGGCTCAGCACAGCCCCAGACTCCCAACAAGCAGACGTTTGTTGAGCCCTCACTGTCTTCCGGGCACTGCCGTGGACACTGTCACAGGGTAAACACTCCAGATGTTAAGTATTTACATACGTATCGAGAGCATCCTAAGTGCCACGGTGTGTTGAAAGCAGGCAGAGTTGCCCCTAGCACATCTTCCCAGAGTCCTTTCTGTGCCTACCGTGATGCTCCCAGAGTCAGGCGATCCACTCGGTGGCGGCGGCAGTGGCGGTGGTACGGAAACTCAGAGTGGCCTGAAAGATGAGCTCCGTGCTGTGCAGGTTAACCCTCTGTCTGCGTGCAGAACTCCAGGAGCCACCAGGAGCTCCGTCCCCCACAGCCTGCCTGGCCCGGCACCCCTCCACATCTGCATGTTTGACCTTTGACTCCAGGTCCTTGACCTGGCTGGGGCATTCCTGGCTGGGTCTGTGCTCTGTGCTGACCAAGGCAAGAGCCACCTAGTCAGCTCCACCCGCGTCATCGGCTGGCCTCAACCGGAGCTGCTAACAAGAGATCCCTAGCCTAGGTTTTGGATCTCATGTACAAGAAACAGAACAGGGCCTCGAGGGAAACATCGTCTCCCCCCAGCGGTGTCAGGACTAATTGCAGGAGCAGCTTCAGTGCTGTGTCCGGGATGCTAAGGAAGCTGAAGTAAAAAGCAGCCAAATAGCAAGCAGGAAGGTTGCACCGCTGCGTCAGACTGGGGCTTGTTTGTTTTTTGTTTTTTGTTTTTTCCCCTTAGTAAGATAGAAAACCGTTCTTTGGGTCCCCAGTGTTTGCTTAAACATCCTCATCTGGGCTGCTCTTCCTGGGCTGTTCCCACCTGCCCCACCGTCTGCTTCTCTAGCCCTACTTCGGAGTTATTCTTGCCTGCAGAGCCAAACCCAGTTTCCAGCGCCGCCCCAGCCTCTCAGCCCGCGATGGTCAGGTTGGACTGATGGTCACAGTTCCAGCTCTGGATGATGAGTTTAGCTCAGTACTCAGCCAGCAGCTTCTGTACACTGCCTCCCTGCCCCCTGCTCCGTGTGGGGGTGGGGGCTACAGGGACAGCGTGCACAGACTCCCAGGCTGCCATGGTACCTGCTGGTTTGTCATGCACCCTTTGGCTCATTTGTCCCTCGTGCATGGTATGACACCAAGGAGCAAGGATGGCCCCTGTGCCCAGTGCATGTAGTCTTCATGTGGTCTTGCAGGCCTGGAGCTCCTAGATGCTTCCCTAAAAGATGGTTGCCAGGCCTGGAGAGATGGCCCAGCACTGGCCACCTTTGCAGAAGCCCCAGGTTCAATTCCCAGCACCCACATGGCAGCTCACAACTGTCTGTAACTCCAGTTCCAGGGCATCCAGTGCCCTTGCCTGACCTGTGTAGACACTGTACACACATGGTGCCCATACGTACATATATACATGCAAGCAAAGTACCCATGCACATACATTTTTTAAAAAATCCATCTTTTAAAAATATAAAGACGAAAGGCTGATTGCCACACTGACAGTCACAGAGGAGAAAAGGAACCATCTCTTTCCATCTGACTCAACCCTTTGTAGACCGCTCACATACCCCTTCGCCCCTTCACTGAGAGAGTGCTCTAAACGGCTTGGTCAGTGAGAGACGCAGCTGTTCCCCTTGGGATTCCTTAGAGCTGGAAGGACTTTCCCACGACCCAGCCACGGTGCATCCTACTGTGGCCTTGTGAATCAGCCTCAGGTGTCTGCTCCCTCCCTGAAAGGGTTGTGAACCCTGGGGCTTCCTGGCTCTGTGCCTTGCTTTGGCCTGACTGCTGAGTCCCAGCCTCAAGTGAAGCCCTCAGGACTATAGACAGGCAGTGATGGGATGGGAGGTTCTCTGTAGGCAGACAATGGGGGTTTAAGCAGGCCTGGGATGGGATGTGTATGCCCTCCAGTGGTTACTCTGACAGCTGTGAGGTGAATGGGCTGGGAAGGGAAGCCCAGCAGGAAGTAGGAACCTTCCAAGTCAGGAGCCTGGTCCAGGAACTTAGGAAATAAAGGTAGGAGTCGAGATACTTTTGGAGAGGAAACTGACAGGAACTTCCTGTGGATTCCATGGGTGAGAACTATAAGAACACAGTGCTTTCTGACACAGATGGAAAGGAAATACCACAATCCTAAAACACTTCCAATTATTCCAGGGCTTTTTTAGAAAGTGGTCTAAGAGACCAGCAGGATGGGTCAGTGGCTCAAGGCACCTGCCACGCAAGCCTGGCCTCTGCTGTCAATCCCGGGAACCTACGTAAAGGTGGGAGGGAGAAGCAGTTCCCTGCAGTGCCCTCTGACCTCCAGGTGCACGGTCACTGGTCGCAGTGCGTCTGTGCACGCGTACATACGCCACAATGGTGATTTTTAAGTGAAATAAGTAAGTCTTGGAAGAAGGCTTAGTTGGTAAAATATTGCCAGCGAGGCAGAAAGCCACGGGCCCCTCCCACCTCCCGTTGGTGCAGCACTGGGGAGGCAGAGACAGGGGGATCCCTGGGGCTCACTGGACAGTCAGTTTAGCCGAATCATGAGCTATGGGTGCAGGGAAAGAGACCCTGTCTCAAAAAATAAGGCTGAGAACAATAGAGAAAGACATCAGATACTGACCTCTGACTTCCACACACATACACAGACAGACAGGCAGACACACACACACAGAGGCACACAGATAGACACATACACAGGCACACACACACACACAGGCACATAGACAGATGCACACACAGGCCCACACACACAGAGGCACACAGACGCACACACAGACACACACACAGACACACACACAGGCACACACGTGTCTATGCACACAGGCACACACATGTCTATGCACACAGGCACACACACGTGTCTATGCACACAGACAGACACACACACACTGAAACAAGGAGGAACCGTAGACCATTTCTCACAAGGCTCTGCACCTTTGTAACTAACTGCCTTCCTGAACGCTCAGATAGGCATGTTTCCCTCCTTCCTCAGGCTCCCCCACCCCCTCTCAATGTTTCCCTCCTTCCTCGGGCTCCCCCCCTCAAACTCCCCCACTTCCATTCGCATTTTTCCTCCTTTAACTTCTTTTCTCCAGCCTCCTCTGGGCAGCTGCCAGAATTTACAGCTTGCCAGACCTGGGGTTTTTTTTCTTTCCAAATCTAATAAAATACACTAAAACAAAAAGTCTGAGCCTGATGTGGTGACTCACCACAGCCCGTAATCTCAGCACGCAGGACACCATGGCACAGGAGGGCTCCCTCGTGGACTGCTAAGGGAGGACACATCCTAAACACCGCCACCCCAAAAACGAATGTGGGTCTTGTGTCAGAGGTCACGTCTCGGGCCCCTCCACGTGCCTCGCTTCACCGAGACCCTGTCTTTCCAGTACGCAGACCCTGTAGCTGACCTCCTGGACCGGTGGGGCGTGTTCCGGGCCCGACTCTTCAGAGAGTCCTGTGTTTTCCATCGTGGGAACTATGTGAAGGACCTGAGTCGCCTGGGTCGGGAGCTGAGCAAAGTGATCATCGTGGACAATTCTCCTGCCTCCTACATCTTCCATCCCGAGAACGCAGTAAGTCATCTCGGGGGAAGGAGCTGGAGGTTCTGTCTGAGCTGCAGCCTAAATGCCAGTTCTGAAAAGTGGGCTGGAGGCGTGGACTGGAGGCGTAGGCTGGAGGCACACTTTGGGCTTGGGTTTTTTTTTTTTTTTTTTTTTTTTTTTTTGGCCAGATCTTGACTCAGCCTCTTAGCGACATGACTATTTAACGTCCCTCCTCATTCACAAGTGAGATGACAGGGACGCTGCTCTCCTGGGAGTGTGGGAGGGCTCAGCGCTTAGACCTGTGCTCAGGCCCCGCACGATGCCTCTACTCAGCTCGGCAGGACGCTTCTCCTTTGCAGTATTGTTATGGAGTGGGCTCTACCAGTCAGTCATCAACCTCATGGGGCTGCCCAGATCCGTGTGACCTCTCAGACTCAGGCGTAACCCCTCGGCAGAAGTGTATCTTACACTAGAAGGAATGAAGCAGTTCAGAAATGTCTTGCCGCCGTCGGACGGTCAGCTCTGCCACCCCAGGGTGCTGCCGTAGAAGCCGGGCAGGAAGGCACCCACATCCAGCTCCCTGGAGCATAGCTTCCCTTGGTGCCTGCTCACCAGGATGGCGTGGCTCGCAGAGCAGGGTGGGGGTGCCCTCTGCTACTCCCTGGGCGCTTCCGGGAAGGAGAGATGGATCAATCAAGGCCACCACACCAAGCCAGATCACACATGCTTCTCGGGGTCCCCCAAGCCTGCCATGAGAACACCACCTTTCCCAGTCCAGAATTCTGAAGCTCTCCTTATAGTAAGGGTAGAAAAACTATTTATTCAGTTAAATGGTAGAAATAAAGTCAAACCGCCTTACAGCTATCTATGTTCACATGCTGGGCGTGGTGGCATATGCCTTAGAGCCTGGGCTACCTAGAGAGACCGTTTAAATGAGTACATAGGTTCGTGTTATCAAGTCAATCAAATTCCACATGGTCTCTGCTGGATAAGGAATATGTGCCCTACAGTCATAGTGCCCTTCCCACACACCACATAGCGTTTCTGGTATTGTCTGCTGGGCTTTTTTTTTTTTTTTTTTTTTGGTTTTTCGAGACAGGGTTTCTCTGTGTAGCCCTGGCTGTCCTGGAACTCACTCTGTAGATCACGCTGGCCATGAACTCAAAAATCTGCCTGCCTCTGCTTCCCAAGTGCTGGGGTTACAGGCATGTGCCACCATTGCCTGGCGGGGCATCTTGTCCCTGTAAGTCAGGATCTAAAGAAGATTTGTGCATTGCTTCAATTGATGGATCTGTTTTTCTTTGATCTTAACCTTTCTTCTTCTCTCCCCATTTTTCTTCTCAATCGTTTATTTGTTGAAAGTTTACTAATTTGTCTTAGGTGAATTGTCTACATTCTGGCTCTGTCTAGTTGTCAGGGCTTAGTAATGAAGGTTTCTTAGCCCCTTTACCTCCGGCAGGCAAGCAGCTAGACTCCTGTCTACTCTTTGATTAGACTCGAGCCTCTGTCTAACATTTTTCTTTTTTATGGCTTTACTTTTTAAATTACCTAATGTATATTGTATATTTATTTAATGAGTATGTTGTAGCTGTCTTCAGACACACAAGAAGAAGGCATTGGATCCCATTACACAAGCCGTGCGCTACCATGTAGTTGCTGGGAATTGAACTCAGAACCTCTGGAAGAGGAGTCAGCGCTCTTAACCGTTGAGCCATCTCTCCAGCCCTTATGGTCTTATTTATACTTACCTATTAGTGTTCATGAGAGAGAACATGCATGTGGGTGCAGTACCTGTGGAGGCCGGAAGAGGGTGTCAGAGCCCCTGGGACTGGAGTCACAGGTGGGTGCTGGGAACTGAACTGAGGTCTCTGCAAGAACAATACATGTTCTCTTAGCCACAGACCATTTCTCTGGCTCCTCTTTTTAAATTTTAAAGACTTTATTTCGTTTTTACTTATGTGCGTGCGTGCGTGTGTGCGCGCGCGCGTGCACGCGCGCGTGCGTGTGCATCTGTGTGTTTGTGCATCCGTGGGTTTGCTCATGCACACATGCAGTACCCAGTGCAGTCAGGAGAAGGCAATAGATCACCCAGCGCTGCAGTTACAGGGAATCAAGAGTCACTTCATGTAGGTGCCAGGAACTGAACTCAGGTCCTTTGGAAGAACAATGTGTCTTGGTGGCTGAGCCATCTCTCTGGCCCCTTCTTCCCCTTCTTTTTTTCTTTTCTAACAAAATTATGTAACAAAACTGTGTCATAGGTAAGGCTGTTGATGTGGTTCAGTTGTGAGAGCAGTTACTTAGCAAGGCCCAGGGTTCAATCCCGAGGACTGGAAGTAGAGAAGTAAATAAATTCCTTTATATTTCCTCTCGTTTCTTCTTCTTCTTCTTTTTTTTCAAGCAAATTTTTTTCTAAATATTTATTTATTTTATGAGCACACTGTAGCTGTCTTCAGACATACCAGAAGAGTGTATTGGATTCTATTACAGATGAACCATGTGGTTGCTGGGAATTGAACTCAGGACCTCTGGAAGAGCAGTCAGTGCTCTTAACCCCTGAGCCATCTCTCCACCCCACCCCACCCCCGTTTCTTTTTTAATCTCTTCTCTGACCTCTCAGCTCCTCTCTACTGTACCCTTCTCCCCTATGTAAAGCTAAAGGGAAACCTTGGCATCTCCATGGTTAATTTACCTGGTTACTGCTAAGCCTGGGCCGGAATTCTCTCCATCTCTTTCTACAGAGCTCTTAGCCTTAGGCAGAGGTCCGTTGCACCTGCTGGGCCCTGTGGCTGGTGGGTGGCAGGCAACCTCGAGGGCTCATTCAGTGCGGTAAAAGGAATTTTGGAAACAAACAGGGAGTGAGTGGCCATCACTTTCTCCGCATCAGGAAAGCTAATTACAAACACACTGGGAACCCCCTGCCTCACTTAGGGTCTCCTGCCTGTCAGTCCGCTCTGGCCCTCACTCGGGACTAACTGGTTACAGGCAGGGGACGGCCCGTACCGCTGCCTCCTCACGCTCTGTCTTGCAGGTGCCTGTGCAGTCCTGGTTCGATGACATGACAGACACGGAGCTGTTGGACCTCATCCCGTTCTTCGAGGGCCTGAGCCGGGAAGACGACGTCTACAGCATGCTGCACAGACTCTGTAGCAGGTAGCCCTGGCCTCGGCCCATCTGCGCCTGCGCAGTCTGGAACCCCCGGGCCCAGGGGACGCGCCCAGCCGTGGCTCCCAGAGTGCGGCCTGAGAAGACTCCATGCTCTGGGCCACAGGGTGAATGTCACCATGCCTACCTGTTTTGTTTTGTTTTTTTTTTAAAGAACAGAAACAACTATTTTAAAGGAAAAAAAAACTCTTTTAATAGATTTCATAAACGGACTGCATTTTACCAGATTCGATTTTCTTAAAACATACCAAAAAGGAAAAACAAAAAAAGAAAAAAAAAACAAAAACAAAAACACTTTGATATCTCTCAACTTCCTTTCTACTGACTCCCCACCCCCCCTCCAAGTAGACAAGCCTGTCCTCTTGGCCTCCGTTTGGAACAGCTGACCCAACTCAAAATCTCTTCCCTACAGGATGAAGTGCCTTTTTGAATGTTATTTTAAGCCGAAAGTTAATTTTTTGTATACAGCCTATTTCCAAACATCTTTTAGTCTTTTACGGTCTTAGATACTTATTCTGAGAAGACAAACAGGACCGTTTTATAGACCCTGGTGGCCTGTGTGTGGCGGGGAGGATGTGGTCAGGTAGAACAGTGGGTCGAAGGAGCCTGCCTCTCAGCATGTGTGGCTGTCAGCCGTGGTATGCACAGAGTCTGGCTCCCTCTGACAGGACTTTTCTGCTGACTGTCATGGTCTCACGTCTGACCACTCCGGAATGTACCTGCCAATGGCCTAGAGCTTTACGAAAACAGCTGGTTCCTTTTATGACGGTTTCTGAGGTTATTAAAAATGTGTCTTGAGGTTGCATTTTTGCCCTCGGGAACTGACACTGTGTCTTCATCCAGTGTGCTTTCCCACGACTCCACACGTCTGTCCTTTGCTTGTTCTGTTGTCACTGGTTTGAGGAGAACAGTTACGGAAAACCCTGAAGCCCTTGGATCGCTGAAGTCCTTCCTTTCAGAAGCTGGGTACACGCGGTGCCAGGTGTTGGGACTTTGCTGCTACTGTGCTCCTGCCACCAAATGGGACTGACCAGAGGCTGTCACACTGTTCCTTAGCCACTGTGCCTATGCTTAGAAGACGCTCACCGCTCAGCTGCAGACTCAGACAGGGTCACACACAGGTGTCCCACCCCATCAAGCACGGCACCCTTCTTGGGCCCCGGCCACCACCAAGAATGCCGAAGGGTACAAAGGTTTAAAAACAAAACAACAACAACAAAAACCTGAAGGGCCAAAGCACCGCTCAGGTGCTGTATCCACTTCACACTGCAGCCAACGTCAGAGCCTAAGATGGAACTCACCGATCTCGCTCGAGAACCCGTGGCCTCAATCAGCCGCCACGCTGATGTGGCTCAAGTCTGCCTCAGCCTCTTTGGAAGCACAGCCTCTTCAAGCCAAGGGTTGGAGAAGCTGCCTTGATGCGAGACTCATCTCTCCAAACCAGGGAGAAGGGCTTCTCCCTGGAGCCTGGGGGTCTCTTCCCACCCATTCCCAGTTTGGTATTTAATCTGTGTCACATCGATCTTCTGAAGAACAAACAGAGCCCTCTGTGTTGGCACCAATGCCTTAGTCCGCTGTGGGTCGGGCCTCAGCCAGAATTCTGCTGGGAGTCACTGGCATTGACAAAATTTAAAGTCAGGGGTCAAACTTAAAAAAAAAAAAATGGGTTTTTCTTTCATTCACAAAATAATGAAACCAGCTACTAGGCCTGTCTTCCCACAGCGCTTGGTCTGGAGATCAGAGCAGAAATATGTCAGGGTCATTCAGATCACCTGACTGAGTGTTCCAAACCCAGCAAGCCCCTTGCCAATTAAAATAAAACTGCCCCTTTGGTAAGCATTTCCACAGGTAACGACACACCTGCTGTAAACCCTCATGGAAAACCAGTCATTAACGATCCCTCTGCCTTAAGTGTCTTGGGTGTTTCAGAGTCTGCCACGTGTTGGCTTCCTCACAGAAAGAGGCCCGGATAGAACCTCAGATTTTTTTTTGCCTGTGCCTCTTTGTGTCGGTGTCACGGGGCCTTATTTGAAAGGAGGGGCAGAATGGACTGAAATTCCAGAATATTTCAGGGGAAGTGAGCCTAGAAATAGTGCTCTACTTCAGACAGGTTCGAGGCCAACCCTTGGCCTTACAGTCCCAGGGCTGCATGTACCCATGCACCCCGGGAAGGGCTTCCTGGTGGGGAGCCCTGGTCTTGCCACCACACACATGGAATGTCTTGGGTGGGTGGCAGAGTTTCTGAGGGTTCTGAAATCTGCACCTTTTCTGACCAAGCTCCAAAAAAATGCCAATGTTTCTTTCCTTTTTTTAAAAAAAAAAAATCCCCTTTATGTACATAATTGAAAAAAATCTATATTTTTAATCAGTTACGTGTAAATGAAGCAATAGAACTCTAACAAGGCCAAGAAAGGAGATGAATGTTCGAGGTTTATTTTCTTAAGGTAAATACGGGTATTGCTTTTAATTGTGAGTTTATTAAAACTTGGGCTTGAAAACCTATCAGCCACTTCTCTGTGCCATATCCTTCCCACATTACCAAAACACTCCATCTCCTTAGCCAAAAGAAACATCTGACCTCCCAAGTCCTATGACCCCCTCAGCTCCAGGTTAGGACCCGTCTCTTAGACAAGTGCTTTTGATGCGAAGGTCTAGGACAGGGTGGTTTGGGTTGCTGGACTCCAGCCTACACCCTCTGCTTGACCTCAAGTGGGGGGCTTCCTGGGCACACCTGACCCCTGAGGATGTTAATGTCTTGTCTTCCATTTGTTCTGGAATCCTCCGTGTTGGTCTGCACTGTTTGTCAACAATACCTTTTTGTATCTTAATCACACCACCTGTCCCTGGTGGCAGTGGGTGGCGATTCCTCTGACACAGTGCAATGTGGTGAGGTGGCTTTGGGGGCATGAGGACGTCCACGTGACACTAACTCGTCACAGCCACAGCCTTTGAAGTTAGGGGTACGAAAATAAAACCTGTAAGTGCGTAGGGCCTGGCAGCTTTTCACAACCCTGTATTTCAAAGATGGCTTTCTAATAAAATCCAGAAACACAGCCCTGTTGGTCAAACACTCGTGACGTTTTGTGCCTCTGCTTCTAATGGTGCTGTGCGGGACAGCTGGCAGCCAGGGTCTGAGAAGAGCCTATGGCCTACTGTGCTTCCCTGCGCAAACTTGCTGGCGGCTGCCTCTGTTCCTGTTTTCCTGTCTATCCCTGGAGTTGCCCTGAGGTTAGGTACCCCCCAGGTGACGTCGGTGCCTGGGGAGTTGCGGCTCTCCGCTGGACGTTTGTGCCGTTCCAGTGCCACTTGGGAAATACCACATGTTGGAAAGAGCACCATGCTCGGGGCAAGTATTGTCAATCAGTGATTTCCCTCCTGCCAAAAATAAACTCGTCAAACTGCACCGACTCGTGCGTGCGTGGTTGACCTGCTTCTCCGGAGGTGTGGCCTCTCCTCCCGGTCTTTTCCCCCTGCATACCTTCCTGTTGACTCCTTGAACCCTGATGGTCCCAGCTAGCAAACAGAGCCAGAGCCCGGTGCCAGGGTCCTTGACGCCCGGGAAAGCTAGAAAACCACCGAACCCACCTCCTCGGCGGTAACTTGCAAAGCGGCCACTGCTCGACCCTTGGGTCCTCCAGGCAAGGGTTGTTGTTGCGGGAAATATTTAAAAAGCCGACCTGCCATCTCTCTTGACCACCAGGCCACGGTCCTGGTCCCGCTTTGGTATCGGCACAGGCAGTTTACAACAGTGTGTCCCGGCAGGGTCCCGCTCTGCATGACCCTCGCTCCCCCGCAGCCCTGCTGACCTGGCCTTTTCTCCAGCGGGGGTCCTGCGGCATCTAGCTCACCTGCCCACACATCCCATGGTCTGCCACCTCTCACCTCAATTACCTGGTAGAAACATGACTCTTAAGGCTTATTTAGTTAGCCAATTAGATTTATGTATATTATAATCACAATTTACAAGATGCCGATACAATAATTTAAGAGCCAATTGATAGTGATAAAAGCTTTATCCCGCAGGGCGTGGTGGCGCACACCTGTAATCCCAGCACCTGGGAGGCAGTGGCAGGTGGATTTCTGAGTTCAAGGCCAGCCTGGTCTACAGAGTGAGTTCCAGGACAGCCAAGGCTACACAGAGAAACCCTGTCTCGAAAAACAAACAAACAAACAAACAAATGCTTTATCCCAATATTTCTAGCCTTATTTTAAAAAAACTACTTAGCTATGTTGGCTAGTAGATGTCACACAGTTTCCACATCTGAAGTTATCTCCATTCCTTTCTCCTCCTGCAACTTCTAAAACTCCCCCAACTCCTAGCTCCGCCTCTCCTTTCCTGTCCAATCACGGGCCTTCCACTGCCCTAATATGATTGGACATGGGAAATCAACAGGCTGTGACTCCACCCATCCATAAGGACTCCAGCCCTACCAGAAGGCTGCCATGTGGACGCTGGCCTGGGACTAATGTTAGGATACTAACATTTTATTTCCATATTTCCAGCCTCACCAACCCAGGGCACTATATATATATATATATATATATATATATATATATATATATATATATATATATATATATATATATATATATATATCATCCCAGGAGACCTAATATTTCCTCAGAGATAAACTCTAACTCTCCACTACTAGTCTGTGGTGCACCCAGGGTACGTGCCCTTCACAGCAGAACTGCTGAGAACATGGAAAAGCATCCCTTCGACCTAACCTGGCTCTGACAGACCCCACCCCATTTTGTCTTTGCTTCCCTTTGCTCCCCAGTCCTTTCTTCTCTCACCTCCGCCCCAAGCCCAGCTTTGTGATACTGTGTATCTCTGTAAACACTTGGCTTGTGGCAGCCCTGGGGTTCAGATGCCTAGTGATGGCCCTGAACAGGCAGGTGAGGAGAGTCACAGAGAGGACACTTGACTGGGACTTGGACTCACTGAGATGCCCTCTTATTTGTGGTCTGTCTTTCTGCAGACAAAAGAATTGGAGGGTAGGAAGGACAGCCTGGGACCCGTAGCCTGCTGGCATGAGTGTGTGGATATGCAGTACCTGCCTGCGGGCTGGTGGTGGGGTCCCGGGAGTACCCAGAAAGGCTTGCAGGCCGTTTCCCCTTTGCTGGAGATAGCTACCAGTCAACAGGGTGCTCAAAACCCAGAACCTCTCACTCAGGGGGCACCAGGCTAAACCCCAGAGCCAGCTGGCTGCTCAGCCGGTGAGGCAAGCAAGCAGCCCCTTCCCCCAACATTTCCAACCAAACCCCCAGTGGTTACACTGAGAATCACTGAGGGAGGGAGGGAGGGTGTATCCCTCAGCCAGGCCTCCCCACCCCACACACCACCTGGGGACTCAATTTGTATTTGGTTTTGGAGACAGGATTTCTCTGTGCAGCCCCCTCACAGAGATCCATCTGCCTTTGCCTCCCAAGTACTGAGAATTAAAAGTTTTGTTACACCTGGAGGCTCACAAAGGTACCAAACCTTGATGGGTAACAACTCAGGGGATGAGAGTACTTGCTGAGTCAGGAGGTCCTGAGTTTGAAACCCCAGCTTCGAAAGCAAACATGAGAGTCTGAGTTTGATCCCTAGAATACACAGACGAGACACCAGGCGTGGTGGCACACACAATCTCAGACCTGGGGCAGCAGAGCCTGGTGGGCTCCCCGGGACTCATGGGCCATTCATCCTAGCCCACCTAGTTGGTAAGCTCTAGGCCAAGAGAGACCTTGTCCAAAGGAGGTGGGTAGCATCCTCAGGATGGCTTTCCAGCCTCGTGTGTGTGTGTGTGTGTGTGTGTGTGTGTGTGTGTGTGTGTGTGTGGTATGTACACACGCACCCACACACAAATGTGTACATACACACCAACACATGCAGACAGAAACAGGCAGGCTTCTCAAGGCCACCCTGCCTGCTTCAGCTCAGACCTCTCAGGATGGGAGCCTTCCTTCCAACTCCACTCCAGATGACTCCATGTGCAGCCAGGGCTGGGAGCTGCTGACAAGCTACAAGGGCCCAGAACCATTCAGGGCCTGGTACCCACTGAGCACGGTGGCCGTGAGCGAGGCTTGAAGAGTTGACTACAGTGTTCTTTGAAAAATGCTTCATATGTGTTCATTGCTACAAAAGACCCTGTAAAGGCACAGAGAGTGCCCTTCTTGGGCTGGGGGCCTCTGCAAGGCAGGAGCAATGGCGGTCCTGGGTGGGTATCCTGGTTGAGGGGCCAGAGCAGGGTTTCTCTGTGTAGCCCTGGCTGTCCTGGAACTCACTCTGTAGACCAGGCTGGCCTCGAACTCAGAAATCTGCCTGCCTCTGCCTCCCAAGTGCTGGGATTAAAGGCTTGTGCCACCTTTAAGGCTGTTAAAGTTTAACACTAATAGTTCAACACTGTTGCTCTTGCAGGACTGGTTTCTAGGTCGCTTATGTGGCTCACAACCTGTAACTCCAGTCCTAGGGCCAGTGCCCTTTTCTGGCCTCTGTGAGGACCAGGCACATACACGATGCACAGACATAAACAGGCATCCGCGCATACAGATAAAAGAAGTAAGTTTGTAAGCCCTGGTTAGGTGAATCAAACGGGAGCCCAGGTCATCTGCCAGGAACAGAACCTAGCTCTCTTGCATCAAAGGTGGGACAGTGTTCTTCCCCAGGCTGCTGTCCTGGCTACGTCCTGATGGACATATTCCTCACACCACTCTCAGCAAAGTAGTGGTGAGGCTGTGTGCATCGCAGGGGCCTGTGATTCATCTGTCCAGGGTACCTTAGAGTTCCCCTAAGACCCACAGGACATGATTCCCGGGTGCTATCCGCCTTGGGGACTGAATCACTTCTACTCTCTTGTTCTGGAGCTAGATGTGGGGACCCGGCACTGTACAGCCGGTCCACAGCAAGAGGTCGGAGGGGAAGGAACAGGACCAGGCTCTCCAAGGACTCTTAAGATGTCAGCAGGACCACAGTCAGATGATTCTCCTCTCCCCACCCACCCCCCACCACCCACCCCCCACCCCCCACCCCCCACCCCAATTACAGCCTGAGAGAGACTAGGTAGGTGGGGCAGGGGTATAGGGGTGGGGCCTACTTGGGGCTACTCCCTCAGCTAAGTCAATATTGATATGGAAAACATAGGAGAGGGGTTGGGAATTTAGCTCAGTGGTAGAAGGCTCGCCTAGCAAGCACAAGGCCCTGAGTTCAGTCCTCAGCTCTGAAACACACACACACACACACACACACACACACACACACACAGGAGATAAGTGGGCAAAAATATAGTAGCCCCAAATCCCTGGGAACCTACAGTTTAGGGTTGTATGGCTGCCTGGGTCACAGACGTAATGGAATGAGGAACTCACCAGGCAGGCCCAGCTCAGTCAGACTCCAACTAACAGCCAAGGACTAAGGATTAGGGTGGGTATGTCTATGAGGGAAGATGACCAGGCAGAGTGAATAGACCAGAACCCCGGTCTTGCTCTAGGGAAGGAAAGGAGGGAGGGAGGGAGGGAGAGAGAGAGAACCCTGTACCCTCAATATTGAAGTATCTGTGAGCCCCGCCCCCCTTGGTCTCAGTCTCCTCTCTGCCATAGGTGTAATGTCCACAGCAAGGATGATCCAAGCCAGACATCAAGGGTCAGGTTCTAGTCTGTGTGCCATTTCTGCAGGCTCTGCCTCCAAAGTTGGGGGGTGCAGGAGGGTAGGTGGTTTTGACCAGGCAGTGTCATCTGGGTCCTAGAAACACAAACTTTTATGGAGAGGGACTTTTGGGGAAACTTTGTCTTAGACACCATGACCAAGGCAACTCTTATAAGGACAACATTTAATTAGGGCTGGCTTACAGATTCAGAAGTTCAGTCCATTATCATCAATGCAGGAGCATGGCAGCATCCAGGCAGGCACGGTGCAGGAGAGCTGAGGGTTCTACATCTTCATCTGAAGGCTGCTAGCAGAATACTGGCTTCCAGACAAGTAGGGCTGGGGTATTAAAGCCCATGCCCACAGTAACACACCTACTCCAACAAGGCCACACCTCCTAATAGTGCTACTCCCTGGGCCGAGCATATACAAACCATCACCTTGTAACTACCATTAAATTGCTGGAGCTGGTTTGTGCTAGGTGAGTATACTTCCCAAACTAGGGGCTTGAAGGGTATCACCCACTGGGAAAGAAATGTCAGCTCATTACATACATACATATATATATATATATATATATATACACACACACACATACATACAGTTTTTTCCAAGCCAGGGTTTCTTTGTGTACCCCTAACTGTCCTGGACTCACTTTGTAGACCAGGCTGGCCTTAAATTCACATAGATCCACCTGCCTCTACCTCCCAAATGCTGGGATTAAAGGCCTGTGCTGACTGGTTGTCCGCTCATTTTTTTTTTAAAGAGCCTAAGAAATGACCCTAAAGTCATTCACCAGGGGGCGCCAGAGCAGGGCCAGAGACCGACTGTGGAGAAAATTCAGGCCCTGCTTCCATACGGTACACAAGCCTGCTTGCACACACAGATACATAGAGACATGCATTTACACATATACACAGACACACACACACACACACTGTGGGACCACAGTAACTGCAGTATGTCAGCCACCATTCTTAAAGACACAGCATTGACAAAGTCTCACTCTCAACAGGTCCACGGTCCACCTGGGCATGCAGAAGGATCCAATCAACAGTTTCCAGTTGAGGCCATGAAGCAGGAAGTAGCAAATGACTGGGGTAGAGGCTGCTTCCGGGTGGGCAGTGGGATTTCAGCTAAGACCTAGATTCAGAAGGAACAGAGATGAGCCCTGGGGAGGCAGAACATGGGAAGTGACACCTGGAAGATAAGCGGCAGGAAGAAACAGAGCAAAATGAGCTGGGTGCCTTCAAGCTACAGAAAGGACACATCCTAGAATCATGAGCAATGGAGGGCATGGCCAGATATGCAGCTTGAGGGCAGGGGCAGGTATGAAAACGAAGGATGTGGCCAGAAATGTAGCTGGAGGGCGTGGCCAGGTATGAAAACGAAGGGCATGGCCAGATATGCAGCTGGAGGGCGTGGCCAGATATGCTGCTTGAGGGTGGTTCCGGGTAATGTGGGCCTCGTTGTAGGTCTAAAGGCAGGCACTCACTTGGGGACAAAGAGTTGGTGAGAGAGATGCAGAGAGAGATGCCTCCCTGAAGCTGGTCAAAATAGGGACAGAAAGTGATGACGAAAAAGAAAGGGCAATGGGGGAGCATTGCGTATGAGTATACAGAGTTTACAGAGTTTTACTTCTAGTTTTATTCTCTAATTATGCACGTGTGTGTGTCCCTGTGTTTGTAAGTGTATATGTGTGTATGGTGTGTGTGAGAGTGTGTGTGTGTGCCTGTGTTTGTGTGTGTATGTGTATATGTGTGTATGTGATTTGTGTATGTGTCTGAGAGTCTACCTGTGTGTGATGTGTGTGTCTAAGTGTATGTATGTGAGTATGTGTGTGTGTGTGTCTGTGAGTGTGTGTGTACCTATGTGTGGTATGTATATGTGTGTGTCTGTGTGTATGTGTGTGGGTATGCTTGTGTGAGTATGTGTGTATGTGGTGTATGCATGTGTGTGTATGTGCATGTATGTGTGTGTGTGTGTGTGTGTGTGTGCATTTGTGTGTCTGTGTCTGTTTGGCAGGAATCAGGGACAGGGATGTTGGCACGTTCACAGGGGTAGTTGCCCTTTCAGAGGCCAGAGGCTGGCATCCAGATGTCCTCAGTCATGTCTCCAGGTTACTTTTGAGATAGCGTCTCCATGCCACAGAGCTAGACACTTAAAGATGTAGGGTGATGCATACCTTTAATCCCAGCACTCAGGAGGCAGAGGTTGTCGGTTCTCTTTGAGTGGGAGGTCGGACTGGTCGACACAGTAAGACTCCATCTCACAAAGCAAAACAACAAGAAACTGTGAGGTGGTAAATTGTTTTGTTTTACTTCCTGAGACAGGGTCCCACTCTGTAGCCCACACTGGCCTGGACCTTGCAATCAATCCTTCTGCCTCTACCTCCGTGGTGCTGTCATTATAGGTGGGTGCCTCTATGCCTAGCCCTAGGATGATTTTAAAATTTCTAATTAATAAAACTAATAATTTTAAGTGGTCTCTGTGAATTCCAGGCCAGCCTGGTCTACAAAGCAAGTCCAGGTATCCTGGAACTTGCTTATTTGTTTTGATTTGTTTTTTTTTTTTCTTTCCCCCAAGATGGAGTTTCTCTATATAGTCCTGGCTGTCCTAGAACTCACTTTGTAGACCAGGCTGGCCTCAGACTCACAGATATCCACTGACCCTTGCCTCCTGATTGCTAGGATTAAAGGTGTGCTACACCACTTCCTGGCTTATTATTTTAATGCAGTAAGTTTAAGATTCCATACAAGAACACAAGGTATTTTGATGATGTTCCGCCCCTACCCAACTGCCTAACTCCTTCCCAGCCCCCTGCCACACCCTCAGGCTCCAGGAGAGTGACAGATTTGAAGTACTCAGTTATCTATCAAAACTGCAGGTTCCACAGACATGGATTTGATTAACTTGAATAAACCACTGGAGGGAAAGTTATGATTACTGAACATAGACTGTTTTCCTTGTCTGTCCCCTGGGTGTGACAACCATGCACAACATTACGTTGTTTTCAGTAAATGGCCTAGATATGATTGAGAATAGAGGGAAGGCTGAGGGGGCCGTGCATAACCACGAGCTCATCATCCTAATGACCGGCTTGAGCGAACTTCCATTTTGATATCCGTGGGGGATCAGGATTAGTCTCCCTGCAGATATCAAGTCATGGTGGTGTTTTGCCATAAGTTATAAAACTACGGGAGGGGCCCTGGAAGGGGACATGCTGGCACACTCCTGTAATCGCAGCATTCTGAAGCGAAGCAGAAGGATTGCCACAAGTATGAAGCTAACCTGGGCTATGTAGAGAAACCTTGTCTCAAAGGGGAAAGGGGAGGGAGGAAGGGAGGGAGGGAGGGAGGGAGGGAGGGAGGGGAATGAACCAGGCCTGAAGGTAAACTGTGATCACAGTATTTGAGAAGGATAATCAGTTACTAGTTCATGGTCATCCTCAGCTGTTCAAGGAGTTTATAACTTGAGTTAAATCCATTGGGACCTACATAGTGGAAGGAGGAAACCAGCCTACAAGTGACGCTCTGGTCTCCATACTCCACATGACTTGTGCAGAAGCACATGCTCAGTCTCTGTCTCTCTGTCTCTGTCTCTCTGTCTCTGTCTCTGTCTCTCTCTCTCTCTCTCTCTCTCTCTCTCTCTCTCACACACACACACACACACACACACACACACTGTAATAAATAAATAAATCCAAGAACAACAAAAACCGTAACCCAAGCCCCTCTGGCGGCTGTGAGGAGGAAGGTGTAGGACCAAGGAGGCCGAGGCAGAGAGAGGGTGACTCATGCCACCGACTGGCTGCAGCTGGTTCCAGAGCAGGGCAGTGGGCAGGAAGCAATGTGACTAACTACCCAGCCCAGGGACAAGACCGTGCCTAGGTGTGGGGACATGGGACGAGAGAGGAGAGAAGAGAGGCAGGGGAGGTTCTGGTGGCCTTTCAACCTTGGGCCTGGAACTTGCAAAAAAGTAGACAGTGGAGAGGGGCTGAGACCTGGGCTGTGTGCACCCTGACTTTTAGAGACCCCAGAGGAGACAGAGGGAGAGAGGGGAAGGGGGAGCTGTTATTGGAACTGGCCGCCGCTGGCCACATGGAAGTGAGGGAACAGAAGGCAGCAGATTGGGAAAGGGGAAAGGGAGGGGATGGAGACACAGGACACTGGGACGGGGTGGGGGAGGAACAGGTGACCAAGTGTCACCACGCTCACAGGAGATATGGCATGCTATGGCTACTGTGAGCCAGACATAGGACTAACCAAGTTCCTCGTGACACAGGCATCCTTCACACATAGCTAACCCACAACTGGGTCTGTCGCGTATGTCCATCTGCCATTCCAACACTCAGTAGGCTGAGGCAGGAGTATTGTGAGTTTCAGGCCAGCCTGGGCTATACAGTGCGACACTGTCTAACCAAAACAAAGCAAAATAAACACGCGCTAGCGCGTGCACACATACACACTGGGCCCAGGCTGGCCCAGAGTTCCTGGAGTGTCCAGCCCTGAGCCATGGAACTTTGTAAGTGAAGATTCCACTCCAGAGAGGGGTCTTGCAGACAGTGGGCAGGCAGGTTCTAGTGGTGTCGAGGGGAAAGGCATGTGCCGTTGGCACTGGCTGGGACTGGGCTGTCTGTGCTGTGACTGGCAGAAGGTAAAGGGAAGTTGTGTCCAGCGTTTGTTTTCCTATCCCACAATCAGGAGTAACAGAGGGGCAGCAGTGTGGAAGGGATCTCCTTGCTGCAGACTCCACCGGCCTCTCCCACGATGGGTATCAGGCTCCCCTGGGACAGCTGTGCTGGGCAGCCAGCCGAGATGGGAGGTGGGGTCAGAAATTCTGGGAGGCAGCCCCGGGCTTTTCCTCTACCTCCTAAAACAACCTCCATATCCTTTGACTCACTGTGGTGGTCTGAACCCATGAATCCAAAGGAGCCCAGCCCCACCCCACCCCGGGGCGGGGGGGGGGGGGTCGGTTGGCAATTCGAGCCCCCAGATGAGAAATCAGTATGTTCCACAGCCCAGCTCAGCCCAGCTCAGGCCTCTACCCCTCGCCTTCTCTGCCCACTGGTACCGAAGAAGTTGCCTATCAGGCCACGGGAAGGGGGCTGTTTCCCAGACGGCTTGGTCAATATTTATTGACTGACTAACTTTGAATGCCCAGTCCAGTACATGCTGCCGGGGTGTGTCCTGCAAGGCGGGACCGGGGATTGAGTTACAGTTCAGAGGGAGGGGCCAAGTACTGCCCACAAGCTGAGTAAGGAAGGTGCAGAGGCAGTTCCCAGAAGGTAGGCCCGGGCTGGGGGTGGGGTGGGGGACCCGGTAGGGGGGTTGCTGGGGACGCAGGGGGAAGGCATGGAAATTCCAGGGCTCGGGGTCACACAGCGGCGCGGCGGAGGAAGGCTGGCAGGGTTGAGGGCAGCCCCACGGTGAGAACGCTGGCAATGTGCGCGTGGGTGGAGGAGGATCACTGTGGCAGGTGAGCGTGAGAGGAGGAAGCGGCCGGCAAGTTTTGCGTGGGTGGGCTCTCGGTCACCTCCAGAGTCAGTTCCCCTGACCACGACCCTCCTCCATAGGGAGGGCTATGCCCTCCCGCCCTCCTTTCCTGGAAGTTAAGCAAAGGAATGCCGAGGTCTACCCTCAGGTACCTAGGGAAGAGAGATGTACAGGAGCAAGGGTTGGCTGGAAGGGAGAAGGGTCACCTGAAGGAAGGAGACAGCAGCCTGGCCTCAGGTGAAACTGGGAGCCCAGCACAGTGGGTTAGAGCCCCTGCCGGGAGAGATAGGGAAGGAAGCCAGTGTCAGAGGGAAAGATTCCCCTGGGAAGAAGAGAAGGCTTGTAGGAGGGCGGGTGTGTGTGTGTGTGTGTGTGTGTGTGTGTGAGATGGCGTCAACATGGGGGAGATGCTGGTAAAGGGGGACATACATGGACCACAGGTGTCTTCGTGGGAAGAGAAGGAATCTCTGGGGGAGGGGAGGAAACGCAGAGTGTAAGGTCCCTGTAAGTGTAAAGGGACCCCTTGCTTTTAAGTTCTCTCACCTCCTCTAACAAGAGGGATGCGGGCTCAGCTCCAGCTCGACTCTCCAGGCTGTGGGTATTGGGACACCTTCCCAACCACCCCTGGGATGCTGCTGCCTCTCTCTGAGAATCCAGGCTAGAAACTGCTTCCAGCTGCCAAGACACCCTCCTCGCCCTCTGTGGCCCTGAAGTTGGACGGTGTCCTTCCCACTCTGCTGTGGCCCTTAGAGCTACAAGGCCATTGCCTTCTGGCTCTGTGCCTCGGGTCTCTGTCTGTCTGCGTCCCTGATCATTCTCCTGTAAGCTGGCTTTGCATATAGACTCAGTGTCCTTGCTGAAGGGTCCTGTTGCACGTCACTGTACCCACCACGGTGTGCCATGCTCTCTGTTGCTAGAAAGGACCATTGCGTGACCACTATGCCTGTCCGTCATGGGTGTCATTGTCACACACTGACCTCAACTAGAGGTGCTGCTGGCACACCTGGTGACTCCCTCAGTCAATCAACAACTATCTGTGGACTCATTCTGCTCCATCGGGAGACCCACGCCAGCAGCACACAAGGTCTCCCATCACTGCCCCAGCCCACAGCCTCTTGTACTGTGACTCAGGGTGGACAGTCCCCTGCCCCACCTCCTTTCCAGGCCACCTTGTCCTGAGCCCCGCCCTCAGGGGCCCTAAACAAAGGAGTAAAGAATTCGAGGCGCCTGTGGTTCTGTAACTCTTACCTTGCCAAGCCCTCTCACCCACCGCCTGCGTCTGCGTCTGCGGGGCAGCTGATCTGGGGGTGTTCTTGCTACTGATAGAGTAGGGCCAGATGCTCGAGTAAGAGAAAGGACATCAGTCACTGCTGCACCAGGGCCACCCACTTGAGAGACTCAGAATCCCGGGGAATGTGTCTGCTCAGTGAGCTGCCAGGACTTCAGTTAGATGTGGGAAATAGCATTGAAGAAAAACCAACCAAATACTTCAACTACACGCCCGTCCAACTCAGGGTTGTTTGCAGTCTTCCAAAGGGCTGGGCAGTGAGGTGATACCACAGTGATAACAGAAAGCACCCACTCCCAGTCCACACAGCAACCCCCCCCCCCCCGCGCGCCCATCCCCACAGCCCCCTGCGCCCATCCCCACAGCCCCCTGCACCCCATCCCCACACTCAGAATTACAGAGCACTGCAGAGCCTGTGTGTGTAGAGTTCAGTCTTTCAAGGCTGGATCAGGAAGGCCTATGATTCATTGACCCAACCTTCTCAGGTCACCTGAGTCTGCCGCCTGCTGCAGAATCCCTCACAGTTCTATGCAGTCTCGTCCTGAGTTGACAGAGCTTTTGTCTTGTTTGTGAAGCCTGTAAAGCCAGTGGCAGTTTTCGATCTAGATCTCTCTCAACAGTTCCCCCCTCCCCCCTCCCCGTGTGTGAGCTCTGCTTTTATTCCAGGTGCTGGCATGCTGGCACAGCTGTCCTGGCTACAGAGCAGGCCAGCACCTCTGTCTAGGCGTCTGCAAAGCTTTGTCCACTTATGGTGCCTGTCCCTGTCTAGGGAAAATGGTTCCCTCTGTGTTAATGTTATCAGAACTTTGTGGGGCAGATACTAGATCCTGGTCGCTCACAGGCCTGCAAGCTGCACTTAGCCAAGCATGCCCATTGCCTCAACCATAGATATCCAAGCTCACCACACTAACTACAGACACCCAAGATCACCACACTAACCACAGACACCCAAGTTCACCACACTAACTAACCATAGATACCCAAGCTCACCACACTAACCATAGACACCCAAGATCACCACACTAAGCACAGACACCCAAGATCACCACACTAACCATAGACACCCAAGATCACCACACTAACCACAGGCACCCAAGATCACCACACTAACTAACCATAGACACCCAAACTCACCACACTAACCACAAACACCCAAGATCACCACACTAACCATAGACACCCAAACTCACCACACTAACTAACCATAGGCACCCAAGCTCACCACACTAACTAACCATAGGCACCCAAGCTCACCACACTAACTAACCATAGGCACCCAAGCTCACCATACTAACTAACCAAACACACCATAATAGAAAGCATCAAAAGGAAATGTGACCAATGTGGCCACAATGATAAAAGAAACAAACCATGCAGTGAGCCCCACCCCAAGTCCGGCTGTGAGGTTGAGGGTTAAGTGGAGGGCTCAGGTGTGCTCAGAGTGTGCTCCTGCCCATCACGGACCTACCAATTTGCTTTGCTCCATTGTCTGTCCTGCAAGGTGGCCTCGCACCTGCAGAACTGTGCGAAAGTTCTCTTTGGGATACAGATGCTTCCTCCGGCCAATGCCAGGGCTGCAGCCTTTCCCTCCCTCCAGAATGAAATTCCTGAGGATGTGCCAATTGGGAGGGGATGTCCATCAATGAGGGGGGGGGACACAAGGTGCCTCTCTGGAATACCTTCACTCATTGCAGGGTGGTTATGACCCAGTCGATCACAGAACTTCCTCCTCCTCCTCCTCCTCCTCCTCCTCCTCCTCCTCCTCCTCCTCCTCCTCCTCCTCCTCCTCCTCTTCCTCCTCCTCCTTTAGAACCACGCTCTGTCTACATATGTTCTATAGAGCCTGATTCTCACATGGGACCTCATGTCTGTTTAGGGAGCTTTCTCTCTTT
This sequence comes from Apodemus sylvaticus, assembly GCF_947179515.1. Lineage (NCBI taxonomy): Eukaryota > Metazoa > Chordata > Mammalia > Rodentia > Muridae > Apodemus > Apodemus sylvaticus. Next base: position 5,079,892 of record NC_067478.1, on the reverse strand, counting down.
GCCTGTCTGAATTTACCTGGGTAGAAGGCCTTTCAGTTTGTTCCAATAGAGAGTTTCTCACCGAAGGGGGTGTAGACCATACACATGTCTCTGTACAAACAGGGAACTTATCCCTGTTTGTAGAGTTTCTACCTGTCTGTAGGCTCCTGCTTGCTTGTGGGCCCGTGGACAGGGCCCATCCCTCCTGACAGAGCCCCGACCATCTCCAAACTGACCTACATGCCAGCCCTTATTTGCAGGACCTGGGCCCCTCACAGAACCCAGCCTTGCTTCATAACCCTCCTTGTGTCTGAAGGCTTTGTGCTTGTGCATAGCACTGGCTTCCCTGTGGCTCGGCCCACAGCTGCATGCCTCTCTGGAAAAGATGGCGCTGTTGACAGACCCGGTCTGCAGAGCCTCTGCAGGCTTACACAGCGTCTACACTTCTGCAAACTTCCTGATCCCAGCTACGGGACTTGGTGCCTGCTCTGCTTTTCCTGACCTGTTCCCACCGCCCTGTCTGGGGCATTTAGTCTATTTGCTGAAGACACCCTGCATAAGAAGTTCCAGTGGTGTCTACAGAACTTTTCCAGACTTTAATCACCGGTCTAGGGGGCCTTTCTGTGGTGTCTCCCTCCTGCAGAGCCTTGTGTGTTGGTGTGCTTGTCCATAGCTTCAGACTCTGCCCCTTCTGCAGAGTCCTTTCTTAGCCACATTAGCACGGCCTTGCCCAGGCAGAGCTCCTCGGTGCCCACAGAGCCCACACATGTTTGCAGAGCCTCTTTCTCAGCTGCCAGTCTTTGCCTCTTTGCCAGGCCTGTCTGACCTTCCTTGGGTAGCGCCTGGGTCTCTCCACAGCTATCTTTGTATATGTGGAAAGGGCACATATACAAAGTTCTTCCTTGTATACATGGAAGGACTGTTTGAAGGACTACTCTCTCTCTCTCTCTCTCTGGGGCCCTTGAGTCGCCCCATGCTTTGCCAGCCTCTGGAAGGCATGCCGGTTTACAAAACCCCCACCTCCGAAGCCCGCTGCACGGTGCAGACTCTGTGTCTACTTATATACTCTGTTTCCAACTTTGTCAGACTTTTGTGCAGTTGCTGCCTTTCCCTTGGAGTCAGAACCTGTCTGTCTGTACAACATTGAGCCCCATTTCAAGAATTCACCACCTTTTTTCAGAGTCTGCCCCTGCTGACAGGATTGGTTCCTTTTATAAGAGTCTAATTTAGCACTATCTGCAGTGACTGTCCCTGAGTCTGCAGGCCTTGGGTCTGTCTAGAATCTGTCTGCATGTTTCTTTTTTTCCTTTTGAATTTTTTGACAAAGTCTCCTCTAACCCTCAACTGCATTCTATAGCTGAGAATGACCTTGAACCTCTCATCCCCCTGCCTCCACCTCCTGGGTGCTGGGATTAAAGCCATGCACTACCATACCAAGTTCTATGTGGTGCTAGGGGTCAAAGCCAGGGCTTTATGCATGCTGGGCAAGCATTCTACCAGCTTAACTACACCTCCAGCCCTTTGTGGCCAGTTTCTGACTCTGTCTAAAATGTTGCTACTAGCAGAAGAACCGCTCTTGGTCTGATCAGAGAGCTCTGCCTGTAGTAAGTTTTCCCACAGACGAACCAGGTCTCTGTATGCCCATCCATTGTGCCAGTCCTGGTTTGCTGAAGTTGCACATTTAATAACAATTACATTCTATGATGAGGGTACTTCCTCCAAAGCACCTTCATTTCTTCCAAAGAGCTTTAGGTGTCAGGGAGAATTCTCACTTAGAGCCCATGACACAGGTGGCCAGAGGTTGACCTCTGACCTGTGAACTCTGAACTCTGGCTCTCCTTCTTTGACTCTCCATTGCTCCTGCCTAGCCCAGGATGGACATCAGCCAGGATCTTCCAGTCATTGACAGCCACAGAGCCCTGCAAATATGGATCACTGAGGTGAGATGATCCTGTACCAGATGGCACAGCCTGTGACTTGGAAAAGTGTCATCAGCCCCTCCCGTCTCCGTCTAGAGCTCCCTCCTTTACCCTACCTCATGGGTAGAGGCCTCCAGCTTGCTATTTGCCAACCTCTTCTCTCAGAACCTAAAGATGGTGCCACTGCCTGAAAGGGCTCATGGGAATTTCTTCGAGGAATGCTGCTATGTTGTCCTCCATGTGAGTCACCTGGGGAGTCTTTCTTAGGGGTGATATGGCCCAGAACCGAAGAAACCCAGGCCTAGGAATAAACTCCAACCTGAAGACATCAAAAGCCCCCACATCACATGCCACCCACAAGGGGCTGCTGCCCTGAGGCCTTCCAGTCCCCAGTTCCCCTGATAGCCTTCATCCAAGCACCTTCTCACGGTCCCTCCCCCTCCACATCTACAAATGCCTGGACCCTAGGTTCCTTGGAGTCCAAAGGTTACCCAGGGAGGATCCAGTGACCTGCACTACTGGATTGGAAAGGAGGCGGGCGCAGAGGCCCGGGAGGCCGCGGTCTCCTTTGTGCAGCGTCTGCAGGAGGATCTAGGAGACCAGACCGTGCTGCACCAAGAGTCACAGGGCCACGAGTCCGACTGCTTCCACAGCTTCTTCCGCCCCGGAGTCATGTGAGTGCTGAGAGAGCTGAGGGCAGGGTCCGATCCTGACACCACCACCAGCCACCCTAGGAAAACGGCTTTTCATCTGCCGAATGGTGTACGTGTGTGCACTTGCGCACACCTATGTGTGCTTCAAGATAGGTGTGCCCGCATACACTCCACCCATCTCAAGATAGGTATGCTCGCATACACTCCACCCATCTCAAGCATGCAATTCAAGAAACATGCAACCAGTACCACAATCAGCTCTAAATGCTCCATCACCCTGAAAAGCCCCAAGCTTTGGGGCAACCTTTTTCCAGGTCCTTCCTGTGCCCTCCTCCCCTACCAGAGGCAGCAACTGGTCTGCTCTCTGGCTATACATCTGCCCATTCTGGACTTGGTCTGTAAGTGGAACCACACAGAAAGTGAGCTTTTGTGACTGACATGCTTTCATTTCATCTTAATCTCCTCCTCCTCCACCTCCTCCTCCTCTTCCTCCTTCTCCTCCTCTTCCTCCCTTCCTCCTCTTCTTCCTCCTCCCCTTCCTCCTCTCCCTCCTCCCCCTCTTCTTCCTCCTCCCCTCCTCCTCTGACTCCCTTTCCTCCTCTCATTCCTCCCCCCTCTTCTTCCTCCTCCCCCTCCTCCTCTCCCTCCCCCTCTCCCTCCTCTCCTTCCTCTTCTTCCCCCTTCTCCTCTCCCTCCTCCCTCCTCTTCTTCTTCTTCCCCCTCCTCCTCTTCCTCCTCCCCCTCCTCCCCTTCTTCCTCCTCCTCTTCCTCCTTCCCTTCCTCTTCCTCTCTGCTCCTCCTCGTGTTAGAAGGAAGGAACCCAGAGTCTCACCCACACAGCAGGCAAACTCTTGACCCTGATCTTCATCCCGCCCTGGTCCTGTTCACCCGTGCTGTAGCACGCATTATTCCCTGGCTTCACTTCACTGTGGAATGATATTCCATTCTATGAATCCACCGTGTTTTATCAGTGTGACACGAGCAGACACGAGCATTGCTTCCACCTTGGGGCTGCTATCAATAGTACTACTGTGAATGTTTGCAGGGCAGCTGCTGTCCTTGGTCTCAGTTTGTACGCAGGAGTGGCCACCAGGTTTGTCACACTGGTAGAAAGAAGTGTCTTCTATTTTCACAACAAGCATTTTTTTTTAGCTGTCACATTTTGAGATTGGCAATAGTTAACCTGATTGCCAAGAGTAAGTCATTTTTGTTTTGTATCTCTGAGTTGAATATTTGTGTGTAGTGCAGACAAGTCTGTGTGTATATGCAAAAACACATGCCACCCCATGCATGTAGACCTATAGATGGGCATGCATACCTGAATATTCATATCCACCACACAGACACGCTCTTCCATGTATTCATGTCTAGACTCACATGGGAAAAGTACATCTGAAATCTCCCAACATACCACACTCCACACACTTCTACATGCTAATTAGCAACAGGTGCTTGTGTCTCATGTACCTATGTACTTGCACATACATATGTACTTCACAGACATGTATGAGCCCCACACATACACACACACATGTGTGTCCCTGCAAGAGGTGAGCTTTCTCTTCCCTGTCCCTTCCTTCCTCAGCTACAGGAAGGGAGGCAGGGCTTCTGCTCTCAAGCTTGTGGAGACCAACATGTACAATGTCCAGCGACTGCTTCACATCAGGGGAAGGAAGCACGTGTCTGCCACTGAGGTGAGGGCAGCCAGGGGCGCGCTCTGACCTCCAGACTCATGCAGGCTGAGTATCCTGAAGTCTAAGAGAGGGCGGGAGTTGGCTGGAAGTGTGGAGAGCGGTGAGCTACAGCTCCCCAGATGGCTCAGCTCCCAAGGAGACACAAGGCAGCCCCACCTCCAGCTCCTGCTGTCTCGTTCCTAGTGCTGGTGCTTTAAGGACTTGGGCACGAGGCAGATCTGCTGGGTCCTTCTAAGCAGCAGACTGGGCAAGCGTGGAGCCCACTCTTGGCCACACATCATTCCTTACACACAGGCACTCACCCTGGCCTCCTCGAAGTGCCCTTTCATAAATCAACACAAAGCACACTATACTTGCATGCACTGGGAAATTAACCATGGCACAGGACTTTCCGCTGGGGGCAGCCAGGGTCTGAGGCGGTGAAGAGTCATCTACAGTGTGGCTGGTGACCTTGTAGTTGCACATTTACAGCCAACAAGGCTGAAGGCAGCTCTTCTGTGCTCCGCCCTGGCCAGACTTTGCACCGTTGCCCCACAGTTCTTGTGGAGATGGACATTTAGACTGTTCTGGCTTTTCCTCTTTTGCCACTGAGATTATTTAGGGTGTCCTCCAGATGTGTGTGTCTCAGTAGCTGTCCTTATGCTCACTTGCACACTGTCATCACACAGGCACTTACACACTGTTACCACGAGCACACACCCATATTCAGACGTGCTGTGCCCCATACAGGTAGATGTGCATGTTCACATAAAAATAAACAATTACCCATGAGCTACTTCTGGATAACCTCATGGAAGGTCCTATGTGGTTACACACACACACACACACACACACACACACACACACACAGTTGCACACAGCCTCATGCATATAAGTGACATGCCCTGCTTTACTCTCTCTCCCCTCCCCCTGCCTTGCCCCTCCCCTCCTTCTGCCTTGTCCCTCCCCTACCTTGCCCCTCCCTTGCCTTGCCCCTCCCCTGCCTTACCCCTCCCTTCCACCTGCCTTGCCCTTCCCCTCCACCTCCCCTCCCCCTGCCTTGCCCCTCCCCTCCACCTCCCCTCCCCTCCACCTCCCCTCCCCTCCCCCTGCCTTGCCCCTCCCTTCCCCCTCCCTGTGGTGCCGGTGGTCTGACACCTGTCCCTTCCACCTCTCTCCCCTGGCTCTGGAAGGTGGCCTTGTCCTGGAACAGCTTTAACAAGGGGGACATCTTCCTGTTGGATCTGGGCAAGGTGATGATTCAGTGGAATGGACCCAAAGCCAGCATTTCTGAGAAAGCACGGGTCAGTGTCTGCCCTGGGAACTGGGAGTCCAGGGCTTGGGGCGGTGTCCGTCATCTGGCCGCCACGAGGTTGGGCTCTCTGTTTCAACCCAAAGGGCATCTACTAGATGCAGGCTAAGTGCAGATGCCTCGCTGGTGATACCCCTGGGGGCTCTGGAGTGGCACGACACCAGCTCTCCTGTCCCTATTACCATGCCTATGGGCACCAAGCAGTGACAGGAAGGACCTGGGCTGTGTGGAACCAAGGGCCATTCACAGGAAGTCTTCACATGCCCGGTCCTCTCCTGCAGGCGCTGACCCTGACCTGCAGCCTCAGAGACAGGGAGCGTGGTGGCCGTGCCCAAATCGGTGTGGTGGATGCGGAGAACGAAGCCACCGACCTCACGCGTATCATGGAGGCTGTGCTGGGCTGCAGATCTGGCAGCCTCTGTGCCTCTGTACCCGACAACAGTGTCAGCCAGCTACAAAAGGGCAATGTCCGGCTCTACCAGTGAGCAGAACCGGGGGAGGGGGTAGGGAGAGTGAGGGTCGCAGCTGTGTGTCTGTCGTTACTAAAATAACGGGTCCTCTACAACAGCTTCCAGTAAAAGCCCGTGGGTCTCTGGGGAAGGTCATGTGGGGTGCTGGGCCTGCATGAGGTGCACTCTCAAGTGGTGTGTAGTAGCGCTGATGAGAAAACCTATAGCAGAGATAGGATGACTTAGGTCATCTGAAGAGCCACCTAAACCAAGGTCTCAGTCATTGAGTTCACGTCACTACCTAAGCTCTAGGAAAGTAGAGGAAGTCAGGGTGTTGGGATGGCATCAGGCCAAGGAGAGATTGGCTATCTACATCTGGATGCCTGTCCCCCCAGTGTCTGCGAGAAGGGAACAGACCTGGTGATCCAGGAACTGGCGACCCGCCCACTGACCCAGGACCTCCTGCAAGAGGACGTAAGGAAGACCTGGCCTGGTTCCCCACTCATCCCTCCCTCCTGGCCCCAGCTCCTGCCAACCAGACTCACAACCTTTTTCCTAGGGATGCTATCTCCTGGACCAGGGTGGCTTCAAGATCTACATGTGGCAGGGACGAAAGTCCAGTCCCCAGGAGAAGAAGGCTGCCCTCAGTAGGGCTGTGGTAAGGTCCTGGGGCCCTTTAGGGAGGCAGCCTGTGGTCAGGGCTGGTAGAGGATAGCCTCGGCAGGGTTGGGGGAGCATAGAGGGTCTATGGGAAGAAGTGGCTCTCCTCAGGAACTCTTTATCCTGGGGTCTCCAAGGTCAGGGACTCTTGTCTTGGGGTCAGAAAGTGAGTTTGTCTGCCCTGGAAACCTTGATCAGGAGGGAAGATAACAAACATGGAAGCTAGGCGTGCAGGACTCAGCCTTGCCTTGAGGCCTAAGAGCCTTCTGCCCTGGGGGGTGGGAGGCAGAGGAAGTCTGTGAGACTGTAGGTTTTGTCATGGCCAGCCCTTCACCGGCTTGGATTGAGGAGACCAGGTCTTCCTTCAGAGACCTCGGGAGAGTTGACAGTGCAGGAGGCAGCTTGTTAAGTGGGTCACAAGTTTGGTTAATTAACTTAGTTCAGAGCTTGGCTGTCCTTGTAGCCACAGTTGGGGATGTCTCTGGGGGTGGAACACAGCCTTTGAGCCACAGGCCTGACAGAGCTGTGTCCCAGGGCTTCATCCAGGCCAAGGGTTACCCGAACTACACCAATGTGGAGGTGGTGAACGACGGCGCGGAGTCCACAGCCTTCCAACAGCTCTTCTGGACGTGGTCGAAGGAGCTAGATAGGAAAAAACACCCAAGGAAGAGTGAGCAAGAGGGGGGCGGGGCGTGGGTGGAGCCTGGGGAGTGGGCGGGGCTTAGAAGCAGCCAGAGGCAGGAGGGAACAGAACACCAGGACCAGCGAGGAGGTGTGTCCCCTAAGGATGAGGAGGAAGAGGGCGTGTCCGGGACCCATGAGATGGGTGAGGAGTGAGTCGGCCAGGTGGCACTGAAGAACGTCGTCACTGACTCTCCGCTACACACGCAGGTAAACTGACGCAGGTAAACCTGGAGGTGGGCAAGCTTCACACCCAGCCTGAGCTCGCGGCCCAGCTCAGAATGGTGGACGACGGCTCTGGGAAGGTGGAGGTAGGGCACTGGCTTGCAGGTGATGGTGTGCACACAAGGGTAGACTCTGCCTGGAGAACAGATGACTGGGGGTGAAGTGGGGAGCGGGAGGGGAGGCCATGCTGGTAAACACAACGCTCTTGGGGAGGAGCTATCAGGCGTTCCAGGCCAGTCTTAACTACATGAGACGCCGTCTCAACAAACTGAAATGACCTAGGCACATATATGCACCCATCCACACACTACCGGGGATATATATATTCAGGGAAATAGAAACATATATGACCTCTCTCCAACAGCTCATTACAGTCATACCAAGTCATACAAATCGCTCACTCAGGGACAGGCAACTTGACAATGCCCGGACAATGGACCAAACTCTGTGGCCAACACATGTACACAATCATACAAATCGCAGCCTTAAGCACTCCTAGCCCTTAACACACAGTCAGAAACACCTCCTCTGGCCCCAGCCCAGTGTTCTAGAAGCTGAAGGAGTTGAGGCTGACTTGCAAACATCGTGCGGTATGGGCGCACATACACATAAGGTAGAGATCCCTTTGTTCACTCAAGCCTGCTTTTAAGTCCATAAAATAGAGGCAGAAATTATGGTCCTATCTCATCCCCAAGCTAATGTGAGGATGCCAGGAGACTGGGAACGAGACTACTGAGCCTTGAGGTGGGGGGGGGGGGGGGCGCGGGGAGGGACAGGAGGAGGGGCAGGGGGCGGAGCTGTAAATTATCTAAGTAGGCAGAGGTCAGAGAAAGTAGAAGCTCCACCTACATTTGTCCTTATATGGATGGTGAGCAGTGAAGGATGGGAAGACACAGAGAGGCAGGAAAGGGGTGGGGGTGGGGCAAAGCAGGGAGAGAGGAAGTCCCCTGGTGAAGCTCTCAGGCAGTGTAGGTGAAGGACACCAGACGGTTTCCAGGCCCACTGACCACTGACGTGCAGAGGGGTTGGTGCTGTGATCCCAGCTTACCAGAGGGAAGAACTGGGATTTAAGGCTCACAGGCCAGCCTGCACGGACCGGCTTCCACCAGTTCCATCTCACTCCAGGGCTGAGGTGTGGCTCCCACGGTAACAAGCCGTCACTCGGAGAACAACTGTGAGCAGGCGCCACCACTTTCAGCCTGTTTGCTTTATTAGGTAGGGTCTCGCCTATCCTGAGCTGGCCTCAGACTCACTGTATAGTCAAGGCTGGCCTTGAACTGCTGATCCTCCTGCCTCTTCTCCCCAGTGCCAGGACCAGAGGTGGAATCCCAGAGCTGGGAGGTGTTGGAGATAACCCAGGACATTGTCACACTGTATCAGCATCCTGTCAACAGAGCCACACCCCCAGCCTTGGGTTGTGTTTGTTTAGGGGTTTTTAGTTTAATTTGTGGTGTGTGTGTGCGTGTTTTATGTTATTGTTAATGACATTTTAAAGAAAAAAGAAAATTTCCCTCCAGAGTTCCACAGCCTCCCTTCCAACCCTACTTCTGTTTCCTGACTGAGCAGAGAGCCTCTGCATGGGGAGAGGGTGCTGCCTGCCCCAGCCGGGGATGCAGCTAGTGGGGCCTAGATCCAGCAACTGGATCCATCTTCCAGCCTCTCGCCCTTCCCCTGATTTCCCCAGGGAAGCATGCAGGTCTGGGCTGAGAGTGGGCGGCAAAGGCAGGAGGTTACTGAGGTCTGTGGGGAAGGTCACTCACAGTTCCGGTATGAAGCACGGAAGGCAGAGAACTGGACGAGCTGCTTGCTGGTCCAGATGTGCCAATGAGGCGTTCTGGCTTAGATGCAGGTGGGCAGAATGCTGCGCTAAGGTCTGTCTGTGCCCACGGGTTCCTTGCTCCTAGGTGTGGTACATCCAGGACTTACAAAGGCAGCCTGTAGATCCCAAGCACCACGGCCAGCTGTGCTCAGGAAACTGCTACCTTGTCCTTTACACATACCAGAGACTGGGCCACGTCCAGTACATCCTGTACCTGTGGAAGGTACGCTCGCCGGCCAGTGTGTGGTGCCTCCCAGCCCAAGGGCTGGAGACTGAGATAGGAAGACCCCTGGCACAGAAAAACCCAAGCCAGCATTGTCCCCTCTCCGGTTGCAGAGTCACCAAAGCACTGTGGAAGACGCCAAGGCCCTGATCTGCAATGCTGAGGAGCTGGACCTCATGCACCAGGGTGCGCTGGTGCAGGGGCATGTGACCATGGGCAGAGAGCCTCCCCACTTCCTAGCCATCTTCCAGGGGCGGCTGGTGGTCTTCCAGGTAGAGCCCATGTGGGACCTTCCATCCCTTTGACACGGGCTGGAGAGGGGCTCAGTCAGAGCGCTTGGCGCAAAGCTTGAGTGTGATCCCAGCACCTTCGTAAGATGCTGGGTGTGACAGTGCGTGCTGTGATCCTAGCTCTGTGGAAGTGGAGACAGGGTTTCCTGGGGCTCGACAGCCAGTCTAGCTTAATTGTGAGCTGCAGGCTAAGGAGGGACCTTTTCTCCAAAGAGGTGGACAGCATTCCTGAGGATGACATCTGATGCCCTGTGGTCTGTGAGCAAACACGCATACACATGCACACATGTGCACACAGAGGCACACATACACACGCACAGGCACACACTCATAATCAAAAAACAATCTGACATAAGCCACTGACAGGGGGAGAATTCAGATTAGGTCCACTTCAGGGCTGTCAGAGTCCCTGGCTGTGTTAAGTCTGGGCCGAGATGAGACGCAATACCATGGTGGTGGACCATGCTCTGGGCCCTCTGAGATGGGAGACGGGTCTAATTTGAAGGGGTCTCTTTTACTGCCCGGCACAGAGAGGACTGCCACAAGACACACTCAAGGAGCCAGGGGACAGTGCTAGCCTCAGTCCTGAGACAGCATGTTCACCACTAGGGCAGGGAGGTAGCCCCAGGAGCCCACTCAGCCCAAGGCCACACCTTCTTCTAGGGGAATGCGGGCAGCAAAGGGGAGAGGCCGCCAATATCCGACACCAGGCTTTTCCACGTGCAAGGGACGGAGAGCCACAACACCAGAACTGTGGAGGTGCCGGCCCGTGCCTCCTCCCTCATTTCCAGTGACGTCTTCTTTCTGATCACAAGTCACGCCTGCTACCTCTGGTTTGGGAAGGTACCAGTGACTTTACCCCTAGGAAGGTGATGCTAGGCCAGAGATGGGCCCCCTCCGCATGGATGCAGGCTTAGTCCACAGAGACGGTCCAGTGGAAGATGCTGTGGGTGGTGTGAAGTGGCCCAGGACCCTGACAGAGCTAGGGGTTGCAGAGCCCCAAGTGGCCTGGGGTTCCTCAGCGTGGAATAAGCCTGGCTTTGGATGCCCCCCTTCCTGGTTGGGGACTTTTTTTGTTGATGTCGTCGTTGGTTTGTTTTCTTATCTTTAGCATAAACCACAGATGACCCCCAAACCTAGATGTCCTCTCAACCATGTTCTGAAGCCAGACAGGGTCATGGGGTTACAGTTGGGGGACTGAAAGGGAGATCCCGTGCCCAGAGGTGCCCCCGTCTGCTCAGGTCCCGACTCCCCAGAGGACCCAGAGGATAGGACGTGGGACTGGAGGTGACGGTCCACAGAGCTTGACCCAGCTTCTTCTTGCCAGGGCTGTCATGGGGACCAGCGTGAGATGGCACGGACCGTGGCCACTGTCTTCCCCGGGAGTAACAAGGAGACAGTGCTTGAGGGTCAGGAGCCTCTCCACTTCTGGGAAGCCCTCGGAGGCCGGGCCCCCTATCCTAGTAACAACAGGTAACAGGATCAGGGGAGAATATGTGCATCCTGAGGAGGAACTGAGGCCAAAGGTGAGCCTGGCTTCCAAAGGCGGTCTCCAGTGGAAGGTCACAGAGATCTGGAGAGTTAAGAGTAAATCTGCAGGAGTCTCAGTCCTCCTCCAGCAGGGGCCATGGGGGGGGGTGTCAAGCCCACCTTGCTGTTTCCAGCCCTGGAATAAAGTTACAGGGGGAGGGGGGGCGAGAAACGGGACAGTGCCGGGCAAACAGAGAAATGGTGCCCTCTGCTGTCAGAATCTACTCACTGCATTACCATTAAAGGCGATCTCTAAACCACGGGCTAAAAGGACCAGGCATACATAGGAGGTAAGAACAGTAATAACTCAAGGAATGAAGGAGCTGCATCCCTGGGCTCGGCCGCCCACCCAAGTCTCCTTCCACCCTGGACCTCAGGCCAGTTCCTGACTTAACTAATTTTAGGGAACTCCCACTCTAGGGAGGGCAAGGCTCCCTAGATGTTCAGATGTTTCCCCACTAGGCCAGGGGTCCCCCTCCCCAGTGCTGACCCGGATGACTTCATTCAGCAGCTGAAAGTTTTTCAGTCACTGTGTCTGTCCACTGAGGGAAAGGCGCCCTGCCTTGGAGCAGGAGCGCCTAGAGAAAGTTGTTCAGAGGAAGGCTGAGGGCCGGTGTGGTCCAGGCTGTGCCCTCACAGCCGTCTTCCCGCCAGACTTCCCGAGGAGGTTTCCAGCATCCAGCCCCGGCTGTTCGAGTGCTCCAGCCACTCAGGCGTCCTGGTTCTCACGGAAGTGGTGTTCTTTGGCCAAGAGGACTTGGACAAGTATGATGTCATGTTACTAGACACCTGTCAGGAGGTAAAGTGGCCACTCCTGTTTGGCTGGGCTGGAACGCAGGGTGTGCAGGGTGTAGTTGGGCGTGAAGGTATATCTAGCCCGTGACTGAACGTTGCCATGGACTCAGTCTGGGTGTGACAGAGTTTGGGTTGTGTGTGATTGTGACCTTGTGGGTTGTGTGTAGTACCACGTGTCCTGTGATGCAGTGAGCGACTCCGTGTGACTGAGGGTCTGGCCAGCTACACAGCACTGCAAGATGCGGAAGGCTGCATGTTAGCCAGACCGTGCCAGCGATTGTGTAGGCCAGTATAGTCCAGTACTAACAAGAACTGGCTAGACCAGTTGTGTCTGTTTGTTTGTTTTTTTTGTTTTTTGGATTTTGGTTTGAGACAGGGTTTCTCTGTTTAGCCCTGGCTGTCCTGGAACTCACTCTGTAGACCAGGCTGGCCTCAAACTCAGAAATCCACCTGCCTCTGCCTCCCAGAGTGCTGGGATTACAGGCGTGCACCACCACCGCCCGGCTTCAGTTGTGTCTGTTTGAGAGGGAAAGGGGGGAAATGGGGTTGGTTGTTGGTGTGACTGAGCAACTGCATTTGTGAGTCTGTAGAATGCTGTGTGGCCATGAGATGGTATATGTGACCAGCCAGAGATGTGTGACAGGTAAGGAAATGTGACATGTGCACAGTTAGATGGTAGTATCTGGCTGTGGTCAGCTCTCTGGCTCTGTGGCAATGGGCAACGTGTTTCTGTAGCTGTGGTACTGCGTGCGTGTCATTGTGTTAGTGTGTGTGTTAGTGTGTGTGTGTTAGTGTGTGTGTGGTCCTACTGTCTGTGTTGGGATAAGACTGAACCCTGAGAACATCTCAGAGAAAACCCAAGCCCAGACCCCACCCCCTGTCCCCCCACTGCACAACGCACCCCTTTACTTAGCCAGCCCCTCTCTGATCAATCTCCCTGGCCCCACCCTGCTTCCTGAGCACTCCAGGCTCAGGGACCTTAGGAGACCCTTGGCACTGTCTAGTCCTTCACTTTCTCCTGAGACATATACATGGCTTGCTCCCCCGTGAAGGCTCTAAGGGGGCAGAGATCATACTCAAATCTTTTTAAGACAGTTTCACATAGCCTAGAATGGCCTCAAACTAACTCTGTAACCCTGAACTTCTGATCTGATTCCATCTCCCAAGTGCCGGGATTACAGGCCTGGCCCACCCCCTCCCATTTCTGTAGTACTTGGGGCCCAGGGCTTTGCTAAGCAAGCACTTTAACTGAACAGTAACCCCGCCCCTTTTGGAGGCAGAGTGTCATGCTGCATAGACTAACCTCAGACTCTCTCTGTAGCCAAGGATTGCCTTGAACTGATCCTCCTGCCTCCACTTTGCCAGTGTTGTCATTAAAGACATGTGCCACAATGCCTGGCTTAGGGACTGAAGCCTGTGTTCCTTCTGTCATTGAGTCTTTCGCACCAAGCACGTGCTGGTGCTTCATACCTATTTATAGATTAGATACATGCTTGCTCGCCTGTGCTCATGGGTATATGGACACCGTTACTTGCTGGGTTCTCGGCCGTGCATATATGCATACGGGCTTCTGAGGCCATATGAGGTAGGAGGAGGTGGCTGCGGCAAGCAGTCCCTCCACCTGTCCAAGCCCAGGCCTCCTCTGTGGCCCAGATCTTCCTGTGGCTTGGGGACACTGCAGGTGAATGGAAGAAAGAAGCAGTGGCCTGGGGCCACGAGTACCTGAGGACTCACCCAGCAGACAGGAGTCCGGCCACACCCATCGTTGTGGTCAAGCAGGGTCATGAGCCAGCCACCTTTACCGGGTGGTTTGTCACCTGGGACCCCTACAAGTGGACGGTGAGACATAATGCCCCACCCCCATCTTAATCTGGTGTGTGTGTGTGTGTGTGTGTGTGTTGGGGGGGGGAGGATGACACCGGAAGAGCCTCTGCCTGGCTGAGGACCTCCCATGAGTCAGGGGAAGGGAAACCTGATCTGTGCTTTAGGTTCCTTCCTGGGTTTCAGGGGAGCTCCTTCCTCTGCCCCAGTCCTGATAACAGTCCAACTCTTGACCCCAGAACAGCCAGTCCTATGAGGAGATGGTGGGGGGCAGCCTGGGACCAGGATCTGCAATCTCTGAGATGACGGCAGTAAGTGCTGGATAGTTTCCCTGGCAGCCCCACAGAGGGGTCAGCATTCGATGGAAGGGGACAGAGGTGGAAGAGCGAGGTGTTCAGATGATGCCAAGAGGCCTGTGGGTTCAGTGTGGTCTTTGGTGGGTGCCTGTCCTCTCCCCCGGACCCTGAGGCGTCTCTCTGGACAGGAAGTCCATAACTTACAGCTGACTCCGCAGCTGAACGATAACAAGGCCGGTTGCCCAACGCTGCTGGCCTCCAAGGGTTCCCAGGACGGCCCAGAGAACGCGAGGGAGCTGGGCCTCGGGGTGGATGGCGAGAGCCCCAGCGTCAACCACCCCAGCAGCTGCAGTGGCTGGACGGTCAATGGGAGCCTGCCCCCGGAAAGGCTGATGCACCAGGCCCTGGAGGACCTGCCGCAGGGTGTAGACCCCGCCCGTAAGGAGGTGAGTACTAGACCTAACTGTACCGGGTGATCCCGCCCCATAATGCACTCTGAGCAGACTGGAGAAGTTTAGAATGGAGGACACCTCCAGGTGGGACAGGAATCTGGGCTCTAGGAACCCCCATCCCTCCCCGCCCACTCCCACCCTCCCCGCCCACCCTATCCCTCCCTGCCCACTCTACCCCCGTTCCCTTCCACCCCCAGTTCTATCTCTCAGACTCCGATTTCCAAGACATCTTCAGGAAATCCAAGGAGGAGTTCTACAGCATGGCCAAATGGAAGCAGCAGCAAGAGAAAAAGAAGCTGGGCTTCTTCTGACCTGGGGAGCCCTGCCCCCACACCTGAGACTCCTCCCGGGATAACTCCCTAATAAAAGCCGGTGGCTGGCATCGGGTGTGGCATGTGTGCCTGTGTGTCTTCGAGCCCCACCATCTGGTGGAGTCCCCCTCTCAGCGGCAGGGCCCTGTTGCACTCTGGGATACTGTCCACCCTGAAAAGGATTCCTTCTGCTTGCTTCACATGACCCGGACGGTCAGAAGGGGTGTGTATGGAGACCTTGAGGGACTCTCTGGTGTCTTTGTAAAGAGACTCGAAGGATTCATCTTCTGATTTTTTTTTTTTTTTAATAAAAACTCACAACCTAAAGTCAACTAGAGGTTAGGGAGAGGGACGCAGTGTTGTTCCTAACGGAATTTTTGAACTGCTCCTGGGCCCCCCAGAGAGACAGAAGCTCAGGCAATGTGTTAGAGCTGGAGGCAGTTCAGGGGCCTCAAGCTCAGAGCCAGAGGTCGGTGCAGCAAAGACAGCCTTGCCGGAGGTGTGGACGCAGCTCCGCCCACTCAGGTCCGGACTGCATCAGACCCCGCCCCGGGCTTAGTCCTGGATGGAGATCTTCACAAAGAGAGTGGCGGATGGATGCTGGTCTCCATTCTTAGACAAGAGGTGGACATGGCGGTACCCTGGAGGGAAAGGACAGTCCCGGTCACTGGGAGAGCATGCTGAAGGCACAGTGAGCTGTGGGTGAGCACTGAGGCCCCGCCCACTGCTGCCGGCAGGCTCCTCCCCTCCAGCGCTCACCCTGCTTGAGGCTGTTCCAGGGGATAGTACTCTGGCCAATAAAGTCGTTCTTAGAGGAGGAATCGTAATCCTCTACCATGAAGCGTACAAGAGCAAGGTCAGGCACTGCTACCTCAAACTCAAACTCTGTGTCCCACCATGGGTTGAAACCTAGAAGGGCAGAAACCATATCAACAGCAAGGTCACCGGCACCAACAACCTGGCCCGACCCAGGCCCAACGCATACGTTACCATTATTGGTAATAACTACGGTCTGACGGCTGGCCACATCCTGGGCCACCCCGTGGATCTCCACGATCACCTTGGGGTCCACGATAGAATTCTTGCTCTTATTGACCTTTGGCAGCTGCTGTCCAGAGATGATCTAAGGAGAGGTGGAGACAGGGAATGTTCAGGGATGGCAGTGAGGAGAACGGGATCTCCGCAGGCTGCCATCCCGCCCCCCCCCCCGCCCGTGTCTGGCCATACCCGGACTCGGAGCCTCTTCGGAGCCCACCAGGGCCCCGGAGTCAGGGCACGTGAGTCGAAGGTGGTGTCGGGATCTCTCAGAAAGGCGGGTTTCAGCACATACCCACAGCCTCCATTGTCCTGGAAGCAGCCAAGGTACACATCCATTTCTGGCCCAGGGGTTTGGAAGTTCAGAGCCACTACAGGTGGAACAGAGCAGTCACAAGCTGTGGGTTGGCCCCAGAGTCCTAGAGCCCAGCCTGCCCAGAGTGTCCTAGCAACTGGGTTCCTGTGTGAGTTAGAGCAGGATCCAATAGTCCAGTATCTCCTGCCCTCCCGGCATCCTAGCTGACCCACCACATTGACCATGTGTTCATGTGTGTGTGGGGAGGTATGGTGTGTAATATAGGTATGTGTCGTGTGAATGTGTGCACATGTATGTTTGCATGTACTTGCAGAGGCCAAAGGTTAATGCCTGGCGCCTTTCTCAATGGGTCTTCACTTTAGTTTTTGAGACAGGGTTCCTACTGAATCATCTATCTGGTTTGACTGGCCAGCAGGCTCAGAGCTCAGCCCGTCTTTGCCTCATTAGCTCTGATTACAGACTGCTTGTCATCACCACTGTGCTTTACATGGGCAGGAGTCCCAAGCAGCACCTCCTGCTTGTATGACAGACATTTTGCTGACTGAGTCATCTCCCCAGCCTCTTTTTTGGGGGGGCTGAGACAGGGTGTCATGTAGCCCAGGCTGGCCTCAAACTCACTACATAGCCAAAAATAACCCTGAACTCCTGACCACTCACTCACCCACCCCCACCTGGAAAGTGCTGGAATGACAGGTGTGACCCCATTCCCCCAAACAAGACTCAAAGGGCTGGAGTTCACACCAGACACAGACTCAATGGCTGGGCAGTTTCCACGCTCAGCGCTTGGCCTGCATCCAAATCTCCTCAGTGCCCAACCCCCACCCCTGATCTCTCATCCTGAGACCTTCACAGCTCTGGATATCAAGGCCCAGTGCTCTCTCTAACCTCCCTCCAACCCCAGCTGGTCCGTACCGATCTGGCAGCCCCCGTTCCACATCTCCACAGGGCTGTAGTTGGAGGAATCTGTTCTCCGCCCAGCTGGGTAGATCCTGCTCAGGTGGCTCACGTTGTGGCGGACAAAGCTATTTCCTGAACAGGTGAAGTCGAGTCAGCAGTAAAGGCCTTGGTGGGCTAAAGACTCGCCTATCCACCCCACCAGTTCTGTCTGGACACAGAGCGGGGAATGCCAACTTGGGACCCTGCAGGGCTGGAGGGCAGGCCCAGTCTTGATCAGTTCAGAAGGCCAGGATCATGTGCCTGCAAGGACAGGGTCTCACCTGATTCTTGCAGCAGCCGGAGGGCACGGTTCTCGGAGAAGGACGCCATCTCATAGAAAGCCTGCCCAGAGCTGCTAGGGCTGGAGAAGCCACCAAAGTGGACACTCTTGCAGTAAATGACCAAGTCGGAGAGCTCCGGCACCAGCTTTAGCTTATCCTCCTGGAGGCCGCGGGGAGGCCCAGGTTAGAGCCATAGGTAGGGTAGGACATGGCGGGCACTGAGCACCAGAAACCCAGACAAGAGAGAGAAAGAGGGGAGAGGGGAGGGAGAGAGAGGAGACAGACACAGAGAGAGGGGGAGCAGAGGGTCTGAATGGCGGCCACAGAAATCCCAAGGCAAGGCAACCATCCCATGGGCAATGGGTGGGAAGGGGCGGGGTCGCCCCACCCCACAGCTTCCCCTAGAACCTTGGCCTTGTGCTGCACTTGGCTGCGCACAGCCTCATCCTCCATCTCGGCAGCCTCGTCTTCGTCAGACACGTCAGTGGCTTCCGGCCCGTTTTCCCCTCCGGCAGGCAGCAGCCCACCCAGCTTCTTCCCTTTCAACAGGATCTTGCCCTTCAGTTGCTGAGGACAGTACGGCTGACTGGTCAGGACCCACGTAGGCCTCCAAGCCGGCTTCGCTTCCCCACCTTAAGGGCACCCACTCCGTACCTCGGGCGAAGGCAGACTCGTGGTAACCCCGTCCAGTGGCTGGTCCAACAGCATGGGCCCCAGGATGGTCCTCAGGTGATATGCCAAGACTCGCTGTTGCTCCAGGCTGCAGTGGTTCTCCAGGGACAGGATGACTGGGTAGGGGGATGCCTAGAAGCCCCAAGATGAGTTAGGAGGGACCGTCCACCCCCTTGTGTCCTCTCCTCGCTCCCACAGGCACGGCCAACCTTGAAGGCGTAGTCCCGGATAGCCCTGAGCGCGTCACAGAAAAGTATCTTAGAGGTAAAAGTGTAGCCATGGTAGATGACGGGATCCTGATTGGGGCCGTCCCAGCAGTCCAGCTCCAGGCACCGGCAGCCTTTGCACAGAGCCCTGCAGAGAGGTGACAACTAGGTTAGGACCCTCCAGGTCCCGTCCCGGGTCCCACCCCGACTCGCCCCTAACCGTTCCCTGGGCCGCACCGGATGTAGGCCTCCGTGCTGCTGGGCCCCGTGAGCTGGTCTTCCAGCAGGTAGGTGTTGTGGGAGGAAGACACTAAGTAGTGGCTGAGCGGCTGGTCCATGTCCTGGTAGACACGGCGGTGTGCCAGGCTGAAGGCGCTACCGTCGGCTGACAGCAGGTACATGAGGAAGCCATCCTTGGTCATCTGCCGCTGGGCCTTGGCTAGGTAGGAAGAAGCCACCATTTCCAGTCAGAGCTACTTGCCCACCACTGCGGAAAGAACAGTCTTTCCTCCGCTCGGCCTGCCCACCCAGTCCTCTGCAGCTCTGAGGAGCAGAAGTCGTGGTCTCCCAGTGAGACTGTGGTTATGGTGTGCTGAGGCCCTGTCTCTTTCCCTTCCTCCTATTCTAAAAGTACCAAAGGCAGGGTGTCACCTCCTCTGTGTCCCTAGAGTGCCTGGTCCTGAGGACTGGACGCGGGGTCTCACGCAAGCACTCTGCCACTGAGCCATGTCCCCAAGTCCTCCATTCTCCGTACTTTGAGACTGGGTCTCACCAAGCTAACTAGGCTGGCCTGAGAGTGTTGAGTAGGCCTCTGCCTTCTCTAGGTCATGTGCCAAAGCTGGATCGAAGTTGTCTAACGAAGAAGGAAGTAAAAATAGCCTTGGCTTTCTGAGCCACTTCTTTCCGAGTCTTGGGGCAGGGATGCTCAATGCCAACGAAGAAGGAAACTGGAGGAAAATGAGGCCCAGGCAGGGCAGACAGTGAGCTTTCTCCCATCCACCTGCTTACCCAGGATAGCCACACATTGGTCAGCAACCCTGGGGCTGGCTCCCTGCAACACGTCTGTCTGTCTGTCTGTCTGTCTGTCTCTCTGTCTGCAGTTCCATCAGTCTCCCCAGCCACTGGCTATGGGACTGCAGGGCCCTCACCAGTCTCACTGGGCTCGTAGCGCTCAATAAGAGAGAGGGCCAAAGCTGGCCCTGCCTCCTCCTCCCGCTGCTGATGCTGCAAGAATGTCACTAGCTTCTCCACCGACAGGGTCTCCGCGGCCCCTGCGGCCTCCGCAAAGGTCCGGTCGATCTCTGCCCGCTGGGTCAGCATCTTGTAGAAGGTCTCAATCTCCTCGTCCTCCAGGGAGTCTGTCTGGGAGTGGTCACATTCCTGCAAACCCAGCACAGCCCATGGGCACGGCTCAGAGCTGGCCTCACTCGGGCCAGGCCCAAGGCCCCACAGCCACAGCGAGCCAGCTCACCCTGAAGATCTTCCTGGCGTAGCTATCATCCACCTGTATGTTGAGCTCCTTCAGGAAGTTCTTCAGCTCCTTGAAGTTCATCTTGTTGTCCTTGTTTTTATCAGCCTTTCTCAAGCAGGAGTGAATCCAGCTGGGCGAGCAGTCAGGAAAACACACAGCAGCCCGATGCCCACCAAGATCCCAGCCGCGCGCAGGTGCGGCTGCCCGTGATCACGTGACCACAAAGCAGGGGTCGGACCGGAGGTCTTCCTTACTGTGGGTCTTTCCCTTGCTTCTCTTGTTTGGTGGTCGGTTTGTTTGGTGCTAGTGACTGGGCGGGGTCTCACACAGCACTCTACCGCTACCTTTACTTTGCATTTTAAGTCAGGAACTGTCCAAAGGACCTACACCACCCACCGTGAACTAGCACCGGTGATCCCCCTGCCTCATCTTCTCGAGTAGCCAGGATTACAGGATTGCACCACCAGGCCCAGCTAGGGGTCTTTTTCCATTTGTTCCTTCCGAAGCCTGATGGCGTTTGAAAATATTTACTAAAAGGTTCACTGTAGAAGTTTAGACTACAGAAAAGGAACCCAGGCAATAACTACCCCACCCCGCTCATTCTCCCTACTGTGCTGGTCCATTCTCCCTACTGTGCTGGTAACAGCCTGAGTCTCTCGAGCTGTCAGCCAGCGTGCCTCTGGTACCTGAGGCTGGAAACACATATTTCCATCCACTGATCGAAAGTGGAGAAATCCCATGTAAACTGAAACCTGGATCAAGTCATCCTGTTCGGTATGTCTTGGCCCATGCTTACACACAGACCACACCACACCCACTTTCTCCCTTCAAACTCAGAGGAATTGATGGGGTGGGCGGTGCTCCTAGCACAGTCCTCACAATTAGAGCTCAGAGTCAAACAAGAGGATGAACTTCATGGGTGCATGTTTAAAAAAGAAAAAAAAAGCCATTGGAATTTAATTATACATAAAACAACAGCACAGGCAGCATAAGAAATGTTACATAACTTAAAAAAAAAAAAAGTCTAAGCCCCAGGCCAGGCCTGTATATCCTGTAATCTCAGCACCTGGGAAGGAGATTGTGGCAGAAGAATCAGGAGTTCTAGGTCATCCTTAGCTACATAGCCAGTGCCAGGATAGCCTGAGCTATCTGAGACTCTGTCTTGGAACAGACAAGCCAAAACCAAAACCAAACAACAATAAAAACCTAAGAGGTGTCAGGCAGTGGTGCCTTTAATCCAAGCACTTGGAAGACAGAGGCAGGTCAAATTCCAGGATAGCTTGATCTACAGAGTTCCAGGACAGCCAGAGCTACACAAATTATAACAGCACCAAAGTTATTAAAATTATTTGAAAATTTTAAAAAGTATAAAACTTAAAACTCTGAGAGCCACAAAGCATCATTAAAAGAAATGGGAAGAGACTGGAGGCTGGAGAGATGGCTCAGCACACAAGACTGTTTGCTGTTCTTGCAGAGGACCAGACCTAAGATCCTGAGTCCTCATCAGATGCCTCACAACCACCTATAACCCTAGCTCTGGGGAGTTGGTACCTCCTTCTGGCCTCTGCAGGCACTACACACTTGTGGACGGAAACACACACACACACACACACACACACACACACACACCACAAATCTTCAACAAGTGGAAAAAGGAATAATCAACCGTAAAGACACCTGACCTTGTCCATGGATCAAAAGACATTTTCATGTTGGAAAGTCTCCAGTTAACCTTTGATCCCTATCAAATGACGTTGGCTTCTTTTCAAGAAATTGATACAACTGACCTTAAAATACATGTGGGAAGCCACAGGACCCAGACTGGCCACACCAATCTTGCAAAACAAAGAACAGATTTGGACAGCTCACACTTGCTGATTATGAAGCCAACTACAAAGTTACGGGAGATAAGAGAGTGCAGCGATACTGCACAGAAGGACAGACAGATGAACAAATGGACAGATCTAAGTCCAGAGTAAATACTCATTTTCACAGCCAATGGACAAGTCAATGAGAATACACAACAGGATAATGTATTTTTCAGGCCCATGAGCTGGCACAACAACTACAGGTCCCTGACAACTGAGTTTAATCCCCAGGACCCATAAGGCAGTAGAGACTGACGCCCACAAGTTATCCTCTGAGCGCCACACACAGAATTGACAAGTATGCAAACACACCCAATAAATAACTAACGTAATAAAATTAATTATAAAAAAATAAGTCTCAGACTGGAGAGATGGGTCAAAGGTTAAGAATACTGTCTGATCTTCCAGAGGTCCTGAGTTCAATTCCCAGCAACCCCATGGTGGCTCACAACGATCTGCAATGTGATCTGACGTCCTCTTCTGGTGTGTCTGAAGACAACTACAGTGTACTCATATACATAAATAAATAAATCTTTTTTAAAAAGTCTCAATGCACAGTGCTGGAATGACTGCACATTCAAATGCAAAGAGAAAATAGATTTCCTATCCCATACACACAAAAGCAAGCAGAAAATGAACCAGAGATTTACTTCACAGCCAAGAGAGTATCTGTAACCAAAGAGAAACCTAAGAGCTAGTGATTTTATTGATGTAAAAATGGAACCCCCCCCCCACCTTGCTGGTGGGAATCTAAATTGTTGAAACAACTTTGGAAAATGATTTGACACGTTTTCAAAAAGTTAAACATGGGGAGGGGTGTGGCTTACAGGACCAGAATCCGGTTCTCAGCACCTACGTGGGGCTGTTCCCAATGTCTCCTAACTGAACTCCAGGGAATCCAGTGTCCTCTGCTGACTTAGGCAGGCATTGTACACACGTGGACACACTATTGACACACAGACACATACTTAAAACTAGAACGAGGGGTTGGAGAGATGGCTCAGTGGTTAAGAGCACTGGCTGCTTTCCCAGAGGAACTGGGGTTCGACCCCTAGTACCCACATGACGGCTCACTGCAGCATGTAACTCCAGTTTCAAGGGATCTAACACCTTTCTCTGGTCTCCTCTGGCACCAGGCATGGACATGGTACATGGACATACATGCAGACAGAACACACATACACTTAAAATAAAATGATAAAAATAACATCTTTTTTTTTTTTAAGTTAAACATAAAAGTTACCAAAAAAATCTGGCCATCTTCCTCTTAGTATGTACTTAGGAGAGATGAGAACACATTCACACAAAAACGTGCTTTCGAGTTTTCACCGCAGATGAGAGTCCGAGAGAGGAATGGACTCACAGGCCCCGTCACGGATGAGTTAGGGGTAATGGAAGGGTGTGTCCATGCGGTGGGATGCTGTTAGGACACCGGAAGGAGTGGCATGCAGAGCCACAGTGGAGAGTGAATGAGCGTGGACACACACTAGGAAGAAGTCATTCGGGAGAGGCTGCGGGACTCTGCGTCTACGGCAAGCCACAGACAGCGATATATGCAGGATTAGATGGGGGCTGTCTAGGTCTGACTTTGGGGGAAATATGAAAGAGCTGCTAATGGGGCCAGGGTCGTGGGGGGCAGGAGAGGGTGACAATGCCCTAACATAGGGATGGGAATGACAGCACAGTTCTAAGTATGTGAAAACACACGGAATCAGGTTCAACAGTGACACGTGTGCTTGTGGAGACTAAAGGCCAGCCACAGGTGTTGGTCCCTGGGTGCTGTCTGCCTTGTCCCCTGAGACAAGATCTCTCACTGTCCTGGCACTCACTTCTTAGCCTAGGCCGGTTGGCCAGGGAGACCCACGGATCTACCTGTCTGTGCTAAGGTTGTATATATCTGGCTTTACATTCTTCTTTTACCTTATTTTTAAGTATGTGTGTGTGTGTGTGTGTGTGTGTGTGTGTGCACATGAGTGCAGGTACAGGCATCAGGTTCCCTGAAGCAGGAGCTACGTGCGAGCCACAGTGAGTTAGCTGACGTGGGTGCTGGGAACCAAACTTGGATCCTCTGGAAGAGCAGTATAAGCTCTTATATAAGCTCTTACCCACCGAGCCATTGCTGAATCGACCCTCCAGCCCCACTCCTGGCTTTCACATGTGTGCTGTGTTTGAGAACTCAGGTCCCTATGTTTGCACGGCAAACCATTCACTAACGAACCACTGTCCCAGCCCTGGGTTTAACGCGTGGGTTAATTTTATGGCATGTGAATTATCCCTCTATAAAACTGTCATAAAATGGGATGCTGCAGGGCATGATGGGAAAAGCTGTGATCCCTGCACTCGAGAGGCAGGAGGATCACAAGTTCCAGCCTAGAACCTGTCTCGGGCAAACAAAACAAACATGAGAACAGGTCCCGGGCCTAATCTCACGCTGAAGCAAGATCAACAAATTGAGCTGACCCACAAGTTACTGTGTTTAGCCGCCAGGCAGATCCGAACACTGGGGTCCCAGCATCGCTCTCCAAGTCCTTGAGGGCAGTAACCCGGAAGAACATGACTATATCACCCCACCTCTGTCCCACCCCACCCCACCCCACCCCACCCCACTCCCAAGGGCCTATCCACACTGCTTGCAGAGAGAATCAGAGAGACACAGCTGTTGGCCTTGGGTCAGAAGGCCCTCCGTACTTTTCCTTCTGCCATGGGTTAAAACGAGAATTCCTAAAATTCATAGTTGAAAACCAGCAACCCCTTGTTACGATGATTTCAGAAGCAGGAGTCTTTGGAAGGTAACTTGAGTTACATGAGAACATGAAGGTGGGGCCCTGACCAAGGCCCAGCGTGCCTGGAAAGGACAGCTTTCTCTCTTTCATGACAGGGCAGAGTGAGAAAGCAGCCTGCATACCAGGGAGAGGGCTCTCAGCAGACCCAGCCATGCTAGGACTGAAGAAACACCCTGAAGTGGGGCAAGCCGCCCAGCCCTGCAGCGACCAGCTGGGTGTGTCTCTGAGGGAGTGTGAGGAGATTAAATGAGGAGAGAAATGGGGTTCACTCTGTTCCCTGGATTCTCAGGCTGAGTGAGAAGGGTGTGAGCTGCACCTCAGTGTTAACCCCTTTCTCTGGGCTTCCCGACTGAAGGCACGATGTGACCAGCCGCCCCGAGTTCCTGCCACATGCCTTTCCTGGCCTGGTCGGTGGACTGCATTCTCCTAAAACATAAAATATGCCCCTCTTCTCCTGATTCATTATTGCCAAGTGTCACAGCAACCAGCATAGGATCTGACACGCTCCAGCATTTTGTTACGGCGGCACAACTGACCATAACACATCCCGTGCCCAGCCAGGACCCACTGCCCCCAGGAGGATACTGCTGCAGCTTCTGCCGCTGGTCCATGGAGCCCGAGTGATGGATGATCTTGCGTAAACCCTGCACCCAGTGCTGAACATCAGCTGCAGACGGGGCAATGAGGTCCAGGGTATTGCGCTGGTCCTTGAAGACAATGGAGAAGCATCGGTCCTCGGGTATGTCTCGGGCAAATTTCTCCAGGCCCTCTGTGCGGTGTCCCATCCGTACCTCCTGAATATCTTCGATGGAGACTGCAAAGAGGGGAAGGGTCGGCAGCTCAGGCTGTGGGGTGGATGACTGCCTCTGGCACAGCCGTGGCCGTGAGGAGAGGGGCAGAGCCCAGTGCCACAGCCAGACTCGGGGGTCCAGGGAGGACAGGAGGTCAGGAGAGCAGAGGAATGGAAACACTTCACAGGCAGGGGACAGGAGAGCCATCCGTGAGCAGAATGGGATGAACACACAGGGAGACACAGAAGCAGAGATTGTGGGATAGGAAGGGAAGCAAGGACTCAGGTCGACAGTCCCAGACATAAAAGAACCAGATAGCAGAAGCCTGAAGCAGGCCTCCTGGAGAGACTCCGCTGTGACTGGTACCTGTGATAGAGAGATGTCACGCACCCTCCAGACCATACTGGTCTTTGAGCCCCCACAGCTATCCCTGCCTTCCGGTCCCTCTACTGACCACTTTGGACAGTCCTGGCTCTGGGGTCTAGGGGCAGAATCCCAAAGCCAGGGAGAAAAGCGATGAGTTCACCCTGTGTGTGACTGCATGAGTTCTGGCTTCAGGGAACCCTTTGGCAGAAGGGTACAGAAAAGTGTCACCTTCCAGAGTCCCAAGAGGCAGAGAAGCAGCCAGTCTGCGTCTCTGAGAGAGCAGAGTCTCTGGACTCTGAGTCCAGTCTGAGAGGGCTGGGCAGGACAGGGAGACGGCGGCAGGGTTAGGTCCTCGTAGGCCCGTCTCAGCTTCCGGAAAAGCTGAGTTCTGCGTTAGAGATACTGTACTCTGAGGGATCCTAGACTCAGGGGGCTCAGCAATAAGGGACAGAAAAGGCCACCCCAGCAGGTTAGACACATCCACAGTGGGCTCACTATGCTATTCCTGGGGGTCTAGGAGAGGACATCTCTCTGCCCTTAGGAGGTTGGGAGGGCCTTTCCATCAAGCCAGTCTTCCTAGCTCCGGGGACAGACAAGCCCTTCTCCGTCACATCCTTCTTCAGCCTTTCCCATCCATTCCGTCTGGATCCTCCCCAAACCCCTCCTACCCTGAGTTCCCGGGGCCCCTCAGCCACCCTCAGGACTACATGTGTACCATGTGCCTTGGCTGGGTCACAGGCTCTGAAGAGTGGGACCCATGGCCCCTGCACCATCTGGGATGCAGAGCACATCCCTGGATAATCTTTCTTTGCCCCACATGTGGCAGCTGAGACGGCTGAACCAGGAAAGAAAACAGGAAGCCTGGGTCATGGAGCCCCTGGGCCCAGGGAGAGAAAGGCCAGCTGCCTTCACTGCTGATAACACTCCTATGGACAAAGTGGGAGCACTGGGAGGTACTGGAGAGACTCAGCAGGAGAGAGAGACAAAGAGAACCCGGAGAACCTGTTACTCCTCCATTATCCGGACTCAGTTTCCCCAGAGGTAAGGTGACATGGCATGCAAGAGCCTCAACCCTTACCTGGGAAAAATAATTTCAAACGAGTCCGACTAAACATGAGGCCGGTGGCGGCCGTCTGAGTCGGAAGCAAGCCTCCCATAGTGCCCCTGGGTCTGAGCCCCATCTCAACCTGGCTCCTCACTGTTCACAGGGGCTAGCCTGAGTGACGGTGCTCCAGGAAGGGCGTAGGGAGGGGCCTTCTCTTCTTACCCCTTCCCCATCCCCCACCAAGCACCAAGTGCACATTCAAAGGTACCCACCAGGACTCCAGAGAGAGCCCATCCACCCCCACCTGCCAGTAACTAACAGGAAATCCTGTGTCAGGACAGGAGCCCAGTGTAGCAGCCTGTCTGGCTTCACAAACACTGGCAAGGTCAGGGGTTACCCCTGTGCTAGGAGCCATTAGTTGGGTTGTGACCCCTATATGAGTCTCAAGGCGGTTTTGTTGTTTGTTTGTTTTGGTGACAGGGATTCATGTTTCTAAGTTTTATAAAATGATAAGGAGAGAAGGACTATGTTTGGTGGATGTGTAGTCAGGTGTTGGGGAACAGGGTGCCTCTGTGGGCACAGCTGAGGCATCCCTTCACCCTGAGGGACCAGCCACAGGACAGTTTAGTATAGAATAGAGTTTATTCAGGGCATGGGGAGGGCGGTTGAGAGAGGTTGAGGGAGAAGGACAGAGACAGAGACACAGAGGGAGGGAGTAGAAAAATAGAGGCTGGCCATGAGCATGTGGAGAGACGGGGGAGGGGAATGAGAGAGGGGGAGCAGGAGAGACAGGACAGAGTGAGAGCAGGAGAGAGCAGGAAGGCAGGAGAAAGCAAAGCGGAGGGGGCAAGCAGCCCCTTTAATAGTGAGTCAGGTACACCTGGCTGTTGCCAGGTAACCGTGGGGCGGAGCTTAGACAAAATGCTAACGCTAAGCTGGTCTTAAACTCTCTATGCAGATGAAGATGACCTTGACCTTCTGAGCCTATCCCTAACCAGCAAATACTCAGTTACTAGCACATGCCCCTACACCCAGTGCTGTGGACTCAGCACAGGGCTGCATGCATGCTTAGGCAAGAGTTCTACAGATCTGATCGATCGAGCTATATCCCCAGCTCTCAGAGTAATCTCTGAGACACTTTAGAGTCCCATCCTCAAAAGGAGAGCACCAGGAGGCTACAGCAGAGGGGTCAGGAATCCATCCTTAGGATGTACAGCTAAACGGTAAAGTCAAGGCTAGTTCTGGCTGTACGAGGTCTCGTTTAAACAACAATAGGGGCGGGAGAGATGGCTCAGCAGTGAAGAGCACTGACCGCTCTTCCAGAGGTCCTGGGTTCAACTCCCAGCAACTACATGGGGGCTCACAATGATCTGTAATTTGATCCAATGCTCTCTGCCCTCTTCTGGTGTGTCTGAAGACAGCTATAGTGTCTTCATATACATATACATGTACATAATAAAATTATTTTAAAAATAGTAGATAAATAAAAAGACACAGTCCACATGGTGGTGCATGCCTTTAATTCTAGCAAAAGGAATTATTCAAGAATCTTGGGGCTGGAGGCTCCCATATCTGACAGTACAGGAAGGACCCTAGCCCAGTGTCACAGAGTTCTAACATAGCACTTGGCTAACCTCATCCCCAATCCCGGCTCTCAGGTAAGGTGTAATGGATGTCTCTGTCATACAGAACTTTCAGGGAGCTCCTGCATTGAAGGGCATGTCTGCAAAACCACCCCCAGACCTCTCAGGAGGTTGTCCCCATTCACACACCCACCATCAGATCTGGATCCCTGGGCCTTTGAGATGCTCTAGAAGGACAGTGCCCAGTCCCAGGTCTCCTCCCTCCTCTCCAGCTCAGGTCCCAGGAGAGTTAAGTCCTCCTGAGCCCCACCTTACATACCAGCCGCTGGCCCGGAAGTACCTTATCTGTCCCCGGACTTTGGGCCTTGCTTTTGACCCTGCCACTCTGATCCACCCAATGTCCCGGTGGCACCATTGCATTCAAACTACCCTGTCCAGCTCCACAGTTGCTTCTGAGCCTGGCTGTCCCCATTTGTAGCCACGGTTAAATATCTTCACCTTCCATTAACTCCTATGGCTTCTCTCTGTGCCCAGCCTAACCTTGGTTTTCCTACATAGGAAATAACACCAATCTTTCCTTGACCCCAGCCAACCTGAGTTTCTTCCTTTTCGTTCCTTATGCAAGGCCAGCCTGTGGTCACGGTCCATGACTGGCCTCCACCCAACCCTGTACCACACCCGCCACGGGACCCTAGGCACTCACAGAGCTGCGACTCCGGTGACCTCATGACCTTGCGCGATTCCTGCCAGATGGTCTTGCAGTCCTCCTGTAGCTTGTAGAAGCGTTCTCTACGCCACGAACTGGACTTCACCTTCAGGAGCTGGCTACCTTTCAGAAGAGCCTGAAGGTCTGGGTCATCCTGCAGTCCTGGGAGAGACAACGCCGGTGAGATGTCACTTTCTCCACAGTGTCCCTCTTCACAGGGAAGCCTTCTACCCACCTACGATCACACTTTCTGCCCCAGTATTGAGTATCCATTGAACCCAGGGTATCTGTGCATAGCAGACAAGTGGGTTTTTTGGTTTTTGTTGTTGTTTGGTTTTTGGTTTTTCAAGACAGGGTTTCTCTGTGTAGCCCTGGCTGTCCTGGAACTCACTCTGTAGACCAGGCTGGCCTCGAAGTCAGAAATCCACCTGCCTCTGCCTCCCAAGTGCTGGGATTAAAGGCGTGTGCCACCACTGCCGGCTGCAGACAAGTGTTTGACCACTGTGCTACACTCTCTGCCCCAAGCCCATACTCAGACACCATGACTTGTCTAAAACCTCAGTGAGCACAGTTCAAAAGCCTGCGGTTGCTGGGCGATCTGGGTAGTGGCCTGGCTCGGAGTGAGGTGAGCTGGGACTAAAAGACAAAGGAAAGGAGGGGAGGAAAGTGGCTGACAACTCAGCTGGGAATGGACCAGGGCCGGCAGAGCCAACTAACTCCTGCCTCCGAGGGCTCCAACGTTATCTGTACCTAAATTCCGGCATACTTCCTGAGCAGCTGTCTGACCTCAGGGTTTACAGCTGTGGGACCCCTGGGGCTATGCTACCCCAGCCACTCTCTCCCTATATCCCTGACCCCACCTCTAACTAGAATCCGCTTAAACCATTCTCTGATCTTTGTCCCCAGAAGAGAATGATGAGCCCTTTGCGGACTGGGTCTATCCTGCTGAGATGGCTCTGTCTTTCGGACTGGACCCCGACCACTGAGTGTCCTGGGATCGGGCTCCCTCAGCAAATGGTTGCTTTAAGATGGAGTTCAGTCTTTCAGAAGCTGAGACAGGGCCCACAGGGAGGACAGAACTCTGCCGGCTTGTCCCACTCCTGCCCAGCTCTTGTGTGACTTGACCCGAGTCACGGGCTTGGGCGTACTCACAGTCCTCTCCTGACAGACCCAGGCAGGAGGCGCCTGGAAGACATTGAGCCCCTTAAGGGACTTCATCTGCACACAAATTCTGTAGTAAGGATGATAAAAGAGATCTGCACCCTGTAGCTTAATAATGCACCAGTGGGACACAGAGGCAGACACACCTATGAGGCGGTGTGGGCACATGCATGCATGCCCGCACGTGTGTTTACAGCACACGCGGTCCAGCAGCCAGATCTCTTCAAAGCCAACTGGACACTTGAATGTGTCCTAAAACCACGTGACCCAATAGAAAAGTGGCATCAGGGCCTCCAGCCTTCCTGTTTGAGGAGCCAGAATCTAGGCTTGTGCTGGAGAATCGTCACAAAGCTGCAGGCTTTTCTGATCCCAGACCCTCCGCCTCTCATATCTCCTCCCAGTTAATCCGTGCTGTGCCCTGATGGCCTTCATCACATTATCTACAAGCCAGTGCAGACCAGGCTTCACTCGCCAACGTCTTCCTTACCCCTCTTCAGCTTGCTGCTTGTGTGAGAACATCCACCCCTATAGCTTCAGAAGCCTCCTTCTCCCCCACTCCCCGGCCTCTGCTCCCTCATCTGCCCTGGGGTAAGAACAGTGTCCCAGAAAGCCAAGCCTTATTGCCAGTCCTTCGAGATGACAGTTATCTCACACACCACCACCTTTGTCCCATCATCTACCCATTGCTAGAAGATGCTCTACCTCAGTACAGACAGCTTTCCTTCAGTGTCGGGAGACCTGGGAGGAGAGAAGACATAGAGTGTCTCCAGTGGAGGGAAGGTTAGGGAGTTTCCAGACTATCAGAGCAGAGTCACCTCTGGCCTCTGCTGGGAGATCCCACTGTCTCTTCTCAGGCTGTGGTGCACTAGGAAGGGGCCCCTCCTGACGGTCTGTCAATGCCCTGCCCCCTGAGTTGGTCACAGTTAAGCAAGCTCCAGCTCACAGCTCAGATGGGAATGGGGGCTGCTGGGAAATGGAAGGCAAGCCCCCACCGCCTCATTCTGGAAAACATTGTAAAGAAAAGGATGACAAGGTTATCCTGTCCCGGAGCCAGCTGTGGCCCCAGACAGAGATAAGCTCTAGTAGGGTGACAGCTACCACCCTCCAGGAACTGGGAAATCTGGGCAGGTCTCTCCATGGAGTGGGAAGGGCTTCCTGATCCTGAGGCCTGTGGGTGGGTGGCCTACCACAGGACTCTTGTTCTCACAAGTAGAAAGTCTGTGGGAATCCCCTATGCAGCCCTCACCTCAGCCTTGGGAGGGAGGGTGGGCTGAGCGTTCAGGGTTTCATCAATCTTTTCCAGGCTAGCTGTCCACAGGGAAGCGACACAGAAGGTGGGAATTCAGGAGTGCCAGACGTTCTGCCCATGTCCCCAACATGCTGCATGATAGATGTGCCGGGCCTGGGACCCACGCTCATACACAGCTACACCAAGATATACCACACCACCACAAACGATCTCACAGACACAAACTTGCACACAGGCACATGGCGTGCAAACTACCCCCAAACTACCCTCAGAGTCTCACGGGGAACGTGTTACTGTTTTTCACACACGGGTATGCCATGTACAGTGCAGGAGGTCATCATCATAATAATAACAGCGGCCGCCGTGATG
Source organism: Apodemus sylvaticus (assembly GCF_947179515.1). Lineage (NCBI taxonomy): Eukaryota > Metazoa > Chordata > Mammalia > Rodentia > Muridae > Apodemus > Apodemus sylvaticus. The sequence continues at coordinate 5,047,966 of NC_067478.1, read as the reverse complement.
ATAGCTAATGTTTGAATAAGTTACTGTTGGCAGCACATGTGTTTAATCTCCTAAACAACCCCTAGGTAGAAAGGCAGTATCATTATTCCCATTTTACAGAGGAGGAAATTGAGGTCGAAGGAAGTTGCACAGCAGAGTTGGGACTCAGAAGCAGGCAGCTTGCTTGCGGGGTCAGAGCTAGAAAGCATGTAGCCGCACTACTCGAAGACACAGAGCCAGTGGGTAGCAGCATCAGAAAACCCACACGGCATCAGAAAGGCAGCCATTCCAACACCCTAGGCCACACAGTCACATCAGTCATGAGCAGCCACTGTCAGCTGCACACTGTCGCACAGAGCTACACACAGACACCTTCAGTCCCAGAATGCCACACTAGGGTATAGGGCATGACACACTATCATCCCCATACAATCGTGTCACAATACCATCAGTGTGACAGAATCACTTGGCCAACCCTGGGGTCACCAACTGTCACTTGTTCAGGTCTACATTTGTCCACTGTCATACTAGAGCTCTCTGGGTTCCACAGTCACACCAGCTCCACAGGGAATCACACACTGACTGAGTTTGTAACCAGGAGGGGTTGGAGTTTGTAGGGAGCATGGAGATTGGGCTGCTCAGGAAAGGCTAGGAATCTAGCTCTCCCAGTACTCACCCCACACACCCACACTGAAAACACAGCCCCGCAGAAGAATTAAACATGGATAATCTGAGGCTTAAAGGGAGGAGCGTCCTGTTCCAGCTGCTGTCCCCTTTCTTTCCCCCCAACAGCAGGCTCTCGGGTTCCCCTGCATCCCTTACCCAGTCTCTGTCCATTGAGCGCTGCCACTTTGCGACTCTGCTCCTGCAGGTAGAGCTCCCGGGAGCGGCTCACGCTGCCCCGTCTGCAACTCGGGACCCCCAGACACTGCATGGTGTTCTAAATCTCTGCCCCGGTGAAACCTAGTTTAGAAGCCGGCTGAGTCCGGCGGGCAGTCTACCCTTGAGAAGGCGGAGCCAGAACCTCAGAGGAGGGGGGTGGGTCCGTCTCTCTGGAGGCGGGGCCAGATCCTTGGAGGCGGAGCCAAGTCTGGGGGCGGGTTCATGGGCTAGGGAGGTTGGAGAGAACAGAAAATAGGCGGAGGAAGTGGAACCAGAACCCAGGAGGTGGGACGGGGGAGGTTGGCATCCGTCTCCCAATGTGGCCGAGGTAGCCTTGAATTCCGGATATTTGTGACTTCACCTCCAGAGTGTTAGTATAGCAAGCATGGCTGGAGGGTTAGGGTGGCAGAGCCTGCCACACATAACCCAGGTCCGGAGGCTGGCAGCCACGCCTGGAAGGCGACGTGGAGGAATCACAGCCAGGAAGCACACGGAGGGTGAGGCGGAGCCCAGGAGGAGGCTCTTGCTTGGGAAAGGCGGAGTCCAGGCAGGGAGGGGAAGAACCTCCACTTGAGAGGGTGTGTGAGGGTGGGGACTGGAAGAAAGTGTGCGGTAGTGCCTGGCGAGGAATGCCAACGCCAACTCTACAAGATAGTCCAGGCATCAGGACTGGGAAGACTGCTCTGCAGAGCGAATTCTGGTGACACAGAGACGTGGAGGTGGTCAGGGGGAGCCGGACCTCATCCACTGAGCCCTCCAAATCTCTAATCCTCTATTATTCAACTGATTTGTTGTGATTAGGTTTGCGGTCTGCTCCCAGGTCTTCTCCGTTTCCTATCTAATCATTGTGAATCCCCAAGATAGCATGCCAACGCTCTTCTTCCTCTTCCTCTTCTTCTTCCTCCTCCTCCTTCTTTTTCTTCTCCTGCTCCTCCTGCGCCTGCTCCTCCTCCTCCTCGAAACAATATTTCTCCCTGTATAGACCAGGCTGGCCTTAAACTCAGAGATCTGCTTTGCCTCTGCCTCCAGGTTAAAAGTGTGTGCCACCACCACTTGGCACAAATGCAATTCTTAAAAAAAAAAAAAAGTAATGAAAAGAAGAGGAGGAGGAGGAGGAGGAGGAGGAGGAGGAGGAGGAGGAGGAGGAGGAGGGAAATGCTGCCCTCAAAGGGAGTCTGCAGGCTTACCTAGAATAAATCAGAAAGACTGCAACTTTGTGCAGAACTGTGTGGCCAGAGTGCCCGGGAACACTGGGGCCTTTCATCCCTACAACTTCCCTTTCATTCACTCTGCAATTACTGAGTCCCCACAGCAGGAGGGTCAGGACACCACCCAGAGGCCTGACTCACCCCCTCCCTTACCCTCTGTCCTTGAAGAGGTCCCCTCTGGGTTCACTGCAGTAGCAACACTGAGTCACTGGCAAAGCCAGTTTTTTGGCACAGACAAGCAGTAAAAACAAAAACCCAAAGCGCAGAGCGAGTAGGTTGCCTACGGTCCCAGTGAGGGATGAGTAATGAGCAAGGCACTTGAGTGGAGATGAACACAGGATGAGGAGGACACAGGAAAGGGTTCGTTTGAGGGGGAGGGGTGGTAGAATACCCACACTGTAAAAAACAAAAACAAAACAAAAAACATGGAAAGGGGATTTGTTTGTTTGTTTGTTTGTTTGTTTGTTTGAGACAGGTTTCTCTGCATAGCTCTGGCTTCCTAGAACTCTGTCTGTAGACCAGGCTGGCCTTGAACTAAGAGAACCCTCTGCCTCTGCCTCCCAACCCTCGGCATGCGCGCCACCACCCAGGCTATATAGAGGTTCTTAATCAGAACAAAGACCGCCTGGGCCCCGATGCGATCGAATCCCAGCAGGCTGTATTTCTTTGAATTCTTCAGCACTTTATGTGATGCACCTAAGATCACGATCCTAAGTTTGTTACAGTGGCTCACATCTGTAACTGTAGTACTCAGGGTTGTGAGACAGGAGGATGGCTATGAGTTTGAGGCCAGCTTGTGCCACATAGTGAGCAGGCCAGTCTAGGGCATGAGATTCTGTTTCAAAAACTAAACAAATAAAACCCCCAAACACCAGCAAACTGAAAGTAACCCACAACATTAGAATGCAGTTCTGAGAAGATCCAATGTGTGTGTGTGATATTCCCAGCATCCCAAAAGCAGACAGCTTTGAAACCTAACTCCCGTCAGTGGGGAGCTGGCTACCCCTACTTGCTGTGATCACTTTTCTTGGGGTCCCTGGCTTTTGAAGCAACCCAGAACTCCTAAGCCCGTTAATTTTGTTTGTCTGCGATAGGATCTTATGTACCCTAGGCTGACCTCCAACTCCCTGTGCAGCTGAGGACTGTCAATTCTTGAACTAATGATTGCCACCTTCCAAATGCTAGAATTGTCATGTTGTGCCGCTATGCCAGGCTTACAAGGTGCTGCGGACCAAACCAGGAATGTGTGCCTGCCAAGCCACTCTGCTGAAGTCCCCAACCCCCACTAATATTTTATCCTGGCAACATCCTCTGTGGAAAAATACCTTGCAATCCCATGGTTGAGAAAAAGGCTCAGAAAGGCAAAGGTTACATAGCAAATAGCGAAGCTGGGAGTGGAGCCTGTGGCTCGTGGGACTCCCCTGTCTCTTTTAGAGAATGCCAGTTCTTGAAATAGGGCAGGCGGGTCAGGTACAGGGCAAGTTAGTGTGGGTGAATGTCTTCAGTGAAGGAAAAGGTCCTGGGAGGTGATGTCTTTTCAGGGATCTGCTGGGGATGCCAGTCCAGGCTTAGCTAAAATAGAAAGGGGCAGGGTAGGCGGGGAAGAGGGGAACTGTAGTATCAATTATAGCAGGCTTCAGGGGGAGAAAGAGACCCTCGGTTCATGCATCCGACTCCAGCCACATTTGCCCTTGGTACTGTCCCATCATTTGCCCACCCTGCCAGACAACTCCCAGCGTGTGTGCGTGCATGTGTGTATGTGTGTGTGTGTATGTGTGTGTGTGTATGTGTGTGTGTATGTGTGTGTGTATGTGTGTGTGTATGTGTGTGTGTATGTGTGTGTGTGTGTATGTGTGTGTATGTGTGTGTGTATGTGTGTGTGTGTGGTGTGACTCCTGTAAGAAAATCAAGGAGCCTATAAGTCAAATGACTTATCTGACATGAGAGAGAGAGAGCAAACGAACTCTACTGTCTGTCTTCACAACAGATGGCTTTATCCAGCATCGCATCTGTATGAGTAAGAAGGACAGAAGCCTCGTTTCATCTCTTGGTGAGTCCATAGGTCTCCAGCTAATGAAGGGGACTAAGGGCATCTCCCCAGCAGACCCCCAACTGCTCAAGCCAGAAAGTGACCAGTGCTCTGGGACCTGCACTGTGGAAAGGAATGCAGGCTCCCCGTCAGCTACCAAGTGCAAGCCAGTGACCACAGTCTCCGGCCGCGGCCCTCCTCTACCGCTCTTCCTCCCCCCATCTGCATGCAGGAGCTGCGTATAGAGGTCACTGTGGATGCCATGCTTGAAGCAGTGGGCCCACAGGTCCGTCAGCTTGGCCACAGTGTACTTTCCAGTCCTGCAGGAAAGGCTGGACTGAGTCACAACTTCGGGAGGCTGGTCTCAAACAGGATGGGCCAGGCTGGCCAAGCCTGGGCTATATTAGACTGAGGCTCTGTGTCTTTCTCTGTATGGGAGATACCAAGGCTAACCCAAGAAAGAAAGGGGACAAGGGCACAGACACTGGGTTAGAGCCTGTTCAATGACCCAAGTTCTATGACACTATGGAGTCAGAGGCAGCCAGAGGGAGGCAGGCAGGGGAGAGCCGGGCAGCCTGCTAGGTAGCCAGTAATAGCTAGTGGATGGAGGCAGAGATTCTCGCCACTGTGATTCTCTGAGCTGCCCACCCTCTCTCCCCACCAGTGTGTCAGGAGCTGTGGGGGAATCTCTGACCTCTGAGGAGAATGAGGGAACAGTGGGAGGGATAGGAACACAGCCACAACAAGGTGGCTTTGAGAACCCCAAGCTTCCTGGGCTCTGGTGACAACAATGTATAGGTCAACTGACAAACGCAAAACAGGTTGGGGGCTGGCGGCAGGGCACACATCCAAGGGGGAGTGGAGCGGAGCGGGAGGACGGGTGAGCACAAAAATCTACAACCCAGGTGGTGAGGTGTCTCAGTGGGTACGGGCAACTGCTGCCAAGCCCAGTGACCTGAGTTTGATCCTTAGAACCCACGTGGTAGAAGGAGAGAACCGATTCCTGCAAGTTGTCCTCTGACCTCCACATCCCCTCTTGAGCACACGCGCGCGCGTGCACACAAACACACACACACACACACAATATGTGTTATTTTTTAAAAAAAACAACCCTACAATCTCAAGGATACTGGAGAAAAGTGAGCAATGCTGCTAGGCAGTGGATCGATGTGAGAGGAGCGGGTTTTGCTGAGGCAGCAGCTGACCTGAGGGGACACGAAGGAAAGACTTCCCATAGCCCCTCCCCCAGAGCGAGCGTGAATACCAGTTCCTCTCCCTTCCCTGGACGCATCTAAGACAAGCAGCCAGGAGCCTGAGCTTTCCTCTCTGCTAGAGGGACAGCCATGGGGAGAAGAGCTAGCCCAGATGGGAAGAAACAAAGCCGGATGGACAAAGGGGCTGCCAGGCGGTTCTCGCTGAGACCTGGCCGACTCCGGCGGGGCGGGCGGGGGGGGGGTCAGCAAAAAGATCGCGCTGCTCCTCCCAGCACTGGCATCGCTGTTTTCTGCTCTAGGCAGCCAAGGCTGCCAGACCGACCTCAGCCAAACTTGCACACCTCCTCCTCGCCCCACCCACTTACACCCTCATCTGCCACACCCTCGCGGCCTGACTCGTTTTAGGCGTACCCGTGTTTTGGGAAGCCTCTGAAGAGAGATTGGTGGTCTAAGGATGCTGTCCCGGTTCTTTCCCCGACCGTTTTGTTGCCATCTGGACAGAGGAGCCCAGCCTTTTATGAACAGGCTAAGGGGAAATCCCCGAGAGAAGTCTGCATTGCTCCCCGATCTCTTGGGCCAGATTTGGGGGAAGTCTGGAAACGCCCAAGGTTGCGCCCAGCGCAGGCTGAGGTTTTTCCGGGATCCCACAAGGGGACAAGGAGTTGACTCTCTGGTGGTTTGAATGCAGCCGAAGGAGCTGTTATTCCTGCCCCCCGCCCCCGTCCCCGGTGGGTACAGGCTTTCCCGAGGGTCTCCCCTGCGGGCGGGACACTCACCGTGCAGCGTCAGGAAGTCCCGACCGGAGTCCATGCCCGTCGGGGCGCGCGGCGGAGGGGACGCGGCGTGATTCACTTGAGCCAACAACCGAGCGGCCTGGGGTCCTTGCGCAGGCCGGTGCAGGGACCCAACTGAACTGCGGTGGGAGGCGGCCGGGGGTGGGTCCTGGACACCGCACCGCCCCCCGGGCGCGCCAACCGGCGCTTCTCCCCGCCCCTCCAGGGGACCGGGCAAGGACGCGGAGCGGGGGGCCGGGAAGGCTAGCCAACCTTGGCCGGGGCTCGGGCCAGCTGGGTGCGCCAGGGCCAGAAATAGTCAGATCCCTCCCGCTTCCTCCACCGCCAGGACCCACAGGCCCTGTCATTACAGCGAGCTGCCGGCCCCACGCCCTGCCCGTGGGCGCCTGGCCTCGCTGGGGTTGTGGGTGATGTGGGAAAGAATCAGAATCGGGTCTTAGTGGGCTCAGGAATCACTGCTTAAGCGGCAGTTTAGCCGGGCAGTCTTGGCCTGTCTTCTGAGAAACGCGTGCTTGCCCGAGCCCACATTGCCACGTTTGGGGAGAGTAATATCTAGGTTGTTTTTTTGTTTTTTGTTTTTTCCAAGAGAGGGGTCCCTCTCTTTAGCTCTGGGAGACTTTCATGAAGGCAGGGATAACAGCAAGCAGGTATAGGCCCCTCCCCCGCTGAGGAGGGGAGAAGATGGGAGGCCTGCGGTGAGGCTGCTTGGACAAGGGTCCCTGATGTCGAAGGCACTTAGCCTGGAAGAGGCTAGCCCGGCTCCCCTCAGCTCTTGTTCTTCTAGCACTAGCGGGCTTCCGTAGCCTGTGAAACATGGAGGCCAGTCTCCGATTGAGTGTTAAGGCTGGGTTTTAGCCACATGACGTTCACCCCCCCCCCCATACACACACACACAGTGTGGGGCTGGCTCCTTGTCTAGCATTCAGCCCTCCCCATCCTGATGCCCTAGGAAGCCCCCCAGCTTCCCCTTCCACAAGCTGAGGCCTGTACTGCATGAGGGATGAGCATGGGAACAATGTAAACAGCCTGGGAAGGGGCAGGAGAGAAATTCCCTTCTCTGGCTTCCCCGTCTCTTTCTCCAAAGCCCTACTCTCCAGGTCTTTCATGAGCCTTGGAGCCTCCCTTCTCGGCCCTGCCCCGGAGCCTGGCAGGTACTGGCATCGGTGACTCAGGCCTTCTCTCCTCTGCCTGAGACCGAGAACTCCTGGCACCAGCAGTTGGCATGGCTTCATCTCCAGCGTAATTTCTTCTTGTCATCTCTGTCTCCGAGTCCTGGGCAGGGCATTAGCCACCACCAGGGCCTCTCCCTCTACCACAAAAGACCATGGCGGGGGTTTATAGAAGGTTCTGCCCCTTGTACTCCAAGCTCACTTGAAACAGGCCCATGTCTGGCTTCCGCTGCACGCGTTGCCGCTCACTGTGTCCCCTCCCTGGCCTGGGGTTGCCAGACAGAAAGGGCATGCTGACTCAAAGCTGGCCCAAGCAGTCAGGTTCTGCTAGAAATGAGGTACGCTGTGCTCAAGTGCTGACCTGTAGGATGACACCTTCCCCCTGCTGATCTCCCTCCTCTTTCTTCTCCCTCTCTCACGGGGGGGGGGGGGGTGCAGAGGTGGGTGGGTGGGCTGGGGGAGTGGGGAAGGGAGGGGCGGGGGAAGGGCTCTGCCCTGGGGGAGGGGGGCTCTGCCCTGAGTAGCTAGGTTTAAGTAGTGCGTAGGGTCACTGTGGAATCTGGTGGGGGAAGGCTTCCGGGGCAGCTGTGTGGGCCTAGCCCTGGCCAGGTGCCACGTTTACTCTACTCAGAACCTTTGCAGTCTCTCCCGAGACCCTGACTGCACTCAGGGCTCCGTGGCAGACTTTCTTTGGAGCGCGGGACTTCTGAGACCTGTTCTCTCTGGGCGGAGTTCCAGGCATTGCCCCACCCCCAACCCCTGGCTGTCCCAGTCTCAAGTGTCCGTGCAAAGGTGGGTGTGTGGGAGGCGGCTGGTGAGTGTGGACAGGTGAAAGAGGTCTCCACCCTGTACTAGTCTGTTAGAGTCAGTTCCCTTGGCCCCCACACCATCCCTCATTCTGTGGGCTGCGTGTACGCTATCTGCACAAGAATGCTAAATTTCAGGACGGTCAGGCTCTGGGGCTTGTCTTGCTCAGCCCCTCCCCCATAAAACACAAACCAAGACCAGCCCGAGTGGGTGAGGCCAGTGAGGTTTATTCAGTGCTCTCCCTGTCTTTAGAACCCAGGGCCCGGAACATCAGGGTAAAGGGGTTAAGTCTTGCCTCTACAATTTCCTGGTGTGAGAATGTGAGCAAATCGCTTTGCTTCTCTCTAACCGGGAACGACGGTCCACTCAGGGATAAACAGAAGATGTTGAGTATGTGGCACTGACACTGCCTGCAGAGGGTTCACCCGCCCACAGCATTGTCTCTGTGGCCTGTCCAACATAGCCTGATGGCCACAGAGGCTCTTGATCTGAGGGCACACCCCTGCTTCTGTGAACTGCCCTGCAAAAGGCCCAGACCCAGGTCCAACTGCCTCAACAGGAGATGGGAAGGTCACCTGCCCAAAGAGACAGCGATGGTAAGGGAGGCTCCTTGGACCATATCCGTCTGACGTCACTCATGCGCAAGCGCAGGGATCAGATGCCAGCATGGGCTACAGAGTTGCGGCACCGCTGGTAATTTCCGGATAGCACAGGGTTCTGGAGGGTTTTCTCTCTCTCTTTCTTTCTTTCTTTCTTTCTTTCTTTCTTTCTTTCTTTCTTTCTTTCTTTCTTTCTTTCTTTCTTTCTTTCTTTCTTTCTTTCTTTCTTCCTTCCTTCCTTCCTTCCTTCCTTCCTTCCTTCCTTCCTTCCTTCCTTCCTTTCTTTCTTTCTTTCTTTCTTTCTTTCTTTCTTTCTTTCTTTCTTTCTTCGTTTTTGGAGTCAGGGTTTCTCTGTGTAGCCCCAGCTATCCTGAACTTACTGAGCTCTGTGTGCCTCTGCTCCTGAGAGCTGGGGTCAGGCATGCGCCACCACACCCAGAAATTGTTCTCTGTGTAGCTCTGGCTGTCCTGGAACTCACTCTATAGAGCAGGCTGGCCTAGAACTCAGAAATCTGCCTGCCTCTGCCTCCCAAGTGCAGGGATTAAAGGCGTGCGTCACCACTGCCCGGCTGAGGATTTCTTTTTTGAGATTATGTTCCTAGCATCCCTAGGGACTGGAACTGAGTCAGCTTTAATGTGGACGTTCAGTGGGCTCCTCTGCTTACCCAGCCGCGGAGGGTAGATTGCTTCATGCTTCGTGAGTCTGGGGAAACTGATCCACAGTCATCTCCTCTGACCTGAAAAATTACCTCTTGGAGGGAGAGGGAGGGTTGGAAGACTCAGGAAGCTAAAGAAACTCGCAAGGCTCAGAAAGTCACAAAATGTACAAGACTCGGGAAGCTAAAGAAACTTACAAGGCTCAGGAAGTCATGACATTTACAAGGCCTCTCCCAGGTTTCTCTAAGCAGTGAACACAGGGTCAGTAGAGGGAGAGGAGGCCCTGGTGAGGCTGCTTGCAAGTTCTTCAGGGCGACTCTGTGGACCCCCGCCCAGGCTGCGGTGGGTGGGCTTCTCAGTGACCCAGTTGCCTTTGGCTCACCCATGACCCCAGCAAGCTTACCGGGCTCCCAAATGCAATCATTTCTTTAGCCTGTCACTGGTGCCATATCCGAGGTGAACAGAAGGTTGTTCCTATGTCCCCAGGGAAAGTCACGTGACAAAGTAAGCATCCAATTTGAAGATGACACCAAAACCTATGTTTGAAAACTTTGATTTTCTTTTTTCATTTTTTTGTTTTTGTTTGTTTGTTTGTTTTTACGAGACAGGGTTTCTCTGTGTAGCCCTGGCTGTCCTGGAACTCATTCTGTAGACCAGGCTGGCCTCGAACTCTGAAATCCCGCCTGCCTCTGCCTCCCAAGTGCTGGGATTACAGGCATGCGCCACCACCGCCTGGCTATGATTTTCTTTTTTCTATAAGTATCTGTTAAGAATCTATCATCCACTGGTCACATAGGAACGTAGGAATGAATCAGCAGTGTTCAAAATACATCAAAGGAAGCCTCCTGCTGTGTGGAGCTAAGTTTTGGTGGAAAGAAAAGAGCTACTGTAATGAAGACAAGCAGTGATCCCGGTGGACTCCAAGTTGAAGGAGGTGGAGTGGGAAGGGGCAGGGCTTAAAGTGGGTTGCTGGGGCTGGCTCTCTTGGCAACGCGGCTCTGAGGAAACTCAAGGAAGTGAGAGAGTAGGGCACAGGGAGGCCTGCGGCCAAGGGTTCCGAGCAGAGGGAACATGCTCAAGGAGAGTGGCACACTGGAGAGTGGCACACTGGAGAAATGCATTGCAGTGGGGCTACAGCAGGGAGACGGCATGATGGGCGCTCAGAGAGGTCTGAAGCCTTGCCAGCCCTTCCAGCTTCTCTGGAAGAAACACCTCATCTCAGTCACCCTGGGAAAGTCTCCGGAGGTCTTCATGGATGGATGAGCAGGGCCTTAAGCAGAGAGCCTGAGGGAAGAGATTCCTGTCATCAGGTCATTCACGGGGTGAAAGGTGCCTCAGCCTCTCAGGGCTCTGCAGAGGAAAGGTGAAAGAATCCAGAAAGCTTTTAAGAGTAGAGGCTCTGCTGCAGAAGGGTTGAGATCACGTGTCACTCCTGCAGAGGACCTGGGTTCTAGGGGATCTGATGTCCTCTTCTGGCCTCTGCAGGTGCCCAAATGAACACAGATTACAGACACCACAAGTGCACACACACACACACACACACACACAAATAAATAAATAAATGTGGTTTGTTTTTGTTTAAGATTCATTTGAGCATTGATGTTTTGCCTGCCTGGATGTCTGTGAAGGTACCAGATTCCCTGGAATTGAAGCTACAGATGGTTGTGAGCTGCCATATGGGTGCTTGGAATTGAAACTGGGTCCTTGCCGGTGGTGGCGCATGCCTTTAATCCCAGCACTTGGGAGGCAGAGGCAGTTGGATTGCTGAGTTAGAGGCCAGCCTGGTCTATAGAGTGAGTTCCAGGACAGCCAGGGCTATACAGAGAAACCCTGTCTAGAAAAAAAACAAAAACAAACAAACAAACAAACAAACTCTGTCCTCTGGAAGAGCAATCAGTGCTCTTGATCCCTGAGCCTTCTCTCCAGCCCTTGTTTTGTTTTTTAAAAGTAGAGCCAATGGGATTGGGGTGGGAGCTGTAGGGAAACTGAGGACTCAAGGGTGCTTGGAGGATCTGGCCAAGGATCTGGAATACAGGCCGGTCCTTAGCACTTGGTTTGGATACATTGGAGACTTCCAGACCTCCAAGGGGCAAGGCAGTTCAGGGGAGAGGTATGGGACTACGGATAACATTTATAATCCAAAGCATATTTAAAATGGCTGAGGAGAGAGTCTCAAGAAACAATGTGACCTGGGTGTGGTGGGGCACACCTTTAATCCCAGCACTCGAGGCAGAGGCAGAGGCAGGGGCAGGGGCAGGGGCAGGGGCAGGGGCAGGGGCAGGGGCAGGGGCAGAGGCAGAGGCAGAGGCAGGCAGATTCCAGAGTTTGAGGCCAGTATGGTCTGTATGCTAAGTTCCAGGGCCACATAGTGAGACACTGTGGCTCATAACACATGAACACGAGAAAACAAAGCAAACGGCTCCTGAGGAACAAAAGCCGAAGCTGACTTCTGGCCCCTGACCTCTGGCCTCTGACCTCTGGCCTCCACCTTAACCTGCTTACACACATCCACAGTAAACAAACAAACAAATACTCAGAAGCACTCACATAATGCCAATGGGGATCTACTGTGATACAATCTTTCTGGGAGCCAAATGCGAACATTTACATACTGTTGGCGGTGGAATTCTAGCATATTACCCCCACCCACATAAATATTATACAGCTATACAAAGTATGTAGAAACAGGAGCAAAAATCCTCTACTGTGATACACTCTTTCTGGGAGCCAAATGCTACAATTTGCATACTTTTGGCTGTGGAATTCTAGCATATTACCCACACACACATAAATATTATACAGCTATACAAGGTATGTAGAAACCCGAGCAAAGATCCTCAGACGGCAGCGTTTACAGCAGAACGAGAACCAAACCACATCAAACAAACAAGAGCAGTCCCTGTAATCAGAGAGAGCATAAATGAAGAAAAGGCCACAACAAATAGCATGGAATTATGTTTTTTAAGTAACAAAATGTATTTTATAGATGTCAATGCTTGTATAAGCAGGAAAAAATAGTTGTAACAATATGGTAATCTAATTATCTGGGGGGGGGGAGAGCTGAGGACACTAATTTTTTAAAAAGATTTATTTATTTATTATATGTGAGTACACTGTAGCTGTCTTCAGACACCCCAGAAGAAGGGGTCAGATCCCATTACAGATGGTTGTGGACCACCGTATAGTTTCTGGGATTTGAACTCAGGACCTTTGGAAGATCAATCAGTGCTTTTAACCACTGAGCCATCTCTCCAGCCCAAACACTTTTATTAAATAATAGTTTATTGTCAGTCCTGGGGATTGAACCTGAGGCCCCTCGACTGCCAGGCAAGTGCTCTCCCACTGCACAATCTTTTCATTTGTTATTTGAGACAGGATCTGCTGAGTTGCCAGGCTGACCTTGAACTCTCTCTGTAGCTTGATCAGACATTGAATTTGCAATCCTCCTGCCTCTGGTCCCTAGGGAGCTGGGATGACAAGCTGACAACCCTACAGCACCAAACCCAACATTGTTCATTTCCTTGGTGTATTGTTGGAGATTTTGATTTTGTGACTCATGATTATAGAGGATGTTTCACATATTAAAGTAAAAAAAAATAAGTAAAAGAAATGTGTGAAACTAAGAGACAAATGAACAAACAGGGTCGCAGGCCTCAGGGGAGAGTGTGGGATGAAGAGAGACTGGTCAGGAATCCCCTTTGTGCTCACAGAGTCCCCCGGGGAGGTGACTGGACAGACGGGTGGACAGACAGACAGACAGACGGATGGATGGATGGACAGAGAATGGGCGAAGAGAGGAGAATGGAAAGCAGGAGAGGCTGGGGTGACAGGCAGGGAGGGAGTTGTAGAGCCACCTACATGAGGACAGTTGGAGTGGCCTTTGCCACCAGAAGGGCCGACGCTGTGAGAGACTTTGGCTTGGACAGGTCAGCCGAGCAGACGGTAAGATGGGGCGTGCAGAGGAAAGGGGCAGGGAGCGTCTGTGTGACAGGCCAGCCTCCCTGTCACTCTCTGTGAGGACACCTAGATAGAGAGTGGAGAAGCCCAGAACAGCAGCAAGAATCAATTACCCCGAGGCCTGGGAGTGTCCATGGTGGAGCAGCTGCTAATGGCGGGATCACTCGTTCTGGGGAGGTCCCCCCCCCCCCCGTACATGGGGGCCAAGCACACCTGGCTACTATTTTGCTACTTTCCCCACCCAAAGCCCTTCCCTCCTGCACCACTGGGAAATGGTGTGTGTGTGTGTGTGTAGGAAACCAGACAGATGGCCTATTTGCCCATGTTCCTTCCCCTCTCAAGCTCCCCTTCCTACACACATCAGTCAGCACCAGGAGCGGGCGGTTAAAGAGGAGTCTGCACGGTCCTGGAAACGGACTCGGGATGTTTGGGAAATGCTCCCAGGGTCCAGGGTACCTGGCTGGGTGAGCTCTTTCCCTGCAGGGAAGAATGTGTCAGGGAGGCAGCCAGAGCCTGCTCCTCCCAAGCACACGCCTTGACAAGGACATCTGCTTTTCCTACTCTCTGGACAGGAAGGTCCCTCAAAAAACAGATGAGGGGCCCGACCAAGAGCAGCGGAAACAGCCCAGGTCTGTGGGTGAACATCCTGGGACCCAACTCAGGAAGTGGGTTCAGGGCTGTAAGGCAAGCAAACTCAAACCTAAGTAGAAAGTGACTATCTTGGCTTCTGTGTTAGTCAGGCAAGGGTATCTGGAGGTACAGAGCTGGCTGCATGGTGCACATACACACACATAAAAGGAAACTTAATCCCCTTTAAAAAAAATATTTATTTTATGTATGTGAGTACACTGCTGCTGTCTTCAGACACACCAGAAGAGGGCATCAGATTCCACTGCAGATGCTTGTGAGCCACCATGTGGTTGCTGGGAATTGAACTCAGGACCTCATGCTTTTAACCACTGAACCATCTCTCCAACCCCCTTATTTTTTTGTTGTCGAGACACGGTCTCAGTAAATAATCCTTGCTGGCATGGAACTTGCTTTGTAGAGCAGGCCAGCGTCAAATTCAGAGATCTGCTTGCCTCTGCCCACTGAGCACTGGGATCAAGGTGTGCGGCCAGACCTCACACCCTCTATTGACAGGGTTCTCAGGAGGAATGGAACCAGTGCAGCAAGCGCACATTACAAAGGAGGGTAATGGACTGGCTGAGCAACTGTGGCCGCCCGTGCTTGGTGGCTGCTTGGTCCTTAGTGCTGAGTGCCTCAGCAGCCTTACTCTGCCAAGGAAGGGCTGGAAGGTTCCTGGAGAGCCACAGCCCAGGTCTCAATAGTGACCTCCAACCCAGCTGAGCTTATATGTAAGTACACTGTAGCTATCTTCAGACACAGAAGAGGGCGTCAGATCTCATTACAGATAAGGTTGTGAGCCACCATGTGGTTGCTGGGAATTGAACTCAGGACCTCTAGAAGAACAGTCGATGCTCTTAACCACTGAGCCATCTCTCCAGCCCCCAAATCTTCTTCTCCATCAAACTCCCTAGTAAGCCCGCCTCTGAAACAGGTGATGCTGGGCTGAAGAGATGGTTCAGCCGTTAAGAACACGTCGTGCTCTGGCAGGGGAACAGCTTTTTGTTCCCAGAACCCATGTCAGGTGGCTTCCAATTGCCTATCGGCTCCCAGAGATCCGAACCCCTCTTCTGGTCTCCACAGGCAATGGCACATTTATACACACAGAGACACACAAAATAAAAATAGCAAAGCTTTACCAAAAAAACCAAAAAAAGTAGAAGAGATGCTAGCTGTCACAGCGGCGTTCGCCCGTGTCCTGCACTCGGGGAGGCTAAGGAGGAGGGGGGCGTGGAATGGTGAGTTTGAGCCAGCCTAGATCACATAGGTGGACGTTAGGGATGCAAACTTTTAGATGACGACAGAGATGACGCTCTTCTAGAGGAAAAGCTAGACGGAAGGGGCGGAGCCGGAAGCAGAAGTAGGACGCGGAGTCTGCAGCGTCTTTCTCTGTTGCCATGGAACCCGAAAGCATGGAAGAGCAGAAATCCTCAGCTTCCTCCGCCATTGTATCCTTGGAGACCATGCTGTTGCCTACCCCGCACCAGCCCGAGTCCATCAGTCTTAGCTGGTCCGCCAGGAAATCCTTGCGGTCCTCGACGGTCTTCATGGATTATTGCCAGTTCGGCTACCCTACGCGGTCCCTCCGCGCCGGGTTCCAAGCGCTCCCGCCACTCCCGGAGCCGCAGACGCTGCGTCTGCGCCCCGCCTCGCTGCGCACGCAGGATATCTCACATCTGCTTGCCCGAATCTTCCGAAACTTGTACACCGCCCAGGTGATCGGAGACGACTTGAGCAACAGCTTGATTAAGGCCCGCGGCAGTGAGGATGCGCGCCACGAGGAGTTCTTGGACCAGCTGCAGCAGGTATAGCGGGTGCATCCCGGGATACGGTCCGGATGCAGCCGCGCTAAAGTGAAGACTACTATCCAAACTTTATACATACACATATAAATGACACCGCCGCCTTTCTCTGTGCACGAGCACATTGTATGTTGCAAGTATAAACGAAACTACTGGAGCCAACAGATCCAGTCATGGTTAAGCATTTTTGCCCTCGTTTCTGGGTCAGCAGCATTTCTCTTTTGCACTAGGGTCAAGACTGATGATCCTGCCTCTCTGTGACTTGCCGTCAAGGACTCCCTTCCCAGCTCTCCCCTGTATCCGCCCCTCCGATCTTTCCTTTTTCTTCACTCCTTCCTGTCCATTACTCTCTCCTTATACAACATGGCCTAGCGTCATTCATTCGTTTCTAACACATACCTCCTGGGTGCCGTGTTCAGTGCTAGGCAGCGAGGATTCAGAACCCATCGCGAGTAGGATACACCTCAATGTTGAGTTCTTGCCTGGCAAGGGTAAGGCCTACCCGCAACTCCCAGCAATGCAAAACAAACAAAAAATGTAAAAAAGAAAATATTGGAGCTGGTAAGATGGCTCAGCAGGTAAAAGTGCTTGCTGGTAAACTGTGACACCCCCGCACCCCCCCCCACACACACAAAGTGTTAATCTCTCTTCCCTGGTGGCAGGATATTGACAGACCCTGTCTTAGGCAGGTAATCAAGGCAGAGTAAGATCAAGCGGTTCAGTAGCAAAATTGTTCCCAGAAAACACCGGTCCACCTTACGCCATCCTTCCTCTGACCCCTCCCCCCTCCACACACACACCTAACACTGCCTGAGCCTTGGAGGGCAGAATGCAGGACTCCCACTGATGGCTCAGGATTCAGTGGCACCTTAGTCTCAGTCTTTTGATGGTCATGGATCTCTGTGAATCAGGGCTTCTCTGTCCACAGAAATAGTTGGAAGCACCAGGTTCTCTTGATCAGAGCTCAACCCAGCCTCACTGGCTGTTGGTCTTTCCCATGTCTGTCTACAGAAACACTGCACGGTCTGATGATTAAGCCCACAAGCTCAAAACCCATCCTGGGGCTTGAGCTCTGCCTCCATTACATGGCGCTTGTATGACTTTGAGGACTGAGGGAGTCACTTCAGTGAGGAGCCATTAGCTTTGGGTGGGATCCTGACTCTTACATCCAAGGAGTAGGATCAGGGCTTTTGGAAAGTCCAGGGAGTGGGGTGCTTGACTCAAGCACAGTACTTGATGTTCAAGGCTGTCCTGGCTCTGCTTTCCCAGAGGAGGTTTTCTGTCCACAAGAAGGCTTAGACGCTGCCTCCCTTCCTCCGCCGTATACCCATTCATCTACTTTAAAGAATGGCTAGGGCTGAAGAGGTGGCTTCCTGGTTCAAGGCATTTGCTGCCGAGCCCAACAACCAGGGCTTTCTATCCCCTGGACCCACATGGCAGGAAAGAACAGACTTCCATAGGTTGTCCTCTGACATCCATAGGCTCACCATAGAATACGTGCCCCCAATAAATAAACAAACAAGAAAGGTAGCTAAGTCTGAGGCCTAGCAAAGCAATGAGAAGCGTTTGCTCCTTGTAATACTGTCTTGGTATTTTCCCGTCCTGTGAAAACTTTACTTCCAGTCCAAGAATATGTGTTAGAAGCGTGGCTGACTGGCTTGTCAATCTAAACGGTCTTGAAGTTGGGGCAGCCAGGCCACCCACGAGTCAGCGTTTGGGGTATAAGGTTTGCAAGGATATATAAAAAAAAAAAGCCAGGTTGAGTCACAGAAGGTGAACTGAGACAGGGACCCAGTGACTTGGAAAATTCTGCAGGTTGGAGGCTGGAGAGAAGGTTCAGTGAGTAAGAGAGTTTGTAACACAAGTTCAGGTCCTAGCACCCACATAAAAAACTCGGCATGGCTGATGGCTGCCTCTAACCCCAACATTGTCTAAGGTGGAGGAAGGGGGCTGCTGGGGTTGGCTGGCCAACATGCCTACTCCCAAGTTTGTCGAGAGATCCCATTTTAAGAGAAGAAGGTGAAGGGTGGTAAGACAGACCACCTAATACCTTCCTCCTCCGGTCTCTGTGTGTGCATACTCACATACAGACACACAACACTGAAAACTATTTTTAATTTAGGTGTATGTGTGTGTGTCTCCGTGCATCTTAACACGTGTGTGTGTGTGTGTGTGTGTGTGTGTGTGTGTGTGTGTGTGTGTGTGGGCCAGAAGACAATATCCAATTCCCTTGGGGCTGTAGGTACACGCAGTTGTGAGCTGGCTGGCGTGGGTTCTGGGAACTGAACTCGGTCCTCAGGAAGAGCAACAAGTACTGTAAACAGCGGAGTCATCTTTACAGCCTTTCGGGGCGGGGCGGGGGGAATGTAGTAAATTTCTCAGGGTAGCACATTACCCGATCACATTTCTCTTTGATCTGTGGCTTTATGTGCATTGATGTGGATTCTGCAAAAAAAAAAAAAAAAGATGCCATCTCGGGCAAGCCCTTTCCAACAGCTTAAATAGAGGCTGCCATCTGGAAGCTGCCCACGGGCTATGTTTAATGGACCTAGAATGGGCCTTGCCTGAATCAGCCTTACTTTGCTGTACCAAGATGGGCTTGCGTTTCTTGAGACGGTAGCTCTCTTGACTGTGAAACCGGGAGACCGAGGACCAAGCCTGGCTCCTACTGACCACACTGTGGGGTCACCATCTCCTTCTCTTGACCTCAGACATTAGTCTGGTGGGTTGGACCAGATGGTTTTGATGGTTGGGCAGCTGTGCTTGGCCGAAAGCCCCGATGTGGAGAGGTACAGGGTGGAGCCAAAATGTCGGATCTCGTCAGATTTCTGTGCATATATTTGAATGCCCGTTTGCAGGCTCGAGCTGTCTACAAACAGCGTCTGGATGAGGTGGCCATGCTGGAGAAACATATCATCCAGGCCCGTGCACGGGACATTGCAGAAACAGAACACGCCACCAAACAGGGCAGACTACATGTCGTGGAGACCCCTATCAAACTGCCCCCAGGTAGGTGTGAAGTCTGCCTGTCTGTCTGTCAGCCTCCACATCTCTGGCTGTTAGTATTGTCCTATATCTACGTCACTGTTCTTTTCTGAACATCCAGAGAGCAAGTTGCAGACATGACAGTCAGCCAGTACACAACACCCCAGTGTGCACGGTCCCTCCAGGAGAGTGCTGTCCCGCACGGCCAGCATGCGACTCTCCAAGCCAGGCACTTGGCAATGTTGCAATATCGGTCCCTGACTCAGAGGTCCCATCTCGGTCCCAGCAGCCAAACCACAGCTTCCTTTCCTCTGACCTTTCCTGTCAAGCTTGCCCAGTAGGCTGGCAAGTGAGTCCCAGGAATTTGCCCATCCCCACTCCCAAGTACTGGGATTATAGTTGTGCACATACATATACCTGTGTACACACATATACACACTCTCTTAAAAATCTTTTCTAAAACTGCCTTGGAGATGTGCAATGATATGTGTGTAAAATATTATAAAGGAGCCCATTAGTATATAGGCCAGCTTGAAAAACAAAGGCCAAGAAAGTACTGTGACCCCTGCACCCTGCACCCTGGGAGGATGGAGAAGAAGGTTTGGCAAAAAGGACAGTCCTTTCTCCCTCCCGACACGCGATCATCACAAAGCCTCCTGGAACGGCTGCATGGTGTCTGCTTGGCATGGTTTTTACTCCCAACCCAAGTCTTTCTTGCTAAGGGAGGGTCAGGGCCATCACTTCTAAAAGTACACCTTCTGTGGTTCCAGGATCCATCAGTGAAGGACCCCAGGGAGTTCTGGATGGAGAGGCCATGAGCCCCAAAAAGTAGCTTGTGGGTTATTTACTGGCTATCAGTATTTCTGTCCACTGATTGACCGATTGAGTTTTAGTTATTTATCCCTGTGATTCTGAATGGGTCTATGCACATGAGTGTAGTACCCACAGGGGCCAGAAGAGGGTAGCAGAGCCCCAGCAGCTGGAGTCCTGGGCAGTTTGTGAGCCACCAGACATGTACAGGAGCAGCATGCCCCTTTAACCAGCCAGCCAGGATATTTTGGAGCTGCCTTCAGATAACTTATTGAGAAACTTCTGCTTCAGGGATGCCAAACACTGTTGTTCATGGTGATTCCCTGGCCTTTTCTTCTTCAACCTTGGATACTTTGTACTCAGCCGCCTTCTGTTCCTTTGCTATGCTGGGAGCAGTTTCTGCTTCAGGCTCTGATTGTTAACTTTAGGCCAAATCTCTGGATCCTTGTCAGCACCCATGAGGGCAGAAGATATGCTCGCTGTGTCACCTTTGTCACTGGATGCTGGGGATCGGCCCCAGGACTTTATGTATGCCAGGCAACTATTCTACCAACTGAACTACATCCCCACAGCACAAGGAGGCTGCCCCCATATGTAGCATTATAGATTTGTGCAAACACAGACTGTAACACGAAGGGTGAACTCTCTGTTGAAAAGTAGGCTTTGGTGGTGGCACACACCTTTAATCCCAGCATTCTGGGAGACTGAGGCAGGTGGATTTCTGAGTTTGAGGCCAGCCTGGTCTACAGAGTGAGTTCCAGGACAGCCAGGGCTATACAGAGAAACCCTGTCTTGGAAAAACCAAGTCAAAAACAAAAACAAAAACAAAAAACCCGAAAAATAGGCTTTGAGTGATGGTGGTATGTCAGTGTGGGTTCATTCCTGTAACAAGCATGCTGTTCTTGGCAGGATGACAGTAACAGATAAAGCTCCACCTGCACAGGGGCAGACGAACATGGAAACTTTCAGACCTTCTCAGTTTGCATGCCAATTTCTGACTACTCCAGAGTCCAAATCGAGCAGATGGCTCAGTGTATAAAGGTTTGCTGCCAAGCCTGGCAGACAGAGTTCAAACCTCAGGGCCTGTGACAGGAGGAGGTCAGCTGACCTCCACACACAGACCTACAGGCCCCCACAGACATTCAATAAACAAACAAGCACATGTAATTAAAATAGAGCCAAAGTCTATTTTACTAAAACACTCATCACTTTCCAAAGGCATTTGTTTCTAGTTGGTGTTTCTAGACACTAGTGTTATAAACCATACATATTATATATTATACATTATATATTAATTACATATTATAAAATATAATATGAGTTACATGTTACATAGTATATATTATAATGTGTGTGTTTACTATCATTTTTTTGGCTCATCAATTGCAAGCATCAACTTCCATTCAGTAATATAAGTGACTTTCTCTGGTGTGTCATAGGTCAGTGGGAGTTGGGTGAGGCTGTAGTTATTGCCCCTGTGGACTGGGCTCAGCTCTTCTCCAAGTGGCTTTTAAGCTGGTGTCTGAGATGAAGAGACAAGGTCTTCTCTGCTTGATGGCCAGAGTTCCCCATACCAGCACATCTCAAACCCTTGCTACCATGATTTGGCCACAGTGAAAGGTAAAGCGTAACACTGCACGCACGGCAGCGAGAGGCACAGGGACTGCCTGGCAACTCACAACTCCTGCCTGGCCCGAGCCAAGCACGCCCTGCCTTCCTAACAGTGAACGACCTGAGACACCCCCGCCTCCCCCGAATCAAGCTACATGTACACCCCACTCCAAACAATGCAACGAACCCCACCCCCAACAGTAATTCCATGTTGCCATATATGTCTTGGACCTAGAGGCAGCCCAAGCCAGTTTCAGGTCCATGCATGCTAAGGGAAACTGTCCTCTAAGGGAAATTGTAGGGATATTTTCCCATGGACCATCTTACTCATAAGCATAATTAGGTACACAGATGTTTAAAATCAGATGCATCATGGGGAAGGACATGCACAAGAAAGGAAGACTTGCATAATCCAAATCCATCAACGGAAATGGAGACCCACTCAGGTCACCCCCTCGCCACCAGCTCCTCCTCCTGGACTCCACCAAATGAAGCCCTAAACAGTAACCAAGGCCCTTGGGTGCTCTAACTCAGGTAGCCCTTACAGTGTGCATGCTGTGTCTCTTTGAATAGAGCTCCTTGTGGCTTTGCTGTGTGTGTGTGTGTGCGCGCGCGCGCGCGCTCTTCCAAGTCTTTTTTTTTTTTTTTTTTTTTTTTTTTTGGTTTTTCCTAGACAGGGTTTCTCTGTATAGTCCTGGCTGTCCTGGAACTCACTCTGTAGACCAGGCTGGCCTCGAACTCAGAAATCCGCCTGCCTCTGCCTCCCAGAGTGCTGGGATTACAGGCGTGGGCCACCACTGCCCAGCTCTTCCAAGTCTTTTAATAAGATGCCACGAACCTGGAAACACCTGATGCGACTGACTATGGGTTACACTGTTGCTAGTGACATTGGCTTTGCTACTTGTGTGTGTTCTTCCAAGTCTTTTAATAAGATGCCAAGAGCCTGGATACACCCAGGACTATCGGTTACACTGTTGCTAGTAACATTGCCAGGGACAGACAGACATACCCAGAGGGGTGAAGAACTGGGGCTTGTGTTGCATCTACCACACTTGGTCCTATGCCACCACAGACTCCACATATGGCACTACTTTGCCCCAGTAACGCCATGCACAGCTTGGTCCAGTTATCAGCCTCTACGGAGTGCCTGAGAAATCATCAGTTTATTTCTTTTTTGTTTTGTTTTGTTTTTTGTTTTATTTTGTTTTCTCGACACAGGGTTTCTCTGTGTAGCCCTGGCTGTTCTGAACTCACTCTGTAGACCAGGCTGGTTTCGAACTCAGAAATCTGCCTGCTTCTGCCTCCCACGTGCTGGGATTAAAGGCATGCACCACCACTGCCCGGCTATCATCAGTTTTTTTTTTTTTAAAGATTTATTTATTTATTTATTTTATGTATATGAGTACACTGTAGCTGTCTTCACACACACCAGAAGAGGGCATTGGATTCCATTATAGATGGTTGTGAGCCACCATGTAGTTGCTGGGAATTGAACTCAGGACCTCTTGAAGAGCAGTCAGTGCTCTTAACCCCTGAGCCATCTCTCCAGCCCCTTATCATCAGTTTCTTAATCTTCACCACAGGGCTCTGAGAATTCGCCTGGGACGTGCAGGCTTGGAGCTGGAGGTGTGGGTTCAGCTGCTTCTCTCTGGGTCTGCCTTAACTGCCTTTGTCCTGTTCTCTTCCCCCGCAGTGAAGACGGTCTTCAGGTGGTGTATAGACAGCAAGTTAATGCAAAAACATCACTTAATCTCTACAGAGGATTACTATACCGATCCCGTGCCATTTTGCCCAGCGCCCAAAGGTATCTATGCTGGCTCTGGTGGAGCCCAGAGGCATCCTGCGCTTGCTCTGAGCCCCTGCTCTGGTGGAGGGCCAGGGCCTCCTGTGCTTGCAGCCCAGCTCGCCCACTCCTGCTGCTACTTAGTTGCTGCCACTTACCTTCCTGTCCCTTTATTTAGCTGTTATCTTCATTGGTTCCTTCAAGGCAAATATTCCATCTCCACCACATGGAATTTCATGTCCCTGGTTGGCTGCCCAGCAGCCAGCAAATCAAAAAAAAAAAAAAAAGTTTAAAAGGGGCTAGAGGACAGACAGGGAGGGAGAGGAGGAGAGGGGGGAAACAAGGTGGGGGAGGTAAATGGATAGAAAGCTTCCTGCAGGCCTACACATGGGGGTAGAGTTTGGAAGCATCGCTGGATAGGCGAAGGGTCACGGGGAAGCCTGTGTGCAAGCATCAGCAGTGTTTAACCAGGCCAGACTGCAAAGACAAGCTCCCAGCAGTCCCAGGGACTGGGACCCTGGACAACCTCTTAGGAGCTTGGTGGCTGCCCCTGTTTTGGGGTAGGAAGATTCAGATCCAGGGACCTGAGGGTGATGAAGGCTGCAGAGTCAGTTGCGCTGAGAGGCGTACTCACCACCTAGCTGGGAAACAGACTCTACCTACTCCCTGAGCGCTTACTGGGAATTATATTAAGATGTGGGGTGAGGCAGCTCCTTACCCTTTTGTTAGTAACAGAAGTCCCTGTCTAGTCGAGGAAGCATGGTCCCAATAAATAAGACATGATAAAAAGAACATTTGAATAAAGTTGGGGGGGGGGTACTGGAGAGATGGCTCAGTGGTTAGGAGCACTGGCTGCTCTTCCAGAGGATCCAGGCTCAATTCCCAGAACCCAGAATTCCCATGAGACGGCTCATGACTGTCTAATTTCAGTTCTAGAGGGTGTGACATCTTCAACGCCAATGTACATAAAGTAAAAGTTAAATTATTTTTAAAAATTGCTCACCCTTGGAGTATGTGCTTAGCAACTACTCCAAGCAACTGTGTGCTTCGCATCTTTTTGTCAGTTAGCCATGCTGGAAAACTGTTTTACCCACTAGCCCCATGTCTCAAACACATGGAATAAGCCCCAGGAATAACTCGTGCATTGAACAGCAGCAATATCTGGTGTTATGAATCTGAAGGCTTTGAGGAGCATGGGACCTGACTGTGACTCTGGTGACTTGCCTTGTTCAAATTAGAAACATGCCCTTCAGCTAGGCGGTGGTGGTGCACGCCTTTAAGCCCAGCACTTGGGAGGCAGAGGCAGGCAGATTTCTTAGTTGGAGGCCAGCCTGGTCTACAGAGTGAGATCCAGGACAACCAGGGTTACACAGAGAAACCCTGTCTCAAAAAACAAAAGAAAACAAAGAGAAACATGCCCTTCCTTGGCTTGGCGGCAGCGGTACAACTAACGGGTGTTTCCTCGGTGCCCTAGACAATTCCCCGCCTGGATGTTCCAAACTGACGTTTAGCTGTGAGAAGCATTTCATGCGCAGGTCAGAGCTGGACAGGAAGGCCGAGGAGCGCTGCAGGAAGCTCTCAGAATACGACGACTTTGAGTACACCATGGACAGCTTGAGCTCCACGTCGAAGACCAAAGAGAAGGCCAAGGTCTCTGTCAAGGTTAGAGCTGAGTTATGTTGGGGCACTGGGTGCAGGGAGGCGGTGAGAGGCAATTAACCCAGATGCACACGGTGGAGCCTGCCCTGCCGTCTGTGGTTCACGACATGCCCCGACGGCCTCTTGCCTGTTACTAACTGTGCTTTCTTGTGCCTCAAAGAAGGCAAGTGCACCAGTGAATAAGAAGTGGATGGAGCACCTGCAGGTGCCACAGAGAGCCCTGGACAGACGGCTGCTTGCCAGGATGGAGAATCGGAATCACTTCCTGAAAAACCCTCGCTTTTTCCCGCCTAACACGCCACACGGAGGCAAGTCTCTAATTGTCCCGTCGAAGAAGCCAGAGAGAAGAGGATCCCTGAGTGGGGAGCCCGAGTGGAGGTGAGTCCTTCCGCCGGGACCCCGGGAAATCTGAGCTATGGGAGCGAGCCTGGGAAGGTTCTGGATCTGGTCTGAGGAGGTCCCTAGACTTCGGCACACCTAGGTAATGTATCAGAGGAGAGCCAGGCTTCAGGGTCACCCTTGGGTGTGGCTCTGACCCTCAGAGGCATGGGGT
Source organism: Apodemus sylvaticus (assembly GCF_947179515.1). NCBI lineage: Eukaryota > Metazoa > Chordata > Mammalia > Rodentia > Muridae > Apodemus > Apodemus sylvaticus. The sequence goes on along the minus strand of NC_067478.1, from coordinate 5,022,841 downwards.
TGTGCTCTTCTCAGCTGTCAGGAGTCAGAAAAAGAGGAGTAGAGCCCTGGGCATGAGCTTCCTATGGGCATCCAAATGGGGGTGGGGCTGGGGGCGGGGCCTATGGTCATGTGACCCTCCCATGGTTTCTTGATTTTTTTTTTTTAATTGTTGTGACATCATATCTCACAAAAACAAGGTGGGAAAGGTAAGATTGGTTTTGGCTTGGAGTCCAGAGGGTTCAATCCATCATGGCCGGGAAGATGTGCTGGGCCAGCACACGCAGTGCTCTTTGTGGCTGCTAAACGCAGGGAAAGGGGTTCAGCCAACTTCTTGCCTTTCCTTGCTTCCGTTCCGTTCCAGTTCAGTGTGTGGGATGCTGCTGCCCACACTCACCGTGGGCCCTTCCCCCTCAGTTAGTCCTCCATGGAAACGCTCTCAGACAGCCTCAGGTGTGCCTCCCTAGGTTCCTAGGTGACTCTCAGTCCAGCCAGCCTGACAGCGATAGTAGACCTTTATGTAGGGAGTTCACATGTCTTTAGTATTAGCAGTATTACACATTTTCTTAGTTACATGTGATTAAGGCATGTCGCGGTAAATCTCCAAGCCCTGTAAGCCTGTGCAAGGAAAACACAACCCAATTAACTTGAATACAAGCCGCCGCCCAACCTGGGCAGACCTGTCACTACCCTACTCCGTTCCCTGTCTGTGACAGACATCCTTAGCAGCTTGCTGCTTCTTTAGGGCACGCGCCTCTGCTCCACCTTCCTTTCCCCTCCTCCTGTCCTCCCCTCTCTCCTGACTCTCCTCGCCTCGCCCCTTCCCTCCCTCTCTCTAAGACTCTCAGCTCCACCTTCCCCTCCCACTGCCCAATCTCCGGCTCTAGCTTTTATTTTACACGTTAAAACGGGGAGACGGTTCACAGGAAGTCCTTGATTCACTCCTTGTCTGAGGCAGCCCCTCTTGGGGAAACAGAATTAACATCAAAATACAAGGTCAATCCACAACAAAGGCAAACCGTGATTTTTATGTTCTTTTTTTTTTTTTTTAAGATTTATTTATTTATTTTATGTGTACAAGTATACTGCAGCTGTACAGATGGTTGTGAGCCATCATGTGGCTGCTGGGAATTGAACTCAGGACCTCTGCACACTCTGGTCAACCCTGCTCGCTCCGGCCCAAAGATTTATTTATTATTATATGTAAGTACACTGTAGCTGTCTTCAGACACTCCAGAAAAGGGAGTCAGATCTCATTACAGATGGTTGTGAGCCACCATGTGGTTGCTGGGATTGAACTCAGAACCTTTGGAAGAGCAGTCAATGTTCTTAACCTCTGAGCCATTTCTCCAGCCCTGATTTTTCTGTTCTTTAAGAGACAAATTTGTCTTTGACCACATTTCAGTAATTCAGTAAAGGAGTGAGTTGCTTTTGTATATTTAACACTATTAATGCATCTTTTATAAAGAAAAATTGTGTTAATGCATAGTTCATTATATGGCCATTATAGGTCAGCTATGGCACCACAGGCATGGCATAGTCTCATGAGACCCCCGTCCCCACATGAATTCAACTCAAGGGCAAGCTCTCTTCCTCCAGCCCTCCACCCACTTCCTCACACATGAGGATTTGAGGCAAATCACAGTCGAATCCTTTCATCCATGGGTTCAGTGTGTCTCCAAGTATGAGATATAATCACACTAATGAATAAACAAGTTAAAAGACTGATAGTTGGGGCCCAGAAGATGGCTCAGTAGGCATGAGTGACTGCTGAGCAAATATGGGGACCTGAGTTCAAATCCCGGTCACGCTCATCACACTCTGGGTATGGGCCTGTCACTCCAGTGTTTGGGAGAGAGTGGAGAGCTCGCTGAGCCGGCCTCACTGAAGAAGCGATCTTCATGTTTAGTGAGAGACCCCCATCTCAACAGAACAAGGCAGAGAGCAAAGGAGCACCCCCAGTGGCCTCCCTGGCTGTATGCAGGCACACCCGTGTGCACCCCACCCCTCAGCCCTCCCACACAGGGGCATCCACACAAATTTAAAAGAAATAAAGAAAAACGGTATTGAGATCCCAGCTAGCATGTTGGTGTCTGCACTAGCTGGTTCTGTGTGTCAACTCGACCCAAGCTGGAGTTACCACAGAGAAAGGAGCCTCCCTTCAGGAAATGCCTCCATGAGATCCAGCTGTGGGGCATTTTCTCAATTAGTGATCAAGGGAGGAGGGCCCCTTGTGGGTGGTGCCATCTCTCGTCTGGTAGTCCTGGGTTCTATAAAAAAGCAGGCTGAGCAAGTCAGGGGAAACAAGCCAGTAAGAAACATCCCTCCATGGCCTCTGCATCAGCTCCTGCTTCCTGCCCTGCTTGAGTTCCAGTCCTGACTTCCTTTGGTGATGAACTGCAGTGTGGGAAGTGTAAGCTGAATAAACCCTTTCCTCCCCAACTTGCTTCTTGGTCATGATGTTTGTGCAGGAATAGAAACACTGACTAAGACAAATTGGTACCAGCATATCAGGGTATTCCTGTGACAGCCTGACCAGGTTTTAGGGAGGACTATGGAGGGACTTTGGAAGTTTGGGCTAGAAGATCCATTTGGTATTAAGAGCTCTGTGGGATGTTCTGTAGGAGCTTGGAAAATAATGTTGAGAACAGTGCAGAAGATAGAGGCCTGGCTTGTGAAATTTCAGAGGGAAGATTAACGGTTCTTATCAGGGCTGTTGCTGTTTTGATTGTAAAGATTCTGTGGTTTTGATTAGCTGGGGCTGAAGAATCAGCTGTGGTTAACAAGATACCAGAACTACTAAAGGGAAAACTTTCCATCTGGTCTATTGATGCTGGTTAGCTGGAGCTAAGAACTTTGCAGTGATTAGGAAGAGACCAGCATCACTGAGGTAAAATCTTATGCGAAGTGTTTTCTGAGAGCATGGAAGCTGTGTTCCAAAGATAGCCAAGGTTGTGCCTCATGCTGCAGCTGGATTTGTAAGAGTCACCCAGGTGGTACTGGTTTTGAAGGCCTGAAGGGGTCATGAAGAACAGTCAAGGCTCGGCACTGTGAGAGGCCATGGAAGGCCATTGGTGAAGGTGCAGCCTCAGTTACAACTGATGGCCCAGGACTGAAGGGGTCATGCAAAGGAGTTGAGGCCTGGCACCATGAAGAGAGCCAATGAGTGGCTATTGGTGAAGCCTAGTTACAGCAGAAGATAGCAGTGTTTTGGAGATGCCAATACCATGGGATGAACACCAAGAACAGCAGCAGCAGTGGACTCCAGGAAGCTGGAGCCTAGAAGACAAGCTGTGTGCTACAAAGGGCAGAGCTGGAGGAGTGACCCAAGCCCTTGGAGGAGCCCAAGATCGTGAGTGCATCCCAGACATTGGACAGTGGGAGTTTGATTTTGATTTTGATTGAGACTGTGTGTGCCTTGATACTTTTCTCTTTTGAAGGAAGTATTTTAGTAGAGTCCACAGTTAAGAAACTTTTAATTGTAAAAAGACTTTGAGTTTTAAAACAGATTGGATGTTTTAAAGGGATTGAACTTTTAATATGTAAAGACTGTGACTTTTAAAGTTTTTTATATCTTGAAGATGAATAAAAAAGTAATGGTTGAGGCTTAATAGTGGTGTGTTTGTGTGTCAAGTTGACAAGTGGTCAATTGTACTGGCTGATTTTGTGTGTTAACTTAACACAGGCTGAAGTTGTCACAGAGAAAGGAACTTCAGTTGAGAAAGTACCTCCATGAGATCCAGCTGTGGGGCATTTCCTCAATTAGTGATCAAGGGGGGGGGGCCCTTGTGGGTGGTGCCATCCCTGGGCTGGTAGTCTTGGGTTCTATAAGAGAGCAGGCTGAGCAAGCCAGGGGAAGCAAGCCAGTAAGGAACATCTCTCCATAGCCTCTGCATCAGCTCCTGCTTCCTGACCTGAACAGCAATATGGAAGTGTAAGCTGAATAAACCCTTTCCTCTCCAACTTGCTTCTTGGTCGTGATGTTTTGCACAGAAATACAAACCCTGACTAAGACAGTATTTAAGCTTCTAGAATTTCCTTATGCATAGTGAAAATTCTAGGAGCAGCCTAATATATTTGTCTTCACGAAACATGGATCGCGCCTTAAAACTATTATTATTTTAAGGTTAAATTTATATTTTTGTTTGTGAACCAAGCCTGTAATGGCTAAGCCATCTCTCCAGCCCTCAAGATTAATTGTTTTTTTAAAATTGTGTGTGCGCGTGCGCGCGCACACGCACATTACATGCACCAAGGCATCCATCTGATACCTCCCATTGGAGCTGGGGTTATAGGTGAGGTACCACCAAGCTTGGGCTGGCAGAAGAGCGATAAATGCTCTTAGCCCCTGAGCCATCTTTTCAGCCCTAACATTTTTTATAACTTGCTCAATAAACATCAACTAGAAAACCCAACAAACAGCCTGTTGTGAACACCTTTGACGGCGTAGATGAGTTTATTTCTTTACCTTTAGGTTTTTTTGAAGGGGGGGTGTAGAGTAGCCGAGGCTGGCCTTGAACTTCTGCCTCCACATCCCAAGAGCTGGGCCTATGGGAGTGCGCCACCACAGCTGTCTGAACGACTGATGAAGCCTTTCTCCCCTCCCACAGCTGCACAGATGCCCCCGTGTTCCTGGCGAAACCATCAATTGGATTTTTCACAGATTACGAGATTGGACCCGTTTATGAGGTAGGGCCCTTGCTTCTTTACATCATGAAATGTCTGAACCACACAGGAAAGCGGGGAAAGCCCAATGCATGCCCACGTGCCTGTCACCCAGCTTCCGCAGCTGCAGTGCTGGTTTCTGCCCTGTGACGTCCCCCGTGGCGTCTGTTGAAGGAGGCACACACAGCATGTCATCATGTGTCGCTACCCCCACAGGACTTTAGAAAAGAACCATCAGCTGAGTGGGAGGAGCACTCCAGTCCTCCCCATGCTTGGGAACAGGAGAGAGGGTGGGAGTCAGGCCAGCCTGAGCCACAGGAGAACAAACCAGTCCTGAGATGGCTCGGCAGTAAGAGTGCTCACTGCTCCTGTGGAGGACCTAAGATGGAATCCCAGGCTCACAACTTCCTGTAACTCTAGCTCCAGAGGATTCCAATAGCTCTGACCTCCACAGACACCCATGTGCACATACCCCCCCACGCACACGCACACATACACCTATATTTGAACAGAAATAACATGCCTTATAACTGAATTATATAGCTTCTATTCCCTGTAAATGAAGAAAGAGGGTTGTAGAGGCAGGAGGATGCTCACTGACCAGCCAGCCTAGCCAATCAGTGAGTGCCGGCCAGCCAATCAGTGGGTGCCGGCCAGCCAATCAGTGGGTGCCGGCCAGCCAATCAGTGAGTACCGGCCAGCCAATCAGTGAGTACCGGCCAGCCAATCAGTGAGTACCGGCCAGCCAATCAGTGAGTGCCGGCCAGCCAATCAGAGAGTGCCGGCCAGCCAATCAGAGAGTGCCGGCCAGCCAATCAGTGAGTACCGGCCAGCCAATCAGTGAGTACTGGCCTGCCAATATGTGAGTGCCGGTCAGCCAATCAGTGAGTGCAGGATTCAGCAAGAGACCCTGTACCAAAAGGTAGATGGAGAACCGAAGACAGAAACGCCTGATGCTGACTCCGAAGATGTGTGGGTACACACGTAAATCTATCCGCACATGGGTACACACGTAAATCCATCCGCACATGGGTACACATGTAAATCCATCCACACACTAGTTTACATGTAAATCCATCCACATACTAGTATATGCGTACATCCATCCATACCCTGGTATACATGTAAATACAACCGCACACAATCCATCCACACTCTAAACAAAGCAAAAGGCTCCCAAGAAATGGTACTTCAGCTTGAGCTCTGGCCCTCACGTGTGAGTCCACACATAGCACACACTCCTTGAAACACTCAGTGCTCCTGAATGTACACACACACACACACACACACACACACACACGTATACACACTATAAATGATGTGCACACAGGTACTAATGGGGCGACGCAGAAGCAAATACAGACCTACAGGAAAGCACCCCAAATTTACTCCCTAGCCCTACCCGCAGACACAGAGAAAAGCGATGTCACCCTGGGAGTGGGTAGCACACGCACTATCTAGATTTAAGTCCTTCAACCTTCCCTGCTTCCCATTAAAAGGAAGCAGCAGGCCTGGGATGTGTCTCCCTTGGCAGTGCCTGCCGAGTATGCGTGAAGCCCTAGGTTTATACAGCACTTTATACAGCTAGCCATGGTGGTGCTGCCAGCACTGGGAGGGGGGGGGGGGACAACCAGGGTGGGGTATGTGAGAAGGAAAATAAGAACCAGGAATCTTGGAAGCACTAGTTGACTCTGGACTAGTTGAGGCAGGGAAATTCAAGGTGAGCCTAATGTGTCAGAGGTACTGTCTTAGTCAGGGTTTCTATTCCTGCACAAACATCATGACCAAGAAGCAAGTTGGGGAGGAAAGGGTTTATTCAGCTTACATCTCCACACTGCTGTTCATCACTAAAGGAAGTCGGGACTGGAACTCAAGCAGGTCAGGAAGCAGGAGCTGATGCAGAGGCCATGGAGGGATGTTCCTTACTGGCTTGCTTCCCCTGGCTTGCTCAGCCTGCTCTCTTATAGAACCCAGGACCACCAGCCCAGGGATGGCACCACCCACAAGGGCCCTCTCCCCTTGATCACTAATTGAGAAAATGCCCCACAGCTGAATCTCATTGGAGGCACTTCCCCAACTGAAGCTCCTTTCTCTGTGATAACTCCAGCCTATGTCTAGTTGACACACAAAACCAGCCAGTACATGTACTGTGGCAGCAGCGTGTGAGTGTGCCCTGACATGGTGGCCCAGATAGTTCTGTTTTATAGCTAAGCACTGGGTATGGCCAGTGCCCAGTCCATATTCAGAGGTCAGCGGGCTCCAGGAGAGCCCAGGTTATGGAGTCAACCTTGTTAAGAGTCCCTGATACTCCTGGGCATCTAGGAAGAGAGTTTCAGAGCAGCAGGTGCGCTGAACTATTGCTAAGATAAGCACACAGCTAGAGAACTCTGCACCAGAGAAGAAAAGGCTCTAGAGTTTACTACTTGCTTCTCTCTCTCTCTCTCTCTCTCTCTCTCTCTCTGCTTTCTTGCTCGTGTGTGTGTGTGTGTGTGCACATGGATGTGTATGCATGAATAATGTGTGTATGTTTGTATCTGAATGTATGTGTGTTAATGTGTGTACATGTATGTGAATGTGTGTGCACATGTGTATGTGTGTAAATGTCTGTGTGCTTGTATGAGAATGTGTGTATATGTATGTGGGTGAATGTATGTAAATGCCTGTGTATGTATGTGAATGTGTATATCTGAATGTGTATGTGAATGTGTGTGCATGTATGTGAATGTGTGTGCACATGTGTATATGTGTGTGAATGTGTGTACATGTATGCGAATGTGTGCATGTATGTGAATGTGTGTATATGTGAATGTGTGTGTGTGTATGTGTGTGACTATGTGTACATGTATTTGAATGTGTGTGCATGTCTGTGAATGTATGTGTATCTGAATGTGTGTGAATATGTGTGTGAATGTGTGTGCATGTCTGTGAATGTATGTGTATCTGAATGTATATGAATATGTGTGTGAATATGTGTGTGAATATGTGTGTGCATGTGTGTGAATGTGTGTACATAGGACTGAGGTCAAGGTTGGATGCTGTTTCTCCGGAGCCATCACCCTGAAGCAAGGTTCTTGAGTTTACACAAGCTCTTTACTGACTGAATGATCTCCCAGCCCCTGCTTAGTTGTAAATACAGTTTCCACCTTTGCTGGCTGAGGAGGTTGGGGAGGCTCAGAGCAGAGGCTTGGTAAACAGTGTGGTCAGCCTCATCAGCTGCAAATTTTACATCACATAGACTCAATCAACAGTAGGTTGAAAAAAGCGCGCGCGCGCGCGCGCGCGCGCGCGTGTGTGTGTGTGTGTGTGTGTGTGTGTGTGTGTGTGTGTGTACACAGGCGTTCATAAATTCTAAGTTCAGGCCAAACGTCTTCTGTGCTGACACCGTGCCCAGCCCTCGTGGATGGAGTGATGTGGACACCTGCTGTTTTGTCCCACCACCCACCTTCTCACCTTGAGGGAATCTTGTTCATGTCTCCTGTAGCGTAGCCATTTACACTGGTCACTTAGAGTGTCTTTCTTGTCCCCTCAACAACACGGGCTAAGAACTGTTAATGTAGTGTTTGCCATATGTTATGGGTAGTGTGCAAATGGTTTCAGGTGTGTGAGAGGCTCTAGTTCCTTTTCTGTTGCTCCGATAGACACACTCTGTCCCAAAGGAACCCAGAGAAGAGAAGCTTTAGTTGGCTTACAATTCCATACCCCGAGAAGTCAAAGCAGGGACCAAGAAACTGGTCGCACCAGGTCCACAGTCACAAGTCGACAGGGATGGATGTGCTCAGGCTGCCTGCCTGCTTTCTCTCTCCCTCCTCCCTCCCTCCCTTTCTTTCTTTCTTTTGTTCTTTCTTTTAAAGAATTGTTTATTTTATTTTTGTTTGGTTTTGTTTGGCTTTGTTTTTTGGTTTTTCAAGACAGGGTTCCTCTGTGTAGTCCTGGCTGTCCTGAAACTCACTCTGTAGACCAGGCTGGCCTCGAACTCTGAAATCTGCCTGCCTCTGCCTCCCAAGTGCTGGGATTACAGGTGTGTGCCACCACACCTGGCTGTTTATTTTATTTTTTTAAGGTTTATTTTATGTATATGAGACTGCTGCTGTCTTCAGAAACACCAGAAGAGGGCATCCGATCCCATTACAGATGGTTGTGAGGCACTATGTAGTTGTTGGGAATTGAACCTTTGGAAAAGTAGTCAGTGCTCTTAACCACTGAGTGAATTGTATTTTAGTTTTTATTGCAATTTTATTATGGAATTGTCCCATATAAAAGTAGAATAGCAAACCAAATCCCCATGGGCCTATCACCCAACTTCAGTCATTTTCAGTGTATGACCAAGCTTATTTCTTTCAGAACCCTTTTCCCTCTCATCTCGCTTGAATTTGGGTGGTGGGATGGCTCAGTGGGTAAAGGCTCTTGCCAGCAAGCCTGACAGCCTGAGTTCTATCACAGAAGCCACAGAAGGGGAGAAATGACTCTTACGAGTTGTCCTCTGATGTCCAAATGAGTTCATACACACACATACTCAAACACTCATAAACACACTCACAAAAAGACTCACACACACTCACAAAAAGACACGCACACAAATACATTTACACACTCAAACACACACTCATACACTCATACACTCACACATATTCACATGCATACTCACACAAACTCACACTCACAGAAAGAGAAATCAACCAACCAACCACCCAATCATCTGATCAATAAATCTTGACCTCACGCCCCTGCGCGGTTGGATGGCCGAAAGCACGCCCCCTCCCTTTGCACAGATGGTGATCGCTCTGCAGAACACCACCGCCACCAGCCGATTCCTGCGTGTCCTCCCACCGTCCTCTCCGTACTTTGCTCTGGGGCTTGGTAAGTTCGCTGTGGTGACAGTCTACACTGCCTCACGATGATGTGCTATGCCCAGCCCTCCCTCCTTCAGCTGTCCCCACGGTCCCTCAGGCTCAGTCCACAGCTCCGCTCCTCCCTCCCTCCCTCCCTCCCTCCCTCCCTCCCTCCCTCCTATCGAGGTCCCAGCGTCTTGCCAGCATCCGTGCCCACCTCACCTTGCTCAGGGCACTGGTTCTGCCAGCTTGCCACTCTTTGTGCTGCCGCTGCCTTTAACCAGGTCCTCCTCATCGCTCACGTCACCGTGGCAACCTGCCAGCCAGTCTCCCAGCCTTAGTGTCTGCCATGTCTCCAAGACTTTCTGGTCTTGGTGAGGTGTGGTGGGCCCAACTTGGAATCCCAGCACTTGGAGGGATGGACACAAATCTGTGGGTGAAGAGTGTCCGTCTAACCAAAAAACCAAACCAAACCAAACCAACGCACCAATCTCAAAGCTCTGCCCACAAGATGCTCCCTATGGCACAGGGCTAGACAGCCGCCCCCGCCCGTTCCATTCCTCATGGGCCTTCTCACTCCTGCCTGGACCTTGAAGTTGTTACCTATGCGTGGCTCCCACATGCCCCAGGCAGCTCTGCAGTCTGTCCGTCAGCCTGGCTTTGGTCCAGCTCTGGTCATGTCTGCTGCATGACTTCTCCTGGGGAGATGTGAGTCAAGTGTCCCTTTGCCCCAGAAAGGCCCCAGCGACAGAGTTAAGTAACATTCCTACCAAGTTGAACTTGGTGAACCAGTGAGTTCGCTGAGGTTTCTCACAGGGTTACAAATGAGGAGCTCCTTCTCACTGGTGTCTGTGAGGGAGAGAAGCGTCTCCTCTCCCTCAGTGATAGCTCTCTGCTTAGCTAACCTCACAGAGGGACCTCATAAATCTCGTTGCTTGCACCAGGTTCCCAAGCCTTGTGGCACTCTCTCTTCCCTCCAGAGCAAGTATTCAATTTGGCAGAAATAGATACACTGTAACTGCCAGGGTGCATCAGCAGGAGCCCTGGTGCGCAGCTGCTCCTTGGAAACACTGTAACTCCCAGAGTGCATCAGCCCGAGGGATGATGGGCAGCTGCTCCTTCATTCTCATTGGTCAACAGGGATGTTCCCAGGAAAAGGCGGAATAGTGGCTCCCGGGATGACCTGCCAGTACATCGTCCAGTTCATCCCGGACTGTCTTGGTGATTTTGATGATTTCATTTTGGTCGAGACCCAGTCTCCCCACACGCTGGTAATCCCCCTGCAGGCCCGGAGACCACCGCCAGTGCTGACGTGTGAGTGAGAATGTGCACTGCACCTTCAGTGGGATCCTGCAAGGCCTAGGAGCCCCTGTAAGGGCGGGCAGCATCTTGGGAGTCCCTGGAAGTGGCCCAAATCTTGTGTCTCTTGGGCAGAGGCTTCAGGGTCCTGAAAGGAACCTTCCAGCAGCTTCCACTGCAGCGGGCCTCTATTCTGTCAGCAGGGGCTGAGGCAGTAGGGGAGGGTGTTTCTGGGTACCTGGAGGAAATATCTGAAGACATTGACTTTGTTGCTGGAGGAGGGAGGGAGAGAAGGAAGGAGGCTTCCTTAGGAAAAGCAACCTTAGCTGGTTCCTCCTGGGTATGGGCTCCTGTGCACTCAGCCCCACGTCCTATTTGATCTATAACCCCCTAGACAAAGTTGGGCCTCCCTGGCGACAGCTGTCCTGTGACCTGGCAGCACCCTGGACAGAGCCCAAGGGACTTAGGGCCATGCCCCATTTTTCTTCCTGCTCAGCATGGTGGGCTGCTCTGAGCTGCGTCTGGACCACAGAAGGGACAATGGCAGCAGGGTCCATTAGGAGCGATATGTTGTCCTTCTTTAAAGCTAAATTTTTATTTCATGGATTTATTATACATGTGTGTCTTTGGGGGAGGGGCATTGCACCATGGAGGGCGCTTTGTAGGAGTTGGTTCCTTCCTTCTACTGTGTCCATCTCGGGGAATTGAACTCAGGCCCTCAGGTTTGGCAGCAAGCCCCTTTACCTGCTGTGCCAGCCCCCTGGCGCCCTCCCTGAGCAATCCCTTCCCATGGTCTCAGTGTCACCAGTGTTGGACTGCGGCCACTGCCTCATAGGAGGAGTGAAGATAACCAAATTCATCTGCAAAAACGTGGGCTTCAGCGTTGGCAGATTCTGCATCATGCCCCAGAAAAGCTGGCCACCCCCAAGTTTCCGGGTGAGTGGCCGTGGACTGCGACCCGGGAAAGGGACCAACCCACTGTCTTAGTCAGGGTTACTATTCCTGCACAAACATCATGTCCAAGAAGCAAGTTGGGGAGGAAAGAATTTATTGAGCTTACATTTCCACGTTGCAGTTCATCACTAAAGGAAGTCAGGACTGGAACTCAAGTCAGGAAGCAGGAGCTGATGCAGAGGCCATGGAGGGATGTTTCTTACTGGCTTGCTTCCCCTGGCTTGCTCAGCCTGCTCTCTTATAGAACCCAAGGGCACCAGCCCAAAGGTAGTACCACCCACAAGGGGCCCTCCCCACTTGATCACAAATTGAGAAAATGCCCCACAACTGGATCTCATGGAGGCACTTCCCCAACTGAAACTCCTTTCTCTGTGATAACTCCAGCCTGTGTCAAGTTGACACATGAAACCAGCCAGTACAATTGACCCCTTGTCAACTTGACACACAAACACATCACTATTAAGTCTCAACCCTTACTTTCTTATTCATCCCCAAGATCTAAATTACTTTAAAAGTCGCACAGTCTTTACATATTAAAAGTTCAATCAAAAAAAAAAGTTCAATCACCTTAAAATGTCCAATATCTTTAAAATTTAAAGTCTTTGAAAAATTCAAGGTCTCTCAACTGTGGGCTCCACTAAAATACTTTCTTTCTTCAAGAGGGAAACATCAGGGCACAGTCACAACCAAAAGCAAAACTCAAACTCCAGTGGTTCAATGTCTAGGATTCAACTCACGATCTTCTGGGCTCCTCCAAGGGCTTGGGTCACTTCTTCAGCTCTGCCCTTTGTAGCACACAGCTTGTCTTCTAGACTCCAGCTGCCTGTACTCTACTGCTGCTGCTGTTCTTGGTGGTCATCACATGGTACTGGCATCTCCAAAACGCTGCTATCTTCCACTGTAATTAGGCTTCACCAGGGTGAGCCTCTTCACCTCTCATAGGCTCTCATCAGGGTGACAAGCCTCTGCTCCTATGCATGACCCCTTCAAGTCCTGGGCCATCAATTGCAACTGAGGCTGCACCTTCACCAATGGCCTTCTGTGGCCTCTCACTGTGCCAAGAGCCTCAGCTGTTCTTCATGACCCCTTCATGCCTTCAAAACAAGTACCATCTGGGTGACTCTTACACAGTACCAAGTCCAGCCACAGCACAAAACACAACTGTGGCTATGTCTGGAACACACTCTCTGTGCTCTCAGAAAACACTTCCAAGAAGATTTCATCTTAGTGATGCTGGTCTCTTCTTAATCACCGCTAATTTCTTAGCTCCAGCTAACCAGCATCAATAGTCCACAAAGGTTTGCTTTAGTGGTTCTGGTATCTTGTTACTTACAGCTGATTCTTCAGCCCCAGCTAACCAAAACCACAGAATCTTCACAATCAAAACATGGCTACTTTAAGAGTCTTTAATCTCCCCTCTGAAATTTCACAAGCCAGGCCTCCATCTTCTGCACTGTTCGTAACATTGTCTTCCAAGCTCCTACAGAACTTTCCACAGCTTTTCTAGCTCAAAGTTCCAAAGTCCTTCCCCAATCCTCCCCAAAACATGGTCAGGTTGTCACAGGAATACCCCACTCCTGGTACCAATTTGTCTTAGTCAGGGTTTCTATTCCTGCACAAACATCATGACCAAGAAGCAAGTTGGGGAGGAAAGGGTTTATTCAGCTTACACTTCCACGTTGCAGTTCATCACTAAAGGAAGTCAGGACTGGAACTCAAGCAGGTCAGTAAGCAGGAGCTGATGCAGAGGCCATGGAGGGATGTTTCTTACTGGCTTGCTTCCCCTGGCTTGCTCAGCCTGCTCTCTTATAGAACCCAAGAGCACCAGCCCAGGTATGGCACCACCCACAAGGGGCCCTCACCACTTGATCACTAATTGAAAAAATGCCCCACAACTGGATCTCATGGAGGCACTTCTCCAACTGAAACTTCTTTCTCTGTGATAACTCCAGCCCGTGTCAAGTTGACACACAAAACTAGCCAGTACACCCACCTAGGCAACTGAGCTCGGAGGAGGCCACTGAGCCACACCTGGGACCGGAAATCCACAAAAGTGGGATGTCGCAATCTCCAGATGCACATGTCACGGCCTGAGAACAAAAGTATAGAGGTTGGGGCGTGCTTCTGGTCACCAGCTCCTGTGCTAACCTGGGTGCGGCCCGGGTCGTGCCCTCTTGTTTTTCAATGCTGTCTCCAGGACGACCACGTGTGCTCACTTAGCCCAGCATTACCGATGCAGATCTGAGCATTATGTGAGACCTAGGCAGCTTTGCTTGAATTCTGTATTGGCACAGATACTTTGAGATATTTTGGGGATGAGGAAATGACTCAGTATAGTGGGAGAACCTGTTAAGTCCTCTCAGAACCCACATAAAAATAAGCCACCATGGTATAATCCCAGTCAGAGGCTGTGGAGACCATACAATGGCCGGCCCTCACTGGGTGGCAAGTTCCAGGCTAGTGAGAGACCCTGTCTCAAAAAACAGGCAGACAGCATTGTTGAGGGACAACGTTTGAAACAGTCCTCTGGCCTCTATGTGCAGACACATACACATGTGCACCTACACACATGTGAACGTAGACACACATGTTACACACAGTATGGTTTGAGCCGACCTTTCAAAGATGGAGATTGCACACAAGTGTCTGTGTCTACAGGCTCTTTGTTGTGACCTTGTGGGCTGGGACAAGGGAGCAGAAAGTCTCCGCTCCCCACTGCCCAGGCAGCCCCAGCCTGCCACCAATGACATCACATGTACACTGTTGTTTCTGGTGTGGCTGGTAGATTTCCCCGTGCCCTCTGGCGTAGAAATACGAGACCTCCCTTCCTAGACATGTCTGTTGCCCGGTAGGGTCTTGTAAGCACCAGTTTGTGCCTCTATCCTGGAGGGTTTCTTGAGAAAACCACAATTCTGCTACCGAGACAGCAGGTGTCCTTGCAGCACAGAAGCTGAGACGCAAATGGGGGGTTGCAGGAGGTGGGGTGGGGGTGGGGGTGGATGCAGTGGACACCACAAACAGGACCAGGAGTTCTTGGAGGATCCTTAAAACCCTCAGACAGCAAATCGGACATTTGGAGAAGCTTGCAGCGCGAGAGCCGGACTTTGTGACTTCTCCCACACCATCGTGTGACCCTCTCTGCATTGTTTTTAAGGCTGTTGCAACCGCTGCCTTTGTGGAGCAGCCTCCCTTTGGAGTGATGCCGTCTGTGTTTGAGCTGGCCCCAGGGTACGCCATACTGTTGGAGGTGAGTAATGAGGCCTGTCCCTTCTGTTCACCCTTGGTGGCTTCCTCAGAAATCCCACTGTCACCTCCTCCTCCTCTGTGTTCTCATGACGCACGCCATCACTGTTCCGAGCCAGGTCACAGCATTGGTGTGTTCTAGTCAGGTGTGTGTGATTTATTTTATTTATATGAGTACACTGTAGCTGCCTTCAGACACACCAGAAGAGGGCATCGGATCCCTTTACAAATGGTTGTGAGCTACCATGTGGTTGCTGGGATTTGAACTCAGGACCTATGGAAGACCAGACAGTGTTCTTAACCACTGTGTTCTGTGGGGCGATGCATATGGCTGTCTTTGACTCCCACAGGAGGCACACCCGTCCACATATGTACTAACTAGATCCATCAATTTAAAACGTCAACGCAGGGCATTGAGGTTTGAATCCAAAATGTCTCCCTGTAAGCTCATCTTTCAGTTTCCTCAGCAGCTGGCACTGTTCTCAGGGTTTGTAGAACCTTTCACGGGTGAGGCCTCGCTGGTGGAAGAAGGCCGGCAGGGGCAGATGGCTGAGGGTTACGGACAGACCAACGACGGTTATCCATAGCCCCTGGTCCTTGCCACACCTTGTCTGCTTGCTCGCCAGTCTCTGTCACACACGCTCTTCCTCTCCCCTAGGTCTTGTTCCTCCCCACTGGCCTAGGAAAGGCAGAAGAGACCTTCATCATCGTGTGCGACAACTGTCAGACAAAGGAGGTGGTCATCGTAGGTGGGGGCGTGGCTCCAGGAGCCGCTTTCCACAGTACCACAGCAGCGGCAAGCTGTGCCCGCCCATCTGGGAGAGAGGGGGTCTGGGGATGGCGGTGGGGCACTGCCTCGAACTCCTGAGCCTCTACTTCCCTAGTGCCAGGTTACAGGTGAAATCTTTCATCATTTCTCTTGGAGTCTGCTTTGAACTCTGAGAGTCACCCGGGGCTCCCACTGCTAACACCGCTATGGTTTTGAAAGGTTGGAGAGGGCGTTTTTATGAGTTGTACAGGTGCACACACATTTCCTTCTCTTTCCTTCCCTCCCTCCCTCCCTTCCTTCCTTTCTTTTCTTTTTTCAGATTTATTTTATTTATATGAGTACACTGTAACTGTTTCCAGACACACCAGAAGAGGGCATCAGATCCCTTTACAGATGGTTGTGAGCCACCATGTGGTTGCTGGGATTTGAACTCAGGACCTATGGAAGAGCAGACAGTGCTCTTAACCACCAAGCCATCTCTCTAGTCCCCCTTCCTTCCCTTTTTTTCCCTCTCTTCCATCTTTCCTCCCTTCCATTTGTCCGGTTCCACTTAGTAGTTGTTAACTGATCATATGCAAGGCTCTCAAGGTCAAAGTCTGCAGACCCGAGGGTGGATGAATGGATGCTCAAGGCCCACTTTCTTTTCCTGCATGATCTGGGGACATGGCGGTGGGGGTGACACGGGTCCTGTGGCAGCCCTCGGCCACAGGGTGCCGGCATCAGCCTGGTGACTCCTCCGTCAGGGACGGGGCAGCTGGTGGCTTTGGATCTGATCTACATTTCTGGTGGAAAGAACGAGCCGGACCCAGGAGAGCTGAAAGATCTAACAGCCCAGTACTTCATCCGGTTTGAGCCGGAAAATGTTCAGTCCACCGCCAGGAAACAGCTCATCATCAGAAATGCTACGTGAGTGGCCCCCCGCATGTCATTGACACACAAGCACGGTCCTCTTCTAATTAGCCTCATGTTTCTCATGAGGCAAGAGTGTTTTCTAAGTCAGGGGGAGTTGTGAGCCCAGAAGGATGGAAAGATCAGGAGTCACATTGACAACTGTGCGACCATTAGACTTGACGGCTGTTTCTACCTATTTGGGATGTGTGTGTGATGTGTAAGGTGTGTGAGATATGTGTGAGAAAGAAGTCTGTGTGATGAGTGTAAGGTGTGTGTGTGTGTGATGTGTGTGTGAGGTATGTGTGTGTATAACGTGTAAGGTATGTGTGTATGTGATGTGTAAGTTGTGTAAGGTGTGTGTAAGACCTGTGTGAGGAATGTAAGGGATGTGTGTTTGTGATGTGTAAATTGTGTGTGTGTGTGTGTGTGTGAGGTATGTGTGTGTGTGTGTGTGTGTGTGTGTGTGTATGTGTGGGATGTATTCACATGTTTGTGGGGTTTGTGGTGGCTATGAGCAAGCTTGGCTCTGGCCCCTCAGACACCACCACCTTGTTTTTGTGACTCATTATTGGGGGTTGTCCCTAGCGGGTGCTGTAGGCTTGGCTGACAGGAAGCCCAGAGGATTGGCCGCTCTCCATCTTCAGCACCAGGATTATGAGCATGGGTCACCACGCTGGCATTTGCTTTGTTTTGTTTTGGACAGTCTCATGGTGTAGCTTTGAGTGACCTTGAACTCATTCTATGGCCAAGATGGCCTCAAATTGACAGAGACCCATCTACCTCTGCCTCCTAGTGCTGGGACCACCATGACTGCTCAGGCCAGAATGTTTTGCTTTTTTTTAAGTGCGGGTCCTGAAAAGCCACATGGGCCCCATGTTCACCGAGAGCTGTCTTCCCAGTCAGCTGGTTCTATTTCAATAGATTACAACGAGATCAAATGACAAGTACACCAGACACCTTCAACTTCTTGGTAGGCACTGGTGACTTCTGGCTACTGTACTGGACAGTGTGGCCCGGCCATATAGGTTCTTCATCCCTGTGGGAAGCCAGACTGCCCTGTGTGCTCCTTACCTGTCCACCATGCCAATCTGTGTCTCTCTGTGTGTGTCTGTATGCGTGTCTATGTGTCTGTGTGTATGTGTCTATATGTATGTGTCTGTGTGTCTGTGTGTGTCTATGTGCATGTCTGTGTGTCTGTGTTTGCACACATATCTATGTATCATACATACTCATGGTAACTATATAAAATGGTTCCCAAGGCGTTCTTAAGCAGCACTGAAGTATTTGTCCTATGTCCCTCCCTTTCCTTATGCACTGGCCTCCCTCCATTGCTCCACTCGTATCACTGAATCCTCCCATTCCCCTTCCGTGCTGCTGAGTAGAGATCTAAGGATGGTTTTTCAGAGACACCATTCTGTCCATAGCATGGATGCCTTCCGGATCCCAGGCTGGGTCTTTAGGCTCAGCCCTCACTGCCAGGACATTTCTCTGCCTGCCTTCAACCATCACATTCAGCAGCCTTGAGCTCAGTGAGCCTCCAGCCCGAGCTGCCCTGGGACACAGGAGTCAGCCACTCAGCATGATCGGAGGGACTGATCTGGCGCTCCCACTCCCACCCCGCCCCCAGCAGCCTTGAGTCCATGTTCATAGCTAGTGGGTCTCTCTGAAGACAGCTGTCATCCCGGCAGCCGTGGCTCGGGGCAGAAGATGGGGGTGTGCTGGGTACAGGAAGACCAGAGACGCTCACAGGTGGCGGGGAACACCTTAGAGAATAACCCTGATATCCCGGATGCCTGGACTCCTCGAGTGTAACAATTAGAGTGTGACATCTTGCATTGCCCATGTCCCCTGTGGCTTCAGTCTCCAGCTGCAGCGGTGGTGGGTAGGGGTCTCCACTTTGGACTCCCTTGCTGGCTTTGCCTAAGTTGCCCTCAGCTCCTCTGTGGGAAAAGCTTGAAGCCTGATCTGGTTGCTTCTTGTCCAGAATCAAGCAGACTGATCATCCATCTGGTGGGAGTGCCTTAGGGAGACAGGCCTCCTCACATTCACGGCCCACTGAATGGTTGTCCCCCCATGCTTCCCCCCACAGACACGTGGACCTGGCCTTCCACTGGCAGATCATGAAGCCCAACCTGCAGCCCTTGATGCCCGGAGAAATGCACAGCTCAGACAGCATCAAGTGCCACCCTGACAGGGAAACGGCCTTCTCCATCATTCCTGAGCAGGGCGTCCTCCAGGGCCACTCGGACCATGAGTTCATCCTGAGCTTTTCTCCTTATGAGGTCGTTTCATTAGCCAGTGACAGGGGTCTGTGTGTGTGTGTGTGTGTGTGTCTGTCTGTCTGTCTGTCTGTCTGTCTCCTCCCCCAACCCCATCTATGTTCTTGAAAGATCCTGGAACTACAGCTGGGCCTGGAGAGGCACTCAGGCTGTAATGCGGGTCTGGTGTGCAGGACCCAGCAGCTTATTTCTTGGTTCTGACCACATGTCTTCCCCCCCCCCCCCCCCAAAGGACAGCCCTGTGCTTGTCCCTCAGCCCCTGTGACTTTCACGGTTCAGCTGTATCAAAGCACATAACCATCTCCACCCCCCACCTCCACCCCCAGCACCCCACCCTACCCCCCCACAGCCCCTATGGAGCAAGGCCTGAGGTCCCAACCAACTGCCTGCCTGCCACAGGACTGGGCCAGGGCTCTGGTTTTAGCCAGTCTGAGCCTGGGTTGGGCACCGCTGCCTCTGGAGCCAGCATGCGGCCTCTTGCTGTTCTTAGGAAGGGGTGGTACCTTAAACGCACCAAACAAGGATGCTAATGGAAGCCAATATCCGACTTTGGGGGCTGGGGCTTTCTTTGCTGCCCTGGTGGGGATCCCATTCTCCCTCAGGTGGAGAGAGGACCCAGGGAAGTAGCCTATTGTTCAGTCCTCTGTCACCCTGGCTCAGGAAAGAGGAATCCCTGCCCTGCCCCCTGTCGCAGCGGCAGGCAGCCTGGCCGGAAGGTGGGTCTGGTTATCATACTGACTTTCTCTTGCAGCTCAAGTGTTTCCACAGCGTACTGCAAATGGTTCTAGAAGCTGTCCCTGAGCCCTTGAGGTGAGGAGGGCATGAGCCTAGGTAATGGAGACTCGCTGTGGCACCCTGTCTGGTCATTCCTGGGTGCCTAGGGGTGCTTTGGGGAGGTCTGCATGGTGCACTGGCTAGAGGTGGATCTCCAGGAAGCACAGTGCCCAGGGCCATGTCTGGAGGATGCGTTCTGTCCCCGGAGGCAGCAGGTCTGTGTCCCAGGCTCTCTGCTGATCTGCTGTCACTTTGAACAGTCATAGTGTAGGCTTTGTCACATGACTGTGTGCTTGGGGGTTGTGGGTAACGGAGTACTTTTTGTCCACAAGACCAAACCTGTGGGATAGAGACCGGGGCATGCTCACATCCAGCTCATAGTGGGTCCTGTTCAGCTCAGGGGTGGAGAACCTGGGGGACTACTCCTACTCAGTGGATGACGTCATCGTCCTGGAGATCGAGGTGAAAGGCTTGGCGGAACCCTTCCAGGTTCTTTTAGAACCCTATGCCCTCATCATCCCCGGCGAGAGCTACATTGGCATCACCGTGAAGAAAGATTTTAAGGTAAGGCATCCTCTCGGCAGCTTCAGCTGGTCCAAGTGATGCTGTGGTTCGGTGCAGGTGTGGTGCAGATAGAGTTCAATAGGTCACAACACAGGCCGACTGTACCAGTTCTCGGGACCCCCACGCCTGCGGTGGTTCACGCTCCCGGGCCAGGCTTGTCTGACTTATTTCATCAGTGTTCCAGAATCTTCTGAAGTCAGGGCTGTGGAAGTCTTTCCTGGGTCTTCGGCAGGACGTGGCACTGTATGCCTGCAGCATGAAGGAAAGGTGTCTGTTGGGAGGGAGGCCTGGGGCTTCAGACGGTCAGCAGCCAGCAGAGCATCGTATGACCCCTGGGGAGCCCATGATCCCCCCCCCCCCATCCTTCGGCGGGTTCCGGTTTGCTATGGAAGGGCAGCGCCCAGGCAGCCTGGACTTGGCCTGTGTCTTTCAGATGTGGAACAACAGCAAGTCACCCATCAGATACATGTGGGGGAAGATCAGCCACTGCCACATCATCGAAGTGGAGCCCTGCACTGGGGTGATAGGTAGCTCGCCTGTAGAAGGGTGTGGCCTGCCTAGGGCTGGATGCAGGCGTACCTGTACAAGACCCCAGATCCCCTGCAGCCACATCCAGCCTTGGCCTGGAAGGAAATCGTCCCGCCTCTGGTCTCCACCTCGATGTCCTCTTCCTCCCCAGAGCCCAACGAGGTCGGAGATTTTGAGTTGAACCTAACTGGTGGGGTGCCTGGCCCGACCAGCCAGGACCTGGAGTGTGAAATCAAAGACTCGCCATGCCCGGTGGTGCTTCACATCGAGGCTGCATTCAAGGTGCGTGGGTGTGTGGGTGGGTGGGATCTGGGCAGCTGGTAATGCCTGGGTGGGTGGGTAGGATCTGGGCAGCTGGTAATTCCTGGGTGGGTGGGTGGGATCTGGGCAGCTGGTAATGCCTGGGTGGGTGGGTGGGATCTGGGCAGCTGGTAATGCCTGGGTGGGTGGGTGGGATCTGGGCAGCTGGTAATGCCTGGGTGGGTGGGTAGGATCTGGGCAGCTGGTAATGCCTGGGTGGGTGGATGGGATCTGGGCAGCTGGTAATGCCTGGGTGGGTGGGTGGGATCTGGGCAGCTGGTAATGCCTGGGTGGGTGGATGGGATCTGGGCAGCTGGTAATGCCTGGGTGGGTGGATGGGATCTGGGCAGCTGGTAATGCCTGGAGAGGTTGGGAGAGGGGTGAACCAGAACCCAGCCTCTTCCCAGGCAGGCAGTGACACACCCCTCTGGTGTCCCAGGGACCTACTGTGGTCATCGATGTCCCAGCCCTTCAGTTCGGTCTGCTTCGCCTGGGAAAGAAGGCTTCCATCTCCATCCAGATCCGGAATGTCAGCCAGCTCTCTGCCGTGTGGCATTTGAAGGAGAGCCCAGTCTGCCTGTCAGAGAGGCAGGAGGATGTGAGTGGAACCCCGCAGGCTCCCGAGATGCGGCCTCCCCACCGGGACACTCACCTTTGGCTCTTGTCTGAACTGGGATCCTTGCCCAGAGGTAGCAGTCTCCAGGAAATTCATCCCCCCTGCCCTCAATTCCACAGGCGTTTCCTGTTCCCTTGTCAAACACTGCATGCAGAAGAGGGTGATGTGGGGGTTCTCCTTCCTAGAAGCAGCCTGAGTCCAGAATTAAACAGGCAGTTTAACCAGGAAGGATGCTGGTTGAAGGCCAGCGGCCCACCTCCCCACACTCACCGGGAAAATGTGGTTGCAATTTGAATACCTGCCACCAGGTGGCGACTGGCAGCTCAAACCTAAAGGTTGTACATAGAAAACTTAAGTTTGGGATGTGAGCTGTTAGTTGCTTTCAGTTCCCAGCAAAGCACACACACACACATACACACACACACACACACACACCACTACCACTACCACCACCACCACCAGCAACAACAACAACAACAACAACAACAAAAAACCCCAGCCTAGTGGCACATGCCTACATTTATAGCACTCTGAGACAGAGGGGTCAAAGTTCATGGTCCTTCTCTGATGGATGAAGTTAGGGTGGGGTCAATCCTGACCCTGAGTCACCTCCAGTCATTGTGGCCCTCACACCCATTGTCCTGGTCTCACTGAAGAGTGAATGTCCTTTCTGGTGTGGCCTTCCAGTGACATTCCATTAACCAATGTGGCCCTCTTGAGATCCAAGGCTCCTCAGTCCATCAGGGACGGGTTGGGGTAGAGGTCTCTTCCCAGAGCAGACACTGTGGGATACTATCTTTGGCGTTTCTTGTATTCTGTCTGCTCTCTCCCTTTTGTATGAGGAGGGGTGGGTTTGCAGACAGGGGACTCGATCCTGGGGAGGGAGGGGAAGGAGAGAACGCCAGAACAGGACAAGGAGGAAATCCTTCCTCTATCTGTAACTTCGGCCCACCCCAGGGGGCTCACCAGAGGACCTGAAGGCTAGCTGCAGCTGAAGCTGTCTGAGGTTGACCTGGGGCCTGCCCAGGGCACCTCCTCCAGACCTCCCAAGCTCCCCTCCTTCGGCCTTCTCAGCCGCCATCTCTTACCTTCGTCTGGCACCCATCTCTTAAATCTGTGCCAGGGAGCGGGCACCTCTGTCTCGCCTAGCCCCTTGCCTGAACACTCATTTTTTGTTCTTTTCCCTGGCGTTTTCACCCAGCTGTCTTCCCACGCTAGCTTGCCTTTTCCTTGGTCTCACACCATGAGCTCCAGGGGCGGCTTGAGGGGTGACCCTGGCCAGGCATAGGCACCTGCAGCACCTCGGTTCTGTGGCCTCGCGGTGTCTCACTGTGTCCTCCACATCGACCTCAGGCATCCCCCTTCGACATCGAGCCTTTCTGCGGCCAGCTTCTCCCTCTGGGGGAGTGCAGAGTGACCATCACCCTCGAGGCCTCCCACTGTCAGCGGCTTCAGACAGTCCTGGAGCTGGAAGTGGAGAACGGGTCATGGAGGTACGGCAGGGCGCCGCGGGGAGGGGCGGCGGACGGTCTCCAACCCTATTTATAGTCTGTAAAACTATGTGCTTATCCTGAGATGTTTCCGAATTTAAAACTACAGATACAGGAGGTTGGAGAAACATGTCAGGGTTCAGAGAACTTGCTGCTCTCCCAGATGGCCGGGTTGATCGCCAGCACCTGGCCAGGCATCTTATAGCCGCTGTAACTCCAGCTCCAGGCTGGCAGTCCAGGCTGGCTGTCTTCTGGCTGTTTCCTAGTAAGAGGAAGAATAGAAAACTGGAGACACCGCAGATGACAGAGAACCGGCACAAAATTATCACTGACACTTTTGGTGTGTTTTATAAAACGGTGGTGGCGGTGTTTTTTTTTTTTTTTTTTTTTTTTTTTAATCTTTCTGATCATCTGGCATAACTCAGAATACCCACAAGAGGAGAGAACTTTGTATGTTGAACCTAGCAAAGTTAAACATTTTTCTACTTTAATACTGTCAAGGGAAGCCAAGCCACAGAATGGTGGAAAATCTGATGGGAAAGAGAGACACTGTAGGATGTCTTGCGGCTTTTGCTGTAGGAATGTGGGGCAAGTGGAACCGTGTTAGCAGACAAAAACTGAGAAGGTTGAGCAGATTCAAAATCCCTGGTAAATTCTCATGGCTGAGAATGGTAGGCAGCTCACCTGCTCCTGACCTGTCTCCTGTCCTGGAGCACGTGACCACAGCACCGCACAGGAGGGTTGTGACCACTAGTCATGTAGTACAGAGCACAGAGCTCTCCATGCTAATGAGGTATCTAGGTGGGCCAGCCCTGGGGGTTTGGCCAATAAGCTGCCCTTCCCGGACATTCCTTCCTGCAAAAGGTATTTAATCTCCCTGTCCACCCTGAGTAACTCGTAGGCATCCATTATCCACTACCAATAAACAGTTTGGACAAGAACTACCATGGAAGGAAGCCCTCCTCAGAGCCAAGCAGCCTAAGTCTCCTGCAGAAGGCCCCTCTGCACTCCTGACACTCACCCCTGAGCTAAACCAGATCCTCCCCTGCCCCCTCTTCCTGATTCCTCATGGTTCCAAGTGGCCTGTGGTTGTCCTGGAGTTTGGGGACCCTAGCTCTGACCCCAGCCTGCATCGTTTCTCCCCTGAGCTAGGATGCCAGTATCTCCTGTTTCATCTGCAGGCAGCATTCATAGGAACTCGACCCACACAGGAGGGTCAGCTCAGTTGAACTAAACTCCAAACCACTTTGCAGAGGCCTCTTTATGGTCACATAAAGGCACTGTTAGCAAGTCAGTTTCTGAATAGCAAAACCTCTGATCTGATCTCGGAGTTGTCTGAAGGAACCTAAGCAATTCTCAGCCATACAAGACAGAAAAAATCAACGCCATAAACCTCAGATAACAATCAATCATTGACTGTCTATAACAGGCCGCTTCAGAGTCTAAGGTGGTGCTATCACTCAGGAATTTGTGCCAGATACACTGGCTCTGCTAAATTTCCTATTACACCTCTGTTGGGTGAAGTGTTGTGTGTGTGTGTGTGTGTGTGTTGGTCTGACTGGTGTGAAAGAGTATTGTGTATGTGTGTGTTAGTCTGGCTGGTGTGTAAGGTTGTGTGTGTGAGTGTGTTGGTCTGGTTAGTGTTTAAGGGTGTTGTGTGTGTGTGTGTGTGTGTTGGTCTGGCTGGTGTGTAAGGGTGTTGTGTGTATATTGGTCTGGCTGGGGTATGAGGGTGTTGTGTGTATATTGGTCTGGCTGGTGTGTAAGGGTGTTGTGTGTATGTTGGTCTGGCTGGGGTATAAGGGTGTTGTGTGTGGTTGTCTGTTGGTCTGGCTGGTGTGTAAGGGTGTTTTGTGTATGTTTCTGTTGGTCTGGATGGTATGTAAGGGTGTTGTGTGTGTGTGTGTGTTGGTCTGGCTGGGGTATAAGGGGTGTGTGTGTGGGGGGGGTCTGGCTGGGGTGTAAGGTGTTCAAGCCTTCCATGTGATTGTACATCTTAGCTCCTCTCATTTCTTTCTCTCTTCCCTCTTATGTTACATCCTGACTGATGATCCCTCCCCCTCCACTTCTCCTGGTGTTCCCTCCTGTCTACTCCAGATCCATTCCTTCTACATTTCCTTCAGGAAACAGCAGGCCTCCCAGGGGTGTCCACTGAACATGGCATACCAATTACAATAAGGCACCCTCCTCCTCAGGCAGGACAAGGCAACCCAGCAGAAGGAAGAGTACCATGGTCAGAGGAGTCAGAGACGCTCCCTACCCCCACTGCTAGGGTCCAACAAGAATGCCAACTACACAACCGTAACGTGTGCAAGGACCTAGCTCAGAGCCGTGCAGGCTCCACGACTGTCCTTCAGTCTCTGAGCCCCTGTGAGCCCTGTGTGATTCTGTGTCCCCAGGCGTCCTTGGCCCCTCTGGCCCCTACAATCCTTCCTCCAGATACCCACAGCCAAACATCGAGTGGAGTTCAGTTCATTCTTAAAATTAAGATATTGAGGTCTCCAGCCCTTCTGGTTGGATGGTCCATTCCCTTTTTAATTCTGCTGGCTTCTCAGAGGCGCACACTGGGCCCATCAACACAGACTAAGTTACTGGCTTTTATAGTTCTCTGTTTAGTCAGATAAATGAGTTACAGGGGAAAATAAATCTATTCCATCTTTTATATTTACTTATGGATTTTTTGATAGTATCATGTCAGTCCAGACCCCACCAGAGAAATAGAACAACAATATATTTATTAAAATGCAATTTTGGGGGTTGGGGATATGGCTAAGTTAATGAAGTGCTTGCAGTGAGAGCAGCACATTGGAATTTGGATCCAGCGCCCACATAAGAAGCTGTGCACAGCAGCGTGTGTGTGTGATGTCAGCGCGGGGAGGCAGAGATGGGCAGAGCCCCAGGTCTCACCGGCTCACTAGCTTAGCTGGACCCTGTCTCAAAAAATAAGGTAGATGGCATCTCAGGAGGATGCCCAACACTGGCACTTATCTCTGGTGGAAACACACACACACACACATACACACACACACAGGAGACTATGCTTCAGCCAGACATAGTACATGCCTCTAATGCTAGCACTCAGGCAGTTGAAACAGGAATTTCATGAATTTAAGCACTGTCAAAGATACTCAGCAAGACTCCATATTATATATACTATATAGTATATATATACTATATATTATATAATACATAAACTATATGTGTGTGTGTGTGTGTGTGTGTATAATTTCTTGCCTGAGTATAGCTGGCTAGGCAATCCCAGGTTCTTGGTTTTAAGGCCTCTCAGATTATTTTTTTCTTAAAGATGTATTTATTTAATGTATATGATGACACTGCAGTTGTACAGATGGTTGTGAGCCTTCATGTGGTTGCTGGGAATTGAATTCAGGATCTCTGCTCGCTCTGGGCAGCCCCACTCGCTCCGGTTAACTTTGCTCGCTCAGTCCCTGCTTGCTCCGGCCCAAAGGTTAATTATTATAAATAAGTACACTGCAGCTGTCTTCAGACACCCCAGAAGAGGGCGTCAGATCTCATTACAGATGGCTGTGAGCCACCATGTGGTTGCTGGGATTTGAACTCAGCACCTTCAGAAGAGCAGTCAGTGCTGTTATCCGCTGAGCCACCTCTCCAGCCCCAGCCTCTCAGATTACTGACAGGCCCATGCAGACTCTGTAGGATAATCTCCTTTGCTTACTGCATCCGCCCCCCACAAATGTTAACCATGCAGCAAATGCCTCCAGCCATCTAGACACACAGAACACTTGTCCATCAAGCTCCTGCCTCACCACGAGGTGGAGGGGTCGGGGGGCAAATAAAAGCAAACCTCTTCATGTCCATCAGTGAACTGAGGATGCGGCACAGAGTACCGCCCAGATCCCAGGGAGACAGTCAAACCGGTCAGCTTCCCAGAGGCAGAGGCCATTGGAGCCAGTCATGGAAGGAACACTCAATAGCTTCAACAAATTCTGGAGGCTGAATGTTGATTGGGATAAGACTCAGGAGTTTGGGGGACCCTGTGTCGTTTACAATCTGTGGTGAGAAAGACACTCTGACCAAAAGCAGCTTAGAGAAAGGATTTATTTTGCTTACACTTCCGGGTCATAGTGCATCATAGCTGAGGGAAGTCTGGGCAGGAGCTAGCAGCAGGAGCCATGGAGGAACCTGACTGGCTCCCTCTCAGGCTCATGCTGAGCTAACTCTTTTTTATACAGCTCAGGACCACCTGCTTAGGGAATGGAGCTGCCCACAGTGGGCAGAGTCCTGCTTCACTTACAGTTCCGACAATCCCCACCCCCAGACACGCCCACAGGGCCAATCTGATCTGCACAATCAATCCCTCAACTAAGACTTCCCTTCCCCGGTGACTAGGCCTTGCCCAAAGCTAACTAGCACAGGAGCGCCTCTGTTCTTGTGGTAACAACAGAAGAGTAATCTTTTCCTTTGATTAGGGACAGGAAGAGGTGAGTAACCATTCTGAAGTAAGCCCAGAGTATTGTTAAAATTTCTCAGACGGTTCAACCTTGAATGATTTAAAATGTAAATATTTAAATTTAATATTTAAATGTTTTGTTTCTACATGCTCTTGTTAAAGTATAAGAATATGGCTATGTTCTGACTGATGATCTTGTATTTTTGCTGCAGCACTGACAAACTTGGTTTTAGGAGTTCTGTTTGGTTTTTTGTTTTTTGTTGCTTTTGGTTTTCTGGAGGCAGAGTCTCACCGTGCAGCCCCAGCTGGCCTGAAATTCCTCAGGTGCTGGCTGGCTGCGAACTCACAGTGATCCACTTGTCTTTGCCTCTGGGACTGTAAATGTGCACACTACCCCTTGGTTGTGGTGGTTTGGTTTGGCTTGGCTTTTGTTTGTTTTGTTTTATTATATTAACAGAGTCCTCAGGGCTTTATGTAAAGATACCCTCATGCCATTTTGTACATTGGAATAGTTTTATTTTTTTTCCTTTCAAATGCCGTCCGACTTCCTGTGTTTCAGCTACCTTCCTGTGTATGCTGAGGTGCAGCAGCCTCATGTGTATCTGCAGAACAGCCACATAGAGTTCAGCAACCTCTACCTGGGTGTGCCCACGAAATCAAAAACCATGCTTGTCAACGGCACACTCCTGCCCACCCGCTTCCACTGGGGCAAGGTGATAAGGAGCAGCAGTCAAGATGTGTGTGGCCCCGCCCCCTGAATGTGCATGGCCCCGCCCCTGAATTGTGGCCCCGCCCCCGAATGTCCTGCCTCCAGAATAAATGTTCAGCCTCCTTCCCTCCCTCCCAGAGCCTGTTGCTCTCCTCACCAGTCTCAGCAACTTGTGGCTCCTTAAGGAGAAGTTCATCTTGCCTGACTTTTCACGAGCCCCATCCTTAAGAAATTCTAGTTCCCTGGTGAGCCCAGCTAGGACCTCACAGCCAGCACAGCACAGCGCACAGCAGGTCCACACAACTGTTGGGAGCCTTGTCATGGCAATGTCCCTGTGGTTGACGCTGGAGCTCACTCTGAGCGCCATGAGAGAAACCTCAAAGGTGGCTTGCCTTCTGCTGTCTAGCACAGTGGGCTGCCCAGTTTGCCCCAGAAGCTCCGTGGTGGATAGCGAAGTCCACCCAGGCTTGGGGAGGAGAGAAAGCTCTGTGTGGTGGTGGCTGTTTTTCCTGAAGCACCCAGCCCTGGGCAGCTTGCTGGGTCAGCAGTCTGTGTAGAAGACCCTGCTCCATCTGGTAGCCTCACAAGACAATAAGCCTGTCCTGTGTCTTCCAGCTCCTGGGGGCTCAAGCAGACTTGTGCACAATGACAGTCTCTCCCAGACATGGCCTGCTGGGCCCCAGTGAAGAACTGCATCTCTGCTTGGAGCTGACAGCCCACACAGAGGTGAGCGAGGCAGCCTGGGAGGTACCCTGGCTAACCACTGGCACCCGTGCTTCCTGGGAGGCCGGCCACACACCCTGCTCCCGCTCCTCAGGAGTGGGCAGGCCATTTATTTATCTATCTATTTATCCATTTATTTATTGATTGATTGATGTAACAGTTTATTGTGAAAATCCATATCTGAGCTACTTATAACTTTTGGAAACTACTTTTTACTTGGAGAGTGAATAGAATTCTTGCATAGTACAGTACTTGTTAATTTCAGTGTAAAATTGGGAAAAAAATAAATACAAATTAAAAAAAAAACAAGCAAACTAACAAAAAACTCCAAATCAAAACCAAAACAACTCTATTTGGTTATAAGTATTTAAAGTGCCCAAGGAGAGGCTTGGGAAAATGTGATTTTTCAGGTACATTTTTTAACAGGAAAGTAAGTGACTATTAGCATACCTCTGTCCATCCATATGTCTGTGTGCTTGACCTGTGGGTTCTGGATGCCAAAAGTAAAATAAATAATGCACATAGATCAGGATCACGGAGCCCAAAGCCCTGGAGTGGAAATCTGCAAGACCAAGACTGAGAGAGGAAGAGGTGGCCCGCTGAAACATAGCACGCAAAGTCACGGAAAGTAGGGTTCACCTTGTCACTGCTCTGCAGTTTGAGCCCCAGGCTGTTGCATAGGTTTTAGAACCTAACCTGTCTAAGAGAACTGCAAGCTTACTCTACTTATGTGAGATAAAATCAAAATCGCATTAAAATCAGAACGTTACAAGCAAGTAAAGCAAGTCTTTACTGAAACGCATTTTCATCCTCAATGCTTGTATTGCCTTTGATTTCTTTTTTTAATTAGATATTTGCTTTATTTACATTTCAAATGCTATCCCCTTTCAGAGTTACCCCTCCAAAAACCCCCTATCCCATCACCTCTCCCCCTGCTCTCCCCCCCGCCCCAATTTCCTGACTTGCATTCCCCTATTCTGGGGCATCGAGTCTTCACAGGACCAATGGCCGCTCCTCTCATGTCTGAAAAGGCCATCCTCTGCTACATATGTAGCTGAAGCCATGGGTCCCTCCATGTCTACTCTTTGGTTGGTGGTTTAGTCCTGGGAGCTCTGGGGGTTACTGGTTGGTACATATTACTGTTCCTCCTATGGGTTGCAAACCTCTTTAGCTCCTTGGGACCTCTCTCTAACTGCTCCATTGGGTACCCTATGCTCAGTCTATTGGTTGGCTGTGAACCATGGGTGTTTTGATCCACTTTCTAATAAGGATCAAAGTATCCACACTTTGGTCTTCCTTCTTCTTGAGCTTCATGTGCTCTGTGAGTTGTACCTTGGGTATCCCAAGCTTTTGGGCTAATATCCACTTATCAGCGAGTGCATACCCGTGTGTTCTTTTGTGAATGGGTTACCTCACTCAGGATGATATTTTCTAGCTCCACCCATTTGTCTAAGAATTTCATGAATTCATTGTTTTTAATAGCTGAGTAGTTCTCCATTGTGTAAATGTACCACATTTTCTGTATCCATTCCTCTGTTGAGGAACATCTGGGTTCTTTCCAGCTTCTGGCTATTATGAATAAGACTGATATGAACATAAGGAGCATGCATCCTTATTACATGTTGGAGAATCTTCCTTATTACATGTTTGGTATATGCCCAGGAGTGGTATAGCTGGGTCCTCAGGTATGTCCAATTTTCTGAGGAACCACCAAACTGATTTCCAGAGTGGTTTTACCAGCTTGCAGTCCACCAGCAATGGAAGAGTGTTCCTCTTTCTCCAAATCCTCTCCGGCATTTGCAGTCTCCTGAGTTTTTGATCTTGGTCATTCTGACTGGTATGAGGTGAAATCTCAGAGTTGTTTTGATTTGTATTTCCCTGATGATTAAGGATGTTGAACATTTCTTTAGGTGCTTCTTAGCCATTCAGTATTCCTCAGTTGAGAATTCTTTGTTTAGCTCTGTACCCCATTTTTAATAGAGTTATTTGGTTCTCTGGAGTCTAACTTCTTGAGTTATTTGTATATATTGGATATTAGCCCTCTATCCGATGTAGAATTGGTAAAGATCTTTTCCCAATCTGTTGGTTGCCATTTTGTCCTATTGACAGTGTCCTTTGCCTTATAGAAGGTTTGCAATTTTATGCATTTGTCAATTCTTGATCTTAGAGCATAAGCTATTGGTGTTCTGTTCAGGAAATTTCCCCCTGTGCCCAAGTGCTCCAGGCTCTTCCCCACTTTCTCATCTATTAGATTCAGTGTATCTGGTTTTATGTGGAGGTTCTTGATCCACCTGGACTTGAGCTTTGTACAGGGAGATAAGAATGGATCAATTTCCATCATCCTACTGCCAGTTGACCGAGCACCATTTGTTGAAAATGCTGTCTCTTTTCCACTGGATGGTTTTAGCTCCTTTGTCAAAGATCAAATGAGCATAGGTGTGAGGATTCATTTCTGGGTCTTCAGTTCTATTCCAATGATCTACCTGCCTGCCACTGTGCCAATACCCATGCAGTTTTTATCACTATTTCTCTGTAGTACAGCTTGAGGTCAGGGATGGTGATTCTGTCAGAAGTTCTTTTATTGTTGAGAATAGTTTTTGTTATCCTGAGTCTTTTGTTATTCCAGAGAAACTTGGAAATTGCTCTTTCTAACTCTATGAAGAATTGAGTTGGAATTTTAATGGGGATTGCATTGAATCTGTATATAGCTTTAGTCAAGGTGGCCATTTTTACTATTTTAACCCTGCTAATCCATGAGCATGGGAGATCTTTCCATCTTCTGAGATCTTCAATTTCTTTCTTCAGAGACTTGAAGTTCTTGCCATACAGATCTTTCACTTGCTTGGTTAGAGTCACACCAAGACATTTTATATTATTTGTGACTGTTGTGAAGGGTGTCATTTTCCTAATTTCTTTCTCAGCCTCTTTATCCTTTGAATATAGGAAGGCTACTGATTTGTTTGAGTTAATTTTATATCCAGCCACTTTGCTGAAGTTGTTTATCAGGTTTAGGAGTTCTCTGGTGGAATTTTGGGGGTTAATTAAGTATACTACCATATCATCTACAAATAGTGATACTTTGACTTCTTCCTTTCCAATTTGAATCCCTTTGACCTCCTTTTGTTGTCTAATTGCTCTGGCTAGGACTTCAAGTACTATATTGAACAGGTAGGGAGAGAGTGGACAGCCTTGTCTAGTCCCTGATTTCATTGGAATTGCTTCAAGTTTCTCTCCATTTAGTTAGAAGTTGGCTACTGGTTTGCTGTATATTGCTTTTACTATGTTTAGGTATGGGCCTTGAATTCCTGATCTTTCCAAGACTTTTATCATGAAGAGGTATTGTATTTTGTCAAATGCTTTCTCAGCATCTAATGAAATGACCATGTGGTTTTTCTTTGAGTTTGTTTATATAGTGGATTATATTGATGGATTTCCTTATATTGAATCCCTCCCTGCATCTCTGAGATGAAGCCTACTTGATCATAGTGGATGATTGTTTTGATGTATTCTTGGATTCGGTTGGCAAGAATTTTATTGAGTATTTTTGTATCAATATTCATAAGGGAAATTAGTCTAAAGTTCTCTTTCTTTGTTGGGTCTTTGCGTGGTTTAGGAATCAGAGTGATTGTGACTTCATCAAACAAATTGGGTAGTTTTCCATCTGTTTCTATTTTGTGGAAAAGTTTGAAGAGTATTGGTATTAGGTCTTCTTTGAAGGTCTGATAGAACTCTGCATTGAACCCATCTGGTCCTGGGCTTTTTTTGGTTTGGAGATTATTAATGACTGCTTCAATTTCTTTATGGGTTATGGGATTGTTTAGATAATTTATGTCATCCTGATTTAACTTTGGTACGTGGTATCTGTCTAGAAAACTGTCCATTTCATCTAGATTTTCCACTTTTGTTGAGTATAGGCTTTTGTAGTAGGATCTGATGATTTTTTTGGCTTTCCCCATTATCTATTGTTATGTCTCCCTTTTCATTTCTGATTTTGCTGATTTGGATACTGTCTCTGTGCCCTCTGGTTAGTTTGGCTAAGGGTTTATCTATCTTGTTGGTTTTTTCAAAGAACCAACTCCTGGTTTGGTTAATTCTTTGTAGTTCTTTTTGTTTCTACTTGGTTGATTTCAGCCCTGAGTTTGATTATTTCCTGCGGTCTACTCCTCTTGGGTGTATTTGCTTCTTTTTGTTCTAGAGCCTTCAGCTGTGCTGTCAAGCTGTTAGTATGCTCTTTCCAGTTTCTTTTTGGAGGCATTCAGAGCTATGAGTTTTCCTCTTAGCACTGCTTTCATTGTGCCCCATAAGTTTGGGTATGTTGTGCCTTCATTTTCATTAAATTCTAAAATGTCTTTAATTTTTTTCTTTATTTCTTCCTTGACCAAGTTATTGTTGAGTAGAATGTTGTCAGTTTCCATGTGTATATGTACAACTTCCTGTTGTTTTTGTTGTTATTGAAGACCCATCTTAGTCCTGGTGATCTGATAAGGTGCATGGAATTATTTCAGTCTTCTTATATCTGCTGAGGTCTGTTTTGTGACTGAGAATATGATCAGTTTTGGAGAAGGTACTGTGAGGTACTGAGAAGAAGGTATATTCTTTTGTTTTAGGATAAAATGTTCTATAGATATATGTTAAATCCATTTGGTTCATAACTTCTATTAGTTTCACTGTTTCTCTGTTTAGTGTGTGTTTCCCTGATCTGTCCATTGGTAAGAGTGGGGTGTTGAAGTCTCCCATTATTATTGTGTGGGGTGCAATGTGTGCTTTGAGCTTTAGTAAAGTTTCTTTTATGAATGTGGGTACCCTTGTATTTGGAGCATATATGTTCAGAATTGAGAGTTCATCGTGGTAGATTTTTCCTTTGATGAATATGAAGTGTCCTTCCTTATCTTTTTTGATTACTTTAGGCTGAAAGTCATTTTATTCAATATTAGAATGGCTACCCAACTTGTTTCTTGGGACCATTTGCTTGGAAAATTGTTTTCCAGCCTTTTACTCTGAGGTAGTGTCTATCTTTGTGTCTGAGGTGAGTTTCCTGTATGCAGCAAAATGTTGGGTCCTGCTTATATATCCAGTCTGTTAGTCTATGTCTTTTTATTGGAGAATTGAGTCCATTGATATTAAAAGGTATTAAGGAGAAGTAATTGCTGCTTCCTGTTATTTTCGTTATTAGAGGTAGAGTTGTGTTTTTGTGGCTCTCTTCTTTTTGGTTTGTTAAAAAGATTAATTTTTTTTTTTTTTTTTTTTTTTTTTTGGTTTTTCAAGACAGGGTTTCTCTGTGTAGCCCTGGCTGTCCTGGAACTCACTCTGTAGACCAGGCTGGCCTCAAACTCAGAAATCCACCTGCCTCTGCCTCCCAAGTGCTGGGATTTAAGGTGTGCACCACCACCACCCAGCAATTTCTTGCTTTTTCTAGTGTGTAGTTTTCCTCTTTTGTTGGTGTTTTCCATTCATTATCCATTATAGAGTTTAATTTGTGGCAAGATATTATGTAAATTTGTTTTTGTCATGGAATACCTTGGTTTCTCCATTCTATGATAATTGAGAGTTTTGCTGGGTATAGCAGTCTGGGTTGGCATTTGTGTTTCCTTAGGGTCTGTATGACATCTGCCCAGGATCTTCTGGTTTTCATAGTCTCTGGCAAGAAGTCTGGTATAGTCCTGATAGATCTGCCTTTATATGTTACTTGGCCTTTTCCCCTTATTGCTTTTAATATTCTTTCTTTGTTTCGTGCATTTGGCGTTTTAATTATAATGTGATGGGAGGACTTTCCTCTCTGGTCAAATCTATTTGGAGTTCTGTAGGCTTCTTGTATGTTCATGGGCATCTCTTTCTTTGGGTTAGGGAAGTATTCTTCTATAATTTTGTTGAAGACATTTACTGGCCCTTTAAGTTAGAAATCTTCACTCTCTTCTATACCTATATTCCTTAGGTTTGGTCTTCTCATTGTGTCCTGGATGTCCTGGATGTTTTGGGTTAGCTTTTTGCATTTTGCATTCTCTTTGACTATTGTGTCAATGCTTTCTATGGTGTCTTCTACATCTGAGATTCTCTCTTCTGTCTCTTGTATTCTGTTCCTGATGCTTACATCCATGACTCCTGACTTCTTTCCTAGGTTTTCTATGTCCAGAGTTGTTTCCCTTTGTGATTTGTTTATTGTTTCTACCTCCATTTTTAGATCCTGGATGGTTTTGTTCAATTCCTTCACCTGTTTGGTTGTGCTTTCTTGTAATTCTTTAAGGGAGTCTACCTGTTTACCTGTGTTCTCCTGTATTTTCTTTAAGGGAGCTATTTATGTTCTTCTTGAAGCCCTCTATCAGCATCATGAGCTGTAATTTTAAATCCGTATCTTGCTTTTCCAGTGTGTTGGGGTATCCAGGACTTGCTGTGGTGGGAGAATTGGGTTCGGATGGTGCCATGTTGCCTTGATTTCTGTTGGTAACGTTTCTACATTTGCCTCTCGCGATCTGGGTATCTCTGGTGTTAGTTGTTCCTGCTGTCTCTGGCTGGTGCTTGGCCCTCCTGTGGGCCTGCAAGCCTGTCTCAGCACCCCTGGGTGACCAGCTCTCCCATGTCACAGAGTGCTGTGGCTCAGCCCAGCTCCTGGGTGCAGATGGAGCCTGGAAGGACCCTGTCCCAGCTGCTCTGCCACTCCTGTGTTCCCTCCACTGCTGGCTGTACCCACCTGCTCAGTCGCCAGAGAAAAAATAGAGGTCTCACCTCCAAACCTGGGAGTCAAATCACTCCCTGCAGAACTGTTCTTCCCTGGCAGGATTGGTGCACAGTGGCTGTGGTGCTCCCCAGCTCCTGGGTGCAAGTGTAGCCGGGACGGACCCTGTCCCACTGCTCTGCCACTGCTGTGTTCTCTGTGCTCCTGGCTGTACCCACCTGCTCCTGGGCAGGCCATTTAATGTACTTCTGTTCACTCTGGACCCACTGTCTGAGGCCAAAAGACTGGAGAGCCCAATGGAGGCTCAGATGTGCCCCAAGACACACTGACCATGCTGCCACTTACTCTGCCTTCCTCTAGGCAACTCTCTGTGACCTCAGATAGCCCAGTTGTCCAACTGTCCCCAGGGCAAAGCCATTGTTCAAGGGAGGCACTGTTCCAGGTGCTACCAAGGGAGGCTGACAGGTGGCTAGCATCTTCCGAGGAGAGACTCAGATTGGCCCCAGAGCATCCCAGAGGGACGGACGCCATCACAGCATGACGTGCTCGGTGCCTGGGTGTTGCTGCCCATCTCTCTTCACATCTTCTGGAAAGAGAAGCATCCTCAACTCCCTAAAAATGAAGAGTTTCCTTTTTCTTTCTTTTTCTTTTTATCGTTTTGTTTGTTTGTTTGTTTCTTGTGGGTGTGCATGCAAGAATGTGCGCGCACACACCACTGCATGTGGAGGTCAGAAGCCAGCTTTCAGAGACTTAAAGGCCCAATTCCTCACTCCCCGATGTCAGATGGGGCGAGCGGGACTTCTGGGTGCCAGACACATAGGCCCAGGCCTAGCGCGGAACACCTCCCTGCTGCCCACCAAAGAACACGTGCTGCTCCCTGCTCTCCTCTCTGGAAGCTGCTCTGAGGTCTCCCCTGCTTCGTGTTACCTCTCTCACCATCGTGACAAAAGCAACCTAAGGAAGCAGAAGCTTCTTTCCGCAGTCCGTAGTTTGAGGTTGCAGAGCATCGTGGCAGGGAAGCCAAGTCTCGCCGCATCTGCAAACGGGAAGCAGAGAGAGGACTGCTGCTGTAAGCTCAGTTCTCTATAGTTATTCTAGGACTTCCTCGCATGACACAGTGTGCCCACATTTCGGACGGGTCTTCCCACCTCAGTTAACCCTGTCTCTTCACAGGCATGCTAAAACATCGGTTTCCATGGTGATTTTAAATCCCTTCAAGCTGACAACAAAGATTAACCATTATGCCTTCCTGTGGATATCCGGGGCGGGCAGGCACATATATCCATGGACTAAGAGGGAGCGTCGGCCTCTATGGGCCTTGTCCGGGCTGGCAGGCTGGCTCGCTGCAGGCTCCGGAGGCCCAGCAGCAGGGAGAAGCCAAGGCCTTCATGTCGAGTTACCTGCGGCTCATCTTCTGAGGCCCCAGCCCCGAAGCTGACGTGTGGATCCACTTCCTGCAGGAGAAGCTGACTGATTTGGTTCTCCCTTGTCACGTGTCTGGCATGGAGAAGCCCCTGGCCCTGGGCATCTCTGGGAAGCCTCTGGGAC
The DNA here is from genome assembly GCF_947179515.1 of Apodemus sylvaticus. NCBI lineage: Eukaryota > Metazoa > Chordata > Mammalia > Rodentia > Muridae > Apodemus > Apodemus sylvaticus. The sequence goes on along the minus strand of NC_067478.1, from coordinate 4,985,583 downwards.
TGCAGGTGACCATCTCCATCTCCGTTGTGGACTCTGACGGAAGGTGAGTCCAGGGTAGGGGCAGCCACATGGAGGGCCGCCGGCACTGCACAGTGACCAGCCCCCGCTCCCCCGAAGCGAACTCCCACAGCAGAGAGAAGGCTCCCAAGTTGTCACAGGCCCCACCATCTCTACAGAAACCCTCCCACCCCACCCTGTTTGGCGTGTCCATACACACCTCGAGGCAGGAGGTGACAGGGGTCCCACATCAGCAGGTTTTCCCACATGAGGCCCAGCAACGGGGAAGCATTCCTTTCTCACTCCCCTGGGGCAGATCTGTGCAGTTCGTAGGCCTCTGGCACCGTGGACTGGAGAGCAGCCCCAGCCTTGGGTCCAGAGCTCTCCATGAGAAGGGAATCAAGGATTAAGCTGGGTTTCAGGACCATCCTCCACCCCACCCAGTGTGGCTCTCTGAGCGGGAACAAGGGTGGCGGGTGACATAGCGTCTGTGGCGTGGGACAGCAGCGCCGCCAGCTCCATGCGGGAGGAGCTGCACCTGGACTTCGGCTCGAAGGTGCCACTGAGGACCCCTGTGACTCGCCACGTCATCCTGACAAACTGCTCCCCGATACAGACCCCTTTCACCCTCACCTTTGAATACTTTGGGAGCCCTCAGGACAGCCTGAGCAAAAAGATCTGTATGTGAGTCTCAGTCTCTCCCCGGGGCATTTCCCAGGGTGCACAGGGTGGGTTCTTCTCACTGGGTCCTAGGCTATGGCTGAGGGTGTGGGAGGGACTGACCACTTCAATGCTATCCTCTCTCTCCCTGTGAAGACCCGACGTGCCTCCTGCCCTGCTAAAGACAGCACGCATCCAGGAGCACATAGCCAAGAAGGAAAGGCTGGGTAAGGGACACCAGCAGAGCACAGCAGCTGTCAGGCCCAAGCCATGGGCAGAGTCAGGTTCCACATGACCTTCTGAGGATGCCGGCCAGTGCCTGCCGAGGAGGGAAGTGGGGACCAGAGACCCCCTCTCAGTGAGGGGGTACAAGGACATGGGAAAGCAGAGCCAGCTTGAGCTGGCCGCCTGACGGAGGGGCGGTTGCGCAGTGGCTTTCTACCAGAGCCAAGCCTTACTAATCCCCGGGGATTTAGCCCCTCACTCTCAGCCCAGGGCCCTGACCCTCCACGTCCTGTCCTCCCCAGACTTTGTGGAGAGCATGCTATCTCACAGGAAGGGAGCTGCTTTCTTACCCCACATCTCCCAGGGCATGCTGGGAGCCTACCAGCAGCTGAGTATTGACATCACAGGCTGTGCCAACATGTGGGGCGAGTACTGGGACGAGCTCCTCTGCATGGTAAGGACATGTGTGCGTGCATGCGTGTGTGTGGGGGCGCACTGTTCCTAGTCTCCTCTCTGCCAGCGGTGACCCGCAGCCTCTCCAGGTACAGCAGCTGCCGGGTGCGGGTGCTGCCCGCTCACATCTGCCACCACTTCTGTGGTCAAGGCTGAGATGCCTCAAACAGGAGCGCTCCCCCCAGCCCCCTCCCCCCCCCCCCCCATGTAGCAGAGCCTTCTGGATCTCCATGCTCTACAGGGCAGGCTGGAAAGAACAGAATGAAGTAATAAGGCCGTAAGAGCTACCCAGCCCCCTCACCCTGACTCAGATTTCTGCATTTCTTCATTTGCTAGCCAGTCTATTCTCACAGACAAAGGGGCTGTAAGAGGGCGGAGGCTCTGAGCCTTGTAGATCAGTAGAGGCGGCAGGGATGCGAGGGGAAGGAAGGGCAGCCAGGAGTGAGGGGTGAAGTAGCCCAGGCTAGGGGTGTCTAGCCTGGGAACTGGGCAATGAGGAAGGCTAGTCAGCAGGAACTGAGTCCTGGCGACCCTGGGCTAGATAGCAACGCAGTGGCTCGCACTCACACAGAGCTGGTGTGTTTGCAGGTGGGAGACCTGCCAGTGACTGTCATCCCGGTGTACATGGCCGTGGTGGGCTGCCCCATCAGCTCCCTGAGGAATACATGCTACAGTGTGGCTCCATTCCAGAAGGAGCCAATCATCAGGTGCCCAACTCCAGCCCTGGCCTCTGATTGCGATGACCACACACACACACACACACACACACAACCCAGAACCCGCTGGATGCCAATCTGGGCTGCCCATGCCAGCTCCTGGTTCCCCAGGTGCCCCTCCTGGAGAAGAGTAGCCTCAGGGGCCATGGCTGACATCTGTGTTGTCTGAGCTTTAGGGGGTGGGGGTGGGGTGGGCGGAGGTCAGGCCAAGGCAGCTCCAGACCCCGGGGCTGGCACAAGTAAACTAAGATTTATCTGATGACCCCAGCCAGGCAGAATGGCAGAGCAGAGGGGTGACGTGACCTTCCGTCCAACACTCTGCAGCCCTGGGTCTGGGTGGGACGGGGACAAGGACAGATGGCTGATGCCTCTCTGGCCTGAGTTCCACCCAGCATCCTGGCCTCCTAAGATGACAGAGTCTATAAGGAGCGTGCTAGCTAAGGCCACTCTTTGCCTCCAGGTTTGGGACCCAGATCTCTGGAGGAGACACAGTCACCAGAACTCTCCGTCTCTATAACTCCAGTCACTGTGGTGAGTTTGCCCATGCGGTGGCCAAGAGGGTGCATCTGGCAGGGAGAGACTATGCCTCAAGGGAACTGACAGCCATGAACAGGACCCAGGGAGTCCAAGTGGCCTGTGCCCTGGAGACAAACCAGAATAGAAAGGGGCGTCTATGCCAGGCCAGAACTGAAAGAGAGGCGTTTCCCTCCTAGAGGGAAACTCATCCTTGCTTAACTCCATTACGAGGGTCACACTGTCTCCAGGGACAGACACTTCTAAGGGCCCCTCTTCTCATTCTTTTGGCTAACACTATCTGTGACACACACACACACACACACACCATCAGCTGCTATGCAAGGGCCCAGGGACACTGAGAGAACAGGACAAAGGGTTCTATGCCCTGGGGGCAGAGGCTCCACCCTGATGGCAGCGTGACCAGGTGCTGGGGGGCCTCTGAGGAGCTTCTGAACTTCACTGGGGGAAGCCCTTGGGCTGCATCTGGGTAAAGATGGGGCGGGGGGGGGGGAGAGGGTGGGGAGATTTGTTGATTTAAGGAAGAGTTCTGAGGAGTCTCCTCAGAAGCCAGAGGTTTAAACAATCTAGGCCATTCTGAGGAAGGCTCGGCCAGAGGAGAGAAGCAGGGCCCCAGGATCTGCTCCCTGTGGGATCTGCGGGTTTCTGAAGCTGTATCTCCGTCTTCACGGTGACCGCGCCTTGAAATCAGGTCCTCCTGGAGTTCACAACGGCCGTGTGTTGTGTTTTCAGGCGCCCTTCTCTCGAGCATCTTCTCTCATCGTCCCCTTGGCTGTTCCCCGTTGGCCCCTTAGAGCCCTCACTCTTAGGACCTTCCTTGCCTCGCATGACTACCGCCACCTGGGTATTTCTTAGTGTCACCGACTCACCAACACTGTGGTGTGATGTTTGTTTGTTTACTTGTTTTTAAGTTTTAAAATTATGTTTATGTGTGAAGAGGGTCATTTGTGACAGAGGAGTGTGGAGGGCAGGAGTCAATTTTCAGCAGTCTGTCCTCTCCAGCTATGAGTGGTTTTGGTAAACAACTGGAGGCTAAGCTTTTGGAAATCCCGAGATGAACTTGTCTGTGGGGCTTTACAGTTGGTTGTGTGGTTGTAGAGGGTCAACTGAGGGTCACCCATGCTAGACCAGCTTTTAGTCCACAGCCCTCTCCCTGACATAGTCTCTCTCTCTCTCTCTCTCTCTCTCTCTCTCTCTCTCCTCTCTCCATTTCGTGACATTGTCTCACTAAGTTGCCAATGCTGCCCTAGAACTTACTCAGGACAGACTTGAATTTGGCCTCTCTTCCCTTCTTCCTGCCTCTTCTTCCCAAGTAGCTGGGATCATAGACCTGTGTCATGAGCCCAGCTGTCCTCTGGGCGTTCTCTCTGGTTTCCATTCTCCCTTGTGGTTTCCTCTCCACTCACGATCTCTCCACACTGTTCTATTCTTCCGGACTCAGGATATGCTAGGAAGCAGACACCAGGTAATAGACAGGTCGAGGGCTTGGGAGGCATTCCCCGGTGCCAGACCCTCACCTGACTTTGTAGACCCAGACAGACCCTGCTGATTGAGTCACAAAGAGGAGACGGGATAATTGGGCTATGGCACCAGCCGAGGAGGCGGCATAGCAGCGGAAGCTTTGCTCTGCATGGTTACGCGAAGTCTGAATGAGCTTTGGAGCTGTTAGGAAGCGCGAACAGGCAGAGGACAGAGAGGGCACTGCGCTTTGTGGAGCACCCCTAGGTGGGGGCAGACGGGAGCAGGATTGCAGACAGGTACAGCTCTGGGCGGGGCTTCTGGCAGATGAATCATGGCCGCCACTGGCAAGGGTACACCTCACAGGAGGCGTCAGAGGAGACCGCGAGGTACCACCCGGCTTTGTGGTGCACAGGGAAGCGGGCAGCGTGGCAGCCCAGGTTCGGGAAGCAGTGGAGCGCATTCTCTTCAGCTTAGAGGACTTATCCAGTGCTGTCAAGGAGGATCAGGAAGTTTCTGTTCACCCAGAGTTGGGCTTTGCCTCATGGCTGGAAGGATCAGAGCATAAAGAGAGCTTGGAAATGGCTGGGATGCTGCTCACCCTGGTTAGAGTGGCCAGGCGAGGAGAGGAAACAGACCTACAGGTGGATTAGTGTGGGGAAGGTGGAGACAGACTGAGGGACCTGGAGGGCCGGCCTGTCAGAGACAAACCCGAGGGACAGGCAGCTGTAGGAAGCAAGGAGGTCATAGGCCCAGGACTCGGCCATGAAGACTGGACATGAGACCCTGGGGCTTCAGACAACTGAGCGAGGCAGCACAAGCCTGTGAAGAACTGCTTGCCTTGCTCGCTGTCTGTGCACACGCATATATGTGTGCATGTGTGTTCAGGCATGTGTGCCCACGTTGGTAGAACCAGAAGACAGCCTCAGGTGCTGCTCCTCGGGTGCTGTCCACCTTGCTGAAATGGGGTCGTCCCTGTCCCAGGGCTCGCCAGGTGGGGTCAGCAGCCCCCAGGGCCAGCCTAGCTCTGCCTCCTCGGAGCTGGGATTGCAGATGCACGCAGCCGCTCTAGCTTTCCACGCAGCGCTGCGGTTCAAACTCGAGCACTCACGTGTACACGGGGTCCTCGTTTGCTTTTTGTTGCTGTGACAAAACACCATGAAAAAGAAGACTCAGCTTGGGGAGGGGGGTTATTTGGCTTACAGTCCACCATCAAGGGAAGGCAGGAGCCAGAAGTAGAGACTGGGGAGGGGGGTGCTGCCTGCCAGCAGGTTCCTCCTACACACCCCAGGACCACCTGCCCAGGGGTGACCTTGCCTGTAGTGGGCGGCGCCCTCACCGACTCAAACATTAATCAAGTAAATGTTCCATAGACATGCCCACAGGCCGGGCTTGGTGGAGGCAGCTTCTCAACCGAGGTCCCATCTTCCCACGTAACTCTAGTCTAGGACAGGTTGACAATACCTAGCCGGCACACACAGCAAGCACTCAGCCACCTGAGCCATCTTCCCATCCCCACAAACTTCCTTCAAAAACTGTGACACCATGAAAATGGCCAGGACCCCTTCCCTGCCCACCATGAGTTCGGGAGGATAGGGAGGTGGGGGCTGGAAGGAGCCCATCCACCCTCCTTTCTCCTCAGACATCCGCCTAGACTGGGAGACCTACATCCCAGAAGAAAAGGCGGACCGGCTGCTGGAGCTGCTCGTGTTTTATGGGCCACCCTTCCCACTGAGGGATCAAGATGGGAATGAGATCGTGTACCCCGAGACGTCGGAGGCCAGCTTACCAGGGTCCCCATGTCCCTCCAATGTGTCAGTGTCTAGCCACACTGTCCCCTCACTGGTGAGCCGGGGTGGGGGAGTGCGGGGTGTGGGGAGGCGTGGCCCAGGTCCACTGGGCCAGGTGAGCCACAGGGTCTCCTTGGCAACAGGGCAGCCGCAGTGGTGGCACCAAGGCAGAAGAGCAGATCATCTCCGTCATCCTGCAGGGGCACGAGGCGGTGCCCTCCGAACACATATACAACATCAGCCCCAAGCAGGTGGTGAGTATGCGGGGGTAGGAGCCCTCTCGTGGAGCTGCCCTGGCCGGCCAGTGAACACGAGCCTTCTGCGGTCCTGCCAGGTCATCCCAGCTGGAGACTACAGGACCATCTCCATCTCCTTCACACCCACGGTGCTCGGCCCGGGCATTATGCACAAGGTGGAGTATACCGGCTATGCCCTGGGCTTCATGAGCTTGGATAAGGAGGTGAGCCTTCCCACCCACCTGGGCCGGGTGGGGGGGACCACGGCCACCTCCTCTCCCCCGGGAGCCCCACCACCTGCTCATCCCGGGGACCAGCAGTGATCTCTGATGGATTGGGCCCCACAGACAGACAGACAGATTCCAGGTCGAATGCGCCGCCTTCAGGACTTTGGCGTGGGGCCCCTGAGACTGGATCTGAATGGTCACGTGAGACATGCGCAGTAAGGCCACTGGACCTCTGTCCCCTACCCCTGTCCTCTCTGAGAGAGGAAACTTATTCCCCTGATTCGGTTCTCAGAGACGGGCAGAAGGGGAGCAGAGACAACAGGCACAGGGAGGGGGCGCTGTTGGGCCTAGATCCCGGCGGCCTGAGCCTGAGCGTGCCTGTCGCTGGGCAGGCTGCACGCCGAACTGGACAGCAGTGGCTACTTGGAATTCTGGTGCCAGGCCAGCGACCTCATCCCCCAAAATCCCTGCACTGGGGTGAGTATGCTGTCAGTCAAAGACCGGACCTCCCTCCCAGGTGCCTGCGCGTCCTTTGGGGTACGGGCCTTTCAAGTCTTGAGTCCCTTTCCCAGAGTCCTGAGCCTCAGGAGTAGGAAGAGATATGTCATGTGATACGCTCTGCCAGCCACCCCCTTACCCCTCCCCCGCCCCCGCCCCCGCCCCACCGCCTCTGTGGCCTCCAGGTGCTGAGTGACTGGCTTGCCACACGCCATCTGAAACTGATCAACGCCACGGAAATCCTGTACGACTTTCGGGCCCGGGTCTCCAGGCCCTTCTCCGTTTCTCGAGGTGGGGCCATCTGGGACAACATAGCCCCTCATCCGTGTGAAGAGGAGACGGCCTCCACCGGCCAGCAGCTGATGATCCGCCCACAGCACAGTATGCTGGTCAGTGCAGGGGTGGGGCGTCTCCCTCCTCCCCACCTCTGCAGGCAACACACAGGCACATCCGGCCCACAGAAGAGCAGAGCCCGAGGTACCAATGGGCAGTCACGGGCGCCCACCCTCAGATCCGTCCCTTGCAACATACCAAGTCCCTCTGCACAGGTCACACACAGATGGAGGCACTGCAAACAGTCACATGCATCCCATAAACACATCCAGACTCTGCAATGTGTGTCCCCATGTCCCCTCCCTTCTCGTGTGCCCTTTGGCTCAAAGTTAAATGCTAGGGCTTGAGGCCACCGACGGTTGGATCGGTTGGATCGCTATGAGCGTAAGTAAATCCCTCAGAGCACAGAGTACCTAAGAGCCTGGAGTTCTGAAGGCTGTGCTGTCCTAGGGATGCCAGGGCCTTGACCGCAACTGTGAACTTCTGCCTCCTTTTGGTTTGAGGTGCACAGAACAGGGATGGGACCCAGGCTTTGCAGAAATAGGGCGTGTGCACTCTGTGCATAGTGGCTCCCAGGGTGGACATCAAGGCTGCAGACCCTCCCTCTCCCACCTCCCCCTGCCTTGCGAAGCCCTCTTCCTCCCTTCCCTGCACCCCACCCCTTCTGTTGCTGAGTTTTGGGGTTGCAGCTGAGTGCCTGCCTTACTCTACACATCTCGGGTCATCTGGTCCATCTGATCTCACTGAGTAGCCGCGCCCTTGCAGATACGCCTTTCACTGCATGCAGCGAGGGCCCGAATGTGTTACCTGGCAGGACTCCCCTGGCCCTGCTTGTAGAGGTCAGGGGTCAGAGCCAGAGCTGTACAAGATGGCACAGCGCTCTCTTGACCACTCTGCCCGGGCTCCCCACTAAGAGAGCTAAGGGGGAGGGAGGGCTCTTACACTTGAGCCCCTGAGGAGGCTCCGCAGATGTTCCCAGAAAAGAAAAGTAACATCACATAGTAGCCTTGGCCTCTGTGGTCACAGGCAGATGGCACCTGGGCATCTGGCTCCTGACCTGAAGTTTTTTAGTTCTAGACCTAAACATACCCTGTAAAACTGAATTCATCGCCACCATGCCCTGTCCCATGTGGTACCTTCTCAATCCAGTGACATTTTATGATAGCAGCTTCTCCAGCCAGCCAGAGCTCTGAACTCCCAAGGGCCAACCAAGCCCCAAGGGTGACCTCTGACCGCCCAGAGCTGCCTCTGCGCCTCCTCCTGGCCCTAGACAATGGTTTCCAAGCCTGGGAACAGCAGCCTTGAGAATGCTTACATCAAGTACGTGCCCTCAGGCCCCCTCCAGGCCCCCACCAGGCCCCCTCGCTGTGTCAAGGTCGTGTAGCAAATGCCTCAGCTGATTCTGAGAGCTACCACAGGGCTATCTTCAGGGCCAGGAGCCCAAGGCCCACTTTAGTTAGGTCTCCTGCGTACTGTTTGCAGCCCAGGTCATGTTTCCACAGCCTGACTCGCCACAGCAGCCAGAAGCACCATGAAAAGCTGCCTTGGATGTCCTGTTTCAGACCCTAGCGGGTCCCTCATGTCCTCAGGATAAAAACGGCTTTTCATTGGCACACATATACACACCACCTCAGTCCAGGTTGTGCTCAGTGAAAAGGGCAGTTTCCTTACTCAGTCCCCTCGGGTAGACTCCTGGGGATAAGGAAGGTGGACCTCTGCTGAGCAGGTACTGGGCGCACAGCAGGTGTGTGCAGGCACTGGGGACCAAATGCTCCACGAGGGGGCGCTGCTGAGCTGTGAGCTGGGCAGCCGAGCCTCTCTGGGCTCCACAAACCCCAGAAGCTAGGACCTGTTCAAACAGCTAGGTCTTGGTTGGGCCAGCAGGGGCTGAGTGACCCTGCGTCCACATCTAACTCAGGTGGATGTGTCCTTCTCACTGTCCCTGGAGCTGCTGTCCTACCAGAAGCTCTCAGCCGACCAGATGTTACCTGGAGTGGTCATTCAGGAGAGTGAGAACGGGGAAAGGAAGATGGTGTTCACACAGAATCTGCTCCTGAGCTTCACCAACCAGTCTGTTCAGGCATGTTCTAGGCTGCCCCTGCCACTGTCACGCCCCGCCCCTCCCCCGAGGGGCAGGGACTGCAGGGGGGAATCCGGGGTGGGGGCTCCCCGGAAGAAGTGACAGGTGAAGCCTGCTTCTTGTTTAACCAAGTGAAGACGGAGAGACCTAGGGTGTGGCCTCCTTGGTGAGCACCCGAGGAAGAGGTGAGGGACACTCCTCGGCTCCTGAAGGGCTCTGGATGCCAGACCGAGCAGCACTGACCAGGTCACACACACACACACACACACACACACACACACACACACGTCACTGTGGAGCTGAGGGAGTCAGAGTGTCTAGCTGGAGATGGAGGAGAGACCCGTGAGATGCCAGGAAGACCCTGTAGAGCAGAGTAGTGGACCCCTGAAGCCGGAAACCCTGGGCAGCACCCCAGCTGGGAACCTCGGGCGGCAGCCGGGGCCAAAGTGAAGTTGCTCATGGCGGTGCCTAAGTGACTCGGGGCACCTGAGGAGCCTCTGACTACTTGGCTCAGGGTCTAGTGAGTGGAGGGGTGTGCCTTGGACCCCCATAGGAGGAAGGAGACAAGGAAGGAGGTCAGATGGCTGGCTGACCTATTTTCGGGGAGCCAGCCGAGTACACGGCTCCACGGGAGAGAGGCCGCAGGGTGTCCTTCCGGCCCCGCAGGATTCCACCTGCCCCCCTCCCTGGCTTTGGTGGCCGTGCCAACCCGCTGCTGCCCCAGCTCTGTTCAGAAGTTCACCTCTTGGGGGAGGTGGGGTACCGTGTCCCAGGGCCCCAGCTCAGAACACCACCCCAGGGGCACGGTCGCCCCACCCGCCACTGAATCGCAGGCTTGGGCTCCCAGGAGGTGCCCCTGCGGGCCTTCGTCACCCTGCCAGCGCTGCAGCTCTCCACCAGCTGGGTGGACTTCGGGACCTGCTTTGTGAACCAGCAGCACACCCGGGAGATCTTCCTGATGAACCTCAGTAGCTGCCTGAGCTACTGGACGGTGCTGATGGGTATGCCCGGCTCTCCCCTGCGCCGCTGCTCCTGGATGGGACTGAGCAAGACCCCTAGGAGGGGCTGTTGAGTCCTGTCCAGGTAGACTGGCTCCCTAGGGCTGGTGGCACCTGAGCTTCTAGAGTCCCTGACTGCCCTGGCCTGGGTTGCTGGCAGGACCCGAGAGGCTCATTGGGTCCTTTCTTCCTGGTGTAGGACAGGAGGAGCCAGCCAGGGAGGACCACGCATTCGGGGTCTCCCCAGGCAGTGGACTGCTGGAGGCCCGAGCCACCAATGCACCCCCTACCTCCAGCCCGCTTCAGGTGTTCTTCAACCCCAAGTAAGAGCTGCTTCCTGCCTCCGGGGCACCGCCCATGGGGCCTGAGTGGCGGCTGGGACCTAAGCTCACCTCCCCCTCCCTCAGGAGCAACCTCCTGTACGAGTCCACAATGGTGGTGGAAGGTGTGCTGAGCGAGAAGCCCTGTGTCCTGAGGCTACGGGGCCTAGGCTCTTACGACGAGAGATACGTGAAACTCCACGAGTTCTGAGGCTCTGCAGGCCTCAGCCCCATCTCCTATCCCCTCTCCCCCAACCCCCAGGTCCCAACCCCCAGCCCCCAGGCCGAGTGAGGAGTGGGGCTGCTGAACAGGGACACAGGCTGTGGGGCTGGTGGTGTTCCTAGGACGAGGGATCTCCTTCCAGGGTGTGGCGTGAGCCACATGACAGCATGACACTGTCTGCGTGACAGACAGGTCTCAGGGCTAACAACACGGGCCGCCACCAGCAGAGTGGCCGTGACAGTCACTACAAAGACCGTCCACAGATTCTAACAAAGCAAGAGCTGGACCCTGGTGGAATGACTGCAACCAAGATCAGATGACACGCGTTTACTGTGCCACACCACACCCACCATTCCTCAGGCCACTGTCCCACAGAAATACATGTGCTCCCATGGTCAAGGGTGACATGCACTGTCTTTGGTTCAGCCGACAGGACTGGATTGGATGCCCCATTTGTACCCACATTGCAATTGCATTTTCTAAATTAAAAGTGCTGTGACACACCCCTCCACTCCTGAGTGTCCCACGGAGATGGCTTCTGGACACGACTGTAGGACTCTCTGGGTAGTGCCTCCAGCAGCCAGGGCCTCAGTTCCCAGGGTATTCAAAGACCGCGGCTGCCCCCATCCCAGTCCCGATGCACATGGACACCACGCCATAAGCCCTGAGGAAAAGAACCCGTGTTGGCTCACGTAGGCAAACGCCAAACTATGCTCCCACCAGGCAGAGCTGCAGCAACAAGGGCTCTTGGCCGGAGTCAAAGCCAGCAGAGCAGATCTGTGGGAACTGAGTCCCAGACAGACACACACCAGGTGGCAGACACTCCGTTGGGCTGCTTTTGAAGCAAAGCTTCTGGAAGGCAGGTGTCACCCCTCCATCCCCAGTGCAGGACACCTGTGTGTGTGCTCAGCTCCCGAGCCCCAGCTACAGACACCCCAGCTCCAATGACCCCCACGACACCCCACGGGGAGCCTTACCGTCTGCCTCGGCGCTTCAGCTCATTGAGCAGTGTAACGACCTGCCTTGCTCCAGTGCAGCCCAGGGGGTGGCCCAGGGCGATGGCACCCCCCAGGGGGTTCACCTTCTCTGCGGGAATGCCCAGCTTCTCCACACAGTACAGGGCCTGGAAGAAGCCAGAGCAGCAGTAGAGCCACCGCCCACCCGGCACCTCTGTCTCTTCTCATCCCATCATGCAGCTCAGGGCCCCGGGCGACGCTGAGACCCAGGCTCACCTGGCTGGCAAAGGCTTCATTGATCTCAAAGATGTCTATGTCGTTCACAGTCAGCCCTGTGGGGAGGTATGGAGCAGAACTGACAACAACCATTGGGCAGGACTTCGGACTTCCCCAGGACCCTATCCCAAGCATAGGTCCCAGGAGTCTGATGTTGTCTTTTAGGGACAAAAGAGCGAGTCCCAGCTGACTGTAGGGTCAGGTGGGTCTTGAGTATGGGGCGCAAGCCTGCCTCACCTTCATTCTAGACTACCCACAAGGTCAAAGCCAGCACTCCCCAGTCCCAGACACAGGTCACGAAGGATCCAAGCACAGGATGAGAAGGAGCCAGCTCACCTGCTTTCTGCAAGGCCGCAGGGATGGCAAAGGCAGGTCCGATGCCCATGATGTCAGGAGGGACCCCGACCACTGCATAGGACCTCAGGACCCCAAGGATGGGGAGGCCCAGCTCCTCAGCCTTGGACCTGCGGGCCAGCAGGACGGCAGCCGCTCCATCACTCACCTGACTGGAGTTTCCTAGGAGGAGGGATGGGATGAAGAGGCATCAGGCCGAGCAGGGGAGAGCCAGCCCCCCGCCATCACCTTCCCAGGAACCCTGGTCAGCTCCAGGTCTCAGATGGGACAGGCCACCGCGACTGGCCATATTCCTGGCCCACGCTCACCAGCCGTGGTAGAGCCTCCATCCTTGAAGGCTGGCTTCAGTTTGGCCAGGCCCTCCATGGTGGTGCTGGGGCGGACACCCTCATCCTGAGACACGGTGATGGTTTTCTTGTCACCCTTGTCATCGAGGACAGTGGTTGTCACAGGCACGATCTCAGCATGGAAGCATCCTCTGCTCTGGGCGCTTGCTGCCCTGCCAGCACCATGGACAGTAAGACATGGGCATGATTGGTATCCCTTCCTGCCTGTCCCTAGCCTTGGTCAGCTCAGAAGAACTTGTACTTCAGGGTTTGAGTCGGAAAATACCTGGCCCTTGAGGAGCTGACTGGAAGGAATTCCAAAGGACACTACTACCTTTTGATAGGTACGAATACCTGAGGACATTAAGAGCCTCTCCTTCATCTGCCCCGGGGTGCAGCTAGATCACCTCAAAGGGAGGAGGAAGTTTGAAGATGCTGGCCCTCCTTACCATCCTTTTAAAATTAAATTTGTGTATGTGTGTGCATACACTCTCCATCCCACAAAGCATGCATACAGAGGTCAGAGGTCAGCTTTGGGAGGCGGGTCTCTCCTTTCACCTTTTAGGGGGCAGTGTCTCATTTCTGATGTTACTCTAAGTTCTTCTAATGGCTGGACAACAAGATTCTAGCTGCTTCTCTCATCTCTGCTAAGAACCCTGCTTGAGGAGGCGCCGTGGGCAGACCCCGTGTACTTCCCGCCTGCCCAGAGATCTCAGGCCTTGTACCTCTCTGAAGGCGGCTCAGCTTTGCCCCAGGCCCCTCCCCAGACCCAGCCTCTTCCACAATCTGGGAAGCCAGTGAATCTGCCCAACCCATCACGATGCCACTGTTACCTTCCAGATAGACATACTAAGTCTGTCCCTTGGCAAAACTCTGCCTGACCCACTCCTTCTCCAGCCCCGCCCTCAGCCCATCCCTCCACACTCACTTCCTCTGCGAGGCCAGTGCGAAGGCATCCTGCTTCTGCCTTGAAATGCCAAACCGCTCAGCCACATTCTCCGAGGTTATCCTAGTGCACAGGAAAGCAGGGGCCATGGGTCTGCGGGCCTGAGGGCCAGGGTCACGCTCAAGGACTGTGCTTGCACCCATGGGCATCCACGTCAGAGACAGAGCTTCCAGTCCTGCCCCGGGGACTCCTGGCTCATCATAAATTCTGAGTGCCCATGTCCACAGATGCTCAAAGACTCACGCCTCAAAGAAGGAAGAGCAGCCTGAAGGTGGGGCCTACAGAAGGAACTGCACCCTGGGTGTGCCATCTCTGTCCACGATTCAAGAGCAGAAGGATGGTGGGGATACTATCTGGCCTCAGTTTCTCCAGTGGCTTCCAGACTATCCTTGGAAACACACAGGATGTGGAGACAGGCCAGGCTATGGGTCTCATATGGTCAGCCTCCCAGAATCCCTTGCGCTTGGACACACTGAGGAGAGCTCACAGACATGGCTGCCGAACTAAAGCACTGGCGAGATGGAACAGACTTCTCACAGGCCTGAGTCCTCTCCTGCAAGTACAAGAATCTGAGTTCCCCGAGTCCACAACAGCTGAGGTCTCCCAAGGCTTTAGGGACTACTTCTACTGCCTCCCCTGAGACACAGCACCTCAGACACAGTTATGTAGAATGAGCTACATCTGGAAATTTGTGGAGTCAGGGAGGAGTGAGTGTGTGTGTGTGTGTGTGTGTGTGTGTGTGTGTGCGCGCGCGTGTGTGTGTATGTGTGTGAGTGTGAATGTGAGTGTGTGTGTGTGAGTGTGTATGAGTGTGAGTCTGTGTGTGAGTGTATGTGTGAGTGTGTATGAGTGTGAGTCTGTGTGTGAGTGTATGTGTGTATGTGAGTGTGTGTGTATGTGTGTGTGAGTGTGTGTGAATGTGAGTGTGAATGTGAGTGTAAATGTGATTGTGTGTGTATGTGTGTGAGTGTGAGTGTGTGTGTGTGTGTGTTTTCAGGGACGGGAGGCCTCAGGAAAGCGAGGTCAAGGGCAGCATCAATCTCATACCCAGTTCCTATCGAGCACACGACAGCCAGAGGAAGAAGACGAAGCTAAGTACAGCTAAGCACTGCCAGCGGGAAGGAAACACCCTGCTGTCCGGTCAAGGCCAGGCAGAACAGTGAGTGGACACACGCACAGCCGCCTGGGACACTCACCCCATAGGAATCAGGCAGTCTCTGGCTTTCTCGTTCTCCAGCAGGCGGGAGGAAATATTCCCAGGGTTCCCTCTCTTAGACAGGGACATGGACTCCACCCTGAGGAGGAACAAGAGGAGGAGGAGGAGTGAGCTCTCAGTTCTCATAGGAAACCCCAGGGACAGACAGCTGTGTGGCAAGCGCTAGGGGATAAAGATCCAGGGAGCCCGGGGGAGTGAGGTA
This sequence comes from Apodemus sylvaticus, assembly GCF_947179515.1. Classification (NCBI taxonomy): domain Eukaryota; kingdom Metazoa; phylum Chordata; class Mammalia; order Rodentia; family Muridae; genus Apodemus; species Apodemus sylvaticus. The sequence goes on along the minus strand of NC_067478.1, from coordinate 4,970,559 downwards.
CGCTCTCTAGGATGCCTGAGAGGGGCAGAAGGCCCATGAGGCAGGTGGAGGTTAAGAGGCAGCCGAGCCTCTCTCCCTCAAGCTTAGCACTTTACCAGACACACTCCTAGTGCTGATGCAGGAAACTGGCAGTTCCCAGGCACAGCCTTCTGGTACCCACCCCACCCCACCCCCAGCACAGGGCAAATGCCCAGAGCTAGACCAAAGCTCTCAGTAATATCAAAGTCAAAGGGAGTAAGGAGAAATTTCCTTCAAACACAAAGTTAATGTCAATCAAAGAGAGACCTGACTGGAACAGGGAAGGAGGAAGGTCAGGGAGTTGGCATCCAGGGCTCGGAGAGGGTGTGTGGGTTGGGGGTTAGGCTTCACTACAGCGGATGACCTTAACCAAAAGTGTTTTCTGCCTCCAGCACCAGCTCCATGTCTTTTACAGCATGAGATCCCTTCAAACAGTGTCACCACACGACACAGACCCCATGGTGCCAGCTGATCCTCTCGTAACCTTCACAGAGATGAAGTAGGTGTCCCTTTATAGAGATGAGGACAGTGAGGTCGGAGTGGTGGGAGAATGTCCTCAGTTGTCCAGCCTGGACCACAACGAGGCAGTCTGGCCCCAGAGATAACCCTCGGCTAGGGGACGGTCAGGTCGTGGTGTGGGCAGCCTAGAGATCCCCCTGCTTTGTTCCCAACACGAGGATTCTGAAGTGACTGGGTCTAGAATCCCGAGGAACTCATGGATCCCAGCCCTTTCCCTTAAGCCACATCTGCTGCCCTCACTGTGACACACACGATGAACAGCAATGGCCAGGCTGGCTGTGACCCTTGGTCACCATGGTCCTCCTCTGTGGACTTGGGCTGTTTTCCTACCAGCACACAGGTCATGGCAACCCGGTGCAGGCAGCCAGGACCTGACCATAGGCCAGCAATGCTTCCTATCAAAAGCATTCTACAGAACTGACCGCTAGCTCTGAAGCCTGCCAAGGCCTCCCTTAACTGTCTTTCCAGCTTTGGACAATTTCAAGTCTAGGTTCTAGCACCCTAGAGATAGGGATGCAGTCTAGGTGGTGACAGTGAACAGATACCCAGGAGTCTGTCCCTCGGAATGCAGATGGACCCGAGTGCCAGGCTGGTGGCCAGGGAATGGCTGAGGAGGCAAGGCTGTACAATAAAAGCTGTCCTTGGGGGGTTGGAGAGATGGCTCAGTGGTTAAGAGCACTGACTGCTCTTCCTGAGGTCCTGAGTTCAATTCCCAGCAACCACATGGTGGCTCACAACCATCTATAATGAGATCTGATGCCCTCATCTGGTGTGTCTGAAGACAGCTACAGTGTACTCACATACTATGTGTCTGTCTGTCTGTATGTATGTATGTTTGCATGTATGTATGTATGTATGTATGTTTAAAAAGCTTTCCCTGGCTTACGATGGCTCCCAACCTAAGACCCTCTTGCCTCACTAGCTGGGATGGACAGGTATAAGCCACTATGCCCTGCTCTGTATGTGTCTGAGTTCAGAGAACAAAAACAGATATTCCTCTCTCTACAGGCAAAGAGAACACACAGTGTCCCGGGGGCACTCTCAAGTGTGGTGCTTTCTCAACAGGCTTGCTTACATGTTCTACCCTGGCAGTTCCCCAGGGTACCTCAGAGACCAGTTCCCCTTCCTGCTTGTGCTGAGACTGGCCCATTCCTGAGCAGCCCAGTGCCTGGGCCACTCCTAGACACGTTTCTGGAAGGCCAGCCTATTCAGCTGTCTCAGTGGGCAGGGAGAGTCCTGGAATCACGGCCCCTCAGAACTGAGGAGAGAAAACTCAGTTTGATTGTTGCGTTGGTTCATAAGGTCCAGCAGGAAGGCAGTCTTACCCGCAGGCCATGCCAATGTCATAAGACCCATTTCTGATGCCGCCTGCAACAAAAGCACTTCATGACCATCCTTGGCCGGAGCGGGCCTGCCCTGGAGCTGCACAGCCCGTCCCCTCCCTGTTCTCGGGGTGCATTCAACAAAGCCTCAGAGAAGACCCTGGAGCACCTAAACAGGCTCGGGGTGCGTCCGTGGGTGCTCCTCCACTCTTTCTGCCTAGGGCCCTGGGGGTCAAGGACTGAGGTCAGGGTACACTCATGGGCACCCGGCAGTCACCACTCACCGGCAATGTTGGCCACGGCCTGCAGTCCTGATGAACACTGTCTGTTGACTGTGGACAAAGGTACAGTCTCTGGGATGCCGCTGCAACCGAAGGGAGATGGTGGTCACTGCACTGGATGTGCGGCCTGCCCTGGACGTGACCTTGTCTCACGGAAAGCAGGGCCCAGGGGGCTTCAGGGCCCCATGAGAGCTCCAGCAGTGTGTGTAGAGATCAGGGCAACAGGTGACCCCCTCTGGAGCAGATCTTTAAGAACGGAGCAGCTTCCGTGCAGACCTGTCTCCACAGTTACCACCTAGAGTCCCCAAGCACATTCTCATCCGTCCCACAGTTCCCAACACAGACAGCGGAAGTCTGATGTAGGCCGCAGACAGCCCTTGCCATGAACACTCTGCAATGAAAACCAGTCATTTCTGTGGTCCTCTGAGGACAAGTGGGCCTGCAGCTAGCCTAAGACACGTAGGTTCCAACGCTGGGTCACCATTCATCCCCACCTTGTCTAGCAGACACAGCGTTGGTCCAGTGTGGCCAGTTTTCTCCTCTGTGGAGTGTCTCCCAGTCCCCATGTTCATCCTTCAACCCCTTGCCCTGGGGCTCCCTGGGTTCCGCCATTGAAATTATCAGAGCCCCCTTCCAAGGTGACATACAGGCCTAGGCCAACGTGGTTAAGCACTAGGAGCCCCCCAGAGCCTTGAGTGACATTCCCAGAACCCCAGAGGATGAACGCACAGGAATTAGGATGGTTCTGGTGTGTAGGTAAGCCGGAGACTCCCTGAACTGCTGCTCCAAACCAGATTCTGAAGGCACCCCTGCAGGAGGATGGCTCCCTAGGCTGTGAAGATTCTCCTAGGTTCCCTAACTTCTGGCTACCGCTCTTTACCAAATTCATCAAGTTTCTCCTAAACAGCCTCGGAGCCTGAGGTTCCACTTGAGAGAGGCTGAGGGGCTGATAGCACTGTGCCTCATCAGATGCCCAATCACGATTCAGAGGAAGACTTGTTGGAAGGCCATGTCATGTGACAGATCGCATGACAGATCACATGACAGAGGGGCCACTCACTTGAAGCCTGAGGGGTTGAGGAAGGTAAGCACAAGGGGCAAGAGTATATTTGAGCAGTTTTAGCCAGGACAGGGAGAGCAGACAGAAACCGCCCTTCATGGGGACAGAACGGGCAGAGGAGGCACAGAGGCAGATAGCCCGGACACAGTCAAAGCCGGCTGGAGATGAGAGCACAGTTAATCTGAAGATGGACGGGGAGAACTCAGGCTAAGTCTAACCCTTGCCAGTTCCCAGAGGTTCTGTCTGTCTGTTCGTTGTCGGTCTATCCCTGATCTGTCACTGGCCAGTTTGCTATGACTTTTGACCCATGCAGCAGGAAGGACTGAGGGAAGAGAGTTCTCAGCCTCCACAGAGGAGCGAATGAACCACTGCTTCCCCGGTAGGGGAGGCCAAGAATATCAGGTCTCCTTCCCTGGGCTCCTGGGCCTGCACGTGGGGTGCCATCCCACTCCAAGCTGCTAGAGACTGGGTGAGCCTGGACCTCATAGGTCCTCAGCTAAGAATGAAAGCAGACACTGCTCAGTATGGCCACGAGATTATTTACACTCTAAAGGGGATGCGATAAGTTGGCTTTGTCTAAAAGTTAGGCCACAGAGAAGCTCTGACCCAGTCCCCAAGTCCTGAGTGCCTTGGCCACCGGCCCAGCGACACACCCCCTCTAAGTAGGGAAAAGGTTATTGAGAAGAGGTCAGGTCAGTGGACGCTAGTTGCCTCAACATCTTCATTCCACCTGACCTTCCACCACACACAGCTACATCCCCAGTGCCAGGGCCTTCAGCAGTCATGATGGACAAGCAAGCTGCAGCTGGAGAGATTACCTCAGGAACTGGGCGATGCGCGCCATGACGGCCCCCGCCCCGGGCTGAAGCACATTGCCTGTGGACAGAAGAGCCCTCACTCAGTGCCAGGTGGTGTCCTGAGGCCTAAGGTAAAACACGCCCCAGAAAGGAGACATTCCAGATCTCTCCAAGAATCCCAGCCTCCAGAGAGGGGCTCACGAGAGGCTGTGGAGGCTCAGAATCTGGGGAACAGGGAGCCAGCTACCCAACAGTGCTGAAGGGCCACCAGCATGCTCCTCTAAATCACAGGAAAAGACAGGAGAGACTAGGGTGAGAGACACGGTGCAAAGTCTGAAAGCTACGGGAAGCTGGGCTGTGGGCGTGGGAAGTGAGAGTTGGCAACTGCTCACCTCTGCAGGTGTCCTCCTCCAAGCCCTGCGTCGCTGCAGGGACGAGGGGCAGGTTGGCACCTCGGGACAAAACCGTGTCCTACGCTATGTTCTAGCTCAGGGAAAGAGCAGGGGTTAGGGCAGGGTGGGCTGAGCCCATCTGCACCTGTACCGCGTAGGTGGAGAACCCCGTTTTCCCACCTCCTGCGTTCTCCAGGAACTCCTGGGCTTTAGCGCTTCTACCGAGGGGCGCTCCTGCTTCCTAGCTCCTCTCAGTTGGCAGATGTGCCACGAGGGGGCGCCCAAGGTTCTAGGCTTGAGACTGGCCATCAGGAGCAGTCTCGTTCAGACCTCTGTGGTCCAGAGCCCTCCCCTTCAGTAACTCACATCTGTGCAATGGGAGACGGATCCCGGGAAGAAGGGGGGCGGGGAAGGGCCGGTGCAGGACCCGCGGGGAGCTCACCCACGGAGATGTCTCCTAGCTGCTCAGGCTTTAGCTTCACGTCCTGGAGAACCGCGGTCAACACGGCCGACAGAAGCTCGTCCGGGGTGGTGTCCTGCAGGGCGAGGCGCAGCAGCGGTGAGCCCAGCTCCCGCTTCCCCACCCGGGGATTCTGAGGTCACTGGACCCCCAAGGGCAGGATCCCACCGGCGCTGGCCGCCTTCTACTCCCCTCGCCTGCCCGAGGGCCTCACCTTGAAGCCGCCGCGGCCACCGCGGCCGATGGGGGTGCGCCGTCCGTGCACCACCACCACGTCGGAGGCCGAGGCCTGCGGGAAGCCAGCGGAGCAGGGTGCAGCTTGCAGCGCGGAGCTCGACTCGGGCCGGCTGGCCAGGTGGCCCAGCACTACCTGCAGCCGATGCATCGCGGAGGTGGGACCCACCGACTCGTTTGGGCTCTGGGTGCTGACTACAGAGATTAAAAAGGCACCGGGCTTGCACAGGGCAGAGCCAATTGGAGCCTTGCATTTTTCATAAGTCCCGCCTATCCATTCTGCAGCCAATCATAAGGAGAATCTTCCTGAGTCCACATCCACCACCAGCTCCCAACTTCTCAAAGCAGGTCAATAAACTTCAAAATCCCTCCTTCTTAAGTTCATCTGTATACACGTGTGATGGTGCAAGTGGGTACTGCACAAGTTCAAGGCCAATCTGGGCTAAAAAAAATAAGATTTTTTTTCGGGTATAATATTTTTTAAAGTTTGTGCACATTTTTGAAGCCCCTCCCAGATGTGTAAACTGGAACTTTGCTGTCCTTTCTAGCATTTTGCAATCTACACTGTAGGCAGAACCTCAAAGTTTTCTTTATTTCTGAAAATGAACCAGGATACCCTCCTCCAAACAGGGCCATCTATCAGACAAAAGGCAGGAGGTTCTGGGACCGTGGCGACAGCTTCACACTGTGGATGGAGACGGAGGTCCTGACTCTGATCCTGATTCTCTTTGGCTCTCGTCCCTCCTGGGTCCTTGACCCCAATGCTTGAGTATTTGAGATCCCCAGTCCTGATCTTGGGCAGCATACTGGCCGGAAGAACCCGTTTTCTCAAGGCACCGAAGCAGTTCTACGGTCTCCGAGACTGTCCCACGGTACTTAACACCTCTATATACATTTGAGATGCCCTTGTCTGAGGACACCCCTGCAGTGCCCGCTCACCTCGCCCCCTTAGCAGAGGTGCCTGACAAGACAAAGGACCTTGCAGTGTACCTGATACTTAGCTGTTCAATGACTTCCTGTTGAGTGACTGAATCGGGGCTCCCTGGATCTAGAATGTGTTACCAGCCTTAAAGAGTAAGACCGGGTTCCCCAGTCACAGTGACAGATCAGCCCCAACCCATGACAATTACCCAGTGTTTACTCAGACCCCAGGAGAGCCCAAAACAGGAAGGGAGACTGGGAGAGGGCTCAGAGGGTAAAGTGGGAGGCCAGAGGTCAGATTCCCCAGTGCACACATCAACCCTGGGCAGGCTTGACAAGGGCCCCAGGACCTTAGTACTCAGGTGGGGAAGGCAGAGGATCCTTAGGGCAAAGTGGCTCCCTACCCCAGTCAAATAACTGTGTTCAGAAAGAGACCTCGTCTCAGAAAATAGAGCGGGCTTCCCGATGGGATCCAGCATCAACTTCTGCCCTGCACATATGGGCACACTCACCTGCCCACATACATTTGAGCATGTATACAGACACCAGCACACATATACGAGCAAGCACAGAGAAAGGAAGGCTTTCCAGGGTGGGAGCACTGAGGGTGGGAGCACTGAGGGTGGGAGCACTGAGGGTGGGAGCACTGAGGGTGGGAGCATTGGACCCTCAGACACCTAGAGGCTGAGCTAGCCTTCCATGTCCAAGGGCACAGGCTGCCTCCCAAACTTCCAAATGCTCTTTAGACACCCCAGAGGTTACACTGCACCGGGCCTCCTCCCTTGTCTCTGCCCCACTGTCTTCCAATGCTGGACTTTGTGAACCTCTTAGAATCCCAGGGGAAACCTGAGCTCCCATCAGCTCCTAGGATGAATGTAGAACCCACAGGCCACTGTTCGCGTGGGGCTAGGCCAAGGATAGCCACCCAAGACCAAAACCATAGCGTATCTAAGGCCTGAAGAGAAATGAGATTCTGTGTTTTATTCTTGTTTGCGTTTGTTTGTTTGTAACTTGCTTACACGGATGCTGCGTGTGTCTGTTGCAATGTCAAACTGTTGACTTCTTCTGCGTTGAGCAAAGCCGGAGAAGCTCACACATCAGAAGGGCAGGCTTACCTCCTCTACAACCAGGATGGCGGATCTCAAAGAACATCTCTAAGTTCTGCATCGCCAGCCCGGGTTCTCAAATGGAAGGGTGGAAGCCCCTGCCCTGGCACAGGCGCAAAGAACTGCAGACTCCAGGACCACAGAGCTTCTCCAGGACAGAGGGCAGGAAGGGCTAGCAGAGAGGTGACAGGGACGTCACAACTGCAAGTTCCAGGGCCCACCACAACGGTGGGAGGACCCCTAGCTCCACACCCCACATCCTCCCGGCTGCTGCCAGGGGTTGTGTTCCCTCCCGTGGAAAGGGTGCTTTGTGGCTGACCATTTTAGGATGGAGACGCTTAACTATTTTCGCTCATCCCAAAGACTGAAATTTTTTGCTTGTTTTGTTTTGTTTTTGAGACAGTGTCTCAGGCACCTTGGGCTAGCCTTGACCTGCATATGCAGTTGAGAATGACCTTGAGCTAACTTTCTGAGTGTTGGGGTTGCAAGGTTTGCAACCCCACACCCTGTTTATTCAGGGTGCAGATGAGAACCCAGGCAAGCACCCAAACAACTAAGCTAAATTTCCAGACCCAACTTTCCATCTTTAAATTTTATTTTATGTGTGCGTGCATGTGTGTGTGTGTGTGAAGAAATGGACTTGCGGTTATCAGGGATGCATAGCAAGGGACTTTACGCACCGAGCCATCTCACCAGGCCTCAGTTTCTCTCATTCTTAGTGGTGGTCTTTGACGCACAAAAAGGTGTCTCATTTTTTTCTATTCAGCTCCATTTACTTAAGAGAAAAGTTTCTGCACAGGGGTCGTTAAGCTTTCTGGGTTTCTCCTCAGTGTTGTCTGGTGGGCATTTGCCCTTTTCTGTCCCAGCACTGAGCTGGCTCCTCGTCGTTTTCTTATGTGATTCTCAAGTTCTCCTTCAACTCTTTCCTTCTTCCTTCTCTGCTTCTCTTCGTCCTTGTCTCCTCCATTTTCAGTTTCTTTCATATCTTGAAGTATGTCACTTTGCTTTGTGCGCATGTGTGTTTGTGTGGGTGCACATGTGTGTCAGGTGTGCATGAGTATGTGTGAATCCATGTGATTGCCACAGATCAGCCTTGGGTGCGGTTTCCCAGGAGTTGCCTTAGAGTCCTTTACCCTGATAAAGCAAATGCGTGGAGAAAGGGTTTGTTTATTGAAGCTCACAATTTAGGTGACAGTCCACCCTAGCAGGGAGATCGAGAGAGCAGGAACTTAAAAGAGCTGGTCACATCACACCCACAGCGAAGAGCAGATGGAGACAAATCTGCCCGTGCTCAGTTGTGCTTAACATCTCTCTACTTGTAAAGTGTGAGATCTCCTCCTCCTGCTAAGGGATGGTGCCGCCTACAGTGAGCTATAGGTCTTCCCACACAGGCCAACCTGATCCGGTCAGTGTCTCATTGAGACTGTCTGTTAAGTTTGATGGAAAACCCAGGCATGACGGTCCCTACTCCCAGTGCTTGGGAGATGAAGGCAGGAGGATCAGGAATTCAAGGCCCTCTTGGCTACTTTTCAAGTTTAAAGCCAGCCTGGACTAAATCAGACGCTGTGTATCCCCCATCCACTGATCAAAGTTTAATGGAAAGCAAGACTCTGAGGCGGAGGGCGTTCTAAATGTCTGCTGCAGCTACAACATTCTAGGAACAGCATGCTTGGTGAAGAGCTGAGTTTTCCAGCACTGTAATGTGGCAGGTGGCACAACAGGGCAGAAGACAGGTATTACCCACTAGGCATTTTTAGACACGAGTAACTGAGCTCGAAAGGGAAGAATTGTTGTCCCCTTAAAGAGCTATGAGCACAGCTTCACAGTTTCTTGTTCTTAACAAGGGGTTTTACACACACACACACACACACACACACACACACAGAGAGAGAGAGAGAGAGAGGGGGGGGGGAGGGAGAGGGAGGGAGAGAGAACCAAAGTCAAGTACAAGGGTCATGATGAGTCATTACCGTACTGCCCTATAGTCAACTTTGCTCTTAATAAGTTACCTCAGAATGCTAGCCTCCCTGGCCACACCCAGGGAGCTTTGCCATCTGACATTTTAGGGCATGTGACCTATGAAGAGGCAGGATCCGAAAACAGGCAAGATCAGGAACGTGCAGCCCTCTGTATACAACAGCATTGTCCCCAGTAAGACCCAGTGACTTCCCAAGTTCAAGCTCACTCTTGCTTTGGAAGAGATCCCTTGTGCCGCAGAGAGTAAGCCTTCCCCTCACTCTCACCTCCTGCTCCTACTTGTTGGTCAAGGGTGAGCCCTGTGTGCTCCTCAGCAGAGGGACTGTCACACTCCATCTGGGGATGGAGTTGTAGCTCAGCTGGTAAAGGGCTCGCCCAACACGCACAAGCCACAGTTTAATGCCCAGCACTTCGCAGAGGTAAACAAGGTGTGGCTGTGCGGGCTTGCTCCTACCAGGCCTGAGGAGGTGGAATACCTGGAGGGCATGAGGAGGTGGAGCGGCAGAACCCCCAAGGTTACCCACGGTCATGTGGTGACTTGAGCACAGTCTATGATACCTGTCTCAAGACATTTTAAAAATTCGAAATTTTAAACAGTTAATCACTGTTTCCAACTAAAATTTATATTCAAACAAAAATGAAACTTCTCATTTAATCTAGCCCTTGATTTATAAAAGGAAAAAATGAGGCCCAGTGACTTTGCAGTGGAGATGGGACCTGAGTCCAGAATCTTGACTTTTTTTTTTTTAATGTATGCACTGTCTCTGGGCATCGAATCCCACTACAGATGGTTGTGAGCCACCAAGTGGGTTCTGGGAATTTGAACTCAGGACCACCTGGAAGAGAGCAGTCAGTGCTCTTAACCGCTGAGCCATCTTTCCAGCTCCCCAAGAATCTTGACTTTTGATCTAATTCCCTCCCCATCCTTGACACAGCAGCTTCGTAAAAGACAAACTGTATCTAGAAAGGTGATTCCCTCGGGTCTAGCACCAGATGGTCTGCTCCCTGTGCTAGCACATTGGAGAATCTCAGGAAAAGAGCATGCATTTTGTGCCTGCCTGCTTGTGCATTTGTGTGTGTGTGTGTGTGTGTGTGTGTGTGTGTGTCTGTGTGTGTGTGTGTGTGTGTGTGTGTGTGTGTTAAGAGACATTCAAGCCGGATGGTGGTGGTGCACGCTTGTAATCCCAGCACTCTGGGAGGCAGAGGCAGGCGGATTTCTGAGTTTGAGGCCAGCCTGGTTTACAGAGTGAGTTCCAGGGCAGCCAGGGCTATACAGAGAAACCCTGTCTCGAAAAAAAACCAAATCCAAAAACCGAGAGAGAGAGAGAGAGAGAGAGAGAGAGAGAGAGAGAGAGAGAGAGAGAGTCATATAGAAGGATGCGACCTCACATTCAGAATGGCCTTTAAACAGACTTTGAGTAGCTTTCTCACCAGTCTGAAGTCCTGGAACCTTCTAGAGCCCTAGGTCCCATTAAGAAAGCCTCTCTACTAGGATCAGTTAAAGTCAGTAATATCATTATTTTATCCCTGAAAACCCCTCAGAATGTTTTACTTAATGTTTTTAAAACCTTTAAGTTTTTTTTATTTAATTTGTTTCATATAATATATTTGATCATAATTAGTTCCTCCCCCGACTCCTCCCAGACCCTCCCTACCTACCCAGCGTCATGTTCTTGAATTCCCCGGAGACTCCCCTGTCACCTAGAAGGACCGGCTACTTGCCAGTCTGAGCTGATTTACTTGGGCAGGGTGCCTCAGGAAGAGAGAGGGAGATGATTCAACAAAGCCCTGTGTGGACCGCTCCCATGATCAGCCTTTGAGCCTGCCTCGACTGTCCTAAGGAGAATCTAGAATGTGTCTTAGGCCTTACAGCTGTAAGATGGGGCATTAAATAAAGGGATTTTCTGTCCCCGAGTGATAGAACCCAGCCTTGGACCAGGGCCATCTTTGTGCAGAGAGCCCCATTTCTGACTCTGTCTATGCTTCTGGCTGGCGGGGTATCCACTGTGACCTTAGCACAGTGCCCGGTCCACTGCTCCTGTGCTCCAACCTTTCCCCCACTTAGAGGAGGATGTGTTACCAGGCCCAAAACCAAGGGCTTCGGGACTAGAGCAAAGGTTCTTTGTGGCCTGATATTTTCAACCAAGGTGAGCCTGTTGCTTTCCTGGTGAAAGTGTGGACTCTGGCCTCCTATGTCAGGTAAATAACCACACTGAGCGGGACTTCTCCCCTCTGGCTTGTTATGCAACCCTGAACTCTGGGACTATTTGATTTCTAGACCTTTGGGGAATAGAACAACACGTGGAGAAGGGAGCCCAGGAAAACCTGCTCATCCTGGCTCTGCCAAGATGAAGACGTCGTAGATCATCTACCTCCACACAAACGGAAGAGCTGCTCTTTCTCTCCTGGGTCAGGAACAGCAGCAACACTGGCCCGTGCCAGAACGGGCAGGAAGTGCAAGCTCTGGGAACTCGGAGTCAGACTTAGCCAGGGACTCACGGTCTCCTCCGCCTTTTCCCAGACTCACTTTCTAGCATCTTCTCCCTGCGCCTCACCTTGGCTTTCCCTCCTCCAGCTTGTCTGCCTACTTTCTGCTTCTCTGCCCATGCTGGCCCCACGGGGAGTAGTCCCGGAATGCTCTCCCAATCTAAACTCTCATCTCGGGGACTCTGCTTTTCCAAGCTCTTGGGCTTTCAATGAGGTATCTTGTCCCTTGGGTGTCTGTGTGCCTCCCTGTGGTGAGGCTTTGTCATCCGGCCCCACTGTCGGCCTCTGTGTTGGATAAGCAGCTACTGAGCAACAGAACTGTCAGCACCTCGTCGTTTCTTGGTAAACCTGGTGCTCCGCAGCCGTCTGATGGAAACCTGGAGTTGGTAGACAGTAACGGCAGTGTATAAGTGAATTGGGGGGACATGCCAGGTGTTCACCACGACCCATCTGCCTTGAAGATTCCTTCAGAGTATGGCCTGAGCATTGGGGGTGGGGGGCCTAGGTTGACTGCACACCGCAGACACCCTGAGACGTCCATTTTCAGAGAATCTTAAGAAAGCCTGGACATATTCCCAGCTCTGAACTTGGCAGTGTCTTAAGGAAGGGCTAGGTGCTGGTGCCCAAGCCAGGGGCATCTGGAGCTGGAGGGCCGCTGATGGAGGCACCAGAAGGCTCTGAGCCTAGCAGCTCAGGTGCTGATGGGTGTCTATTGCCTCTTAAATCCTGTTTGTCGGGAGGTGCTATTGGCCTATAGCCAGATTCTGGCTGCCCTGCAGTGGATCACCTGTGTCCCAGTTGGAAGCTAGCCAAAGTTCACACGCAGGGAGTGGGGTGGCCAAGAGCCATGGCCTGCCTGCCCTTGGCTGCCTATTGTGTTTCTGTTTTACTTGAGGACAGCAGGTGTGGAGACTTGATGTATCAGAAGGACTGGGATTCGTGAATTACTCAAAGGTATGGACTGTTGACATAGACTCTAATTCCTGATCCTTGAGGATACAAACATCCTGACTTGCCTACCCTTTGCCTTTGAGATTTCAGCTTATGTGTGGGCTCCTTGGAGAACACCCCACAGAGGGAGAGAGGAAGCGGTGTTGGGGCCTGGCACTGTGGACTTCCCAGTTTACCCACTGAAGACTAGTCCTACTTAGAGGAGTCATATGTCAGCTGACAACGGCAGACTCAACCTGGGAAAGAGTGGGTGCTGAGGACTGTGTTGAGGGTGTCATACCAGTTACTTCTCTAGCCTCCTATCTGTTGCTTTGAATACAAATTTCAATCCAAAGCAACTTGGGGAGGAAAGGCTTTATTTGGTTTATACTTGTAGGTCACAATCCACCATTGAGGAAAGCCGGGGCAGGAACTCCAAGCAGGAACCTGGAGGCAAGGACACTTTGCTGACTCATTCACGGATCAAGTTTTGTTTTTGTTTTTTTTTAATTTATTTTTTCATGTATATGAGTACATTGTAGCTGATTTCAGACACACCAGAAGGGTACATCAGATCCCATTACAGATAGATGGTCGTGAGCCACCATGTGGTTGCTGGGAATTGAACTCGACCTCTAGAAGAGCAGTCAGTGCTCTTAACCGCTGAGCCGTCTCTTCAGTCCCTCAAGCTTTTCTTTACATATCTCAGGGCCTGGGGATGGTGATGCCCATAGTGGACTGGGCCCTCCTGCTTCAATTCATAATCAAGACAAGCTTCACAGACAAACCCTCAAGCCAATCTGATCTAAACAATTCCTCCATGGAGGTTTTCCTCTCAGCTAACCCTAGGTAGGGTCAAGTTGACTAAGTCGGACAGTTGCTTTCCAATCACTGTGACAAAGTACCATGGCAAAAGCAACTTAAGGGAGACAATGTTTATTCCGCCTCATAGTTTGAGGTTGCGGTTTATCATGGTGGAGAGCTTCCATGAAACCCGCCGTCAGGAAGCAGAAAGAGATGGGTCACTGGTCACTGCTTCGCTAATGTTCCTCTTTTCCTGCAGCTCAGGACCCACTTCAAAGAATGGTATTATACACAGCAGACAAGTCTTCCCATCTTAACTAGCCTCACGGATATAATTCCTTGTAGGCATGCCCAAAGACCCATTCTCAGGCAAGTCTCTCTGGCGTCAGGTTGGCAGTTAACACTAAACATCACAGGGACTTTTCCTTGGGGTGGTGGAGCCGTCAAGGAGAGCATCTCTCAGGATAAGGGCCGTCAAGGAGAGCATCTCTCAGGATAAGGAAGGCCTGAGATGTATAATCTTCAAAGCCATGCTTATTTGGGATATCAAGGGGAAGACCAAGGACAGCCCTAGGCAATGAGAGAAGGTCTCATTCATTTCTCACATTCCATCCAAACCCTCATGCATTCTGTCCTTTGTTTGGGCTTGAGCTGATGGCCAGGCTAGAAGGTGTAATTCGTACCCTCGTTCCATTTCTGGACCTCAGAGATATCACCCATCCCACACCCATTCCATCCAGAGAGTTAGTTCTGTCCCTGAGAATTTAGCCAAAGATCCTGAAAAGCCGTGGTTATCTACCCTACCACCAGCCCATACCTATCCAGGCCACAACCTCTAGGTTGTCGTGACACAGCCAACCTTGATCTGGCCATCTCAAGACCAACATGATATTTTATTGGAGTGAATCACAAGTCAGCACCTCCTCCAGAAGGGACTATTTTTGTATCCTGAGGGCTGGCCTTAGAGGAGGCTAGACTCTTCCCACAGGCCAGACTGGGTCTGGAACTTGAGGCTGTGAATCCATGGCCCCATACTCATACTAGATTCCAATCCAAATGCTCTAAGGAGGTTGGTCCTCCGGGAGCTGGACTGGGAACTCCCTGCTGGGTACTTCCAGGGTCATGTTGAGGAGGCTGTCTGCTTCTGGCTTGAAAGGCATGGCATTGAACATGGTATTTTTTGTCACTTCAGAATCAGCCATAACGTCAGACATCGACTCCTCAGCTATCATCACCGTGGGAACATCCTTGTTTCTATCCTTGTGCTCAAAAGAATCTCTGCAAATGGTGACAAAAACCATGAGACATCTTCAATCATGACATCTTCTGAACAAGATGGGGCTCTCTCATGCACCTAGGTGCTAGGTCAAGGGGAAGACTGAGAACAGCCCTCGGCAATGAGAAAAGGTCTCATTCATTTCTCACATTCCATCCAAGCCCTCATGCGTTCTGTCCTTCATTTGGGCTTGAGCTGATGGCCAGACAATAAGGTGTGATTGGTACCCTTGTTCCATCTCTGGACCTCAGGCTCAAGCTGACTACATTCCCCAGCCCCAGCTCGGCCCTTCTCTTCCCTGTAACTTTGGAGTGGGGTTTACCGTCTCTGTCAGCAAGTATCTGTCCCATGCTGAACCTTTTACAATGTGAGTTTAATCTTCTTAAAAACCCTTTGGGAGAATTTATGTCACTTCAGTCTCATCTCTAAACACAATGCCCCAGTCCAGATAGCCATACACAGGGGCTGGGTAGAGAGGATTTATGGGCAAAGAAAGCTGGAGAGAGAGAGAGAGAGAGAGAGAGAGAGAGAGAGAGAGAGAGAGAGAGAGAGAGAACACCTGAGCTAGACCCATGCAAAGTGGCCATAACCTGAAGCTCTGAGGGGGACTGCTTTGACCAGGAGAACCCTCATGTTGCAAGTACTCTAGTCATGAGGATGGACAGTATCTGGTCCTCCCATCATGAGGGTGGACAGTATCTGGTCCTCCTGTCATGAGGGTGGACAGTATCTGGTGGACAGTATCTGGTCCTCCCATCATGAGGGTGGACAGTATCTGGTCCTCCCATCATGAGGGTGGACAGTATCTGATGGACAGTATCTGGTCCTCCCATCATAAGGGTGGACAGTATCTGGTCCTCCCATCATAAGGGTGGACAGTATCTGGTCCTCCCATCATGAGGGTGGACAGTATCTGGTCCTCCCATCATGAGGGTGGACAGTATCTGGTCCTCCTGTCATGAGGGTGGACAGTATCTGGTGGACAGTATCTGGTCCTCCCATCATAAGGGTGGACAGTATCTGGTCCTCCCATCATGAGGGTGGACAGTATCTGGTCCTCCCGTCATGAGGGTGGACAGGATCTGGTCCTCCCGTCATGAGGGTGGACAGGATCTGGTCCTCCGTATCTGACACACTCCCTTCCCAGAGTTCGAGAGCAGGAGGCGCTGCATACCTACCTTGAACTGTACTCTATGCTGTCACGGAGAGGCAGGTTTCCTGTTTCTGGCACCAGGGAGGAGAAACACAAGGCCAAGACGCAACAAAGACAACAGAAGAAGATGGGCAGCTGTGTTTTGGTCTGTTTGAAGATGGCCATAGATGAGATGGCTCCAGCTGCCCAGGCTAGAGACACCATCCCCAGACCTGTAGACCTGAAAATGGGGTCGACAGCTGATTCAGAAGACTTGTTAGGCTCAGAGTCTACACGCAGTGGAACAGGCTTTAAACCACGTACTCTCCTCTTTATCCTCTTTATGTTTCAGAGTGTGACCTGGGAGAACCTAGTTCTCCAACCCAGTTGACTTAAAAGAGGTAGTTATCTCTCCTTTTTGGGTATTGAGGGCAAGAGAATTACTAATCATGCTCTTATACTAATCATCCGTAACAGCATATGCTCATAAGGATGCAGCCCAGGGGTCAGAAAGACAGGGTCGCTCTCACCAGGAGCTCTGTAGGGGAAAAGACACAACCTCAAGTCAACCCGCCTACATTCCAGGCATTTGGTGTGGGCTGGTTAGTTTTGTCTGCTCAATACAGCTAAAGTCATTTGGGAAGAGAGAACTCCAATTGAGAAGATGCCCCCATCAGATTGGCCTGTGGGCAAGTTTTGGGGCATCTCCTTGATTGAGGATTGACATGGGAGGACCTAGCTCACCGAACAGCACATGGGAAGGCGCTTCAGGGGTGTATGAGAAAGCAAACTGAAAAACTTATGAGGAACAAGTCAGCAAGCAGCATTCCACCATGGCTTTTGATTCAGTCCCTGCCCTCGGGTTCCTATCCTGACTCCCCTTCACAGAGGCAAGCTGGAAGATGAAATGAACCCTTTCCTCCCCAGGTTGCTTCAGGTCATGATGTCTATCACAACAATAGAAAGCAAACTAGGAGATGTGACAGGGCAGAGACTGGAGTCAGATCCCACGTGAAGGTCATTATTCTCTGTCAACCTGACAGAACTAGAATCACCTGGGAGACCGGCCTCTGAGCATGGTCGGTCAGGCTAAAGAGACAGCAAGACGGTGATACTACTGCTGGTGGCACCGTTCTCTTGGCTGGGGCCCTGGACTGTGCAAGCAGAAAGCAATGCTTCCTGACTGTGGTGTGATGTGGTCAGCTGCTGCAAGCTCCTTCTGCCTTGACCTCCCACCATAATGATCTGATCCTTTTTGTGGTGAGTCAAAATAAGCTTTTTTTCCCCTTAAGCTGCTTTTGTCGTGGTGTTTTATCACAGCGATGGAAAGAAGAAACCAAGATGTCTCTTAGCTCAAACTCCAGCCTGGCTGCTTGCTGTGTATGACTTGGACCGTGGGGATTTCATGTCTTTGGTTTTGACAGCTGAAAGATCGTCAGCAGTAACATCTGGTTTGGTTTGGTCTGGTCTGGTCTGGTCTAGTCTAGTCTGGTCTGGTCTGGTCTGGTCTGGTCTGGTCTAGTTTGGTTTGGTCTGGTCTGGTCTGGTCTGGTTTGGTTTGGTCTGGTCTGGTCTGGTCTGGTCTGGTCTGGTCTGGTTTGGTTCTTTTGAGAGCTGGACGGAGCAATCCATGCAAACCATGCTTAACACAGCGATCGTTTCCTGATGCCCAATTAGGAAATGATCGGTGATGCTCAGCCTCATCTGCTACATCAGTCTTGTCACTGTCCCATCCCCCTATGCCACCTCAACCCACCAGACTCCATACCTGAGGACGGTGGGGAGGAGCTCAGCCGTGTAGATAAAGAAGATAGAGACAGTGCCAGCCATGCTGAACTCTGCAAGCACGAGCATCAAGATTACTGTCGACTTCAGCTCTAAAGGAAGACAGCACAGCACTAAGTCCTGGGCCACCCCACCTTTAGTGCCCTACAGCCCTCTCTCAGCCCCTTACCAGGGGCAGCTGATGGCCCACCCCTATACTTGGTCACCTGGCCAGCAGACTCAGACATTCAACCAGAGGAGAGTTTATCTGCATAGTCCCAGCCAGTCCTACAATAGGAGAGTTGGACAGGGGTTGGGGGAGACCTTGGGACAGACCTTGGGACAGACTTTGGGGCAGGCCTTGGGGCAGACAAAACACAAGTTTGGCTTTGTTTGTTTGTTTGGTTGGTTTCTTGAGACAGGGTTTCTCTGTGTAGCCCTGGCTGTCCTGGAACTCACTCTGTAGACCAGGCTGGCCTCGAACTCAGAAATCCACCTGCCTACACAAGTTTTTAAAGATAGGGTATCTCATTGAACCTGGAATTGGCTGACTCAGTGAGACTGACTGGGTAGCAAACCAAAGAGAGTCTTCTTTCTCTCAGAGACTCAGAATATACCATGTGCTCTCCTGCTGAGATTTTTACATGAGTGCAGGATATCCAAAGCCAGGTTTTTCATGCCTATGTAGCTAACCTTCACCAGCTGAGTGGCTATGTCCCCTGCCCTCAGACCTTTCCTCTCCAGAATCCTCTCCCTAGTTTCTCGGCCACACCTGTAAACATGTCGGCTTGATCGGAGCTCTACTTAACTAGAGCAATAATGTCAATCGTGATAAACAACATCGTGCTGTAAAAGCCTGAAAATGTTTCTTCGTTTTGTCGTTGCCAATCACTATCTGCTAGCAGCTGGGAAGTTGCTGAGAGATACTTCAGGAGCGAGAAGGGGCTCCCGAGGGAGGACGTACACAGAGCCCCCCTCCCCCGACACTGACCGCAGCTCCGAGCGCCCCAGCCCTACAGACGGACCCATGTTTGTTGCCCAGAGATCTTTGAGACATTGGAAACAACGCTGAGTACCAGGATCCAGGCAGCCGGCCCCTGGGAAGGCCTCTGAGTAAGATGACTGCCATGGATCCAGGTCACCACTAGACCATCTTCAATGAGTAGATAGCAGTGGGTACTTGCCAATCAAAGGCTCCAGATGAGAGGCGAGGCTTGGGGGAGTGGCTAAGGAACATTACTGCCACTGTCTACTCTCCTTTACCCACTAGGTCTGCTTCCGGAGTGGGTTGCAATGGGGTCACAGAGGATGCCTGCCCTCCTACTCAGGGTTAACTCTCTTTTAATAGCATGAGTTCCTCTCGCGGGTCTTGGGGGCTGGGGCTTCCTCAAGGAGGACAGAGGAACAATCCTTCATGCTTAGCTGGGCTGGCCAAGGCAAGAGACACTAAGAGAACTGTGGAGAAGCGAGGGGTATGGGGCTGCCTTCTTGTCACGCTGTACCTTCAGGGAGGAAAAGGAGAAACAGGCACGTGAAGGTGACTAGGAAGAGAGTCAGGTTTAAGGACCACTTCCTCCCTAAATACTCCAGGAGAATGACACAGCACAGCCGGGCCGGCACCGCCAGGATGCTTGGGATCACTTGGACGAAGTAGATGTCCAGCCCGAAGTCTTTCATCTTGAGGCTCAGTGTAAAACTGATGTAACTGACGGTAAACCTGGGGGCGGGGCGGGGGGGGGGTGGAAAGAACAAGGGAGAGAGAAAGGAGGAGGATGGAGAGAAGGAACGAAGGATAGAGACAGGGAGAGAGACGGGAGAAAGGAAGGAGGGGAGGGAAGAGAAAGCAAGGAGGAGGGAGGAAGGGAGGGAATAGGAAGGGAGGGAGAGAGGAAAGAGGGAGGGACGGAGGGAAGAGGGAGGGAGGAAGGATTGAGTATCAGGAATAAGGACAGGACAGGATGGGGGGAGAGGTGGGGTGGGGGGAGAGGTGAAGGAACGGCCCAGAGACTGGAAGATGTGACCTAGCCCTGACCAACCTCTCTGAGTTTCCCACCAGCTCCAGACACTCACCACACACAGCCCATGGCCAAGACCACCTTGAAGAGGTGCTGATTGGTATAGAAGTCCAGGATGGAGGCCTTTGTCACTTTCTTTCCTGGAATCTGTAGCTATAGGACGATAAGACCAGCCGGAGGGGGTGGAGACTCCTGCTTGCTACCTGCCCATGTGCACAGGGCAAGGCCTGCCCCTCCTCTCTCCCCCCAGTGCCAGCCACTCTTTGGCCTTGCCCAAGAGCGGCTTAGTTTGTCCGCATTCTGAAGCAGTAGACTAAGGTCCCACTGCCCTGATGGTGGAAGAGGTGTCCACAGTCCCCGGCCCGGGCCTGGTTCCTGGCTTGAAGCCTTTTACCTCATTAAGTAGGTTTAAAGGGATGGTCTTCTTGTTCACCTCAGCTGCATAGCACAGCACCTTCTTGGCTTCCTCCACCTTTCCTCTCACTATCAGCCACCGCGGGGACTCTCGGAGAAGCCTGTGTGACCCCCACCTCTGTCACCTCAGAGTTCTAGGATGCCCCAAAGACCAGTGGCTCTCCAGCTGAGATGCCACCGGTATCAACCAAGGAACCTCGAGGGCCACCACCACCTCAAGATACCTTCTGCTCCTACACGGCAGCCAGCCCTTCTTCCCTGACCCACCCCAGCCCAGCCCAGCCCCAGTGCTGCTCAGAGGCAGTGCTCAGCCATTCGATCCCTATGCCCTGTGGTCTCTTTAACTGCCCCAATCACCGCTAAGCTCTTCCTTGCTAGCTCAAAGGCGTCATCCTTCATGCCCACTCTCTGAGACCAATAGTTGAGCTGCTTCCTTCAGGCATGACATGACCATCGCTGCCGCGAAGCAGAACGACTGTGGCGACTAGAGCAAGCATTCCCTGGCCCGTGCCAGGTTGTAGCAACTAAGTAGAGCAGCTAACTCTGCAGGTGGTAATGCGGTGATGAGGCTGATTCAAGTCCAGTGGCCACGCCCTCTACCTACAGGGTCCAGTAGCCACGCCCTCTAGCCAGCCCGTTGCTATATAGGAGCGGGATCTGAGCAAGACTGGAGTATATGGAGGATTAAAAACAACCTAAGGGGTGGGGTGCTCGGTGCAGTGCCCGCCTGTGTGCACGGAAAGAACATGACCTCGTGTATCTGCTAGACGGGACTTGATGAATCTTTCTGTGTTCTCCTGGCCTTTGCGTTATTGGGGGTGAGTAAATGTGTCTTTTACATCTCTCTAGGAAAAGTATATAATAATTGGTACTTGTGCAACGGGGACTTGACAAGCAAGCTAAGACAAGAAGTGGGCAATATGGGATGTACGTGTGAACCCAGCATTTGGAAGAATTGTTGCAAAGTTGAGGCCAGTCTGGACTCCAAAAGAGCAGAAGGCCAGCCATGACTACAAAGCAAGACTCGGGTTTTGTTTTTGTTTTTAAAAAAGATATATTATGTGAGAAAAAATAAATTTTTAATAAAAAAAGAAATAAAAACAGTAGAGGGCTATAGAGATGGTTCAGTGATTAAATGTGCATACTGTTTTTACAGAAGACTCAGGTTCAGTTTCCAACACCCACAACAGGTGGCTCATAATCACCTGTAACTCCAGCTTCAGGGGATCTGACATCTTCTGTCTCCTTCAGATATCTGTACAAATGTGCACACATCCACACACTAATACACATGTACATACTACATATATATACACATACATACATATACACATATACACATACACATATTCATATACATACATATACATGCATACATACATACATACATAAATATATACATATATGTACATACATACACATATATGAGTACACTCATACACAGCAGCATACATACACAGGTACACCTATGCACATATGCCCATATACACATATATGCATATGCGCATATACATATATACATACGCCTATGCATATACATATATATGTTTTTACAAAAAGTAGCAAAGATGACCAGGAGTAAAACATTCTAGGACGAAATCCTGAGACGGCCATCTTGCTCCATGTGGCATGGGCCGGCATCCTTCTTTGATGAGTGTGGTCTACCAAATGTACACAGAGGTGTCTCCCAAGAGGCTAGTGGACTAGAAAGCTGTAAACCATGCAGGTAGCACATAGGCAAGAGAGTTGTCAGCACACTGAAGGCGATCGCATGCCTAAAGGGAACTTGCCTATAACAAATGGAGAAGTGACCAGGGGCAGATGTGTGTGTCCCCTGTAACAGACCACAATCTGGCAAGGAAGTCAAACAAGAGGAAAGACAGATGGAAATGCTGACTTTCATTTTGTTCTTGTGGTTTTTGTTGTTGTTGTTGTTTTGTTTCTTTATGTCTTGAGGTACCAAAAGGGAACAAATTATATTGTTACTGAGAAGCCCCTCCTGGGAATTCAAAGTCTTGAAATTCAAGGGAAGGATTGTACTGTGAGGACAGAGAGCACAAGGCAGACATGACTGAAGACAGCTCTGTAAGAAAGCTCCACTCTTGAATACAGAGAGGTGGGTCACTGCTCTGTGCAGGGAGGTCTCTGGGGCCTCATAGACCATACAGGCACTTAGCACTGCGATATGCATACCCAGAGAGGATGGTTAATGCCCAACCCTGAAGCCACCACATGTTCTGGTGGCAGGAAACAAATCAAGCTAAATCTGAGCTGTAAGGCTCTCCTCACTGGTGAGTGACCGTAGTTGTCGAAGGCCTCATACAGGCCACTGTGAGAGAATTGTCATCACCTACAGTCTTGCTCACTTCTGGGCCCTAGGAATCAGCATGGCCGCTGGTATAACAGTGGCACAGTGGTCACAGGGGCCACCAACTACCTCCGGCTTGGACTTAATGCTCACTTCACAGGACAGAAGCCATGTTTGGTACAGTAATTAGACAAAAACTTATTGTTCAGGAAGTCATAGCTCCCAGTAGGGAAGTTATACTGTTTCACTGAGCCAATACGACATGCCTGTCAATTTGTCCTGCAGGCATTTTTTTGTGTATCTGACCACACTGCAGCTGGATACCGCAGTTGAAGGGAAAAATTCTTTTTACATTAGATGGTGGTTACTGCAGACACTCATAAGCAATCAAACTGCTGAGAAGGTGTTTGCGACAGCCCATACTGTTGCTGCAGCATACGTGGGCCAATGCTCAGGTCTAAGTGAAGGAAAATATACATACAACAGCTTCTCTGTGCTCCAGTGAGTTCAGCCCACTGGAGACGGCATCGACTCTAAGCATGCACAACAGCCAGGAGAAAGGCCAAAAGCTTAGCGAGGAATTCTGGGAAAGGAACCGGAGGCTGAAGGGTGAGAAACTGGGGGCTTGTCAGCACAAACCTCCTGGTCTACTATATTAGTAACACTCGTGCAGAGGTCGTGTGTGAGGGTATGTATATACATGTTCGTGTGTGTACAGGTGTGTGTGTGTACATGTGTGCGCAAGCATGTGAAAGCAAGAGGTCAGCCTTGGGTGGTGTTCCTCAGGAACCAGCCAGCTCATTTTTTAAAATGGGTTCTCTCAGTGGGAGCCAGGACTAACCAATGTGCTAGATTGGCTGATGAGCAAGCCCCGGGGTCTTCCCTTCTCTGTCTCCCCATTGCTGGGATTAAAAGCATGTCGTCCACATTTGGCTTCTACATGAATGCCAGGCACCAAAAGTAGGTCCTCACGCTTGCATGCCAGGCAATCCGCCCACTGGATCTATCTCCCCGGCCGGCCCTATGTAAATAGCATTTTAAAAAATCCCTCAAAGCCAAGTCTTCCAGATGCATGGCAGAGGCATGCCACCCACACTCACTGGCGTCTAGAGGGCTGTCAAGGCTGGTCCCTAGCTTCTGCAGCATCGGGAAGGTCCCAAGCCACGTACATGCCCTGTGCTGTAACTCATTACCTCACCCCTTGTACTCAGCCTGTGCATGGTACAGGCGTTACCATCGACCAGGGCTCTGAGGCCAGGCAGGCTGGGATAGAAATCCCAGGTCCCGGCCTGCCACCCATGCTTCTTATGTACATGATTTCCACCCTCCGGAGCTCCCATTCTTCTTCCCAATGCCCACCAGAGTTGTAAAAACAAAATGGAGCCTGTGGAGATATTGAGTTCATTCTTTCCCTCATGCCTTCCTCTCAGCCCTGACTCGTCTTCTCTCCTCAGACACAGTGAGCACATGGCTGTCCCCTCCTCCCTGTTCCTCCCAGCTTAGCTACTCGAGCTGAGCCTTCACAGCCCCCCGTCCCCACACTGCTGCACTATGACTCACTACATTTAAAACAGCAAATCCCTTGAACATGCCTCAGCCGACCACGAAAGGCCCTTTCTCTCTTCCCCCAAAAGGGTCTCACCCCCTGGGGTACTCCATCCACCCAGCTTCAGTTCATGGATCCTGGTTCTGGTTCTCTGGCAGTGATGTCACCTCAACAAGGTGACCAAGGCCATCCTAGAATTTTCCGTCTTACCTCATCAGACCTGATCGCTGCCTGTCTTTGGATCTTTGCTAACTACTGTTCTGTCCACCTCTGACATCTCTTTCGTGTACTTCTCTGAGGGCCTCTGGCTCTCCCCCCATCACAGACTTCCACGGCGCCCTCCATTTCCCCTGAGGCCCACCCCGTGGGTGCCCTGAAATGGACTGCTCACCAGAAATTGCAGATAAGTGGAAACATTGGCATGCCGCCCAGCAGGAACAAGAGCCTCCAGTGGACGACCTTGTAGGCAAGGCCCGTGAGGAAGATGACTCCTACGGTGAGGAAGCAGTGCTGGAGGATGACAGCTTGGGCTCGATGCTCGCCTACCAGCCACTCCATGACTGTGCGGAGAACATGAGGACAAAGGTGTGGTCAGGTCCCAGTCCCCAGGCTGGCCTTCCGTACAGCCTGCCCTCGACAGCTCAGGGTAGACAAAGATTCTTCTGCCCGTTCCAGATCTTTAGATACCCGTCAGAGCCAGATTGTCCCTGTGTCCCCTGGGTCACATCCTACCCGTTGATGCACCTCCTCAGATCCCATTCACCATTTTTTCCTACCCTCGTCCACTCCCTCTAAAGTCTAAGAAGTGCCTCTCATAAGAGCAGGGCCCCAACGTGCACTAAGCCAAGGAACCACTTGTCTTGGAGTGTATCAATGCTTTGCTCTCTGTGGTTCTGTGGAAGGTCACTTTGGCTGTGCTCTGGTAGGTTCTCATGAGAAGAGGTGTCAGGAAGCCCCAAGAAAATGAGGGGTTACAGCCATTTGGTTCTAGGCCTGGATATACGTGCTCTTGAGGTGTTAGCATCACATAGACCTGAGGAGAAACCCCAGCTCTCTTTGCTCTGTGGCCCTGAACTATCTGGCTAAACTTTCTGAGGCTCAGGATGAAATAACCAAAGCACATCTAGGGCTCAGGGTGCAGGGTCACAGAAGGAGCACGAAGGGATTACACAGGCCACAGGAGACTGCTGTGGAGGATGAGGGTTGGGAACACTCCCTTCTGACTCCCTCACACCTTCCCTGCTGAGCTTTGTGGCCTGTGGCCTGTGGCCTGTGGCCTCCCGCCTCCCTTAGGTTCCTGTTAGGCTGTCCCTCCCAGGTAGATCTGCCTCCTGCTCCCTCTTGAACTGTATCCGTTTCCATCCCACCGTGCCCCGTCACCTAAAGATACGCTGCAGATGGCATAGCCCACGGAGGCCTGGGCCACGAAAAAGCGGAAGAACATATACTGATAAAAGCTGTTCACAAAGGCTGTTCCGAAGCCAAAGATGAGGAACCCCAGCAGCGACAGCAGGATGACTGGATAGCGGCCCACCCTGCAGGAGGGGAGGAGAAGACGCCACCAAGCCACACCTCCCTAGCCAGACAGGCTACAGGGCTGTGTGGCTATTCACCTGGGCCAGCCTCTGTGTCACCCCAGGGCTTTGGAGTATCCCTTCGTTTTCCTCCCCGAGTCTGAGGCTCTGAATGCCTGAGGGGGAGGCAGAGTGTCCCAGGTTCAGAGGGAGCTCCAGGAGACTCACTTGTCACTTAAGAATCCGAAGAGAAGAGACCCTGTCAAGACGCCTGACATGAACACAGTCTGCCCGTTTTCCTTGTGTGGTTCGTTGCCACATACCAGGTCAAACTGCGGGTTAGACAAGGGCACTGATCACGGCCTCCACACAGACCTAGCTGTGACCCTTTAACACAGTTCCTCATGTGGCGGTGACCCCCAAACATAATACTATTTTGCTGCTACTTCCTGCTATTAGGAATTTTAATGTGATAGCTGATGTGCAACCCCTGTGAAAGGGTCGTGACCCACAGGTTGAGAGCCTCTGCCTTAGGCAGTTGGCACCCAGAGAATGGTCATTTTAAGCCTCACTCTGCTACCCCAGGACCCTGTCCAACACCTGGTAGACCCTGTAGCAACACGGAGAGAGGAAGCAGAGGAGTGGTGCAGACAGGATCCTGACTGAGCACTTGCTACGCACAGGCACACACATTACCTGCTGTCCCCGCTTCCTGCAGAGAGATCCGCTGAAAAGGGCCCAGGCCTCACCTCAGGGTAAGAAGCCCTGTGAGAATGCCTGGTACAAGTTTTTGATTTTCCATCCCTAGCTTCTATGCATTCTGCTTGGCTGCCTCCTGACCTATCTTCTGTGCCCCGTGCCTCTGCTGCCTCAATCCAAGGACTGCTAGGTACCAGACAGGATACAGATGAAGAGAACAAAGCCCACACACGGCCATTTGTGCCACCATCCCTAGGCCCTCAGCTTAAGGGTTTTCCCTTGACCAGAAGCCAAGAGTCATAGCAGTTCTCTGTCCTGAGAACAAATCCTCTGGACAGGTGACAAGCCTGGCTCTGCTAGCTTCCTGTGCTCAGACCAAGCACCAGCACATCTCTCGGGTGGCTATAGTCAGGACAATATGAAAGAAAACCATACCTCGTTGACCAGAGAGCGCGTGCGAGCAAAAGGATAGATCCACCCGAATTTGCACGTTTCTGTATAGTTGAGGCCAAAATGGATGATAGAGTCTAGATCCCACGGCACGGGGATATACATGAGGCATGTCAGGTAACTGCCGTTGGATGCTCGGGGCAGGGTCAGGTTCAGCTGTTCATCCTCCGTGAGATTGGGGCCCACTTCCAGGATCCAGCTGGTGTTACAATAGGGCCTCTGAGCTGTGAGCAGGAAGTGATGAGAGAACATGAAGAAGGTTGACAGGATGCTGGGGATGAAGGTGAGGGCCACCAGCCTCCACTGGAATGTGCCAAACTCCCCAATGGCACCCAGGACACTGGCAAACTTATCATCCTTCCTGGCATCTATGGCCTTCAGTTTGCGTAGCAACATCTCCAAGGACCAGTTATGGGAGGGAAAGGAAATCTCATGCCGGTGTGTGTCCCTGGAATTCTGGGATCTGATCGTTGTCTTGGAGGTCTGTTCTTCCCTCATCTGTTCAAAGAAAGGATGCAGGTCAGTCCCTGTCACTGCTTCCCCCCTTCACTGGGTCCTAGCATGGAAGTCAGTGGACAGAAGAGACCCTCTGCCTTGGGTCAATGTGGACTTCATGGTCCCTCCTTTCCTTTTCCTTCTTGGTCCCTCTTAGTTTGCATAAACCATTCCTCCTGGCTCAACCCCCTTATTTTGGGTGCATTGGACACTTGGAATGTTTTAGAGAATGTTTTCCTCACGAATGTCGGGAGCTCTCTGATAGCTTCCTCGAAACAAACTGTTCACACATTTGAGGCATCGCTGGAATTTCAAAGCTGGCAGAAGACTCAAAGGACTTCCCCCTCCTTCAAGTAAGCCAACAAGTAGTGATGTAAGATAAACATTGAGTCAGGAATGAAGGCCCAGGACCAAAGGCAGAGGCTTAGAGCCTTAGTCATAAAGCTCAGAAGCCAGGGCTGGAATGTAGAACACTGAAGGAGACATAGTAACCGGATGCAAAGTGGGGCAATGGTTGGGGGGCTGTCAGCAGTATCTAGGGCGTACCTTGGCAGCAGGAAGGAGCAGACACAGCCCAATACTGTCTTGTGAGCCAAAACCCTTTAGCAGTGCTAAAGAGGCCATGGGTTGGGGACTCTTTGGCTACCTTCTCTGTGCAGACCTTCTGCAAGCGAGCCTGAGAGATTCTCAAGGCCCAGTGGCAAACCCAGAATGTGGTCTGTGAAGGCGGGCACTATGAGTGCCAGAAAACTCACAGTGGTGAGCTTCCCAGCATAAGAAGGGTTAAAAGGTTGTCCGAACTAAAAGTATGCAGAGGGACATTAAGCAGAGGGATTCAGTGTGGGGAGTTAGCGAGCTGGAATGTGGAGCTGAGAGCCGGAAAGGTGCAAAGACCTGGTAGGTGGAAGGCTAGCCCAGGTCTAAACGGAAACTCACAAGAGAAATGGAAGAGAACAAAATAACAATGTACATATTAGTATATAGAAGCAGCATATTTTCTTAAACTCCAAAACCATAAATCAAAACATCCAAGAAACTCAGCCCTTCTCTCAAACACAATTGGGAGGAGCCTGTGGCTAGACACCCTACAATGAAGCCTTGGGCCCCAGGGGATGGAGGGTGCTAGAGAGGCAAAGGAACAGCCTCCAAGTCTCCACAGAGACTACAGAAGAGTGAAGTGCCCAGCCAGCCTGGAGTGATGCGGGGCCGAAGCGAGTAGAGTAGAGATTGGTCCAACCAACTGGGAACCAAGAGCACATCAAAGTGAGAGGAACTTACAAAAGAGCACAGGGAGGCAGCCTGAGGTGCAGACACAGGTGACCAAAATGGCGAGCCTGTACAAAACTTTCAGACATTGACTGTTTTAAGTAACAAGGGGACTGTCAAAAGATGAGGTCTAGAGGAAGATAGCGGAGGGGGTGGAGACAGGGCTCAATACTCTGGAGTTCAGTTCCCAGCACCCATATCAGGTGGCTCACAGTCATCTGGAATTCTAGCTCCAATGACCTCTTCTGTCCTCTGAGGGTAGTGTGTACAAGTGTGTGTGCATGTGAGTGGGTGTGTGTGTAAGTCGGAAGGGAAAAAGACATATTTTTCAGAGCTTTCTGTGCTTGAGAAAGTATTCAGGACAAGAGATGGAGACTTTGCAGCTACTCTTACATAACATAGACTTCATATTCAAGTCAGTAGACTGAAAACTATAAACCAGAGGAAAATAATTTTAATTCAGAAAAAGTCAAGGGAAGAAGAAACAAAGTGGATTCAGTAACCAAGACTGGAAAAATGAGTGTAAATTGTTACAAGTTTAAAATTGTGCAGTTTCTGGGGACTGTGGCTCCTTCCAGAGCTGGGTGCAGCTGATGCAATGGTATCGGCAGGCTCAGGTACTGGAAGGTTGTAGACTGGCCCCTAGTTCTAGCTGTTCTCTGCTGCTGGTCCATGACCTGTAATCTGTAGGTGCCATATGTTCCTGCTGCTATGAATTCCATTAGGACTTTCCCACCACAGGGGACTAGGACTAGGGTCTCCAACCCCGAGACAAAAGAAACCTTTCTTCCTCCAAGTTGTTTCTGTCAGCTACTTGCTCACAGTAACTCAGGAGACCTGCTTCTCTGTCTGTCTGTCTGTCTGTCTGTCTATCTATTATCTATCATCTCTCTATTATATATATAATAGATTATATATATATATATATGTATATCATCTATCATCTACCTATCATCTCTCTATCATCTATTTATTATCTATCACCTATCTATCATCTATCCATCATATATCTATATTTATTTACCATCTATCAATCATCAATCAATTTACCTATCATCTATCTATGTTATCTGTCTACCTTCATCTATAATTTATATCTCATTTGTCTATTCTGTCTATATATGCACAACAGAATATTATTCAGACATTAGAAACCAACATTTTGTCACTTACAAAAACATGGATAGAAGAGATGGGCACTCTACCGAGTGAAAAAAGTTAGATGCACATGGACAAATAGCTTGTGCTCTCGTGTGTGTGTGTGTGTGTGTGTGTGTGTGTGTAAGACAACACTGATTTCAAAGAAATAAAGAATCAATCAGGGGCTACCAGAGCCCTGGAGGGGCACAGGCAAGAGTGGGGGGATGATAGTTAATAGGGATAGAAGGTGGGGCTGGAGAGATGGCTCAATGAGTAAGAGCATTGACTGTTCTTCCAAAGGTTATGAGTTCAAATCCCAGCATCCACATGGTGGCTCACAACCATCCATAAAGAGATCTGATGCCCTCTTCTGGTGTCTGAAGACAGCTACAGTGTACTTACATATAATAAATAAATCTTTTTTAAAAAATAGGGATAGAAGGGACAACTAAACAGTAAAATAGTATGGGCTAGTGCTCCATCGTACATCAGAGTAACTACGGTGGACAACAATTAGATATTTCAAAGTAGCCAATAGCATTTTGAACGTTTGAACACCTTTAACCCCAGCACTTGGGAAGCAGAGGCAGGCATATTTCCCAATGCTAGAGGCAGCATAGTTCCCAATGCTAGAAATGGTGTATATCTGAGCTAGTGGATATGCTACTGGCTGACCTGATCTTACCTGTTGCATATGTGCGTTAAAGTGCTATACTTATTCTATAAAGTGTGTATTAATTAGTGTGTATTAATTAACATTTTAATAAAATAAGTAAAAAATAAAAAGAAATATTAAATCCATGTTTTACTTTAGAAGGGTCGTGGGCACTTCCCAGTGTGCTTGGAGCGTAGCTTGTTTATGTCTTCTGGGCTGGTCTAGGAACTCACCTTGGTTCTCCAAAGTGTCTTGAAGTAGATGGCAGTTTGGTCACCCTGTAAGAAGATGCACTTAAGACACAAGGACAAAAAAAATAAGGCAGAGTAAAGGGATAGGGAAAGTTTTATTTTGTACAGTAACAAAAGAAAGCTGGTACAGCTAACTTATCAGCAGACAAAGAGAAGAGTCAAGGGGACCACAGCAATGGCTCGGGGGTTAACAGAACTGGCTGCTTTTGCAGAGGTCTCAGCATTGATTCCCAGCATCCACATGGCAGCTCGCAATCATGTGTAACCCCAGTCCCAGGAGATCTGATGCCTTCATCTGACTTCTGTGAGCACAGCATACACATGATACACAAATATACATGCAGGCCAGACACTCATTTATGTAAT
Source organism: Apodemus sylvaticus (assembly GCF_947179515.1). Taxonomy (NCBI): domain Eukaryota; kingdom Metazoa; phylum Chordata; class Mammalia; order Rodentia; family Muridae; genus Apodemus; species Apodemus sylvaticus. The sequence continues at coordinate 4,939,960 of NC_067478.1, read as the reverse complement.
ATGCACATCTCTTTTTAAAATGTCAAAATTTGACATCACTAGGAATAGAGAGGTTTACTATCTAAAGATAAAAATTTCAGAACACAAAAGCGGGAAATCCTTAAAATACCTGAGCATTAGCCAGGCGGTGGTGGTACACACCTTTAACCCCAGCACTTGGGAAGCAGAGGCAGGCATATATCTGGGTTCAAGGCCATCCTGGTCTACAGAGTGGGTTCCAGGGTAGCCAGGGCTACACATAGAAACCCTAACTCCAAAAACAAACAAAAATCTCTGAGCCTACTTAAAACCTTCAGAAACTTAAATCAGGAAGGGGTGGGTGAAAACAGTAACAGCTCCAATAGATGACCAAATTCAGACTGATTTTTAATTGTGTGTATATGTGTGCGTCTGCAGGTGGGTATGTTATGTGAGTGCAGGTGCCCTCAGAGGCCACGGACGGTGTGGGATGCCCTGACACTGGACTGGGAGCTCCTCGGTGTGGGGCCAGGAACAGAACCTGGATCCTCTATCAGCATACTCTCTTAGCCACTGAGCTACTGCTGCAGGCCCTAAAGTAACTCCTCTAAGGGGTAAAATATACATATATATTTAGCAATAATATGGTCTAACACTACTCAAGCTTTGCCTGGCCACCTGTGCTGATATATATGTCTGTCACCCCAAAACTTGTAAGTGGGAAGATCTCAAGTCTAAGACTAGCTTTGGCTATATAACAACCCCAAGTCTAAGGCTAGCCTTGACTATATAACCTCAGATTCTACCTCAAAAAATGGGTATGCACTGGAAAGTCTCTGTGGTTTAGGGTGCTTGCTACCCAAGCACACACACTCACAAGCACTGGAGTTGATGGCCTGGTACCCACAGGCCAGGCCAGGCATGCATGCTTGTACCCCAAATACATGGGCAGCCGTGAGTAGTAGATGGAGTGGTGCTGTCTGACATCCTCGGCCTCCGTGTGCACGCGCCGGAACACACACTCAATTAAACTCAATTAAAAAAAATCTGAGGACTTTTCTTTTCCTTTTCATTTTTCTTTTTGAGACAAGAAAAAGCCCTATGTAGCCCTACCCATTCAGGAACTCACTCTGTAGACCAGGCTGACCTAGAACTCGCAGATCTGCCTGCTTTTGCCTCCCATGTGCTGGGATTAAAGGCAGGGCCCCACCACATCTGACCCCTAAAGTGTCCTTTATCTATTGTAATTTATAAAATTCTGCAACTAGGAACTAGAAAGTAAATGCTTCCCTCAAACCTGCTTAGAGGATTCGTGAAATTTAATCATGTACCAAGCAATAAGTTAAGCTTCAGAAAATTTCAAGGTACAGACATATAGATTCTTTTTTAAGATTATTTTATTTAGGGCCTTGGACGTAAGAGTCTGTAGCACTCTCGTAGAGGACTCAAGGTTGGTACCCATACCAGACAGCTCACAACCACCAAAAGCTCCTGCTCTAAGGGGTCTGATGCTTTTCCTATTCTGCCTCCACAGGACCCACATATATGTCCACATACACAAATAAAAATTACTATTATATTTAGTGTATAAAATGGCAGGGCTCATTATGACATTTTCATACATACGCCTATATTTTATAAATGACAATAGATAAAAAACCCTTCAGGGGCCAGATGTGGTGGCACATGCCTTTAATCCCATCATTTGGGAGGCAAAAGCAGACACAAATATATATATATTTGTAACAGTTAAGTTCATTTGACACATTGTATCCAGGCTCCCTAAGCCTTTGTACCTAAGTGGGATTCAGGGTTTGTCTAGTTACTCTCTGCACAGCACAACTCTCTGGGCTTTAGCAAACACTGAAGATAACTACCATTCCAAAGCATAAAAGTCCCCCTGCCTAAGGACCCGCTCCATGGTGACAATCCTCTCTCTTCAGGAGCCCCTATGAGACACTTGTCACCTTGTTATAGGGACTTTGCCTTTCCCAGAACAGAAGCTGAGACCACACGACATTCTACCTTTCTTTCACTTTCAGTAATGTCCATTTTTCATGTCCATCCATGCTTGTTGTTTAATAGCACTTTTTAAATTAAAATATAATTACATCATTTCCCCATCTCTGTCCTCCCTCCAACACACCCAGCCTGGCTCTTTCATATTCAAGGCCTCTATTTCTTTAGCTGTTACACACACACACACACACACACACACACACACCTAAATATATTAATACAACCTATGTAGTCAATATAGTGCCACTTGCACATGTGTGTGCATGATTTCAGGGCCGAGCATTTGGTATTGGATAAACCAATGTGGGGCCCTTCCTTTGGGAAGACATGGTTTTTCCCCAACCTCAGCATGCCTTCATTACCCATAGTTCTTTGTCAGGCCCATGAGATTTCTCTAAGCATATTTATTGGTGTCCTTTATAGAAAACCACAACTGACCACAATGCAGAGAAACCAGTGACTGTGTGATGCTCAGCTCCAACTGATACATGTATATCAACAACTCCCACCCCAGAGGCTCATGGCTGTAGCAGAAGGGAGGGGGGAGATTGTAAAATGCAGAGACTGTAGTCTCATCGGCATGGCTGCCAAGTCACTCAGAAGTACTTTACTGCCTGCATGTGCCACAGCCAGTCCATCCATCCACCCACTGAAGGACTTTCTAGTTGTTGTTTTTTTTTTGTTGTTGTTGTTAGTTTTTTTTTTGGTTTTGTTTTGTTTTTTTTGGCAACTGTGAAGCAGGCCACTATAAACATTTTGATATAAGTTCTCATGTGGACTTAAGTTTTTCTCCTTTTTTAAAGATTTATTATTTATTTTATGTATATGAGTACACTGTAGCTGTACAGATAGTTGTGAGCCATCATATGGTTGCTGGGAATTGAGCAATTTATTTATTGTTATATCTAAGTACACTGTAGCTGTCTTCAGACACACCAGAAAAGGGCGTCAGATCTCATTACGGATGGTTGTGAGCCACCATGTGGTTACTGAGAATTGAATTCAGGACCTTTGGAAGAGCAGTCAGTGCTCTTAATCGCTGAGCCATCTCACCAGCCTGGACTTAAGTTTTCAAAACAGTTGGGCAAACCTCTAGGATCAAGGATACTGAGGCATATGGGTCATGGGGCAAGAGCATGATTGGCTTTGTAAAAGACTGCCAACTGTCTTCCATACAATTCTGCATTGTATCTATCTATCTATCTATCTATCTACCTACCCATTTATCTACCTATCTTTATGTCTATATTTTTATCTCAGAGTCTTCTACATATTGGACAAGTGTTTCAACAACATGACTACAATTACCAGACACTTCTATTTTTAAAGATTCATTTTTATCTGGTGTATGTATGTGTGTGTGTGTGTCTGTCTGTCTGTCTGTCTCTGTCTCTCTCTCTCTCTCTTTCTCTTTCTCTGTGTGTGTGTGTGTGTGTGTGTGTGTATGTGTGTGTGTGTGTATGAGCTGTGTTTTGGTATAAGCTCCTGAGCGCTAGTTCTCATGGAGTCTGGAAGGAGTCGGTCAGACTGACCCCTGGAGTTACATGTAGTTGTGAATCATCTGACAAAAGGGCTGCAAACTGAACTGGGTTCTGCTGTAAGTACGGAACCTGCTTCTAACCACTGAGCCTCTTCTGCAGCTATGTCTGCCTGTTTCAAAACTTGTAGTTTAAATAAAAATCCTTGGGCTGGAAAGATGGCTCAGTGGTTAAGAACACTGACTGCTCTTCCTGAGATCCTGAGTTCAATTCCCAGCAACCACATGGTGGCTCACAACCATCTGTAATGGGATCTGATGCCCTCTTCTGGTGGGCCTGAAGATAGCAACAATGTACTCATATACATAAAATAAATACATCTTAAATAAATAAATAAATAAATAAATAAATGTCCTTATCAGATACGTTTGCAAATATTCCTAGTCTCTGATTTTTCATCCTTCTAAAGGGGGTCTTTGCAGAGCAGACAGTCTGGGAGTTTTAAACAGGCTTCAACATACCTATTCCTTTTCTTTCTGAGCTTTTGCTTTTGACATTGTAGCTAAAAATCTCATTGCCAAACCTAGGGCACTGAGGTTTTCTGCTCTTTTTCTTCTAGAAGTTTTATTGTGTGGTTTCACATTTAAGTCTATCATCTGATTTGAGTTGGTTTTTGTAAAAGGTGGTATTATCTAGATTATTAATTTCCCTATAGATAGCCAAGTGTTATATAGCACATTCATTTTCTCCATTAAGTGATGTTTGCCTCTTTGCTGGGTTGGCTTTATCTGTACGGACCTGGTGCTGAGCTCTGCTGTTTCTCGGATCTGTGCTGTGCTGTGCTGTGCTCTCTCAATTGTGCTGTGCTATCAAAACTGTGCTAGCTTTACTGCAAGTCTTGATATCTTGAAGCAAATGTGTGCTCAATTGTGCTGGCACACACACATGCACACACACATTCACACACACACACACACACACACATATTCAGTCTACTTCCTCTTGGTTATGGTGGCCACTTGGTCATCCAAGCATAAACTTCAGAGCATACTTGTTATAGCCACACAAAAAAATTTGTTGAGCTTTGATTGAAACTGTATCAAACACTTAGTTCAGCATGTCTATCTAGGTACAAGTTGATTTCAAGGCCAACCTGGTTAATTTAGCACTACTCAAAAACCCACAGGGACTGGCAGTCAGCAAGGCCCTGCGTGCCCCCAGGTCATCTGCAGGGTGCCTGGGCACACCTCCCTGCACCGAACAACCATGGGGACTGGCAGTTAGCAAAGGCCTTGACCACACTGCCCTTCACTGATCTCAGAGAAGACTCAGCACTCCACCTGCACACAGGAAATGACCAGGCGCCACGCCACCCCTAACCCCCCATCTCCCCTTCCGAGGACTCACAATTCCTGTGAGGACAGCCTGCACTTTCCATAGGGTTCCCACAGCTGAACAGGCCCAGGCTCGCTGCTGTCCACATTCGTGTGGAGAATGTAGCCTCACGGTCACAAGGTGTTGTCATAATTTTCACCTTCTACGTGCACTCCCAGTCCCTCCTCCCTGGAGACGGGACCACAAGTCAAAGCCAGGCCCACCTGACTGTTGTCCAGACCCAACCATATCCTTGGAAGCAGAACCCTGGGGTTCCTTTGGTAGCTGGGGAGACGGTGTCACAATAGGATGGAGAAGGTGAGCTGGGAATGCTGAGGGCCATATTCTACTCCAGGCACACACGTGGCCAGTCTTGGGGCCAGAATTAGTTAAGGCAAGTATGCAAACTGCTATGGGAGGTACCCTCGTGCCTTCACAAAAACTGTCTTCTATACTGAAAGCACTCCCCTGTCTTAGTCAGGGTTTCTCTTTCTGCACAAAGCATCATGACAAAGAAGCAAGTTGGGGAGGAAAGGGTTTATTCAGCTTATGCTTCCACACTGCTGTTCGTCACCAAAGGAAGTCAGAGCAGGGACTCACACAGGGCAGGAACTTAGAGGCAGGAGCTGATGCAGAGGCCATGAAGGGATGCTGCTTACTGGCTTGCTTCCTCTGGCTTGCTCAGCTTGCTTTCTTATAGAACCCAAGACTACCAGCCCAGGAGTGGCTCCACCCACAAGGGGCCCTCCCCAATCAATCATTAATTGAGAAAATCCCTTACAGATGGATCTCATGCAGGCATTTCTTCAAGGGAGGCTCCTTTCTCTGTGATAACTCCAGTTTGTGTCAAGTTGACACACAAAACCAGCTAATATACCCCCCAAATGAAAGCCCACCCTTTGCAGGCTGTCCTTCAAGCCTTCCTGACCCCGCCCCTGGGATCTGCACTATACCTCTCTTCTGCCTCAAGGGCACTTCACAATCAGCCAGCTTGCTACAACTGCCTTTGTCTGACCCGCCTCCCTAGAAGCCAGAGCCCTCCTCTGATGGTGGAAACAGGACTCTGGTCTTTTTGCTTAGAGGAGGGGTGGGGAATCAGCAGAGGACAAGGAGCCAGGCTGAACTGGTTGTGGGGAAGCAGGGGACGTGCGGGACCCTATCTCTAGCCCAAAGGCATGGCTCAGAGACAGCTGGCAAGAAGCAGGAACGAGAGCAAAGGAGGCCGGGGTCCAGACTTGCCCAGCTTCTCCATGAGCACAGGAAACACTGCTCAGGACGCTGGCAAAACTGGCTGAGGCAAGTTAGGAGGCAAGACGGAGGAGACAACTCAGCAGGCCAAGCACTTGGCACACAAGCAGAGAGGACCCGTGTGCAAAGCGTGGCGTGACGGCTTGTGCTTGTAACCCTAGCACCAAGGAGGCAGACAGGTGAACCCCTGAAGCCAGCTGGCCAGCCAGCCTAGCCTAAGTGGCCCATCTGAGGTCCCAGTGACTGATCCTATCTCACAACCAGAGGAAAGGGCGGGGAGATGGCTTGTTGGTAAAGTGCTTGTCACATAAGCACAGAACATGAATTTGACTCTAAAAGGCGAGGCACAGCCCCCATATGCCTGCATTCCCAGCACTTTAGGGCTGGGAGGGAGATTAGGATGGGGACAGATAAGTCCCTGGGGTTCACTGGCCAGCCAGGCGGTCTGAATCGTGGAGCTTCAGGGTCAGTGAGAGACCCCGGCTCAAAAGATAAGGTGGAGCGTGACTGAAAAAGATAGCTGGTGTTGACCTCTGACTTCCACGTCACGAATGCACACACACACACACACACACACAGAGAGAGAGAGAGAGAGAGAGAGAGAGAGAGAGAGAATTCTTTGTTTAACTCTGTACCCCATTTTTAATAGGGTTATTTGGCTCTCTGGAGTCTACCTTCTTGCTTTTTGTATATCTTGGATATTAGCCCTCTGTCAGATGTAGGGTTGTTAAAGATCTTTTCCCAATTTGATGGTTGCCATTTTGTCCTTTTGACAGTGACCTTTGCCTTTCAGAAACTTTGTAATTTTATGAGGTCCCATTTGTCAATTCTTAATCTTAGAGCATAAACTATTGGTGTTCTGTTCAGGAAATTTTCCCCTGTGCCCATGTGCTCAAGGCTCTTCTCCAGTTTCTTTTTTATTAGTTTCAGTGTGTCTGGTTTTATGTGGAGGTCTTTGATCCACTTAGACTTGAGCTTAGTACAAGGAGATAAGAATGGATCAATTTGCATTCTTCTGCATGCTGACCTCCAGTTGAACCAGCACTATTTGTTGAGAAGGCTATCTTTTTTCCACTGGATGGTTGTAACTTCTTTGTCGAAGATCAAGTGACCATAGGTGTGTGGGGTTCATTTCTGGGTCTTCAATTCTATTCCATTGGTCCACTTGCCTGTTACTGTGCCAATACCATGCAGTTTTTATCACTATTGCTCTGTAGTAATGTTTGAGGTCTGGGATACTGATTCCCCCAGAAATTCTTTTACTATTAAGAATAGTTTTAGCGCTGGGCGGTGGTGGCTCACGCCTGTAATCCCAGCACTCTGGGAGGCAGAGGCAGGCGGATCTCTGAGTTCGAGGCCAGCCTGGTCTACAGAGTGAGTTCCAGGACAGCCAGGGCTACACAGAGAAACCCTGTCTTGAAAAAAACCAAATCCAAAAAAAAAAAAAAAAGAATAGTTTTAGCTCTCTTGGGTGTTTTGTTATTCCAGATGATTTGAGAATTGCTCTTTCTAATTCTATGAAGAATTGAGTTGGGATTTTGATGGGGATTGCATTGAATTTGTATATTGCTTTTGGGAAGATGGCCATTTTTACTATATTAATCCTGCCAATCCAAGAGCATGGAAGATTTTTCCATCTTCTGAGGTCTTCTTCGAATTCTTTCTTCAAAGACTTGAAGTTCCTGTCATACAGATCTTTCACTTGTTTGGTTAGAGTCACACCAAGATACTTTATATTGTTTGTGGCTATTGTGAAGGGTGTCATTTCCCTAATTCCTTTCTCAGCCTCTTTATCCTTTGAGTATAGGAAGGCTTCTGATTTGCTTGAGTTAATTTTATATCCAGCCACTTTGCTGAAGTTATTGAGATATGATTTTAAATCCAACTCTTGCTTTTCCAGTGTGTTGGGGTATCCGGGACTTGCTGTGATGGGAGAACTGGGTTCTGATGTTGCCAAGTAGCCTTGGTTTCTGTTGGTAGGGTTCTTGTGCTTGCCTTTCACCATCTGGTTATCTCTGGTGCTGGTTGGTCTTGCTGTCTCTGGCTGGAGTTTGTCCCTCCTGTGGTCCTGTAAGTCTGTCTCCATACTGCTGGGAGACCAACTCTCTTCTGTCAGGGTCTGTACACAGAAGGCTGTGGAGCCACCTGGCTCCCCTGTGCAAATGGCAGCTTGAAGATCTCTGTCCCAGCTGCTCCACTGATCATATGCCCTGTGTACTCCTAGCTACTCCCCTCCAGAGAGGAGGTGGAGATCTCACCTCCACGCTCAGCTCCCAGGTACAAATGGCGGCGGGAAGCGAGTTCCCCAGTCTTAAAAGCAGAGGCACTAAGGCTGAAGGCCTGAGCAAGAGGCACAGTGGGCACCCAGAAGTCGGTAAGGACAATGGTCAGGGTGAAGAGCATGCCTTGGCTTTGTGAGCTCCCAAATCTCTACCCTCCTCTCTAGGCATGAGAGAACACTAATGTTGGCTGAGATGGAAGTTGCACAATGCATGTCAGAGAAGTGCTTAGTGGAAAGAGCTTAAAGAGCTACTACTCATGCCAGGAGTCATGTTAATTATTACACTCACACATATCTATGCACACACTAACACACACACTCACTTGCACATACACATACATTCACACTCACAATAACACACACACACACACACAGGATGGGGCTAGGGAGCTGATTTAATGAGTAAAGCATTTACCACGTGAGCATGCGGGCCTGTGTTTGACTCTCCAGAACTGACTTTAGTATAGCCAGGGATGGTAGCTTACATCTGTGATCTACTGGTGTCACTGCAGCAAGAGAGGTGGAGATGGGAATCCCCAGACACTATTTTAGAATAATACCCAGTAAGAAGACTGTCTCAGGCAAGATGAAAGGCAAAGGACAAGTTCCAAGGCCACCTTCTGACCCCCAAGAGCCTCATATATACACACTATCCTTGAACACACAGAATTACATCATGGAAACGCGAAGCCCCCTAGAAGACCATTTCCGTCCCTTTTGCTGTATGAAGACATTAGGGTTTTTCAACTTGTGAGCTGAATACAGAGCTAACTCTCACCTTGGCCCTAGTTTATGAGGAGCAAAAGCCAGAAGATGGCAAGGACGGAGCAGTGAGGCAAGGCCCACAGAGGGGCCCCGAGCTCTTCCTGTTCCCAGTATGATGACCATCAGGCCCTGTCCCAGCCTCCTCTGGAGGCAAGAGGCCTGGGCTGACCAGGGCGAGCACAGTGGACCATTATTGGCTCACTAGGGAGCTCTGAGGGTTGTAGGTCCTCCAGAAGGAACTCAAGTCTTGCTGCCATGAAAACATGGAGGCAAATGCCACTCAGAGCCTTCACTGACCTGCCTGATGCCCAGGACCCTTGATCTAAGGAGACGGAGAACAGAGGCAGACAGGGAAGGAGGTGCAAGGACATGGGATGACCTCTAGGTCAATAGAGTTGCTAGTAGGCAGCCTGGAGAGCTGACCCTTTGCAGGCCCTACTTCTGAAGCAAGGGAAGGGAGGAAAGGAGGCATGCAGAATGCAGAAGGTGGATGGCCACGAGTGGAGAGGGAAAAGGAGTCCATGAGAGATGGGCTGCTAAGCATCCACTGGAGGTGGGTCCCTGGACTCTCAGAAAAGTGAAATTGTACAGTGTATGACTCTCTCTCGATATGGGGCACAGGGACAGCACAGGAGGGTGCCTGACCGTGCTCACTACTGTGGCTTTTCTAGTTGGACATGACCAAACAGCACAAGAATTAAAATGAGGTGCTCGTAACAGGGCTAGGACTATCCCGTCTCACTAGTAATTGGAAGGCCAGCTTCATCCTCTGATCTGAGAGATGGGAGAGACTGGGAGAAGCGTCAGCAGAGCTGAAGGTTCCAATGGAGCTAAGAATGCTGCTGTAGAATGTTTGAACTCCCTCCAGGGCATATAATGTACCTGGACCCACAGTGTCATGGTATGTGGAGGTGAGGTCGTGACCGGGATTAGATCATATCGAAATATGGCCATCAGGGCAGAACCTTCCAGATGGAATTAGACCTTATAGCAAGAAGGAGAGAGAAATTTCTCTCCATTTGCACACACCACGGGAGAGTACATGATGAACAAGAGAGTTGGCCTTCCATACCGAGAGGTATAGAGAATACCTAGAGATGCATATAGGTCTAGGAAGGCTCTTCACCAGAACCTGAGCACACTGGTGCCCTAACCGCAGGCTGTCCGCTCTCGTGGCTCCCCAAGCAGACTGAGTCCGGTGGGAAGAGTGGAGCAGGCTAATCAAAGTAGTAGCACGTTAGCAGACTTCAAATACGAACTGACCCCAAGAGTCTCATGGGTGAATATTGGATACTGAACTGGTGGCCCTGTTTTAGAAGGTTCTGGAAACTGTAGGATGTGAGACCTAGGTAAAGCAGATCACTGGAGGCATGCCTTGGAAAGCTGTGTGTGGTCCCCCATCCACTCCTTACTTTCTTCCCTAACCATCAAGAGGCGGAGAACTTGCCCTACCACTTGACCATAGCCCTGACAACCTGCTGAGGTGTGTGCTGAGCAGCTCCCAACAGAACCTTCTAAAACCTTGAGCAGAAGTCCTCTCCCTCCTTGAAGGTTGCTTTGTCAGGGCTGAAGGGATGATTCAGCAGTCAGGAGATGTTGCCCTTCCAAGGTACCTCAGTTCCATTTTGGTACCTACTTTGGGCAGCTTGCATATGCCTGTAACTCTAGCTCAGGGGATCTGAGGCCCTCTTCTGGCCTATGCAGGTACAGCATCCAAACACACAGTGTTCAACTTGTGCTGTTGGTCACCATTACACAGAAGTAACTGGAACAGATGCTGTAGTAATTGTCAACGGTCTGGATGAGATTTGCTCATCTTTTACTTACATGTCAGATGCTTCTGAAATTTAGGTAGGAGAGGATTTTCTCCCAAGGATGACAGTAACTGGAGTAGAAGGGGTGGCCATGAGCCACCTAGACAAATTGTCGAAGAATGGGGAACATGATCTGGAGGGGTAGAGGTGGGACACACACACACACACAGAGAGAGAAAGAGAGAGAGAGAGAGAGAGAGAGAGAGAGAGAGAGAGAGAGAGAGAGAGAGAGAGAGAGCACTTACCACAGATTTTGGTTGGTGAAGGGACATGATAGCTGAGAGGCAGAACTGAGGAGCAGAGGGACCTGTCACCCAGCTCCCCTGCTGTGAGAACTTTCACAACTGTGTACAGAGGCAGGGGACAGAATTCTTCCAAGAATGGCCAAGAACATGGGGTGTCGTCAGGCTTTGGTCAACAGTTCCAAGGACACAGGTTTATGCCTGTGAGAGGAACTGGATGAGATAAGGAACAGCAGGCCCTTGGGAGCCAGGTCAAAGAAGAGATATGGTAACCAGAGGAGTGTGGGAACATCTTAGGGCTTGGACACAAAAGCCAAGAATTCAAGATGTGCAGTATGGTGGTCTTAAGCTCAGAAGCCACCTGAGAACAGACCGCCAGACCTCTTTGCTTTTCCTAGGCAGAGTTTGAGGTTATACTGTACTCAATGAAATCACCCATTCTGTGCAAGTGTGTGGTCAGTGAGAACGTTGAGAATTAAGCCCCGGGCATCCCACATGCTGGGCAAAGCCACCCACTGTAAAATAGGAAAGCTAGGGCCCAGATCTGGAGGATCCCTGCCCCCAGTGCTTGAGATCTGAATGTCACACCAGCCCCAGCACTGAGTGGCAGGGCTCTGTGTTCTGGCTATTCTCTGTTCAGCAGCACCCTCTAGGGGACAGGTGTGGACTGGCATACACTCGCCACTACGTTCCCGGTGGAATCCCCTTCTATTGTGATCTACCATCTCTAATCCTGAGTGGAGATCAGGCCAGGGCAGCATTTCCTCTGGGCTCCCAGAAGTCTTAGCTTCTGAACTGCTGGTGAGCAACCACCAAAGATAACCTGATTACCAGAATACGCCACAGGCACAGAGAACCTCTAAAGCCATGAACGTGCCGGGGTAGCAGAGCCAGCTCTTCGCAGCCATCAAATGCTGACTGCTGACAAGCCGGGGCATGCTGGGAAACAGCAAGCAACAGCACCTAAGTGAAAGGAACACACACACACACACACACACACACACACACTCTTCCTCACACGCTTGGAAAGCAGAGCACAGTGGGGACAGGAAGAGCTGACCAGGCTCCTCCCATTGCCGGTCTCACACCGGTGAGAGACAAACTGGCACAAACTGGAGACAGGTGGGGAGAAAGGCTCTTCAAAGGACAATGTGGTATAAAAGCCTTCCTTCTTCACCGACTCCCACAATTGCCCTGGCTGGTACCCTGCTGTTGAGTTTGGAGGTGATTTTGCTTGGGAGGAGGTGGTCATGGTTTGGTTTTTGTCTTTATGGGGATGGAGTATTCCAGACGTGGGTACCAGTGAGGCCATAATCCCAGAGAGAGAGAGAGAGAGAGAGTCAGAGAAGACCAAGAACCATCCAAGGCCTGGCCCGGTCATGGTGCTGGGATGTGGTTTATGTACAAGGGGTGTGGAAGAAGAGAGGTACTGTCCCTGTCCTTGGTGTTTCCGCCAGGTTCTGAAGTGTGGAGCAGGGACAAGGAACACGGCTGGTCTGATCCTGTGCGCAATGGACGCCATTCAAACAAGAACACAGCGTGAGCCACCCTCTGCTTTGATAGGCTGGACCTTAGTGAACACAGTCAGAAGTAGGAACTGCTCACAACAGCCATCCTCAGGCTGGAAGTCCTTTCTGAAGCCTCCATGTCTTTTGTTTGGGGTGCTGTTTTGTGGGACCTGCAGGGCACAAAAGACAGTCAGCGGCTACCCAACACACTGCATATGATGGTTCTCTTAATGTTTCCTGCTTAAAGATGGGGAAATGTGCTCTAAAGCCAGTCAGATATCTGTGGTGCCAAGGGGCGCCACGATTCCCAGTAGCAGATAGAGTGAAGGGAGCGGGAGGCCAGGGCCTGGGGAGAGGCCAGCAAGTCTGAGCTCACCGTGGGGGGCACCCCTGCTCCAGGTCCTGGAGGGTGTCCTTCAGGGTCTGGCCCCGGGTCTCAGGCAGCAGAGCACACAGTAGGCCTGTCCCAACGGGGAGGCTGCCAAAGATGAGCATGGGCAGCACCTGGTGGAACTGCTCCAGCAGCATCACAAGGGGGGTGAGGATGCCACCGACCCTGGAGAAGATGCTCACCAACCCCATGCCTGTTTGCCTGGGGAAAGAGCACAGGCTGAGGCTCTGCCCACTGTTGGAGGCTGCACTCTCTCCACAGCTGTGAGGACCCAGGTCTCAGCCACCTTTGGTCTGGCCATGGGGCAAGCTTCCTGGACCAGCCAGCCCCCTCAATCTTCCCTCTGTCACTCAAGAGACCCAAACTCCCTTTCCCTTCAGAGTGCTCCTCTCCTGGGAGCACACCTTTCTCTCCTCTCAGCTCTTCCTTCTGTCCCACATTCTGGCCCTGACATGACCAGGGCCTGCCTATGTCCACACATGCCTTGGAGAATGGCACTAGACTTCCTAGGCCCCAGAGGCAGTTCACTGGCTGGCTGTGGGCCGATGACAGAGGGACAGAAGAACAGAGGAACTGGGTGGCATTAGATCCCCGGGGCAAAGGACCAAAAGTCACCCAGCAGCTCTTACCTGATGATGGTGGGGAAGAGCTCAGCAGTGTACACATAGGAAATGCTGAAGGCAGCAGATGCGGCAAACTTCCCCACTACCGCCAGCACAGTGACCACCGTGGGAAGATCTGGAGGAAGTGCAGGACAGCCACACAGAGAGGACGCCCATCACCTGAGGCTGCACACCTCCCTGTCTATTCAAGTGATACCCGCGATACCTGCACCCTGGGGAAGCCCTACATCCTGAAGGGAGATGGGGCAATGGCTCTAGCCATGCAGGGAGGAGAAGGGAAACAGCCTGGTACCTCCTGGGATGAAGATGATGGTGATACACATTGTGCCAGCCAGAGTCAGAGCACAGAGCTGGCTCCACTTGCGACCCAGCTTCTCCATCATGGGGATGCTGAGAAAGCGGGCAGGCACTTCCACTGCTCCAAATATTAGCTGTGTCAGGTAGATATCCAGGCCAAAGTCCCCCACTTGGAAGCTGAGGCCATAATACACCAGGCTGTCCATAAACCTACAAAGTACCCAAGCATCCCTCAGACCCCGAGACATGGGAGGAAAAACCATCTCAGCCAGAGCCTCTGTTTAACCCTCCAGTGACACACAGCAGAGGAACGAGGTGACCCTCTGGGTCTGTCCTAACCGAGGGACAAATCCCTGGACACTTACCAGACGGCTATGAGAATCAGAGTCACCTTCCTGAGGTGAGGGTGTCTGAAAAGATCCAGGGCATTCCCCGAGGGGCCTGTCTTCTCAGGGACCAGCTACAAGAAGGGCAGAGTGAGGGGCCGGGACACAGGCATGGAGACTGGCTGGAGTCGGGGTGGCCTTCACCTGCTTACGGGTACCTGGTTCAGGAGCTCCGGGGCAAGTGGCCTGCCGTTCACCAAGGCTGCCTTCTGGACCAACTGTTTGGCCTCCTCTATCCTTCCTTGGGACAGGAGCCACCGTGGAGATTCTGGGAGAGCCCTGTCAACCATACATGGCCGTGAGGCTGGGGTCTTGAGCTCTGTTCAGCCACCCAGAATTCCAGGGCACACTGCTCCCCAACCCCCAAGCTCCACAGGCTCCCTCTTCTGGGCCCTGCATCCTGCCACAGTGCTCCCAACTAGGGTGGCCTGTCACTGGCAAGGGTCCCCTCACCAGTAATAGAAGAGGAGCAGGAAGACAGGTGCAGTGCCTATTATTTGAAGGAGTCTCCAGTTGCGGACGCCATAGGCCAGTCCTGCTAACACCATCAGCCCAAGGGCAATGTGACTCTGGGCCAGGACCATGGCTCGTGTTCTCCAGGACGGCCCCACCCACTCTGAAACTGTGAAAACAAAGGCTGAGGCTGGGTGGAATCTCCTTACTCCCCTTTGGTGGTTTCCCAAATATCAGAGGTGTGATGGGTCCCAGCACAGAGGATTTTCCTAGGACCTTTTTCAGTGCCATTGCCCAATACCATTCCCACATGTAATTTCAGGGCTCTGGCTCTGAGGGAGAAGGCTCCTGAGCCCAAATACTCACGCAGGACATTGGTGCTGAGTAAAAATCCAGCGTTTGCAGTAGCCAAGGCAAAGCGCAGGGCCATGTAGAGCTCGAATCTGGGCACGAAGGCTGTGGCCATACCTGAGATCCCTGACAGAAGCAGCTGCATTAGGAGCGAGGGTCTGCGGCCAATCCTGAGGTAACAGGGATAGGATTTGAAATGAAGAAGCCTTCCCAAGACCGAATCAAGAAAGCCCCCAGGCAAGCCTACTCTGGCCCTCTGTCAGAGTGGGGAGATGGGGTTTTCCCTGGGATCCCATCTGAAAGTAGACAATAGGACTTATCTCGATGGCCACTGATATGGCTCCAGGGGGATAACTGAGCCAGCCCCAGAAGCCTAAAAGCATGCTGGTCCAGCAGCACATACCAGTCACAGACAGGCCCAAAGACCAGGGCCCCAATGAGGAGTCCAACCATGAATACTGACTGGGAGGTCCTCTTCAGGTTCTTCCGATCACACACCAGGTCAAACTGAGGAAGAAACATACTCATGTTAAGAGCAGATGCAGTGCCCGGGTCAACTTTGCTGTCTTGGGCCCCCAGCTTCACTGCACACCAAGGCACCTCCCAGCAAAACAGCTGGTACGTGGTAGTTAAAATCAGAACAGAAAGGGCTGGAGAGATGGCTCCGCGGTTAAGAGCACTGACTGCTGCTCTTCCAGAGGTCCTGAATTTGATTCCCAGCAACCACATGGTGGCTCACAATCACCTGTAATAGGATCCAATGCCCTCTTCTGGTGTGTCTGAAGACAGCCACATATATAAAATAAAATAAAACAAAAATCTACACAGAAATACAGCAACCTTTGAATTCTATCCAATATCACAACTTGCCTAAAAATTCCAACAACGTTCAATTTACACTGTGTCTTGTCCTTTGCTTCAATGAAAACCCCAAATGAGGGCAGCCGCAGTGTCAGGAGACCAGGGTGCTTGTGCAGCCCCTGCACCACAGACAGCCTGTCAGTGTGTTTCATTCTAAAGAACTAAGTAGGATATTTTTCTATTTTTCTGTTGCCATGATAAAAACAATGACTAAAAGCGGGCAGGGTTTATCTGGTTCACACTGCCAAGGGAAGCTGGAGCAGGAGTCCAGGCTGGAGCAGAGGCAGGAACCCTGGAGGGTGGCTTACTCTCGCTGGCTCATGCTTAATCCAAGACTACCATCCCGGAATGGGCCCACCCACCGTGGGCCAGGCCCTCCCCTATCAATCACCAGTCAAGACAATCTCCTACAGATACAGCCTCAGATTAATCTGATTTTGGAAATTTCTCGCCTGTGGTTCCCTCTTCCCGTTGACTCTAGGTTATGTCAAGTTGACAATAAACTAGCCAGTACAGTGTGTATTGAATTCTTCGTTTGTGTGTTTTTAGGCAGGGTGCCTAGTAGCCCAAGCTATACTCAAACTCACTTTATAGGCAGGATGACCTTGAACAACCCATCCTCCTGCCTCTGTCTCCTGAGCGCTGGGTTTATAGGCATCATCTGTCATGATGCCTAGCTCTGGGTATTAATGCTTAAAACAACTACCTCTTGGTGCCAGAATACCTACCATTAAACTATTTGGACTTAATTACTTAATACACAGAATTGCTGAATATTTTTTCTGGCATAGAGACTACCATGTAAAAGTATTGACACAGTAAGAATGTAACATTTGGAAACTTCTGACCACTCTCATAGCTGCTTCCTAACGAACAGCCTGTTTCCTATGTAAGCCACTCGGGCCTTGCCAAGTTTTCACAGATGGCTGCCCAGTTACCTTCCAATGCCCCCAGTTTGATCAGAATTCTAAAGAGTGCTGACTTGTCCCTTTTGGTCGGGACAGATGTATATGCACACAAGGAGTGGGAAGAGGAATATAGATTCCCTGGGAAAAGTGTCAGCTTACCTAGGGACAGGCTGACCACACCAGGAATACTGGCTGGTTTTGTGTGTCAACTTAACACAGGCTGGAGTTATCACAGAGAAAGGAGCTTTGGTTAGGGAAGGGCCTCCATGAGATCCAGCTGTAAGGCATTTTCTTAATTAGTGATCAAGGGGGAGGGCCCCTTGTGGGTGGTGCCATCCCTGGGCTGGTAGTCCTGGGTTCTATAGGAAAGCAGTCTGAGCAAGCCAGGGGAAGCTAGCCAGTACGTAACATCCCTCCATGGCCTCTGCATCAGCTCCTGCTTCCTGACCTGCTTGAATTCCTGTCCTGACTTCCTTTGGTGATGAATGACAATGTGGAAGTGTAAGCTGAATAAACCCTTTCCTCCACAACTTGCTTCTTGGTCGTGATGCTTTGTGCAGGAATAGACACCCTGACTAGGACACTAGGAGTACCAAGCAGAGAAGCATATGTACCACATATCCAAGTCTACTACACACACACTGGTCCCCAGCCTGCCAGGCTGTGGCCCCAAGTGGAAATTCTGTGCCCTAGTGTAGATCAGCCCCTTCAGGGATGCTTAGGTGGGAACCTGCCCTGTGAAGACACTCCCAGTGTTACAGCTATACATTGTGTGCCAGCAAAGAGTGGGTTCCTACCAAAGCCTTCATGTGAGGGACTGGGATAGAGTTTTATACCACCATGCCTGGCTAGTTTCCCCCTGTATTTAGATTCACAAGTGTTGGATTTGTAGACAATAATGTGTCAGGATGACAAAAGGTGAGAAATGCCTGCTAGGTGTTTCTTGAGCCAATCAAGTTGACAATCAAAATTAACTATCCATGAGGCTGAAAGACGCCGGCATGAGCTGTCCTTTGCCTTTTCATAGTCAATACTCAAATCTGACCAAAAGCACTCTGGCTGGTTGGAAACCCTTGGTTTAAAGTCAGTTGGCAGTAGATGGAGGTGAGACGTGTTTGTTGATGTACGCATGAAATTAAACCAAGTGAAGGCTAAGAGAATGTTTCCTGAGATGAGTTAATGGATAAATGAACTAAAACTTACACCTACCCACTTGATTAGATATTTCTTAGCAAGAAATTAACCAATCTGGGAGTTGCCACACTCACACTTCTCAAGGACAACAGTTCCTTCCGAAGGACTTGCAGGACGTGAGGGATGGTGAACTAACTGCCTCTGAATGAAGCGAGGCAAGACAGGAAACTTAACTGTTGTGCTTCCCTGTTCTGTGCAGCTTGGGTTGTCTCTATAGAGAATTGCTTCAAAGTAAGATATCGCTCACAATGAATGCAAACAGATGGGGACATCCTGCAGCCAGGCTCCACAGTCAGAGCTGAATGGCTCTGTGTGACCTTGAGCCTGTTAGCCAATTTGCCTGTGTCTTGGTCTCCACTCATGCAAAAATGGAAATAAAGTGGACTAGGATGTGACCTGATATGATCAGGTTATCTATAACTCTTCTAGACCAGCAGCTGCTACACAGATGCTCCCAGTCTAGGTTAGCTGGGATAACTGTGTGCTGAACCTGTGGCCACAGAGCTTGTGTGTGTGTGTGTGTGTGTGTGTGAGTGAGTGCACACATGTGCAGAGCTTTGCAGACACAAATGCCAAGTCATAGGCTCTTCTAAGACTGGTGGCCCTGGTCCATAGACCATTGCCACCTCCCCTTACTCTATAACCCTTGCAGCTTAAGTCCTGATGAATGCTTACTGCATTGTTCGGAAGCAGTGCCCGAGACTTGCAGGGCCCCCAGTGTGCTCAGTCTCAGGTGCAGATGTCATATGGCAGACAGCAAAGGATGGAAGGTTCGAACCTGGCACACGAGTCATCACCCTCTTTGGCTTTTACCAAATGGATTTGGCACAGTGGCTGGTTCTGCCCAAGTCCCACTGTAGTGGCCTACAGAATGCCACGCGCATTCTTAAAAGCACATCCCATGATCTATCTCTCTCCCCCCATTCCCTAACCTTCAGTGCCCCTCTCAGGTTTCTAGGAGGCTTCATTTCCTTGGCATTGCACCTAGGATATTTCCCAGATGCTTTCATGCCAGCACCCCTCAAACTATGCTAGGCACTTCACGCCTCCAGAGCCTTAAGAAATGCTGTTCTCTGCACTTTTCCTTCCATCCTGTTCAAATGTCTTTGTTCCCTGGACACTGCTGTGGTTCACTGACAGTGGATCCATCTTGATTCACCGCCCTACATGGACAGGAAGGCCAGGCAGGCCAGACATGTTTCCATCTTAGTGAAGTTAGGTATGCAGGTACTTCAAGCAGGGGAAATGTCTTCAAGAGCACAATCTATCATAAAATATGTTCTCTTCAAATCAGTGTGCTTTGTGTTTCCATCTTAATATGAAGTCGCAGGTTATAGAAAGGAAAGGTCTATTCAAGAAGAGGACCTGGAGTTGGTGTGCAGAGTCCTCCATTGTGTCGTCCAAGAGACAGAAATCAGGATTACAGTATGGATCAAGACACAAAATCCCAAAGGTGACACAGGTGTACATTGCCAGGGGAGCCTGAGGTAGGAGGTAGCATGTAAGGGGAGACAGGACAGATTGCAGACTGCTGGTGTCAGTTCTTGGGTTATACAGTCCATCATCGAAGGAAGGCAAGTCAGGGCAGAAGGAGAAGCAGGAAAGGAGCAATGCTGCATTTGGACTCCCTGGGCCCAGGTTCTCAGCTACGTTTCTCATATGGCTCAGGTCTGTCTGCCTACAGGTGGCATTCTGCACAACGCGCTGGGCCATTTTATATCAATTAGCAAGAAAAAGTGTCCCCACAGACATGTCTACATGCCAATGTGACTCGGACAGTCCCTCAGTTGAGAATCCCTACTTCCAGGTGACTCTCATTTGTTGATAGCAAAATAGCAAGGGCTTCACCCTTGTCAAGTCAATAAGCAGATACATCGCCTACTACACGGTAACTTTCCTCTCTTGTTTATCCCCAAGATCTTACATCAATAATGTAAAATACACTACAACATTAAAACCCCCCACAGTCTTTAGTAAAATTTTCAGAGTTTTAAAATGTCAATGTCTCTTCAAAAATCTAAATTCTCTGAACTACGGGTTCCTGTCAAATTAACCAACAGCAACAACAAAAACAAGTTATGTATGTCTTTCCTTCCCAAACAGAAGACTAGGAATAATCAGATAAAGCCTAAGTCCAACAGCGTGCAGAACTCAATCCAGCGTCTGTAACACACCATGGGCTTGGGAAGCCCCACCTCACTGGCTCCACTATCCAAAGCATACACAGCTAAGCTCATAGGCTCAGGATGACTCCCCATCCCTTCCCCCCCATCCCATCAGGATGGACCCACCCAGCCAGCCACATATGCTGCTGTCCTTGATGGTTATCCAATCCTCCTGGAATTGTCAGTATTCTGAGGGGTCCTCTGGAACTGAGGCTGTTCCCTTCACCAGTGACTTCTTTTGGTTTTTCTGCCAGGACTCCAAATGTACCTCACGGAGCAGTGTTAGTTTCTTTCCATGACTCCTTCAATCCCAGGGTCTCTACTGCACCTGAGGCTGACCTCTGAACTCTCTTCAGGGACTCTAATGCTGCCTCATGAGCTCCTTAGCCTTGAACCTCTCATGCCTTCAAAGTCAGAAGTCATGGGAGACTCCTTACATAATGCCGAGTTCAGCTACCAGCTTGAGATGAAGCCATTCCCCAGTAACCCCCAGACCCTAGCTTCTGTTTACTGACTCTAAGGAAACACTTTACAAAATATTTCACCTCGATGGTGATGGTCTCTATTAATCATAGATGCTTTCAGTCCCAGATGACCATCATCCATTATCCCAGCAAAGCAAAGGTTTTATTTCTGAACATTATATGATTAATCCAATGCCAATAGTTGTTGCTCTCCTCGGAAACCTCCCAAGCCACACGTCCAGGATCTGTATTTCTCTTGGTATCTGAGATGCTACAGATGAGCACCTGACTGCTTTTCACTCAACGTTCCAATGTCTTCCACAAGCCCCAACAAAGCATGCTTCTGTTCAGCACAACACTATCCTGGTACCAATTCTGATTTTCTGTGACCATAAACACCTTGTGGAGGAAATGGTTAATTTGGCTTACAGATTATGGTCCATAATCAAGGACATCCAATATCCAATGCAGGCATCTTTTTGTTGTTGTTGTTTTTTTTTTAAAGATTTATTTATTTATTATATATAAGTACACCATAGCTGTCTTCAGACACACCAGAACAGGGGTCAGATCTCATTACGGATGGTTGTAAGCCACCATGTGGTTGCTGGGGTTTGAACTCAGGACCTTCGGGAGAGCAGTCAGTGTTCTTAACCGCTGAGCCATCTCACCAGCCCTGTTGTTTGTTTTTTGTTTTTTGTTTTTTTTCGAGACAGGGTTTTTCTGTGTAGCCCTGACTGTCCCAGAACTCACTCTGTAGACCAGGCTGGCCTTGAACTCAGAAACCCGCCTGCCTCTGCCTCCCAGAGTGCTGGGATTACAGGCATGTGCCACCACTGCCCGGCCAACGCAGGCATCTAAAAGCAAGAACCGAAGCAGAAACTGTGGAGAAATGGTGCTGATTTGCTTGCTCCCAGGATACCTTTCTTATAAAGCTGAAGCCAATTGGCCTAGGAAGGGTTTTTTACACAGAGGCCTGGGCCCTCTCAAGTAAATAGGCAACCAAAAAAAAAAATGCCTTGTAGACATGTCACCAGGCTGGCCTGATAGGGCCAATTTCTCAGTAAAGGGTTACTATTTCCAAGTGACAAGACATGGACCTTTAAACAAGTTGTCTTGAGCATGGCACCACTGTCTCCTAACATACAAGTCTCCATATGAGAACATGCTATTTATTTTTTCTCATTTACTTTGTGCGTGTGCCTGCACATGTGTGCACATATGCATGTGCATGCCATAACATGTATACAGAGGCCAGAGGACTAGTTACTGGAGTCCAATCTCGTTGTCTGTCATGCGGGTTCCAGGAATCAGACTCAAGTCATCACGCTTGGCAGCAGTGCCTTTCCCTGCTGAGCTGTCTTGAGTGCTGATGGTTTTTGACATGCCTGCAACCATGGATTGCTAAAGAGTCTTAGGATCTTTCACTTTTTGATACTCTAGACAAGAGGGATTGTGGTGTCTGGGTACCCACAGACAGGCATATTTCAATGATCTCTTTGTGCTCATCCAAAACTGTAAAAGAAATGGGGGTGTGCCTCTGTCAAACTGTTTTCTTGTTTGTGAGGACCCAGATGATCTTAGGGATGACCCCTGTGGCTGAGAAGTGTGTCAGGAAGACACAGAAGGCCATCACATCAGAGATTCTCCAAAAGCTGGCCCTTGCCCAAATAGTGTTACGCCCACGGAGACTGGAGACTATTCTGAGGCCCCACGCGTGTGAAAAGGCCCCACGCATATATCTGCCCTGGAACCTCCAGGGCAAATGAAGAGTTTCTGGTGGGTGTTGTCATTTAAGGATGCGTTCCATTTAGGCTGCGCCTTTTTTGTCTGCCCATGAGCAGATCCAGTGCTTTATGGATTTGTTGGAGTAATTACTCCCTCCCTGCTCCTCTTGCCCAAGTTCTGTGTGGCTACCTTTTAAGGAGATCAAACCACTATTTGCTGTTGGAGAACAAAGTTAACGTCTAACTTCTTTTACTGATAAATGAAAAGGATTGAACTTTTTCAAACGCCAAATGTGAGCTGGCAAGATAGCTCAAGGGGTAACAACGCTAGCCACCAAACTTGAAGACCTGAGTTCAGTCATCAGGACTCACACAGTAGAAGGATAGGCCTGGCTTCTTCAAGCTGTTATCTGACCATACACATGCTGTGACTACCCCCAACACACAAGTACACACACACACACACACACTCACATCTCAGCACCCTCATGTCAGTTCAAAACTACCTGTAACTCCAGCTCCAGAGAGACTTGGACGCCCTCTTTCTGGCCTCTACAGGTACCAGGCATGCAAGTAGGCAAAACACCCATACACATAAAATAATAACCGTTTCAAAACAAAAATGTACCAAACTGATTGAGCTCATAATCTCAGTGATTGTCCCCTTAAACCAAGGCTTTTTCTCTGTCAGTTTTTAAATATACACATTATAATTATGAGGATTAAATGGACAAACAAAAAGAGGTCCCAGCTCCTTGCAGACTTCCCATCAGTCTTGGTGCCCATGACTCTCCCTTCTCTGGGGCTTCTAACCATGTACCTGCTCCCTGTGGCCAGGCTTTCTTCTGATCTTGTCTGCAAAGAACTCCTGATTCTCTGTCAACATTCTGGGGAGCTTTCTAGTGCCACCAGCAACAACCACTACCTCTTCAAGAAAGTAGAAGAAGCAACTGTTAGGCCTCAGAGTCCACTCACCCTGTATTTCTGTACCAAGGACCTATATCTTCCATGACCATTGGGTTCTCAGAAGATGGGAAGATGGAATGGGACACCGCTCTCCTTTGACTGTGCCCACACCATCTGAGCTGGATGAAATTACATAATAGAGCAGCACATGCTGCGGGCTGGGCTTATAGAGTAGGCTCAGAGCAATCTAGAAGGTTCAATGGACCTTAAAGATACTATTGTTTGGCCAGGTGGGCAGAGCAATTCAATTTAATTATAAGTGTGCTCCAAACACCAGAGGGATAGTCAGAGCCAGAAGGTGAAGCCACAGGGTGATGTGGTTCAACCCCTTAAGGGGTCAAATGAACCCCTAAACCTGTGGGGTTCAACCCCTTAAGGGGTCAAATAATCCTCTCACAGGGGTTGCAGTACAGATATTTACATTGCAATTCAAAACAGCGACAAGGCCACAGTTATGAAATATCAATGAATACAACTTTATAGTTGGGAGTCACCATAACGTGAGGAACTCTATTAAAGGGTCGCAGCATCAGGAAATTTGATCACTACTGGTCTAGATTCTTTTAGGCCAGGTAGGAATCCTGTGATCAGGCTAATAGATTCAGTGATGAGAAGTATCCTTAAGCAGTCTAGTTCCACAGGGTGAGGGGCAGGGCGGAGCGTCCCAGGCAGGACACGCCCTCAGACTTGGAAGGACTATAGTCCCATCCAAAAAAGTAAATGTTTCACGTTAGTTAAAACACTGTCTCCAAAGCCATCTAAAAATGAATGCTTTTTTTTTAAATAATGTGGCGGCGGGGGGGGGGGGGGAGGAGAGTGAATGTTTAATCTGTGGGACTGAGATCTTCAACCAGAACCATGTTGAGAATGTGGAGATGGAACTCCCTCCAGAGCCCACTCCCCAGGTCTCTGGACTCTCCAGATGTGCTCCTCTGCTGACAAGGAAGGCAGGGCAGGACAGCTGGGATCCAGCAGCGTAGCCTTGGTTCCAGGACAAGCTTCCTATACTTCCTGGGCTAAGACATCTCCTCCAACTATGCCTCAGCCCGATGTAGGATGCTTTCTGAGGGCCCCTGGGACGTGAAGGTTGCAGAGAGAGAAATATATCTATCTGCTTTAATTTCTAAGAGAATAGAGCTACTAGAAGCACATGATATCCACAAAAGAATCGTGGGGTCTGAAGTATTCTCCAGAATCCTAGAAGCCAGTGGAAAGAGACCTAGACAGGGCTGGGAAGCAGAGAGCTACGTGGGATGCGCAGGGTGGCAGAAGGGCAGATGCGAATGGAGGGGACGTTAGACAGGAGGAGACTATGGCATCTTACGAGTCTTTGGAATAGGTTAATGTATAGTCAGGAAGACTTGCAGGAAAAGGAAGACTCTGGAAGACAAAGGTAGTGGGGAGTTATGGGTAAGTGGGGGGCAGAAATAAAGGAAAGTGGCTGGCCATAGGGCATAGACGTTTTACATTTTAGGTCTGGAGCCTAAATGAGTACCTGACCTACAGAGCCATCTCCAACTTCTCTTGCCAATTTTTACTCATGTATTATTTTCAAGAGCATTAAACAAATAGCAACAAGAGAAAGAGGTTATGAACTATTGTACACTTGCCATCTGGTCTCTGTGGCCCATGCCCCTTCTACAATACCCCAGAGGTGGACTCAGCTCCCAGACAGACTGTCTGCTGCCTGCAGCCAGGCTTCCTTTTATTCTCCTTCTCTGTAAAGGTTTTTTCTTCTCTGTCAACAGTTTATGGGTATCTTGGTTCCACTAGGTCCACAAATAGACAGATGAAAAAGAAACATTGATGGATCACGAGCAAAGCAGACATAGAAAATGAAGATGAGAGACATGCCAACAGAGGACAAAGAGAAGCACAGGATGGCCAGAAAAGGGGGGCATAGGCAATAGGTAGCTATATGCAAGCATACAAGCAACAGGTAGTTATATACAAGCACACAGGCAATAGCTAGCTATATACAAGCACACAGACAATAGGTAGCTATATACAAGCACACAGACAATAGGTAGCTATATACAAGCACACAGACAATAGGTAGCTATATACAAGCATACAGGCAGAACAACAGAGGGTGATCAAAGGCACAAGGTCAGACAGAGGAAATGACACACCACACAAGTGGGTATCAGACAACTGGCCATCCTACCTCGTTCTTGAGGGACTGAGGCCGGTTCTCAGGATAGTCCCAGCCTGCGTCGCAGGCCTGTGTCTCATTGAAGCGGTGGCTCAGGATGTCTTCCAGGCTGGCACCTTCAGGAGGTGGCTGGAACATGAGGCAGGACTCAGGTCTGCCTGCTGTGTCGTTGGGTATGCTTACAGCCAGCTGCTCAGCGGCACTCAGGTTGAAAGTGTGGTTCTTAACCCAGGACACTGAACAGTGGTGAGCCTCATCGAGGACCATGAAGACCTGGCTAAAGATGAAGAATGCAGACAGGAAATTGGGGATGCCCATCAGGATGGTCACCCGCACCTGGAAGCGACCGAAGTCACCCACTTCAGCCATGACCTGTGCAAACTGAGCCATGTCTGCTTCTCACTCCTTAAACTAGGAACACCACGCAGGTCTGAAACCTGGCTTTGGGACACTTGCTGCTGTGGGTTGTGGTGACAGTACATTAATGTTTAATCTAGCCTTGCTAAGCTGTCTATCAAATCTCTTCTACTAACTGTAATCAAACTGTACTATAGTTTGACATTGGAATGCACCCCCACAAAGGTCTCATGTGTTGAAGACTGGGTGTCCACCTATTGAGAGGCAGTGAAACCTGGAGGAAGTGGAGCCTATCTGGAGGGAGTGGGTGATTAAAGGCATGCCTTTGGAGGAGCTATTGCAGCCCCCTCTCTATCCCGTGCTCCCAGAACACCAGGAGGGTGGCAATCTTGCTACAGATACTTCTGTCTTACTGCCCAGTCTCACTACAAGACTACACAAAGAAAATCAAATCGAAACAAAACAAACAAAACAGAACCTAGTGACTTGACCTGAACCAAAATAAATCTTTTTCCCTTTAACTTCTTGTTGTCAAGTATGGTTTCACAGCACAGGACACTTACTAGCACCAAAAACTGTCATTAAGAACCAGATTGAATGTAAGTGTTCTTTGTAAAATCAGTTGGATGGTGTTTTGCTGGAGAAAATGTATGAAAGTGGATACATGTGTGAAAGGCTCAGGCAGACGTGTGATGAAACATTTGACTAAAGCAGACACAGGAGAAAAGATGTTCTGCTAAAGCAAGCACATAAAAGGACACTTGATGAAGGATTCTTTGCTAACAAGATGCATGTATTTATTAGCTTGCCTTGCATTGTGTAGCTGAGCTGCATTTGTCAGGACTCCATAGAGAGAAATGTACCAAAAAACTTCTGGTGGTGTACTGCAGTTCCATGCCTCATCCGAGGACTTGGGCTAACTGGATGCATGTACTGAGGCAAGACCTGTGCTGAGGCAAAGCATGTGGAGGACACGTGAAGTTTGGAGGGTGTAAATATGACTCCGTGGAGTGACGGAGACAGAACTTGGCTTGCTGGTACAGCTAGCTGTGCAACACTTGTGGGTCTCAATTCTTTTCTGATCTTTCCTTTTCTGAGAGAGGTACTGCTAAGAACTTCTCCTGGGGTCCCTCTGGGTCCCTCCTGCTCACTTGAACCAAGGCTGAAGCCTGGCTGTCTCTACTAGATTATGCCACTGCTGCGGACTCCTGTTTGCTATCCCGACTCTACCGAACCAGACTGCTGTTGAGTGTTTGTGAGTGGATGGAGCTGCCACTGCTAACCTGTGAACTGAACTGCTCATTTCCAGAAGCACTGACAAGAGTTGCTCCAAAGAACCTTTCTAAACAGGTCCACTTCCCCACCCCCAACCCCTGTATCTTTTCTTTTCCACTACCTCTGGAGGTGGTGGGTTACAAGGAAGATTAAAGCATTCAAGAACCATCATTAAAAATAAGGTTTGAAAAAAATTAAAGTTTCATAGGATGCTTGCTGTTTGGGATGGGCTTGTTGAAGACAGTGGGAAAGTGCCGTCTTTGTGTTAAGTAGAGCTTCACGAGTGATTTCGGCAGAGTACCAAAGACCAGAATGCTGACAGGAATACTGAGTAAGGGGCTGTGCCCATGAGTTCCTGACTGGAAAGGAGACTTAGAAACCAGACTAGAATGTATCCATGCCACATTCCAGAAAACACGTATACACTTGCCTATATTCGATCTGTTCTGTGACTCTGTGATATTGAATTCAAGATGATGGGCTAATTGGTAGAGATGTTGAGTGCAAGATGATGGGCAAACAGGTAGAATTGTTGAATTCATGATGGGTTAACTGGTAGAGATTTCAAGGCAATGCATATCCAGGCAATGGCACAAATATTGCTGGCTGTTCTCAGGTAGGTTTACGGAGAGAATTCAGAATAAAAACTGAAGTATAAAGATTTGAAAATGTTGGCCCATAAAGGAGACTATTTAACATTGGGCTACCCTTTAAACCTTTCGGTTACTGAAAAGATTCATGCCATTAAGGGAAGCTAAGTTTTTTTCCATTGGAACAATGAGATGTCTTGAGAACAGCTTAAGAATTGGCCCCTCCCACTCCAGGCTCAAGGGTGAAAATCTGTAAACTCTGTTAGAGGCTCTGCTTTACGAAAGTGAGTGCTAGGATATCCTGCACATGCAGAGCAACCTAAGGAAATGCTTTATTGTGTTCAGATACTTAAGACCTAAACAGTTACTTCAGCCACAGTAGGAGGAGGACCAGCTATTTCTTCAACTGGTGGCAGGCCCTGAGTCATCTAGATGGTGATACAGAATTATGGAATCATGGGGGTGGGGGGTGGGGGACAGGAGGGGTGTCAAGGAAAGTCTGTGAGGCCAGACTATCTGTTTTGGGGGGTGAAGTCTGTTCAGGCAACTGTTGAACAGGCAATGACTTAAGCCATAAGGATGATGCCAAGGCTGTAATGGAGACTCCAGGAATGGGCAGAACACAAAATGCCAAGGAAAGCCATGCACAATGACCAGATTCACCCCAGAGCAGCGGTCAGGGGGATGCAGTCAGCAAGGCTGTCCAGATCCTTTGGTTCGCACATCAAACCATCATGTGCTCCACATGCGATCATGCTGTCATAGTGAACATACGATCTCACCAGCCAGGGACAAAAGTTTCTTTTTGTGATTTCTTTTAATAAGCTGTTCTGACTGCAGTGAAACAATCACAATGCAGTTTTGGTTTAATTTCCTCATGGCTAAAGATAGTGAACATTTCTATATGTGTTTATTAATCATCTTTATTTTTCTTTTGAGAAATGTCTCATTTGCCCACTCATTATTCTCTTGGGGAAGAGAGGTTGATATTTTAGTCCTTCACATATCATGAGCAACCATTCTTTGTCCACACAGCACAGACTTCCCATTCTGTAGGCTGTCTGTTCTGCAGATTATTTCCTTTGTTATGCAGCTTTTTAAGGTCAAACGATCCCATTTGTTAAATCTTGCAATCTCTTCTTGTACTGGTGGAGACCTTTCTGGAAATTCCCGGCCTAGAGTTGTATCTTGAAGTGTTTTCTCTACACTTTCTTCTAGTAATTCTATGGCTTGGGTCTTTAACCCACTTTCAATTTTCATACAGAGAAGGAAGAATTTGCTTGTTTTCCCAGCACCATTTGTAGAAGAGACTGTCTTTCCTCTAATGTAGATCTGGGGCACTGAGGTCAGGAATCATGTGGCTCTGACTGCATGGGTTCATTTCTAGGTTTTCTTTTACATCAGTTTATACACAACACTTCCAGCTTTGCTCATTCTGTTTACAAATTGATTAGCTAATCAGGGTCATTTGTGCCTCCATAAGAATTTTAGACTTTTTAAATCCTGTGAAAAATTACATTGAACTATGGATTGATTTCAGTAATATATCCATTTTTTAAAATATTAATCCTGCAGATCCATAAGCATGAGGCATCTTTCCATCTTTGAGTGTCTTCAACTTCTTCCTTTAGTGCCTTGAACGTCTCACTGCAGCACTCGTTCTTTGCTGAGCTTGTGCAGGCATGTGTGTCTTTGACTTCCTGTCTTCTCAGCATGTGTGTCTTTGACTTCCTGTCTTCTCAGCATGCTTCCTACTGATATGTAGAAAAACTATGGGGTTTTGATTTTGCTGCCATTACTTGAAAAATGCAAGACCCACAGCACAGCAGGGTCATGATAATCTCATAGAGGGTTGGATTTCCACACCCTTTAGCTTTTATTCTCTAGTCAGAGAATCCAAGATTAGAATCTGAGAGGATTAGTGTAAAGTGTGCTAAGAAATTACCCATTGCTGTATGTGTTTATGTGGCTAGAAATAATACTCAGGGCCTCATGCATGCTAGCTGTTAGGCCAGAGGTTTTGAGACAAAGGCCAAGATGGTATGGGCCAAGAGGTCTCTGCTTTTCTCTTCTGACCGGTTCACAAAAGACCTCTCAAAACACTGTACAAAGCCAGCTCCTAGCTCCAGATTCCAAAGGGACCACCAGACCTGAGAGCACACTACAGAGCCTCACTCTACACCTCACCACCACGTCACCACTCCCTCCCCTTCCCCATTAAGAAGCCTCCACCCCAGCTCAGGAGTGGGAC
The DNA here is from genome assembly GCF_947179515.1 of Apodemus sylvaticus. Classification (NCBI taxonomy): domain Eukaryota; kingdom Metazoa; phylum Chordata; class Mammalia; order Rodentia; family Muridae; genus Apodemus; species Apodemus sylvaticus. The sequence goes on along the minus strand of NC_067478.1, from coordinate 4,909,859 downwards.
TTGGCTGACCTCCTGATGTGAGACTGGCTAATTCACCCAAATAAACCTGTTTTTTACTTTAAATTCAGCTCAAATGGATTTACTGCATTGGCGGAGAAGCCAATCACTAGTCATCTTATCTACTATTGCTATGAAGGCACACCATGATCAAGGCAACACCTATAAAAGGAAATATTGTGGGCTTGCCCACAACTCCAGAAAATTAGTCCATTATCATCATGACAGGAAGCATGGTGGCAGACAGCCAGGCATGGGGCTAAGAGTTTACATACTGATCTACAGGCAGGCAGGCATGCAGACAGGCGTGTGCATGTACACACACACACACACACACACACACACACACACACACACGAGAGAGAGAGAGAGAGAGAGAGAGAGAGAGAGAGAGAGAGACAGAGACAGAGAGAGACAGAGAGAGAGAAAGAGAAAGAGAGAGAGAAAGACAAAGACAGAGACATGGGCCTGGCATGGTTTTTTGAAAACTCAAAGCCTAGCGACATACTTCCTCCAACAAGGCTATACCTCCCTAATCCTTCTCAGACAGTTCCACTCCCTAGTGACTAATCGTTTGAGTTTACGAGCCTCTGGGGGCCATTCTCATTCAAACCAACACATTAGTTGAAAATGTCTACTATAAAAGAATAAATCTGTGATCTGGATTGCAGAACTCCTACCCCCGTGTATCTTAGTTTGGGTTTCTATTGCTGCAAAAAGACACCATGACCAAGACAGCTTTTAAAAATTTATTTATGTATTTATGTGAACACACTTCATTGTCTTCAGACACACCAGAAGAGGGCACTGGATCTCATTATAGATGGATTGCTAGGGATTGAACTCCAGACCTCTAGAAGAGCATCCAGTGCTCTTAACTGCTTAGCTATTTCTCCAGGCCCAAGGCAACTCTTACAAAGGACAACATTTAATTGGGGCTGGCTTACAGGTTCCGGCCATTTCAAAGCAGGAAGGATGGCAGCATCCAGGAAGGCATGGTGCAGGAGAACCAAGCATTCTACATCTTGATCCAAAGGCAGCCAGGAGAAGACTGCCTCCGAGGCAGTTAGGAGGAGGGTCTCAGAGCCCTGACACCCTGAGAGCCCAACACACTTCTAAAAAGGCCACTCCTACTCCAACAAGGTCACACCTCCTAATAGTGCCACTCCATGGGCCCAAAGATGTTCTAGGCACCACACTCAGTGTTTGAGATCTGAACCATGTACCGGCTTCAACTATGGCAACCACAGCGCTGAGCAGTACGCACACTGCTCCCATGTCCCCTGAGTACTGACTATTCCCTGTTCAATAGCACTCTCCCAAGGACAGGTACAATTTACTTACCACATGCCAGCCCTATCTTTCCTTATAAAGCCTCTCTGTTAGGCTCATCAAGACAGAGACAAGAGCACATTATGGCATTACTTCCCTAGGGAGATGTGAAGTAACCATCTATTCACACCGCAGACCTACCGTGCCTAGAACAGAGAAATGACCTACCCAAATCCTCTTTGATAAACTTAGGAGTTTACTCGGTTTACTGACCAAGTATGCATAAAGGGTTACTTACAAAGTAACATTTGTATACTGAAAAGTCCAACCCTAGTTGAGTGATAACCTAAAAGCTGTACAAACCAAGTCTCCCAGTGTAACCCTTCACCCTTCTGTATACTCTAGCACCTGCCAAGACCACAGGAAACTAGCATGGAAGAACGAGGCATGAGGAGGCTGTAATCTCAGGTCAGGGTCAGATGACCCTTTCCATAGCTTTTTATTTGCCAGTGTTAATGCAGCCCATCTTGTGGTGAGCTCACACTGGGAATCAGACCTGCTCTGATTTCAGTGTAGAGGTGGCCATGTCATACCTGGTGGACATGATTCACAACACAGGCCCGTGTAACTGGTATGACCTTCGATTAACTACCAATGAAGACACCTTTACCTGATAACAGATAGGGACCTGGGTACTTGTAAATAAACTCAATTGCAGTCCAATGGCCTTGGGCAGCTCCACCCATCTTCTGTGAAGCCTCTCATTTGGGCTGCCTTCTGTGTTTGCTCCTTGCTTCTGTGGATAACTTTCAAAATCCTGGGGTCTCCACTGCGACTCAGGCTTCATGTTCACACGGATCTGAAATGGCCCCAAAGCCACTCTGCAGGGAATATAATCCCTCACGGGCTCCTTGGCCTCAGCAATTTTCTGGACCCTTTTTGCCATCTTCTGTGGCCCATCACTTTTATTTTTTGTGTTGACAAAACCAGTACTATATAGATCCGAGGTTCTCAACCTGTGGGTCATGACCCTTTTGGAGACTGGACAAACCTTTCACAGGGTTGCACATCTGATACCCTGCATATCAGATTTTTACAAGTAATAACAGTAGCAAAATTGCAGTTAAAAGTAGAAACAAAGTAACTTTATGGTGGGGAGGGGGTCACACAGCATGAGGAACTGTATTAAAGGGTTGCAGCATAAGGAAGGTTGAGGACCACTGATGTATATGATGCTGTGAAGTCCTGCTGCCAGCTTGAGATGTTGCCTGGTCCCCTTAGATGACAGGTACAGTTTGCAGTGGCCTCTGGGAGTAATAGTTTCTTTAGTTTTTGAATGAGGGAACATTTTAGAACCATTCTTGGTTCAGGCTCTTCCTTTGAATGAATGAATTATTTTCACAAATTCTAGACTGTCATAGGTGGAAGCCTTTCTACTCTCTGTGAAAAGGTTTCTTTTTGATGGCACTAATTCCTCTAGCAATTAATTATGGTGCTTGGTCTGCACTTCCTTTATCTGAAACTTCAAATTGCTCACACTGCATTCCCAAGAAGGTTCGCTTGTTTCTTATCTCTCTGCTCTCTCACACTGTAGATCTGAATACATAAGCAATAGCCATACCACAGCCTGAAGAGTGTACTGTCTGGATTTTCTGGAAGAAACATAACAAAACAACCTCACTGTTTTGAATCTGGCTTCACTCAATTTCTTGCAGTACAGAATATAGCCTAATTCTTTGCCAAAGTATCTGATCAAAGGCTTCCAGCTTCAATTCCCAGTGGAGTCCTTGTTTCCTTCTGACACCTCCTAAGTTGAATGAGACAGCTTACAGTCCTCTGAGCATTCTGGTCTCATAGAACAGCCCACTAGGCCCTGCTTAGAGCGTTTCAGAGTTCCATTGGCCCAAAGTTACAAGCTGACATACTTCTCTTTATAAACCTTTCCCAAAGTCCTAAGAATCACATGGTCAGATCTGTCACAGAAAGCCCGAACCTTCTGCATTAATTCTCTGTTACATTTCTCTTTGTTGTGACATATCAAGGCAACTGAAGAAGAACTGACCCTGTGTTACAGTGTGGGCATACAGCTTAATCAGTGCTGCCAAGGTGACAGGAAGTAGACAGTACAGCTCTAGGCTTAATTCCCTTCATGGTTTTATTTATTTAGTTCCGGACCTTAGCCAACAGGATACTGCCCACCTTCAGGGAACTTTCCTGAACTTCAGGTCTTCCCTCCTCAGTTAAACTTCTGAAAACACCTTGATAGACACCACCCAGAGATGTTCCTCCTTTAGTGATTCCCATTCAGTCAGGATAACGATGAAAATTAAGCATCACTGAATGGAAATATTTCTCCTAGACATTGTTAATCCCTAAGAAATGGAAGAGATAATGTTTACAAAGATCCCAAAGGCAGGTCTGGGAATAAAGACCTATGTCTCCTATGACAAAACAATAAAAATGAAAGCCACAGGCAAACTCCTGTAATAATAATGTGTCAGCAAAGGATCCCTCTAAGTCATCTCCAGGAATGACAATCACATCACTCAGGGACATCAGTGGCTTCACCTTTGAAATGCACTTTGCCATTTTTGCGCATTTGCCTTTCATCAGAGAAACACACAGCACGAAACTCTGGGTGGTACTGGTACAAACCTGAGGAGCATGTTTGTCTATGATCTCAAAAGAGAACAGTACGAAATATCCAAGACTGGATGCCCAGCAAACGGGTACAGTACTGCTCACTCCTCAGAGAAGCTGACCAAGTGTGAAGGGGGAGATGCTGAAAGAATTGTGTGCTCTGCAAATGGTTTCACAGTGTTCTCCAAGGGTTTGCACTGTGGACGTTGGGCCTGGGTGTGGCAATGTGAAAACTGGTGGGACCTGTACGAGGCCTGACCAAGGAGGACACTGTTCCCACCGCTTTCCATGCTCAAGCTTGGGCTTCGGTATCTCGCATATGCACATCCTCCGTCCCGAACGATCCTGCTCATGCTCACCGTGACATACCCACAGACGCAATCAAAGAAAAGACCGCGACACACCCAGGATCCTGAAGCAAACATGGTACTGAGCAGTAAGTCAGAGACAGAGGAGAGCAAGGAGGTTGGCCCTGTCCAACAACAAGCTGGCCTGGTCCCTCCTTCAAATCAGGACCGACTGACATCCACCGTGTGACCAGGTGCTGGATATGAATCGGTCGTTAACAACCACAGTCAGAACGAGGAGCACTACCAATGCTAACTCGGGGGAGGAAGATTCTTCCCTTAGCCTCCATTTCTTTTTCAGGGAACTGTGTCATGGAGGACCTGCAAAAGGGAAAAGAGCAGTCAGTGGCTGCCCACGATATAGCCTCATGATTAATGAATGAGCTTATCAGCTCCAGCAGTAAAATGACCTATAATATCAGTGGCACCGAGGAGGCACCATGCTGCCCAGTGAGCAGTGTGTAACTAATAAAGAACTAATAGTGATTGGGAGGCCAGGGTCTGGGGAGAGGCCAGCAAGTCTGAGCTCACCGTGGGGGGTACCCCTGCTCCAGGTCCTGGAGGGTGTCCTTCAGGGTCTGGCCCCGGGTCTCAGGCAGCAGAGCACACAGTAGGCCTGCCCCAATGGGGAGGCTGCCAAAGATGAGCATGGGCAGCACCTGGTGGAACTGCTCCAGCAGCATCACAAGGGGGGTGAGGATGCCACCGACCCTGGAGAAGATGCTCACCAACCCCATGCCTGTTTGCCTGGGGAAAGAGCACAGGCTGAGGCTCTGCCCACTGTTGGAGGCTGCACTCTCTCCACAGCTGTGAGGACCCAGGTCTCAGCCACCTTTGGTCTGGCCATGGGGCAAGCTTCCTGGACCAGCCAGCCCCCTCTGTCTTCCCTCTGTCACTCAAGAGACCCAAACTCCCTTTCCCTTCAGAGTGCTCCTCTCCTGGGAGCACACCTTTCTCTCCTCTCAGCTCTTCCTTCTGTCCCACATTCTGGCCCTGACAAGGCCAGGGCCTGCCTATGTCCACACATGCCTTGGAGAATGGCACTAGACTTCCTAGGCCCCAGAGGCAGTTCACTGGCTGGCTGTGGGCTGATGACAGAGGGGCAAAGAGACAGAGGGACAGAGCTCTTACCTGATGATGGTGGGGAAGAGCTCAGCAGTGTACACATAGGAAATGGTGAAGGCAGCAGATGCGGCAAATTTCCCCACTACAGCCAGCACAGTGACCACCGTGGGAAGATCTGGAGGAAGTGCAGGACAGCCACACAGAGAGGACGCCCATCACCTGAGGCTGCACACCTCCCTGTCTATTCAAGTGCCTCACCTGCGATACCTGCACCCTGGGGAAGCCCTACGTCCTGAAGGGAGATGGGGCAATGGCTCTAGCCATGCAGGGAGGAGAAGGGAAACAGCCTGGTACCTCCTGGGATGAAGATGATGGTGATACACATTGTGCCAGCCAGAGTCAGAGCACAGAGCTGGCTCCACTTGCGACCCAGCTTCTCCATCATGGGGATGCTGAGAAAGCGGGCAGGCACTTCCACTGCTCCAAATATTAGCTGTGTCAGGTAGATATCCAGGCCAAAGTCCCCCACTTGGAAGCTGAGGCCATAATACACCAGGCTGTCCACAAACCTACAAAGTACCCAAGCATCCCTCAGACCCCGAGACATGGGAGGAAAAACCATCTCAGCCAGAGCCTCTGTTTAACCCTCCAGTGACACACAGCAGAGGAACAGAGGTGACCCTCTGGGTCTGTCCTAACCGAGGGACAAATCCCGGGACACTTACCAGACGGCTATGAGAATCAGAGTCACCTTCCTGAGGTGAGGGTGTCTGAAAAGATCCAGGGCATTCCCCGAGGGGCCTGTCTTCTCAGGGACCAGCTACAAGAAGGGCAGAGTGAGGGGCCGGGACACAGGCATGGAGACTGGCTGGAGTCGGGGTGGCCTTCACCTGCTTACGGGTACCTGGTTCAGGAGCTCCGGGGCAAGTGGCCTGCCGTTCACCAAGGCTGCCTTCTGGACCAACTGTTTGGCCTCCTCTATCCTTCCTTGGGACAGGAGCCACCGTGGAGATTCTGGGAGAACCCTGTCAACCACACATGGCCGTGAGGCTGGGGTCTTGAGCTCTGTGCAGCCACCCAGAATTCCAGGGCACACTGCTCCCCAACCCCCAAGCTCCACAGGCTCCCTCTTCTGGGCCCTGCATCCTGCCACAGTGCTCCCAACTAGGGTGGCCTGTCACTGGCAAGGGTCCCCTCACCAGTAATAGAAGAGGAGCAGGAAGACAGGTGCAGTGCCTATTATTTGAAGGAGTCTCCAGTTGCGGACACCATAGGCCAGTCCTGCTAACACCATCAGCCCAAGGGCAAAGTTGCTCTGGGCCAGGACCATGGCTCGCGTTCTCCAGGACGGCCCCACCCACTCTGAAACTGTGAAAACAAAGGCTGAGGCTGGGTGGGCTCTCCTACTCTCTCGTGATATCCAGATGGTATCATGGCAAGCACTGTGCCTCACCAGAAGCCCAGCAAGCTCTGCTAGGACCTCCTTAGGCAGAGGTGACTGAAACTATCCCCACAGGCTCCAGGGCTCAGACACTCACCCATAATCATGGTGCTCATCATATACCCCGCCACAGCAATAGCTGAGAAGCAGCACAGGACCATGTAGAGCTCAAAGCTGGGCACGAAGGCTGTGGCCATGCCTATGGTGCCTGACAGAAGCAGCTGCAGCAGAAGGCTGGCTCTACGGCCAATCCTGAGGTAACAGGGGAATAGGATTTGAAATGAAGAAGCCTTCCCAAGACCGAATCAAGAAAGCCCCCAGGCAAGCCTACTCTGGCCCTCTGTCAGAGTGGGGAGATGGGGTTTTCCCTGGGATCCCATCTGAAAGTAGGCAATAGGACTTATCTCGATGGCCACTGATATGGCTCCAGGGGGATAACTGAGCCAGCACCAGAAGCATGCTGGACCAGCAGCACATACCAGTCACAGACAGGACCAAAGACCAGGGCCCCAATGAGGAGTCCAACCATGAATACTGACTGGGAGGTCCTCTTCAGGTTCTTCCGATCACACACCAGGTCAAACTGAAATGAAAGCAAGGTATGTAAGACTAGGTGTAGCACTCAAAGCCAACATTCTTATCTAAACCTGTGGTTCTCACACTGTGTACCAAAGCAGTTCTCGGCACCATAGTGAATTCATTGAGCACAAAATATTTAAAATTTATAGGCAACACACGATACAATCATTGAATTCTGACTGGCATCCTACAACTGCTAGCCAGAGGCAGGCATGGAGGCATACACCTGGGAAGAGGTTGGAAAGCAGTAAATCACTCTGGGCAAGCAGTAAGGCAGGTAAAGAGACATGGAAGGAGACAGTGCTTAGGAAAGGAAGGGAGAACATCAGGCAGAGCTCATGAAAAGAACAAAGGGAAGGGCAGGGGAAGAGGGAGAAGACCAGAGGCAGGCAGCTGGGCAGAAGGACATGCAGAGAAATACAGACAAGAGAACATCCAAAGACCAACAGCCAGTCAGGCAGCAGAGCACAGAGAAAGTTACAGTGGCACAAGGCTGGTCGCCTGGCCTGTGATGCCCAACGGGGGAGTGGAGCAGGATGAGTGGCAAAGGAGAAACCAGGTGTAAGGACAAGAGATAGCGCAGGGTCCGAGGAATGGGCGGGCAGACCTGTAAAAAGCAAACAACTGGCCATCCTACCTCGTTCTTGAGGGACTGAGGCCGGTTCTCAGGATAGTCCCAGCCTGCGTCGCAGGCCTGTGTCTCATTGAAGCGGTGGCTCAGGATGTCTTCCAGGCTGGCACCTTCAGGAGGTGGCTGGAACATGAGGCAGGACTCGGGTCTGCCTGCTGTGTCGTTGGGTATGCTTACAGCCAGCTGCTCAGCAGCACTCAGGTTGAAAGTGTGGTTCTTAACCCAGGACACCGAACAGTGGTGAGCCTCATCGAGGACCATGAAGACCTGGCCAATGACGAAGAATGCAGACAGGAAATTGGGGATGCCCATCAGGATGGTCACCCGCACCTGGAAGCGACCGAAGTCGCCCACTTCAGCCATGACCTGTGCAAACTGAGTCATGTCTGCTTCTCACTCCTGAGCCTAGGAACACCACGTAGGCTTGCTGCTCCGGGCTCTGGTGACATCTACATTAATGTTTAACCCAGCCTTGGGCAGCTGCACCTATCAGTTTATACCTTACCTCTGTAGTCTGACAAGACAGAATATGAGAACAATGACAGCAACAGCAAAAACCCCAACACCACTTATGTGAGTGTTTTATTGACTGTGACAGACACAGGCATCACAAGAAGAACACCTTTCTAGTCCAAAGTCTTCAAAAAGATGCAACTGCCTTCCTCACTGACTTCCAACTATAACATCTTCAACAATTCAGTCATCTCCATTGCTTGACCCATCACTAAAATCTCAGATTCTGAGAGTGTCAGCAACATTTGGAGGGACAGGAGCATCTGTCTTTTCCAGAGACTAAACCTCACAGATGTGGGGGATAGAGAACAGGGACACAGCCAAGCTCCTTAATCACTGCTTTCACCAAGCCTTCCACCTCACACTGCACAATCAACACAATAATGCACCTACTGGGGCAGGCGTGGCAAGACTGCCCTAGGTCTAACCAACTGCTCTCATGTGGGTCTGAGATCTGCCCCACAGCAGAGAATTTATGCTTGTAACTGTAAACATGATCAGAACCCACGGCTACTAAAGTCTCACACCCTAGGAAAGAATTGATGAGTGTTATTTCGTTAAATAGCTATACTGGAAAACTGTCTTCTCCACACTCATGTTTTCTATCCTAATTTGTGATGCTCTCAATCTTGGTCAAAGCAGCTTCTTGCTGCACATGGCAGTTGTTAACTTTGAGACGTAACTGTTCAAATTGTTGAGACTAAGTGAATGTGCGTGCTCAGCCAGAGGGAAGATTTCTCTCTACCTCTCAACAAAGCTCCCTGACCATCACAGAAGAGACGGCAGAATGTGTGTAAGTCTGCTGTACAGTACTGTGAAACACTGACCTCTGCATATGACATGGCTGCTGCACACATCAGCTGTAGTTATCTACACATGACCTGTCTGAGATTAACCCAGCTAAAATTGGCATCATTTAAGAAATAGAAACAACCAAAGGGTCCAATAAAGGAAATGTGGCACATATATACAACAGAATATTATTCATCATTAAAAAACGCAAAAACCAAAACTAATGCAACTCTGTTCTTTTGTGACTGCACATTTTAGTAACTGAACACAGCCAAGCATACAAAGACAAATACCTTATGAGAATATGTGAAACCTTTAAAATCTTTATCTCACAGGAGGTAAAAGAAGAAGAATGCTTACCAGAGTCCTGGGGGCATAGGGAAGAAGGGACAATAAAAGTTGATCAATATCTGTTTATAAGTAATGACCGTGAGAAAGGAGCTCTGGTGCTCCGCTGCTCCTCCTCCACCCTAAACCCTAAGCTGAGGTGCCAACAGCAGCTGCTTGCTGCATAGAGAGAACCATCCTTCTCTGGCCCCCGATAGGGTGGCCATACTTCTTTAGATGAACCCACATCTATGCACATATGAACTCGGATGTCTACTAACTATATCCAGTGGGTTATTGGCTTTTTGGTAAACAATGGCCTGGAGAGACGGCTCAGTGGTTAAGAGCACCTCCTGCTCTTGCAGAGGACCTGGGTTTAGCTCCCAGCACCCACATGGCAGCTCACTCCTCTCTAACTCCAGTTTCAGAGGATCCAATTCCCTCTCCATGGGCATCAGGCATGCACATGATACACGTAATAAATATACACAGGCGAAACATTCATACACATAAAAAATTTATATCTTTCATAATAAATAAATAAAACTTTAAACATCTACAACAAGCAAATGAAGACATGATGTTGGGAAGATGTGTTAGGGCAACTGGTAAGGAGGGAGAAGATATATATCTTATGACTAAGATATACAAACAGGAAATCCTCAAAGAAAAAAACTTGCCTGCACTAACTCTGCCAAGGCCCATTTCTTGCCTAGAACCTTGATATTCTTCTGCTGATCTTATTTTCTTCTGCTAATATGTAATACTAGCTAATCCCAAAGAAGCAAGCAGGCCATGAGACACACAAAAGACAAAACATACCCTTTCCTTTTACTACCAAGACAAATCAAAAACAGAGTGACTACAAGAAAGGTAGGGGTGTGTGTGTGTGTGTGTGTGTTGCATTTCCAGTTCTAATCAAGGAAGAAACCAGTTTTCTTGTAATCTAGTAAATTTCTAGCAATCTAGAAACTTGTTTTACTAGATTAAAGACAAATACAGGCTCTTCTGGTATATCCTAATCTCCCAAAGCAATAGATGATAACAACACAGGACAAAGTCCCCCTCTACAATCATCTCTACACATGCACACAAACATATGTGCCTGCATGCACAGTACACAAACAGAAGAAGGCCTTTCATGTTCTGAATTCTGAACCATTTTAAGAGTTAGGCAGGTGATAGCCCTGGCCTCTGGCTGGCTAGCTGAGGACAGTGACAAAGCAAAAAAAAAAAAAAAAAAAAAAAAAAAAAAAAAAAAAAAAAAGGCTATGTAAAATAAGCACTTTCAGGCTTCTTGCCAGTCCTTGTCCCCACTGTGTTCTGTCCTCCCCAACAACTAGCTCAAGTTTTCTTCTACTGAACAACTGAAGAGGTAGGAAGCTTGTGCTGGGCCACTGATGCAACCCAAGCCTCTTTTTCACTCACTCACTCACTCACTCACCTACCTGAGGAGAAGGGTGAACTGGTCTCTAAAGATCCTTGTACTTCCTAAGGAGAATGATGCAAAAGGGTGGGACACACCAAGTATGGTGTCTCACATCTCAACTACAGCACCCTTAGGAGAGTGAGACAGGATCACTGAGAGCTGGAGTCCAACCTGGAATAAACAGTGAGCTCCAGGCCAGCCTAGACTACACAGTAAGACTTAACTAATCTGTATTGGCTGGTTTTATCAATTGACACAAGCTAGACTCATCAGAGAGGAAGGAGCCTTAGTGGAGAAAATGCCTCCATCACATCCAGCTGTAAGGCATTATCTCAGTTAGAGATCAATGGAGGAGGGCCCAGCCCATTGTGGGTGGTGCCATCCCTAGGTTGGTGCTCCTGGGGTCTATAAGAAAGCAGGAGAGTAAGCAGCTCCTCTCCAAGGCCTCTGCATCAGTTCCTGCCTCCAGGTTCCAGCCCTGCTTCAATTCCTGTCCTGAATTCCTCCAATGATGAACTATGATCTGGAAGTATACAGCCAATAAACTCTTTCCTCCCCAACTTGCTTCTTGGTCATGGTGTTTTGGTACAACAATAGAAATCCTAACTAAAACACCATCTCAAAAAAATAAAACTTCAAGGAAGAAGTTCCTCGGCAACACTGTCTTCTTGACCTGCTATGGTGTTTGTCATCATCCTCAGCTGTGACTCCTAAAACTCAGTAAGACGTGCAACTGATGACGAGGACATAAAAGTTTATCAACCATTTAGATAAAGGGTCTCACACTGAGAGATAATCTCTAAAGTAACTACCCGCTGCTTGATGAAAGTGTTAAGGTCAAAAGAGACAAAGATCAAGTTGAGCCAGGCCAGAGATCAAAGAAATACTATTGCTAAAGACAATACTGGATTGTGGACAGAGTCCAGAAAAGGCACAATACTGCAATAACTGAAGCTTTCTTAGTTTGCACATTAGTCAACAGTGTCCTATCAAGGCTAATGTCGTGATTTTGATGGGCATATATAGTTAAGAGGTAAATTTACATACAGAGAAGCCACAAGGCAGATATAGCTAAATCTTTGGTATTACTTGCAAATATTTCGCTAAGTCTGAGTTTACTTCAAAATAAGAAAGTCTGAATAGCCGTGTCTCTGGAACACACAGAAGGCAAGTGGGCATACATGAAGATGTTCAATAGCATAATCATCAGGAAACTACAAATTAAGACAGGAAACTACCACACACCTAATAGAACAGCTACGTTTAAAATACAACATCGGCACAAGCAGCCAGGAGTGTAGAACAACAGGAATGTAAAACAGTACAGCTATTTTAAACAATGGCTTAACAATTTACCGTTAAAACTAAACATGCTCTTACCTTAAAAGCCAGCAATTATGTTCACTGGCATTTGTCAAATGAGTTGAAACCATATCTCCACACAAAACCCTGCACAAAGATCTCAGCTTTGTTCTTAACTGTCCAAACTTGGAAGTACAAACATATCCTTCAGTGGGTGGATATGGTAAACTGTGTTACAGACACTGAAATTCAGTTGTAGAAGACACAAAAAACAAACAAAAATCTCCAGCTACGAAAGAACCTTCTATATTACTAATGTAGCCAATCTGTCTGTGAAGCCATGTGAAAGAACCTTCTATGTTACTAACATAGCCAATCTGAACAGACTGCATACATGTGTCCTAACTACACATGGACCAGCACGTGCATCATGTGGGGATGCTTACCGGAAGATTGCTTGTCCAGCAGGAGGTCCTAGGCTCAACCCTCATGTCAGTGACATGGAAATAAAAACAACCCACAACCAGCAAAAACATCGGCTGCCAAGGGTCAGTGTGCAGAGACACGAACAGGCCAGGCAGAACAGAGCATTTTTAGGGTCACAGATGCAGTTTACATCAAAAATATAATTCGCACAGAATGTCGGAGGTAGAAAAAGGATGTGTAGGTATAGAGAATACATTCTACTTGATTTTGCTGTGAAACCGCCATACTATCTTAAAAACTGAAGTCTACTTTAAAAGCAAACATGAGATAGATGACCTGACCCAAAGGAGCAAGTAAAGCTAAGGAAATATCCTGGGACACTCCAATCTGTTACAGCAGGTAAGCAGAGCCCCCTTACTCTCGCCCTGACCTAACCCCTTGCACACAGCATGGCCACATTTGAGTACCCAGTCCTACTTTGTGCTCATGGCACTCACAGCTCATTTCTTTGATTTGCTGATCTTGAAAGTAAGCTTCCATCAGCTCCAAGCCATAGTCCTCTCAACTCAAGTCCAAGGCTGTGTGCTTTCAAAGAAACAGCAGCACCTACAGCAGTCCCGTCACAGACGGTGGCTACTTCTGTCAGGAAAGATTATGATCAGAAAGTTAGCCAGAGCGGGTGGGTGACAACTCGGGAGCTTAACCTCCCACAAAGCCACTTGAGTGTCCAAAGCCCCCGGGGAGAAGCTCAGCGCTGCTCCGTGCTTTCCGAGGGGAATTCCAATGAGGGCAGCCTGGTATCCTCCACAGTCTAAAACCGTAAGCAGACTCGGAAGATGCAGTAAAAAAAATCATGACATATTGGGGATGGTTTGCTGTCATGTCCAGTTTCCTTGGGGAGTCTTCCTTCTTCCCATTTGGGGCACGTGTTTCCCCAAGTGGAACACAACAGTTTTAAGCTATTCTACTAAAAATGTGGATGTCAGTGTGCTCACCTTCCTCTTCATGAGCACCTTGGCTTCACTCTAGTCACAGGGAAACTAAAAGGAGTGACGTCATGTCCTACTTACAGGGCTTCCCAACCATCACCACCATTAAGAAAAAAGCATTCATACTTCATCAAGGACAATTATTCTTTATTGATTAAAAATGGAAGAAAAAAAAACCATGCAGTAAAATACAGGTCAAGAGAAGAGAGAGAAGGTAACAGTTTACATCTCCCACTACCCAGCAAGAGTCCTTGGGAGGGGCTGCCATTACTGATACATCCTTACTCTAGTCTCCAGATTACTTAGCAGTCTCAGCTGGCTCTAGGATTTGGTTGAAAACAGAGGGAAAACACACACACACACACACAAAAAAAAAAAAAAAAACAAAAAACAAAAAACAAAAAAAAAAAAACCCCAAAAAAAAACAAAAAACAAAAAACAAAAAAAAAAAAAACCAAGAACCAACCCAAATGATTCCTTTAATCATTTAGAAAGACCATTTCACATATTACCTTGGCTATATTGGCACATACTATCTTGTGCTATAGTTAGTCCCTATCCAGGGACAAGGGTATCTTGAGGACTTAGTGACAGAGTACCCCCTGGAGCATTGCTCAGGCTCCCTGGGTCTGAGCTGTCTCACCTCAGTAGTTTCCACTGACTGGTTCTCTCACCATCACTGCATAAGCCAGCAGAGGGAAGTTGCCACACATCATGGAGAAGTAACATTGTCCTGGGTCTTAGTGCCGACCTCCTAGTTGCCAAAAAAGCAAACAATGAACGGAAAAAGAGCTCCGGGACACTTTTACTGTCATGTCTGTCCCCCACAGCAGGGCAAAGGTGATGATGGTCTAGAGAACGTGAACAGGAGACAGTCTGCTGCTTCCTTCCAGCCTGGCACTGGAACACCCCCAAATCAAAAGCCAAAACAGTGATACCAAATTCTTTCCTGAGCCCTACGTGCATTAAGTCAAGCTGCTGAAACCAAATTGGATTCTACAGCAAGCCTGAGTCTTCTGCAAAGGCAACACTGCCTGCTTCCCATACCTCAATTCCACCTCCCCCTGCTTCCTCCTAACCCTACCCCTCACAAGTGGGGGAAAGAAGAAAGAAGAAAAGAAATGGTTTTCCAGCTAGCTGGTCCATCTTCTTTCTCCCTCCCAGCTTGGCAGGTGTCTCCTTTTACCATCCTGCAGGGACCTCAGACTCTCCCAACTCCCTTCAAATCCATCTTCCCTTCCTCTCCAGCACCTTTCCCAACATGCCTTTGCACTCAACGGTATGAACATCCATGACTGAAACTACAGGCTCAGCACGAATGAAGCATGAGGTGGCACAAGTTAGAGATGGGGAAAGCTTTCAGGTGTGTTCCAAGAGAAAAGTCAACAGAGTTGCTCGTAGGAGCAATACTACGGTCTGATCTGGGTGAGGTGGGGTGAGGGTGGGAACATACTAGGTACCTAATCTTGTTCATCAAGCCAACAATGGCAGGTGCAAGGAATTCTGTAAAAGGCAACTAACTAGTCCCTTTCCAGGGGCCCACGGCCCATCTTTGTGTGTCTCTTTAAGGCCAGACTGACTATTCCATTCTTACATAAAATTTGGTAACTTGGCAGGCTTATCAGCAATTAGACAAATGCTATTTAACAGTAGGGGGAAAAAAAATCAACCTCACTGATTATTCCCATATTGCATTGAGCGCTCTTTTTTAAACCTAAAGAATAAGTTACATAATTTCTGTAGAAAATCAAATTAACACTGTCTACTCATAAACCTAAAGGTCACGGCACGTGTGGTTTCATGTTCCATCTTGAGTCAGTTTAGCGAATGAAGACCCCCCTCCACGGAGGCAGTGCAAGAGAGGAGCAGAAGGCAGGCCTCTAGCCTAGTGTGAGTCTCCTTTATTGCTGTAAAATTCTCAGCTGTGTACACCATTTCCGCAGGACTTAAGAGGCCAGGCAAATTCATCTTCACAGGAGGATCAAAGATCAGTTTTTCTTCAGTTTAATTTTTTTTTAAATATTGAAAATACTTTCCCAATGATATGATTTACAAAGTTCTTTTTCTTCTTCAAAAACTACCTCTGGCAAGATAAGATTTATAAGCCATTGCTTGATGTTTTCTGCACAAACAATCCAAAGTTGCACTCTGCAGGAGCAGATGGCTGAAGTCTGACTAGTCAGATGTTTCGCACCAGCTGAAGTTAAGGCTAGCAACCCTTTCTGGAGGGAGCAGTGAAGGGGGTGCCCGAGATCAGCTCAGCAAAACACGGAAGAGACACCATGAAGAGGACAGACGAGAGTTTAGGCTGCCTCCATTCGAGGCTGTGCTTTTTCCTAACAAAGGTTGCTAGAATTCACATCAGTTACAAAGAAAAAACAGAAATTAAATTCTCTGGGCTCCAGCTGAACAATCAACTTTAATTGCTACTTGAGTGTTAAGGAGATATCCCGAGAAGCTCACGTCCCAGCCGGTGTGGGAGAGCAGGCAAGATGAGGCTGCCCGGTGCAGCTGCTCTATCCACTGGACCATCGCTGTAGTAAGGCAAGAATGAGTTGAGACTTCCATCCTGGGCCTTGAGGCACACTGGCCGCTTCTGCTTCTCAGATGAAGGAAGAGGGGACATGAGCAGCGTGTCTACCAACGGAATTCTCTGAGGGGATGGTGGCCACTGGTGATCCAACTTTTCTTTTCTTGTAAGAAAAGGGGGGCAGGAAGGGGGGCAGCAAGAAAAACATAAAGAAAAAACCTAAAGCTCCAAGCCGGGAGGTTCGTTGCTGGGTCTTTGGCAGTTGTAGGCTCAAGCCAACAGAAGCAACAGACATGTGCACGTGCGGCATCTCCTAGGCTGACTCTTCCAGGACTGTGGTTAGCTGATGCTGAGCTGAGCGAATCCTATCAGTTTGCCATCATCAGGAATATCAGAGCCTTCAACACCAGATGCCTAAGAACCAAACAAAATGACAAGGTGTAGTAATTTATAAACAAAATTTCAGGTAGCAATAAAAACCGATAAGGGGCCCAGAAAGGAAGATAATATGTTAAAGGTCCCTGAGATATAAATAGGCCACTGTGTTTCTTCTAGAAATGACGGGGCTGTTTGTATAACTATGTCAATGGTTTTATAATTTCCTTGAGAAGAGTTGGAGGCCTGGGTGGTAGCTTCTGGGAGGAGAGAAGTGAAACCACTCAGGCTGGGCGCAGCAGGGCTTGGGCAGAGTGGACGAACACCACTCAGCACAGTCTTTCTTCATTTTTCAAGACAGAGTTTTTCCTCTGTGTAGCCCTGGCTGTCCTCAATCTCGGCCACCTGCCTCTGCTTCCCAAATGCTAGGATTAAAGGCATGCCCGCCACTGCCCAGCTGACTCAGCACATTCTATAGTCTCGGCATTTAGGGAATGGGACAGCTGGTCTGCAGGAGTAAAGGAGTGAATACCAGTTTGAAAGTGACAGATCGATTTGACTGAGGTTCTTCCACAATTTTCTGCAAATTAGCTGCCACTGTAATCATACAAAGAAAATTAATGAGCAGCTACACAAATACATTTTCAACAATATCTTAAAATCCTAAAATGGTAGTTAAGAATCTTCTATGGACAATCAAAATGAAAAAAAAGAGGGCCAGTTATTTTCCAAATCAAAGCCATCACTGATCTACAGACTGAGTAAGTAAACCCTGAGTCATTGTTAAATTAACTCTTTAAAACGTCATCACTACCCTAAAGAGACACTGCAGTAAAAGGTATGCCTTGTGTTAAGACACCAACAAGCCTGTGATTCGGAGGCAACTGAGTATAGCCCGTGATCTGTTTTTGTTCTAGTATTCTATAAATAAAAATCTTTTCAAATGACATACTACAAACCCAAATGTAAGATGTATACCTGTAAAATTTTAGCACTGGGTTGGGGGCTGGGGAACTGAGGCAGGAGATGGATAGTAAGTTCCAGGCCTGCCTGAGCTACAGAGCAAGACTGTCCCCCAGAAAACAAGGAAATAAGACACAGCCTATACAAGGCCCACAAAGCCTGAACTATCCACCAGTTAGTGCTTCAGAGCAAATGCTGGGATGCCCAGCTCTGCCCATCTTCCCACATTGGTTTTCCTAGGACTCAATATCCACCCTGCTCATTTCCATGTCTACATAGGTCAGGCTGACGCATCAGCGGCAGAGAGCACAGGTAGTTAGGCCAACATATCAGAGGGAGCAGAGCCATTATCTTACTACTTTTCCTGTTATTTCCTCCACTATCCCAGAGATATTTACCACCATCAAGGGTCTGAGGTAGAACAGGTTTTTGTTGGGTTTGCTCAGGAACTGTCCTTGATACTATAATTTTAATGAAGCCAAGACTACTTCAAGAAGCACCAGACCTGTTCACTGGAAGCAGGATTTCTAGGTACCATGTATATACAACATGACATTAGGGCTAAGAGCAGAAAATACTACCCTTACCTATTACTAAATCCCTTCCATCCACCAGGCCAGCAGAAATGAGCTCCTGAGAAACACCCTCTGCTGTATCTGTAAGGACAAAGAACACAGCATTGTATTTCTTGTGTACGTCACTGTAATGCTCAGTCAGCACAGAGAGAACACGCCAGAGCCATGCTAACTACTCAGTCTGTGGATCAAGAAGGCAGGCAGGGGTTGTCCTTGACGCTTAGTGAAGCATTCTCATAGGTCTGGCTAAGGAACAGAATCTATAAACTACACGGCTCAAAGCAGAAGACAAATCACTGAACTGTATAGTGCAGAGATCACTAGCGCATCAGAAAAGTGAGTGCCCTACAAGTGGAGACAAATCCACTTGCTAGTGTTTCAACGCAAAGTGTTGGCATGCCTGACACTTCCCATTAGTATTACCAACTGTAGCTTGTTTTTACTTTGGTTTTTCTAGGACTCAATCTCTGTCCTGCTCATTCTATGTTCTGCAAAGATTAGTAAGAACTCTGAACTTGAGCTCTCTGAACTTAGACATGAAATTCAGTGAACTGGAGTGAATTTCTCAAAATCAAAACTTGAGAAAATATCTTACAGTCTTTCCTGAGAATCATAAAAGTTTACTAAAATCATTACCATTATGGTGGCAGTTTATTTTCTTAGCTACTCATCCTAGGTGATACAATGTAAACAATCGATACAACAGAAAGCAAATAGATGAAGTAAATGATCTCAATCTAATTTCACCTTTAATTTCAGCACCCTGGCGGCAGATCTCAATGGGTTTAAGGCCAGCTAACACTACGCAGTGAGACCCTGCCTCAAATAAGCAAACAAACCAACCAATTTCATCTTTAACTGAATAGGTACTGGAACCTCTAGAAAGAACAAAAGAACCAAGGGGAGGAGTGGCACTATTAGAAGGTGTGGCCTTGTTGAAAGAAGTCTGTCACTGTGGGGGTAGGCAATGAGATCCTTCTGCTAATCTGGTGGAAGTCAACCGCCTCCTAGCCTTCAGATGAAGATGTAGAACTCTTAGATCCTCCTGCACCATGCCTGCTTGGATGATGTCATGCTCCTGCCTTGATAATGGTCTGAACCTTTGAACCTGTAAGCCAGGCCCAATTAAATGTTGTCCTTATAAGACTTGCCTTGGTCAAGGTAACTGTTCAGAGCAGCAAAACCCTAACTAAAACAGAAGATGGTACCAGGAGTGGAGTACTGCTGTGATAGGCCTGACAACATTTTTCTTTGGAAAAATGTGGATCTGGGGACTTTGAATTTGAAAAGCAGTGGAATGCTTTAAATGGGGTTTAATTGGCCATCTTAGTAGGAATATGGAAGACTTTGTTGCTGAGTTTGATTTCAACTGTGCAGACCTGACCCAAGAGGTTTCAGTGGAGAAGAATTTCAATATGTGGCCTAGAGACTATTTTTGTAGTATTTTGGTGAAGAATGCTTCTTGCCCTAGTCTTAAGAGTCTGCCTGAGTCTAAGGTAAAGAGATTTATATTAATTGCATTGAAAAAGGAAGTCTCAAAAAAGCCCAGCAGACTTTGTTCTCTGGTTTGTCCTATGAAGAATGTTTTAATGAAAAGGAGCAAACTAAGAAAGGAAAAATGTATGGTTCAAGTAATAAAGGGGTACCAGGAAGTGAAATGGAGCAAGTGGTAACTTTGGGGCAAGATCCCAGCTAGCTAAGCTTAGGTCTAAGCGCAGAGGTTGACAATTTTAATCCCAGGAGACAGAGATAAGCAGATCTCTGAGCTCAAGGCCAGCTTTGTATAGAACAAGTTCCAAGTAAAGAAAAGCTGAAGTCCAGGTGTGGTGGTATACACCTTTGATCCCAGCATTCAGGAGCAGAGCCACGCAGATCTCTGGGCTCAAGGTTAATATACATAGCAAGTTCCAAGACAGCCAAGCTTAGGCAGTGAAGGAGCTGGAAAACAGAAAGTTGGTGATACACAATAGAAGGGGCGGGGGCAATGTTCCAGAGCCAGCAAGCAGCAGAACTCAGCAGCTTTGGCCATATGGCTCTTTTTTTAAAGTCACAAATAGAAGGGACTACTAGGATAATTGATGCTTGTTAGCTGGAGCTAAGAAATTAGCAGTGATTAAGAAAAGACCAGTATTACTGAGGTGAAATCTTCTGAGAAGTGTTTTCTGAGAGCACAGAGAAAAGATAGCCAAGGTTATCTATACCTTGTGCTACAGTTAGACTTGCTAATGTGTAAGAATTATCCAGATGGCACTGGTTTTGAAGGTATGAAGGGGTCATGGAGAGCAGCTAAAGCCTGGTAGTATGAGGCCAGGGAAGGCCATTGGTGAAGGTTCAGCCTCAGTTGCAGTTGATGGTCCAGGACTGAAGGAGTCATGTAAAGAGGTTGAGGCTTGGCACCAAGAAGAGAGCCTATGAGAGGCTATTGGTGAAGCCTAGTTGCAGCAGAGAAGACCATAGTGTATTGGAGATGCCAGTACAATGGGATGATCACCAAGAACAGCAGTGGCAGTGGAATGGATCAACCTGAGCTTAGAGTGCTACAGAGGGCAGAGCTAGAGAAGTGATGCCAGCCCTTTGGAGGAGCCCAGAGAACCAGGTGTGAATCCCAGACACTGGAACAGAAGCTGTAAAGTTAAAGATGGCTTGGAGACCTCAAGATGTTCAAGATGCCAGAGCTGTGGGCCATCTGCTGAGGAAAGCTGCTAACAGGGAGTGGAATCAGTCCAGGAGAGAGAAGTGTGTTGCAGTCAACAAAGATGAAAAAGGGGTTGGAGATCTGAAGACTACTTTGACATCAGACAGGAGATGCGGAGTTTGGAGTTTGCCCAGCTGGTTTCCTGTTTTACCTTGGGGATTACAGTTAAGTGGGTGGATCTCAGAAGAGACCTTGAACTTTGGACCTTTAACACTGTTGAGATTGCTATAGACTATGGGAACTTTGGAAGTTGAACTTAATGTATTTTTTATTACACTATTGCTAGGTATGATCCCCAAAGACTCATGTGTTTCTACAAACCTAAGGGGGCCAGGGAATGAAATGTGGTGGTTTGAATATGCTTGGCCCAGGAAGTGGGCACTGCTATGAGGTATGGCCTTGTTGGAGAAGTGTGTACTGTGGGGGTAGGCAATGAGACCCTCCTCTTAACCATGTGGAAGCCAGTCGTCTCCTACCAGCCTTCAGATAAAGATGTAGAACTCTCAGCTCCTCCTGCACCGTGCCTGCCTAGATGTGGCCATACTCCCACCTTGATGATAATGGACTGAACTTCTGAACCTGTAAGCCAGCCCCAATTAAATGTTGTTCTTATAAGAGAAGCCTTGGTCAGCCAGGCAGTGGTGACGCACACGTTTAATCCCAGCACTTGGGAGGCAGAGGCAAGTGGATTTCTGAGTTCGAGGGCAGCCTGGTCTACAGAGTGAGTTCCAGGACAGCCAGGGCTACACAGAGAAATCATGACTCAAAAACAGAATAAACAAACAAACAAACAAACAAACAAAAGGAGTTGCCTTGGTCACAGTGTTTGTTCACAGCAGTAAAACCCTAACTAAGACAGGTGGACATCATACAGATGCCTAGCAATTAACACTCCTGAAAACATACCTAAGAAGTCAGACACATACCCTATGTACATCTGCATGCAGGAAATTAACTGTGGAAACAAGCAATAGACGTTTGCTGGTCATTCCTAACCATGAGTTAACAAAGGCAAGAAGCATGAAGCCTTGTTCCAGGTGGGAAGTTCACAATTAGAAATAGTATTATGACAAGGTTCAGCTTCCACATGAGGAAAGGAAGCTAGGAGCCCTGCCTCCTGCGTGCTTATCAGGGAGAAGCATGTGCGAGGATAAGAGCATGGACTCTGGACTCTGGAAGAAC
The DNA here is from genome assembly GCF_947179515.1 of Apodemus sylvaticus. Taxonomy (NCBI): domain Eukaryota; kingdom Metazoa; phylum Chordata; class Mammalia; order Rodentia; family Muridae; genus Apodemus; species Apodemus sylvaticus. Next base: position 4,887,789 of record NC_067478.1, on the reverse strand, counting down.
TTGACTTCAGTGCCTCCTTCTAGATTATGAACTGGTTGTTCTGCGTTCCTCTAACCTGGAGCTCATCCTCTGTCGGAATGGGAATTATTGTTCCTTAGATAGCTGTCATAAGAACTAATGGGATAACGTTTAGGGAAATGCATGCCTGATAGTGGTATTTACTAATAGTTTGTATCCATTACTATACATCTTATTACAGTCAGGTCTCCAAATCAAACTACTAGTAAGTCCACTGTAGTTTTTCTTCATGTATATTTCCCAAAAGCTAAGCCAGGAAGTTTCACAATTCTTTAAAAGCAAACCTTATCGAAATGACAAAAACTGCATACCTACCTAAGTAGCAAATTAGTATTTGTTGTTTTCAGTCATATTTTGTAATACTTACCTCTTCCAGGAGTAAATTCAAATCGAATATCATTTAGTTCTTTTTTGGAATTCCTATTAAAAACAAAATAAGGAAAATAAGAACTTCTGAATTTATGCTTACAGTCTGCCAATATACATGTATGTGTATGTATACATATGTATATGTGTATGTCTATATATGCATGTATATATATGGATGTAACAGGTATTTACGTGAAAAAAAATATATATGGAAAGATTATTCTGTTGTCACAAATCATATACTTTTTCCTAATATGCTCATTCTACAGGGCTCTTAGCTAACACTTTTAGCGTTATCATCAAATTATCTTATATGGCTTTGAGTTTATTATCCCCCTACTGATCAGCAGAGGATACTCAAGCCTATTCCCACCCTTAATCCCACTAAAATAACACTATGATCTGAATGAGACCTACAATCTGACTGTGTTGGAAAGCCAGTCCTTGGTGCAGTGCTGAGAGGCTACAGAGAGGCATTAGCAGTGAGTCTGCCTGCCGTAAGGTGAACTGTGCTTCTTCTTGCTTCCTTGTGCACTCTTTGTCTTTTTGGTCACAAGATAAAGTAACATAAAGGCCTTCGTCAGATGTACACACAGACCTTACCACTCTGGACTTCTAGCTTAAACTATAAGAAATCAAATGTCTGGATTCATTTGAAGTTTGTTCTTGTTGTTAAGACAAGATCTCACTCTTTAGCCTGGGTTGGCTCAGACTCTCAGGAATTCTCCTGCCTCAGCCTCCCAAGTGCTGGGACTAAAGGTGTGAGCCACCATACCTGCCTAATCGCTATTATTTATAAATTAATCTTTGGGATTCTGTTTTGGCAACAAATAGTGAAGGGGAACATATAACCCCGTAAAACTAGAAGAAAAACCTGTGCACACAGAAAGGAGGGGTTCGGATGCTGGAGGACACTGTCATCTGTACCCCCACTCGTCTACTCCAACACACCAGAGAACTAAGTACACATAATTCCTTCAAATTCCACATCAGAGCAGAGAACACATGAGACCAGGATGGGGAAGAAGAAAGCTTTAGAGGAAGGTTTTTATCTGTTTATGCCTTCTATGTGGAGTATTATGCTGCTTGTAAGGCTGTGGACCATGTGCATGCCTAGTGCCCTCAGAGCCCAGAAGAGAGTGTCAAATATCCCGGGACTGAAGTTACAGATAGTTCTTATGTGGGTGCTAAGAACCAAACCCTGGTCTTTTGCAAGAGCAGCCCATGTTCTTAATCACTGAACCATCTCTTCAGCCCCCAAGATAAGTTTTTAAATGGGACTTAAAATGAGCAGAAATTGAACAGGCAGAGAGAGAAGGAAAAGGAATTGGGCCCACACTGGTAGCAATACGATTGGTGACGTATAGCTATGACCAACACTCAATGTGTTGAGACTATCTAGGTAGCCTGAAGTTCTAGTTAAGGCAGAGAAATCAAAACATAATGTCTAACAACACACATGACATATCATTGTGGGTTCAAATTCATTTACTTAAACAAGGGAAAGGGTTAGGTCTATTTCACAAATAATCCGCTTGAGGACTTCTCACTGAAACTGTGTGGTTTAACTGGCACTCCAATTACAAATAACAAAAGGTCAAACTGGACTTGAGGTGTTTATTATCTCTTCTGTTCATTTAGCGTCAAGGTCTCCATAACGGGAAATAAGAACCCAACTTCCTACTGTTTCTATAAATCATAAAAAAGTGATCCCTAAACAACCCCTCTGGCTGGTACCGCCCTGCACACCTTTAACCCAGCACATTGGAGGCAAGCCACCTCTCTGTAAAGTGGAGGCCTACTGCACGGCAAGTTCCAGGACAGCCAGGGCTATATACAGTGAGTCCCTGTCTCAAAAACACCGTAAAACAAACATATAAACAAACAAACCAGAATAAAATAAACGAGAAACCAGACAAAAAAAGTCCCTCTCAAGCTAGCAGTGGCTTCATCACACGCAGCGGCCTCCCCACTCTCCTGAGGCACATGTGTGCTGTGGTAAGACTCATGGCAGATCTCTCTGAGAGACGTGCACAGTGCGATAGGTAAGGGCACTGAGGCAACCTGTTCATCTACAACTTAGTATGTCCTATAGAAAGTCACCAAATCTGCTTTTTAACATTTGCGATGTAATTTCACTGTTGCCAGCAGAAACCATTTTAAACAGTTCTTGTGGCCTCTACCTATAACTTTACAGAGAGGACAGCCTGGAATTCCTGGGTGGTATTCTACTACATGGTACTTCAATGGCATACTTTAACGCTGTAAGAAGGCCTAGCCTGTCTTTGAGGTTTTTTTTCATATTCATTTATGACTACAAAGAAACAATATAACACCCAAATTTATTCTGACAAAGAAAATTATAGAATCTTGATCCCAACTATTATTAGTAGGGATAAATTTGAGATACAGATCTGATACCAATGATGTTTCTTCATGAGCAATCTCCCTAGGCCCTTCTATACACCCTACCATGAACCAATGATAACACAGGCAGTAAAACAGAGAAGCTACAAACTTCTTTGCAGGCTGTTCAATCACAGCCATGAAGTGCCTGTCCTTAGTTCATATGCCCACAAGCCCCTCAGGAACAGCCAACGTTGTCACTGCCCTGTCACCCTCCACTACAACCCAGACGGCCACACTGCGCATGCACATGCTGCTCCTGACTAACAGGTGTGCACAGCAGTCACAGTACCTGTTAAGAGCTGGATTCTCAAACAACCAGAATCATGTTGGAGATACACACAATGCTATGTAGTAGCATACACTAAGGCCCAACTGTGACAACATCTATAGAAGCCGCAGAAACAGCAGTCGCTCACTTACCTTAATCTGAGCACTAGACTGATAGGGATCTTGGTCTCCTGGGACCGTTCTCCTGAAGACTGAGCCTGAAATGCATTGACAGAAAGTCCCTGTCAGGAACATGACACAAGGACAATGGCTATACAAGAAAGACACTTGGCAGGAGTTTCCATCTGACTCTGCCCAAGTCCTTGTAGCCCCCAAGACAACCCCTGTGGTGGGAGGGGCCACCTCCAAAGGCACAACAAAAGGCAGCTATGGCTAAGTCCAATGAAATCAGAAAGTGAATTTCCAAGGACAGACCTAAAGTAGCTGTCTCCCGGACTTCACTCAACTTACGGTTCCAGAGCTTTTAAAATCTTTCTGAAACCTGCAAAGCTTTGCTTGTTGGGGAACAAACATTCTATTTGTCTAACATAATTCCAATCTTTCGGTCAATTTATCTAATACACCTGTATTTACACCTTAGTCACACCCATGTGACAGATGAAGGAAGGGAAGTCATGTGACTAAGTAGAAATATTCAGAGCAGTGGTCTCCGGGGACAGAACACAAGGTGAAAATATATTCAAGAACAAAAGGAAACTTCAGAACTGCCATTTCTTCTCACCTAGCATTTCTAATAATTAATAAGTGAGCTGACACTGAAACTCTTACTCAGTCAAATGGCACACTATCACATGATACAGCAGCATGCAGGGGCTCACAGAAGCCATTATTTCCCAGACACTGCCACCAGACATATGCTACCAGATATCTGTACTTGTTATATTTTCATAACTGACTTATTTTGTTGCTTACAAACCTGTGTGATCCTTATAAAGTTCTTTTTGTACCTGTATTTGTACCTGTAACACTTTCAAGACAGAATTTCTCACCTGTTCCAAACCCAAGTATCATCGTGCATTACTATTTCATCGTCTGCCCACAGGCGCTGGGCCAGGAGAACAGTCTCCACTTACCTGTGCTGGTTTTGTTGGCTCTGCAGGAGGCAGGAGAGAGACTTGAGTGGGCTGTGTGGGCATCTGGCCAGCTGGCTGAGGTAGATGCGCAGAAATCTGTTCTGGAACTTGAAGCAAAGTCCCCATGGGATCAGCTGCCGAGAAGAGCTGCAGTAAACACATACAGTGCTGGAGCGTGAGTGGGAGAGCTCTGTACCATCTCAGTGGGGATACTCACAGGGCTCTGCGCTGCCTTAATTCTGAATGCTTACTATTTCGCTGCACTTGTCTATATTACATCCTATTCAGTATCTCTAAGCATTCTAAAATCTTTTTGAGTTTGGTTTTCTTAGAGGAGAGTTTTTTTTTGTTTCATTAAACAGGCTGGTCTGGAACTTGCTAGGTAGTCGAGGCTAGTCTCACTAAAAATTTCCACTCAGCCTTATACTGCTACACTCAGTCTTTCCAGAACCAGGGGCCACTCCTCCATTCTTCTTGTACCTCATTTGATGTGTGGATTATGTTTTGGGTATTCCAGTTTTCCAGGGTAATATCCACTTATTAGTGAGCGCATACTATGATTGATCTTTTGAGACTGGGTTACCTCACTTAATATGATGTTCTCAGTGTAATAGTATAAGGCAAAACCAGAACAGGGAAGTGGGAAGGGGTGGGTGGGAGAACACGGGGAGGGAAGGGGGCTTATGTGACTTTTGGGGAGTGGGGGACCAGAAAAGGGGAAATCATTTGAAATGTAAATAAAAATATATCAAATAAAAAAAAAATAAAAATAAAAAAATTTAAAAAAAAGAAAAAAAGTATATATTAGAAAAAAAAATTTCCACTCAGCTTCCCAAGTGTGAGGAAGACAGACATGTACCATCACACCTGTCTAGCAATGATCTGAAGTATGACCTGTGAAAAATGAACCTGGTGGGGTTGAGTGGGTTGTCACTGCCCGGCCTCTGGAAAAGGGAAAGGAGATTAGTGCCCTGTGAGAACGGGCTATTCTAAGAGACAGCTCAGAATCTCTTCTGGCTTTGCCAGATCCTCTCCACATGTTCCCCCCACCGAACCCCCACCCTGTGCATCTGTAGACCATGCTGCTGTCAGAACCTCACAGGAGGCCAACCAAAGAGCCACCACACCTGTGAATTCTGGCATCTAAAACTGACAACAGAAACACAGAAGAAAGATAATACCTTCAACAAATGGGAAACCTGATTGTCATGTGCAAAAGAATGAAATTAGACCTGTATCTATAACCCAGTACACAAATTTGATCAAGGCCTGAAACCTGAAACACTAAAACTTCTGTGTAGGAAAGGACTTTGTGAACGGGACTCCATTTACCCAGGAATGAACATCCACAACTGATAACTGAGGCCTCATATAACTACAGTTTCTGTAGAGCTAAGGAAACACTCAACCAAATGGAAAGGCCCTCAGAATGGAGGGAATCTTGGCACGCTGTGTATCTGACAGACAATTAACAACCACAATATTCAAAGAACTCAAAAGACAAAAGAATCAAGGAAAGGAGTGATCCAATTTAAAAGTGTTCTAGGAATCTAAACAGAATTTTCAACAGGAGGAAGGAAAATGGCCTAGAAACACCTCAAGATGTATTGTACGTGCCATCCTAAGCAACCAAAGAAATGCAAATTGAAACAACTTTGGCATTTTATCACCCCAATCAGAACTGCAGAGATCAACAAAACAACTGACAAAAAGTGCTAGTGAGGCTGTGGGGAAATGACTGCTAAGAAAATTAGAACTAAATCTACCATAGGACCCAGCCACTCTTGGATATGGCCAAAGGACTTACTATCCTGCTCCACAGACACCTGCTCAGCAATGTTTATGGCTATTCTGTCCACTACAGCCAGTAAATGGAAGGACTGAAAATGCCCTTCAGCAAATGAGTGGACAAGACAAATGCGGTTCACTACACAACAGGGTAATACTCAGCTGTAATGAAAAATGAAGTCATGAACTTCCCAGGTAAATAGTAGACCAAGAAACCACAGGAACCAAGAAAGGACATGGCTGGGGTGACCAGGGAGAGGAACAGCAGGAAGCGGGTGCCTGGAGGAGGAGAGGAGCACAGGGAGGGGCTCGAGCTGGGGAGGGGGAGGGAGAGCAACAGCGAAGAAGGAAGGACAAGGGGCAAAGAGCACCGAGGCTGTCCAAGGAGTCCTGTTATTGCACATTTACTACTATGACAATCATATTAAAGAGGCCGAGGCAGGAAGGGAAGAAGGACAAAGCTATGAGAGTCCATAGTGAGATCTTGTCTTGGGGTGGAGGAGGATGGGAAGTGTTGTAATAGCACAGACACTAGACAACTGTATGCTTCAAATGTTTAATACACTTGAATTAGGCAATCTGGAGGAAAAACAGATCTTGATTATAAAAGTAAGCTAAACATATTTAAAATTAGCTACTGGGAAAAATATCAATGTAAGTGAAAATATTTTACTACTAAAAGAGAAAAGTCAACGGGCAATAATAAAGTCCTACTTTTGATAGAAAATAGTGAAAGACAGACAGACAGGCAGGCAGGCAGCAGACACACACACACACACACACACACTCCTTCCCTAACACTGTGTGTAAGTAAAATCCAAGGAGACCGGCTGGAGAAATGACTCAGTGGTTAAGAGGACTTGCTGCTCTTGCAGAGGACCAGAATTTGGTTCTCAGCACCCATATCAGGCAGATAATAACTGCCTATAATTCCAGCCCAGGGATCTGATGCAGTCTCACACCTCTGTCAGCACCCACACCAATGTGCCCCTATACACATACATACATAAAAATTTAAATTAAATTTAGAATGAAAAAACAAAACAAGGAGACAAAGAATAAAACTTAATGGAACTTTTGTGTTCATTAATCCCATAGTATAAAGCTCCTACTTGTGTTAGATTTTGACAGAAAAATAGAAGTTAAAGATTAGTTCTGAATAAATTCATGTATTAATAGAATTTCAAAAGGCCAGCTTCCACATTGTATGTTCACATGAATAGGCCACCTTAAAGGCCAAAAGGATCTAGAAAACGAAGTAAAACGTGAAGGACTATGGCTGTAGTCCAGCCTCACATGCACAAAGTCCTAGGCTTGAGTCTGACACTGCATAAAACCAAGCATGGCAGTACAAGCCTACAATCCTAACCTGAGGAGGTAGAAGCAGGAGTTCAGTGTCTGGGTCAGCCTCGGCTAAGTAGTGAGATGGAGGCCACACTGGGCTATGAGAGCCTGTCACCAAACCAAAAGCAGGAAGGAGTCAGGGAAAGTAGATATGAAAATCTGAAATCTCAGAACACTGCTATAGGGAAGCAGAGTAGCCCGGCACCCACACAGAAAACAACACAGTAGCTCTTTCAGAAAACAAAACACCAGAGCACAGAGGCACACACGTAATCCCAGTACTTAGATGCTGAGGCAGTGGGATTGTGAGTTTGAGGCCCTTGCCTCAAACCAAAGAAGTTGAAAACATAAACAGGATTCCCACAATTCAGCAATTCTACTTGGAGACATCTGGTTCAGAGGACTGAGAGCAGGTGTTACACACTGACGGTCATAACCACACTATCCACTACTCAAAAGACACAAGCGCCTCAACTGTCTGGCCTTGCAGATCTTTCATCTGAGAACTGCTACAACATGGATACACCATAAGGACATTGTGCCAGTGAGGAAAGAACAAACACTGTGACTCCACTGATATGAAGCACACAGAATAACCAAGCTTAGAGTGATTGAAAGTATAATATAAGGTTTATAGCTAGAGGTGGGAAAATCCAGTGGATAGAGTTAGCTTGAAAACAGGAAGCTGGGGCAGTGGTGGTGCATACCTTTGATCCCAGCACTTGGGAGGCAGAGGCAGGCGGATTTCTGAGTTTGAGGCCAGCCTGGTCTACAGAGTGAGTTCAAGGACAGCCAGGGCTACACAGAGAAACCCTGTCTCGAAAAAACAAAAACAAAACAAAACAAAAAAACAAAAACAAAAACAAAAAAAAAAAAGAAAGAAAACATGAAAAGTTCTTAGGACAGATCCAGCAATCATTGCACTGTGAAGTGAATGTATTCAATGTCAGTCACCAAACTGAAAATGACTGTAACTGTGGATTTTATGTTATATTAACCTTATTCCAAGTAAGTTAAAAATGATGTAACAGTATGAGAATACAGGTAGATAAGAATTCACAAGGAGGACTGGAGAAGTGACTCAGTGGTAAAGAGCATTGGCTGCTCTTCCAAAAGATCTGGGTTCAATTCTCAGCAACCTCATGGCAATTCCTAACTGTCTCTAACTCCAGTTTCAGGTGATCCAACATCCTAACAGACAAACACACATGCAGACAAAACACCAATGCACATAAATACAAATAAATAAATAAATAATCTTTTAAAAAGATTTATTTTAATTAAAAATTCACGTGGAAATGCTCTTTTAGGGAAAGAGTAGGAAAACTAAAAGGAAAAATTCACGGTGATTTGTAAAGTACATTCTTGTTCAATTTTTGAGAAATTAATCAAGGCAGGTTAAATCAGAAGTTAACAGTTTCCCCCTTTTACTAGCTGGCCAGTCGGAGGGGTTTCTCCTACACAGTCCCAGTCTCCCTGAACAGCAGGAGCTGTTACACAGTCACACAGTCAGCTGCAGGGATGCAGCTCATGGTGACAGGAGTTTTTTTTTGTTGTTTTTATTTTTAAAAAAAAAAAAAAAAACAACAACAAAACAGGAGTCCTAGAGCAACCCTTCCTTCACAGTATCAGCCAACTGTCTTGACCTGCCAGCTTCCAATAATGACACAGAGACAATTATTACTTATTATAGCTCAGGCCTTAGCTCAGGCCATTTCCCAACTAGTCCCTACAACTTCACTAGCCCATCCACACTAGTCCACATTTGCCACCAACTCTCACAATGTCTCAGTTTGTCAGTCTTCCTCCCTCTCTGGCTGGCAACTTCCACACCTCTCAATTCTCCCTACAGTTCCTATCACTGCCCAAAAGTCCTGACTTTCCTATAGTGCCTTAAAGACTGTAAGCTCTTTATTAAACCAATGAGAAGGTGAGGGAGGTGAGTGATTACAAAATATGATGCAGGTACTGAGCAACTGGAATAACAATACCAAAGTCCATTCTCAGCTCTCTATAGATAGGAAATCAACATCTGAATAATGCAAAGACAACCTTTACCTAGTGCACAAAGATTATCCCAACAAGACAGTTTCTCTGTATATCTCTGGATATCATGGAATTCACTCTGTAAGGCAGGCTGGCCTCAAAATAAGAGAGCCTCCTGCCTCTGCCTCCCAATCTTTTAAGAGGGTGGGGTGAAGAACAAGGTCTCAATGTACTCCAAGCTAACTTTGAACTCATTATGTAGCCAAGAAAGTCTTAAACTTTTAATCCTGCTACCCGCCAAGAGCTGGGATCACAGGGCTATGCATCACACTTAGTTTCATGTAGGAGATAGAACTCAAGGCTTCTGCTGTGCTGGAAAACATTCTACCATCGAAGCCATAGCCTCAGCCCCTGATGAATTTTCACTAGCTAAAGGACTGCTGGGACTGAGCATGATGCCAGGCCATGTAAGGAGAGTGAGAAATGGGAACACACAGCAGTGGAAATGTGTCAGCTAGTGTATCGAGTGTCAATCGTTTAGATATATACGATATGGCTGGAGAGACGGCTCAGCAGTTAAGAGCATGGACTGCTCTTCCAAAGGTCCTGAATTCAAATCCCAACAACCACAGGGTGGCTCACAACCATCTGTAATGAGATCTGATGCCCTCTTCTGGCATGTCTGGAGACAGTGCAGTGTACTTACATATAATAAAAATATATAATTAAAATTATATAATTAAAAAAAAAGATATACGATAGTTCTGAGTACATAAATCATGTGTGTAGTAATGCATGTAAACTGCATACTATGTCCACAAAATAAGAGCAAATATAAGTTTTTAAATCACATACCATACTCAAAAAGAAGGTGCTACCAGAAGGAAGAATATACAACACAATAGACCAGGAAAGCACGTCCCTCTGGTAGAAAGAAGAACAGTCCACTCTACAAGGCACTGTTTGTAGGATTTCCTGTCACTTTCCACTTCAAGCAGCCAAAACCTAGAAACAACTCAGCCAGCAGGGAAGCCAAGGTAAAGTCTGGCTGGTATAATGAATGCCTCATTAACATTTAATTACACAGAGATACACAGAGACAAAAACAGACTAGTTGAACAAGCCTAAGATTAAGAACAAAATAAAATGTCTATTTTAACAGGAGCTTGATAACCTCCAGTTACTTACCTCAGAATTTGATAATGAGTCTTTTACTCGGGGAGACTGAAAGAGACACAGAAAGAGATGCTTATTAACTGAGACGGTAAGAGGACTTGTGGTCAGTTTCAAATAGTGAATTCCAAGAAACTGCAAGGAATGCTGACTGCACGTCACTCTGTTCATTCTGATCCATAAACTAACTCGAATCTAAGTTTTCTGAGAAGAGAAAGCTGTTGTGGCATCATTAGTCTTTGTCCAGGCAGTCGATATTGAACATATCAATATACTTACTGTATTACAAGTTAACAGTTACTGCCAGGCATGGGGACTCATGCATGTATCACCAGCACTCAGGAGGCTGAGGCGAGCAGAGCTCTCCAGCCTAGTCTACAAACTGAGTTCCAGTCCAGCCAGAGCTACACAGTGAGACACACACCCTTACCCACCCACCCCTGCACTGATCTCAAACAGAATAGAATATAATACAGTCAAACAAAAAGAAAATTTAGTTTATAAGCAAACACCCAGATGGTCTGAGTTGCCAGGAAGTAGAGGTCATCCTCCAAAGCCAATCTCTTTTCACTAATCATAACCACGTTATGTACCTATGATCAATTACAGAGAAAACTCTAAGCCTTCAAGCTAGTTACTGACACATTTTCTAAGTCCCATTCATTATAAATGTTCTTGCACATCCATGTTTATTGCTGTGCTATCTACAACAGCTACATGTCCATTAACAGAAAATTGGATAAAATAAATGCGCCAAATATACAATGGAATTTTACTCAGCCATAAGGAAAAACAAAAGCATGGTGTGTGCAGGGAAATGAGTAAAGCTGGAAGTCATCAGGTTGAATGGAGACTAGCAACTCCGTAAGAGACAAATGCATAGGAGGTGCCTATATTTAAACTTCCATTTGTATTTGTATTTTCAGTGAGTCTAGAAAGAGAACTGTAAGAGTTGAAGAAGATATTTTGCCAGAGGTGGGTTGGAAATCATGAGATGCACATGGCATGAAAACAGAACAGGAGATATTAGAAGGGAGGAAGGAGAACCAGGAAGACATGACCTGGAGACAAGGAAGGGGATGGAGCAAGAACACAGTCGTGAAGACAGCCAGAATAAGGTGTACACAGAAATGCATAGCAAATCTATTTCCTATACTAATTGTTAAATTGATTTTAAAAATTCTCAAGATAAATAATATAAAAACAAAAATGAAACTGAGAACAATCATATGGCTGAGTGTGGCACAACTATGTACATGCATGAAGAAAGGTAAACCAGAACACGCAGATGCGTAGGTTTCCAGGTGTAAAGCTGCCAGCCTTACAACAGCCAAGACTCAGAACCTGGTAAGAAGTCCATCAACATTTTCAAGAGATTCCATTCTATTTTCAAGAGATGAATGAGTGCTGGAGAGATGGCTCAGCAGTTAAGAGCACTGGCTGCTCCTCCAGAGGTCCTGAGTTCAATTCCCAGCAACCACATGTTGGCTCACAGCCATCTGTAATGGGATCTGATGCCCTCTTCTGGTGTGTCAGTTATACCTTACTCATACACATAAAATAAATTTAAAAAAAAAAGAGAGAGAGAGATGAATGAACCTGTAGATGAAGTTGATAAGCAAGACTCAGACAAATTATATAATCACATTTTCTGTTATATGAAGAATCTAGGCTGAAAGAGATGGCAGAGAGGAGAGAGGAAGGGACACAAAGTGTGGCACACAGCCCGGATAAGCAGACTAAGGTGGGCTCTGTGCACATGAAAGCAGAGAGGGGCTGTGCTGGAGAAGGACAACGGAGGACGGCAGCAGGGAGATGAGGAGAAAGCACAGCAGTGTGTATGTGGGAACACACACTGAGGGAGCCCACCACCTTGCATGGTGACTAAACCAGTCTACTTCCAAGTCGCAGAATTACTGGTTAGCAATGGGCAAAATTCACCTTGCCTAATGCCAGTGTCAACAGACACTGAAGCAAAGGAAAGCAGCAAGAGTGTCAGTCCTAACAAAGTGTCTGTAGTTATGTTACTTATCTTTTAAAAACTAAAAGCAAAAACTAAATAGCAACATGAAAATAAAATAAGAGGGGAAACAATACATAAATGTCTGGTATTAGACAGTTATGTGGGGGCACAAAAGGCAAAAGAATAACCGTCTGCACTATTGCAGCACCTGACATGGGACAGATTGGAGAGGCTGTGCAGCAGATGAAGGGCAGAACAGGAACTACCCAAAGTTAGAAGACAAACAAATTGTTGACCATTTGTGTCAGGACTTTTCTAAACTTAATGCTTAATATATATTTAGCAATTTTCATTGACAAGGCCTTAAAAAACTTAGCTATACAAAAGAATCATGCTTTAAAAAACCTACCAGATAAGTAAAAATTCTGTATTGCTCAATCAAGAGTCCCAAGGACACTGGGCACGGTGTGTACACCTTTAATCCCAGCACTGAGGAGGAAGAGGCAGGAGGATCTCTATCTCTATGAGTCTGAGACCAGAAGGCTCATAGAGATCTCCAGGACAGTCAGGTCTGCAGATAAACTGTCTCAAAAAAAAAAAACAAAAACAAAAAAAAAAAAAAAATGAAGCGGTCTTAAGAACTCCATCAGAGTAGATCCCATAAGGCAAACACACCCATTATTAAACTTACCCACTCCAGAAGAGAGACCGCAAGCACAAGAACATATGTACAAACACAGACAGACAGACAGATACACACACACATAGGGGTACACACAAGATGTCCAGGTATATGCCAACTAAGGAAGTCCACTATTGCTCTCCAAGTAGAGCTCAGTATGCTGCAAGGCCTTCTAGTTACAGTTCTTCTACAGTGTTTGGCTGTATTGAGAATTTTGGAATTTTGGTTTTTTTTTAAAAAACACAGAAACAGGGATAGAGAGATGGCTCAGAAGTTAAGAGCACTGACTGCTCTCCCAGGAGTCCTGAGTTCACTACACATGGTGGCTCACAGCCATCTGTAATGGGATCCAATGCCATCTTCTGGTGTGTCTGAATACAGCAGCAGTGTACGCACATATGGAAAATAAATAAATACATCTTTAAAACAAAACAAACACAGAAACATAAGAATGTGCTTTTGTCTTCATCTGGTGCGAGGATGTGACATGACTGCTTCAGACTGTCCACAATGTATTTGCTTCATGCTATAGAAGGGGTTTGACTTTGCCAGCTATAGATAGTTTCTGCGATTGTGTGACTTTTGGAATTCTGGGCACTTTTCAGAGGGTATATAAATTATAGCACTGCCCCCCAAGGGGGCCTTGTTGGTTGTTATTGGTAGGTTGAAGAAATCAGATATCCTGGCAGGGAAAAATCAAACCTGCCCCACGGAACTTGACACCCCTAACCAGCAGGAAGTAGTCTAATGATAACAGCGCCCCCTTTCAGACTTTATTCCGAGAACTCGCTCCCTTCCTCTCTATCCTTGTTTTCCTTACTGGTGTTAGTGGGTTCAAAGGGTGGAAGAAAGAAGAAGCCACAGGGTAGCAAAGGCCACCTACATCCATTAGTGCCATCCTGTTAACTCTATGTCCAGACAGTTTGCCCCTCTATTTTAACATATCCTAAATGATATCACATTGAGAGACTGACATTCGAATTTGCTACATAATTAAGTAGAAAATCCCACTGTGGCACTTGTCTTCTTTCTGTTTTAGCTCCTCCAGCTATAACAAGACTCAGAGGCAACTCTAGAGTCTACGTACACTGTCAAATGCGACTTACCCTGAGCTGAGAGATGGCGGCTTTTCCTTCCTCGCTCTCCTCATCAAACTCATCGTCACTCCACTCCCAGCCGCCATCCTCTGTCTTATGGAGACGGCCACTGGAGCCAGGAACTCTGCGGACCTGAATGAGAAAGGCATGTGGGTTAAGAGAGAGCTTTGTACACACTCAACAGGAGCCTCAAGTCTATTCCCATCCCTCTATCACCTAAATGAAATAGTAACTGGATCACGTGTCCCTAAAACGTCACATCCTCCAGCCCTCAATCTGCTCTACCCAGACTTTAACCACAATCCTCTTTACCCTGAACCCCAACAATATTGTCTATGTTAGGACATAAGGAAAAAAAAAATCTAACATATTCACATACCAAGACATTTAAAGGGAAGGAAAGACAGTTCCAAATACACTGCAGACAAACCCAAGGGAAAGCATCCACTCTTTTACCAATGATTTTTTCCTCTTTTGGGTTAGGACCTTACTGTGCAGCTCTGGCTAGCCTGGAACTTGTAGTCTAGACCAGGCTGTGACATTGATTGGCCTGCCTGTCTTCAGAGTATTGAGTTTAAAGAGGTGCACCGAGATGCCCAGCTTCAACTTTTTAATTCATGGACGCTATATATTATATGTGCTATATATATGATATATATATATTTATATTTATATAATATGTGATATATATAATTCTTTATATATATATATATATATATATATATATATATATATATATATTTTTTTTTTTTTTAGCAGACTTAATTCATTTATTTTTCTTGTATAAAAACCCCTAGGTGGTAGCCACAGCTGGAGCCTGGGTCCTCTGAACAGAGACTCTGGTGTGGGTTTTCACAAGATGATCAGTGAATTCCTGATAAGGAGACTTGGTGAACAATCTCTTTCCAGAGGTCGGGGGTCAGGTAGCTGTAGGTCTTGGAGATGGCATCAAAGGTGGCCTTGGCAAAGTTGCCCAGGGTGGCAGTGCAGCCCCTGGCTGATGTGTAGCAGTCGTCTATACCTGCCATCATCAGGAGCTTCTTGGGCACAGGAGCAGAGACAATGCCAGTGCCTCTGGGGGCAGGGATGAGACGCCCCAGCACAGAGCCACAGCGGCCTGTCACCTTGCATGGAACAGGCTTGCCAATCTTGTTTCCCCAGCAGCCTCTCCGCACAGGGACGATGGGAGAGCTTGGCCAAGATGATGGCCCCTCAAAGGGCAGTGGTGACCTCCTTGGAGCATTTAACACCAAGACCAACGTGACCATTGTAGTCCCCAATAGCAACGAATGCCTTGAACCTGGTCCTCTGGCCAGCCCGAGTCTGCTTCTGCACTGGCATTATTTTCAGAACCTCATCCTTTAGGGATGTGCCCAGAAAAAAGTCAATCATCTCAGACTCCTTATTGGGCAGGGAGAACAGGTAGATCTCCAAGGACTTGATCTTCATGTCCTTAACCAGGAGGCCCAGCTTGGTAACAGGAATCCACTCCTTGTCTTCAGCTTCACCTCCACGAGCCCCGCGGCCTCAACCACAGCCACAGCCTCGACCACGGCCCCTGCCCCTAAGACCGCTGCCGAATCCTCCGCAGAAGCCACTGTGGCCTCCTAATCCTGGGCCCCCGGCTCCTCTGGGCCCTCCCGCTACACTGGCGTCATCCCCATTTGGTGTTTCCCGAAGAAGCAGCAGCAATACATATATTTTTAAGGCAAGCTGAAAACACACTGGCTCCACCTACCCGAGTGAACAATGAGCTTCGGTGGCACTGGCGATGTGGCTGACTAGGAGCTGCCAGCCTCCCCAGGGAGCATGGAACTAGAAAAATGTTTATGGTGTGGTGCTCATCTCTCCTTGTCTTCCTACCCTCCTTCCTTCCCTCCCTTCCTTCTACCTTTTTAGATGAGGCCTCAGTACACTGCTCAGTCTAGTCTCAAACTCCTGAGCTCATGTGAGCACCCTGCCTCAGTCTCAGGTACTACAATTGGAGGTATGTAGCACTAACCCTTGGTAGCAGCTGCTACCAAATGCCTTCTCTTCTCATGAAATCACAGTGGAAGCACTGGAGTGTGGAGAAGCATCTGTGATTTATTAGCAAACTGCAATCATTATGTGGGCACAGTATATATCACAGCTGCTCACAATGACGCCTGAGCTTCCAACCCTTTTGTTGCAGCCACGAAAATCCTAAAGGCGCACGGTTACAGGTGTGTGCTGTGAGCCCCAGCCTGTGCTGTGCTTCCTTGGAGACCAGGGTTCACTAATCCTAAAGAAATCACAGTGCAGACACGAAACAATTCCAGTTAGGACTTACTGTGATTACAAGCATAGAGGTTTAAAACTGCATTCAAATTATTTCCAAATGTTTACTGGATACAAAGAACTGACCCAACCCTACTGAGATGTGGTGGTGAAGTGAGCTTTTGTTCTAATAATGTAGAAAGGCTGTCATGTGTTAGATGGTGAAAAGTTCTTCAAAAATGAAAAGCAGAACATGATGGAAGAGAGAGTTATGGGAAGGAACCGTTGTACGTCAGGTGGTCAGAGAAGAATGTTACAGAAGGAAGCACTGTAGGTCAGTGGTCAGAGAAAATTCTATTAGGAAGTACTCCACTGATGACCTACAGGGAGGAGGTGCAATGCACAGAGGGTTTCCCCAATGGCCAGTCATTCTGAACTGTCCATTCCTCAGATGTCAATCCCCTGGGATGAGCCGACTGTGCCCTAAGCCTGGGATCCAACTGAGTGACAGCAGTTGATAAACACAGGGGAAGAAGACCAAGGAAAATGGAAGGCCTCTTTCCAGAAAAGGCAAGCTGCTCAGGAACACTCTAGAAGCATCCTGTCTGCAGAATGGCAAAGCTCTGAGGAGAAGGCAAGCTGGGGTGCTCTTAGTGACTGCAGTGAGACCATAAACCTCTGGATAAAGGCAGGAACCTCAACAAGTGAAATGTATACATAGTGAGCTTCTAGCAGAATGGTTCTACCATCCCAGGCAGGCCTTCTACCGCATCACAGGAACAGGGCATCTCCGTCTTTCCCCTCCAGCCTATCAACAGAAATTCATGGGACAGCATTTCTTTCACATTTGCTAAATCTCCCTTAAGGGGAGAAGAGCAAAGAAAATGAGAGATTTTATTTTGGTGAAACGTCAAACATGCATTTTGTCCAAACTGAAACTTTAATGCATTCCTTATGTTCAACGATGAACGTTCTTAGAAACGACACACATGAAACACAGTGCTTTGTTATGACATGTCCTGAGTCAGGAGGTGATGTGACCTATACCCCAAGCTGTAACTGCTACACAGAATCTCCACCTCACTCTGGAGAGCTGGGAAGACTCAAACAGGGCTTGAGCTGACTCGCTGCCTGCTTTGGCATGCTTGCAGACAGCAGAGTAATGGCTGAGCACACAGCTGACAGGTGCTCGCCGATTGGATATATGCTTCAAAATAGCCAAAAATAAAGAACCTCACTTCTATTTACAGAATAGTACCCAGTTTGAAAATGCAAAACAAACAACAAAATCCCTGCAAGTATATTCTAAGCAATCCAAGAAAATTGAATTAAATACCCCACTTACCTTTTTAGATCTTTCAGAAATGGTTGGTGCTCTCTGTAGTATTTTTTCTTGAAGAAATTCTTTATTCTAGAAAAGAAAATTCAGTTTCAGAAAGTCAGTTATCAGAACTTTTTATTGAGCTATGTGACACAGATGTCAGTCACAGTTAATATGTGGTAAGTACTGTGCACTGTGAAAAGACAAGGGGTTTCCACGCCAAAGGTTTTTATATGACATGTCCATTATTTTTCACCTAGAGACAAACCTTCAGTGTGTACTAGGAAACGTTTTCTATGAAAAGCTCTCTTTTCTGTACATTCTTTATCTTTGTTTAGTCCTACATAACCAAATATACTAATGCATTAAGTTGGGATATGAGACATTTCGTAGCTTAGCACTAAACCTTGAGAAGAGCTGACTCTTCATAGGTTGCTTTTACAATAAGAAAAGGAATGTTCCTGTGCATACAGACGTGCGTACGTGCGTGCGTGCGTGCATGTGTGTGTGTGTCTGTGCTATGCCCAGTATCCACCTTGTTTTTTAAGATAAAATCTCTCCCTGAGACGTGAGGCTCACCAATCAGCCGGGTCTCACTAGCCAAGGAGCTCCAGGGACCATCTGTGCCACTTCCCCAGTAAGGAATTATAAGGCACGTTTCCACACCTGACCGTGTTTGTGGGTCTAGGGATCGGATTTATGCCCTCATGCTTATGTGAAGGGCACTTCACTCCAGCTCCCAATACATACATAACCCCTTTAGTAATTACTTTCTCTATCGTCACACCTCCAAATGTAACCATCTTAGGAAATGCAACTGGGAACACAGCGGGAGCAACTGAGGACCATCATATGAACACACACACTCAAAAGCTGGGATGCCCACCTTGGCTTTCTGGAAAAACTTGTGCCTTAACAGTTCTGCTGCTGTTGGTCTAAAAGCAGAAAGGAGACTTTTTAGTTTTCAAGCATATTGTGAATTTCCATCTTCAAAAATGAGAAATTATTTCCTGGACAGCTAACTAAAAGTACATTCTACTTTCCTTTACCTGCTAACCATGAAAATAATCTTGGTTCAAGACATTGAGTAGAACAAAAACACAAACAGAAATGTGCTGGCAAATGACCAGGTAGTACCTGTAATTCCAGCACCCGGAGGCAGAGGCAGGAGGATCTCTGAGTTTGAAGCCAGCCTGGTCTACGTAGTGAGTTCCAGGTCAGCCAGGGCTACAAAGGGGAGCCCCTGGGTTTAGTGGGGCTAAGAAAATGATAATCATGATAACAGAATGTTTGAGAAGTTCATTAGTAAATTACTATTTCTAGCAGAGAATTCTTAGGGACTCCCAATGTTGGCTATTTAGCAGTATCATTTTAAGGAGTCAGACAATAACCACCTAAAAGTTTTACCAAAGCATAAAAATGCATTTAAGCTGAAAGAAAAACAATCAATTGGTTCTTGTTACATAGCAGTCCAGAAGGTTTAATTTTAAGGCAACTATGGCTTCTTAGAGATGTCTCAATTTCCTGTTTTTTAAAAAAAGGAAAAATTTTTTCAATTTTTGAAATTTAACTCAAATTCAGTTAAGTTCAGTCATGCATGATCTTGTTTGGAGTAAATTCTTCATTATCAACTTTACAAGCTTTTAAAAGAGGATCACTAAAAATAAAGAATTTACTCTTCAAAGACCATACCTACACTTACCACATACATACCACGGAATGCTAAGCAATGCTATTTCTCAAAGCTAAGAGGTACAGAACACTGCTCAGGAAAGGTGTGTATCAAGGAGCTTGCACAAGCCTGGTAAGCATGTTCCTCTGAGTACAACGTCAGCCTGAACAGTTGCTCTTAAACGCTACTATGTATTAGAATGCCTGGGTGGTATTTTCAATTTCTCACCAAAAGCATAGTATTTGGGAGCAAGAGCCAGGTATTAGTAGTTCTTTAACCTTCCCAGGTAATTCCAACTAAACTTCAAGTTTGAGACCTACTACTTCTGAATTAAAAGATAGGAATGAGCAAATGACAAATGTCTATAAACTGAAATTAAACAGTGACATTCTTATTTTTTTCATTTGGTAGATTTCAATGGTGCAATGCCTTCTTTGCCAAAGATAGCATCTTACTATTCATTTCTTTGTTCTAGGTCCATTTCCTTTTTTCTAAAGTAAAATTTTTGTAAGAGTGAAGTCTAAATTATTATATATATAAAAAAGTCTTCCTTTCATGTTCACTCTTGAATAATACAAATGCGCCTGCCTGGAGAACTGACAGTTATTCTCACTCAGCATTACTTGTTCCAGCCTTACTGTCGAGAAGAGTCATGTACCTGCAGGCAGGTTAGGGTTCAGAGACTGCTGAAGCTACACACAAGGAGTGCACACATAGGAGAGAAGGTATGCTGGGTGGAATCTGAAACAGACAGTTTTTTAACATGGGGATTGAAGAACTAGAAAGCCCGTTCTAGATGATGATGATTACTACTACTACTAATACTACTACTACTTTATTTCTATAGATCGCATGTATCCAAGGCTAGCCTCACAGTTGGCTGAATTGCCACAGATGATCACTAACCTTCTCATCCTCCTAGTCCTTCCTTAATGCTAGGATGAAAGGCCTGTGCTAACACAATTTATTTCAGCTGTTATTTGAATTTCACTTCTCCATTCTCACTCGTCTCTCCTTAAGAAGTCTACACTCATACATTCGTGTGACTGTATATACAGGTTATCCATTTTATTACAGGAGACTTTGCACAAGGCTGGTTATGCTCCGATCTGTTTCTTCCTTTTGTGAAGCAGAAAACGGAAAGTGCTATGGATCTTGTGAAAACTTAGTGAGATGGCACATGGCATATGCTCACACAGCATGTGTGTATGTGTGTACGCATGCTTACATGGAACATGCCCTCACACGTTGATACACATCTGCTATAGTTAATCAGTCAATAGTTTGTTGTTTTATTTCATTTTTTCTGTTTAATGGAATTGTGTTTTGTTTTATTTGAACTTAAAATACTTAAACCATGCTTAATTCTATACTTCCCAGAAACATATATATATTGACTTATGAAAAAATTGAAAAGATAGTACACAATTCTTTCATATTCTTCACTAGCTCCATGAAGTTAACATTTTATGTATCCAAATTATAGTTATCAAGAAGTAAGCTAATCAATAACACCAGTACAATCTCTCCAACTAGAAACTACAGCTCTTTTTGATTTCTTCTGTTGCCACAGGCCTTTCTGTCAAGGTAACCGTGGCATCCCCTGTCACATCTATTCTCCAAGTCCAATTACTCTGGCCAGTCATGCTTTTCAACTTTTTTCTTCACTTAACACTTCTGATAAATACTGGCCGAGTATTCTATAGCACATTTCTCAGCTCGGGGCTCTCTGAGGTGAACAGCTTCACCCAGCAATGTGCCTTTCTTACGACACAGCTTCCAAGTTCATCATGCTGTCTGTACCCTTGATCATTTGGTGGAGAAGGTGCCCACCTCCCAAGCCTCGTTACTGTTAATCTCTTTCTTCACACTTTATTCAATCAGGAGCAAATCAAGAGTCCACCCTACACATTTTATCTGAATCTTTCAGTCCTAAAAGTCTTGCTTGATTCTTTGGTCAAGTCTTTTCCCATGGTTTTGATTTATGGTTTTAATAAATTTGAAGATTTATAATCTTTTCAACTACCAAGGCATTATCCAAACTTCTTAAAGAACTAATGCTACTGCATGCCAACTGGAGCCCATCTTATTACATTGTCACATGCCATGTGTGCTGCAGCTTGAAGCTGACAGCAGCTTGAGTTGGGCATGTTGGGCCAGGAGCTCTGGGATCTGGATTGGCAGGTGTTGGCATGCACTTCTGTAGCTGCCTAACAACAGTATTTCTATGCTTAAGAGGTGCTAGTTACACATTTAGTGTGGTGAGTACAAATTCAGACTCTCAATCTCTAGGAAATAAAGTCAAAACAATGAGAGATTTTTGTTGCTTCTTGGAAATGACTGAGAAGGGAGGCTTCTTGTAGGTAAGTGCTGTACATATATACAGAGGCAAAACCTCAAGGAGTATATTTTCTGATGGTCCACTAAGCAGGAACTCAGCTGAACATTTCCTCCAGGTGGACCCACAGTCCCAATTCTGAGAGTCACAGCATCAGAGTCAAAAACAAAACCTTGTAGAACATCAGACTGAGTAGTATTCTGCTGGTGGCCGCTGGATTAGTTAGACTTTCTACTGTAATTTATGTAGTCTTCACTATTTCTGGCACCTAAGGATCTTTACATTTGATGGATTTTTACCTATTACTTCTAGGTATTTGTTGGCTAGCTTGGCAGAAACAAAGGAATTCTCTATCAGTTTTATCCACTGCTGGAAAAACAAAAGAAATCCTACAAACACAAATGTGAACTTGGCTGCCTGTTTTCCTTACCCTTTCCAATATTTCTAACAGTAAATTCTGAAGCCCCATTACATATACTAGACACATAACCAAGGATGTCAAAGTCTTTTACTTTTGTTGACCTTTAGAGAAAACAGAATTAAGTAACTTTTAATATTAAGAAATGTAGTGGAATATACAGTCTGCTCGTGGAATCCCAGGAGAACTGCTCCAGGATCCCTCTGCCAACAGCAAAGCTCTGATGCTTGATCAATCCCTTGTATTTAAAGGGAATGCTATCTGTGTACAACCCACACAACTCTCCTGCACTTTATACCACCGCCAGCTTAACAAGCACAGCTGCAACTGTGCCAAGTATACGGTGATGCTCAAGGAATGAGGACAAAGAAAAGGCTGGTTGGTGATGCTGAGCTCGGATAGTCTGACGAGATCCTTGGATCCAGGAGCTGATGAATCTGTGGCTGTGGAGGTGGTGGATATGGGAAGCTGATACACACAGGAAAACAAAGTAAGACACAATGGGAACGCAGCCCCAAGGTACAGTGAATGAATTTCAGAGTGAAATTCCACCTCTATACTAGAGGTAGGGTGACCTGAAACCTAAAAGGTTCTACTCAGTGACATCACCCACAGCGCTGTTCAACACCATGGCACATCAACACCTCAGTCAGAAGCCTGCTGCTTAACACTCAATGTGTGTAAAGCCAACGAGGAAAGTATAAGACTTTGATTACTAAAATCTTTCCTACATGAAAAGTAAAATCATTTGACATGAAATGTGAATTTGTTACAGTCCTTTTGTTATTAAATTGTAAGTGGCAGTTATATTTTAAGTGAAGGTTGAGAAAAGAAAACCTTGTCCATTAACATGCCCTTTTACTAATACCAAATTGGCAAATAATTTCATAGTTTTAAGAAATTAAGAAATATCTGGGCAACTTAGATAATTATATACTTGTAAGTACACGAAAATAAACTCCATCCCTTCCAATTGTGTAAAATGGCCTTTATGAATGTTTCTAACATCTGTTAATTCATTTATTTTAAGAATAGACACACAATGTTGTGTGTACAAATATAATTCTTAGGCTTCCTGGACCGTTTAAGCATCAGAAGAGACATGTCATGTTTATCCAGTATTTTACCTTTTTTCTGGATCCTTTTGAAGGCACAATGAAATCATTTTTCTAAATGATTTTCCATATTTTTTCAGCATTTCTTTATCTTGAACACCAGTTTCCAAAGAAGGAGGATCGTTCTGGAGTGTCAGCATTAAAACCTGCGTAGCAAGAATTTTGCCGTCTTTAAAAACCCAATGATGTTATGTGACTATGTTTTTGTTTTAATCGTAGATGTGGGATATAGGGCTGCTTTGGACTGTCTACAGTTGCTAACTATGATTTGTCTCATACTCTAGGAGGGAAGTGATTTTTACTAGCTGCAAATGTTTATGATTGGAATTCTGGATACTCTTGAGAGTGTATAAATGGGAGAACTCCAAGAGAGCCTGTGGAGGCTGCTGCTCTCCCTGCTGCTGCTGGTTTTTGCTGTTGCAGTTTGTCAAGTGGTCTTAAGCAAAGAGAAGAGAAGAAGAAATTGGATATCCTGACATCAAAGATTGGACTTGCCCCAAGGAACTCAATGCCCCTAAGCAGCAGGAAGTAGTCTACTGAGGTCTATGACCCCTTTCTCCTCTAACCATCTTTCTCTCCTACCTAGTGTTGGGGGCGGGGGATGGGGGGGGGATGGAAGGGATCAGGGTGAAATGAGGGTTGGAAGGGAGGTAGATACAGGAACCTAATAAAGTAGCCCACAAAAGTATACCAATAAACCTGTAAATTTTTTCAGTACAGTATGAACATATGAAGAATTTTCAATATGGATAAAGCTTCCCAACACACAAGCAGATTTTACTTTCCAGTAGTTGACATCTAGGGGCTGGAGATGACCTTTATGAATGTTTCTAATGTTTGTAATTCATTTATTTTAAGAATACACACCGCCGGGCAGTGGTGGTGCACGCCTGTAATCCCAGCACTCTGGGAGGCAGAGGCAGGCGAATTTCTGAGGCCAGCCTGGTCTACACAGTGAATTCCAGGACAGCCAGGGCTACACAGAGAAATCCTGTCTCGAAAAAAACAAATCCAAAAAACCAAAAAACCAAAAAAAAAAAAAAAAAAAAAAAAAGAAAGAAAGACAGAAAACAAAGAGAATACACACACAATGCTGTGTGTACAAATGTAATTCTTAGGCTTCTTGGACCATTTAAGCTCAGAAACTGAGTTCAATCTGTAGAACTCACATAAAAAAGCTGGGTGTAGTGGTCTATGTCCATGATCCCAGCTAGGAAAGGGAAGTAGAACTTCGGGGAGGTAGTTCTTGGGGCCTGTTGGCCAGCCAGTCCAGCAAAACTAGCGAGCTCCAGGAGCTTCAAGGAGAAGCGCTGTCTCAAAATGTAAGAGTGACTGGGGAACATAGTTGACAGCATCCTCTGATCTCTAAAAGCATACACATACATGGGTATAAACAAACACAGGCACATGCACGCACACGCACAGGTTTACACAGGTACACAGACATACCATACAAGTTACCATCTAGGTCAGCTATGTGCACTTTATTAGCATGTGTGTGACCCTGGGCTCAAAACCCAGCACCACAACAAACAGTTTGTTCAGAGCCCCACGTGTACTGGACATTAGTTAAAAGCTATATATAGATGGTGGATTCCCACAGTGCCCACTGTCAACTGCTGTCAGTTGCTCATCTCTTCATGTCCATAGACATAGTTCTTCCATTGCCAAACTACTGTGAAAATAGAAATGTAAAAACCACAGCAGAAGACAGCATGGCCTCCTTAGCCTTACCTACTGCTTGCCCTGTTTTTCCTTGATTTCTCATAGTATAGAGCCTTCTCTTCCAGAAATTTCTGTTACAGAAGTCACAAAGTGTCCCTCTCAGTAACAAACCTACATCTGATCACATTCTTAGTTTGCATTCTCTCTGCCTCCCCTGCAGCCTTAGTTACACTGGCAGCAGAGCTGATGAATGGCAGGGGAGTCGAGAATCTAGGAGGTCGGGTAATAGACACCAAATGCAGTTAGACTCCACAGCCCTGTGCTCACAGAGCAGCAATTCTGTACAGTCTGCGAAGAACTAAATAAAAGGGTTCAATGGCTCTGATTCCAAGAGGCTGGGTACAGTGATGGCTATACATCATACTTATCACTTAAATACACAATCAAAAATGATTTAGCCTGGGTTGTTCTCTATACAATACAATGTAAAAATGGTTGTGTTGGTAATTTTATTAGAAAGATTATATTTTGGTATAATACACATAAAAACTCTAGGAAAACAAATAACCACAGGTATGACTGGCAAACATAAAGGCTCTGGAGAGCCACTGGGACACAAGCTGGAATGATACCTTGACTATGAGCCTCACCTTCATTGGTGGATATTTATGATAAGGAGCTGCCCCTGTGGCCAGTTCAATCGCCGTGATTCCAAAACTCCAGATATCAGCTTTAAAATCATAACCTCGGACCTGAAAGGGATTGGGGGAGATGGGAGGGAGAGACAGGTGCACAATTACTTTAACCAGCCTAAAACACTCTTACAAAAGGTTCTAGTGTGTCATGAAAAATTGGGGGTCGGGGTAGGCGGGAGTGAGGAGTCTCCCTGTGCAGCCCAGGCTAGCCTTGAATTTTTGATTCTTCTACTTCAGTCTCTTAAGTGCTAGGACTATAAATGTGCACTACCAAAATGCATTCATAAACTTTAACCCAGTAAACTATTAACTGTATGCTTATTTAAGATCACTGTAGTCAGATATTAGCAGTACTTATTAATTCTATATGAAAACACAGAAAAATGTTCATGATAAAGCACTTAAAAAAGTATGAAACTACGACGGGCAGTGGTGGCACCCACCTTTAATCCCAGCACTCTGTGAGGCAGAGGCAGGTGGATTTCTGAGTTCGAGGCCAGCCTGGTCTACAGAGTGAGTTCCAGTATAGCCAGGGCTACACAGAGAAACCCTGTCTCAGAAAAAAAAAAAAAAAAGAAAAAAAGTAAAGTATGAAACTATCATTAAGTTGGATAATGAGAAGGCACACTCTATTTACCAAAAACAAAACTAAACAAACAATCTAGACCAAGGTTTCCACAATCCTCCTTCTTTCGAAATGTGCTATGGCATTACTTTTTCTTTCTTCCTTCCATGTCTTTCCCCTCACTGACCTTTCCCCCCTTCCTTTCCCATCTCCCTTGTCCTGAGGTTGTTTTTGTTTTAGAACAAGATCTCATTATGTAGGCCAGTTTAGCCTGGAATTCTCTCTTTCCTGCCTCAGGCTCCTGACTGATGTAACTGTGTGCTAGGAATGGTATCATTATTACTACCTGTGGTTAGCTTTTAAGTTGTTGACAAGAACAAGCTGCTGGATCTCTTACCATCTCCACTGCCACCATCACATCACAGTCACACATTTTTAATCTTCCATACCGAGCTACAAAGGAGAAGGTTAGGTTGGTCTCCAAAGTTTGTAGTCCAAGATTTAAATTCAGTGGTCAATATGTGTGCTGTTCTGCCTTTGGTACAGCAGGAGGGTCTCCAAAGGAAGGTTTCCTCATGGACAATGTTCTCCATGTCCACAAGCTTCTCTGCCACACAGATCAGGGTAATACATCTGTGACATTCATGAATAAATCCCATACAGTGTTGAAAGAACCTGGAGCCTTGAGACATATACTGCTTTGCTTGTAATCTAGGAATCATTTACATGTGGTAGCATGGACGAGACCATCAGTGAATATATGCACACAAGAAGAAAAGAGCATTAGGACATGACCTTAGGAAACAATGTCTTCTTTTCTTTTTTGAGATGGTATCTGGCTATATACCCCAAGCTGGCCTCAACCTCATGATCCCCGTCCTAGCCTGTGCCTGGATAACCCATGTACCCTACCAAATCCTACAGGAAGATTCAAGAGGAGATAGAGCCAGGCCTGGTGGCGCATGTCTTTAGAGGCAAGAGGATCTCTGAGTTTGAGGCCAGCCTGATCTACAGAATGAGTTCTAGGACAGCCAGGACTACACAGAGAAAAGGTGTCTTGAAAAACAAAACAAAACAAAACAAAACAAAAGGAGTAGATGGGTCAAAAGAGGCCAGAGAAACAGCCTGACAGCAGGAGACCCATGAAGACAGTGTACACAGGAAGGGAACAGTGCTGCGTGCTCAACACTTCATGCATGAGGGAGGTGAGACAAGGACTGCAGAGCAAGTGCTGAAATCAGCAGTGTTGACTGCGGTGAAGCAGATGACAGAGGCTGCAGGAGCAGCTGCCGTGCAAGCGGGAAAAGAAGAGCGCCAGCAGTGAGAACTCTAGGTGAACAACCCGGGCATCTGGTCTGTACTAAGACACACTTTTGACGTTCTTTATTCCCTATTCCTTGGATTATCTTTGGTATAGCCTTGAGTTTCTTGTGTAGAGTGTAGTTTTTGTTGTTTGCTTTGTACTGCAATAATATCTTTCCTTAGACTAAGCTCTGAACCAATCAACAGAAACATGCAATCCATGAATCTAACATGGAACATCAATCAAACATAAGCACTAAGGTTAGTGGCTTGGTTTAACAACAAAATCCTGGGGCTGGAGAGATGGCTCAGTGGGTAAGAGCACTTCCAAAGGTTATGAGTTCAAATCCCAGCACCCACATGGTGGCTCACAACCATCCTTAAAGAGATCTGATGCCCTCTTCTGGTGTGTCTGAAGACAGCTACAGTGTACTTACATATAATAAATAAATCTTTAAAAAAAAACAAAACAAAACAACAAAATCCTGAACCACTTCAAAAGCACAAAACCCACAGTACCTGTTCCATAACTTCAGGTGCCATCCAGCATGGGGTGCCAACAAACGTCTTTCTCACTTTATTTCTGGTAATGTCACCACCAGTGGCTAAAAATGCACTAACACCGAAATCTGAAATAAAGCAGACAGCACAGCAGTCATTCCGGTCTGAACAGGAAATCTCCCCCAGGTGTCACCACCCTGGACTGGCTGCCAACAGCAGGCTTTGGGACAGGCTGGCCCTGAGGATTCAGTGTGTCAATGGACGAATCCCTGTACAGAGTCAGAGATGAAAGCAGCTGGCGAGAGGGTGTGGAGGCCCGGGCCTACTGGGAGAAGAGTGGCCAATGCTCTGGAAGGACCCCGTGATGCAGGCCCCTTCTCACTGCTCTCCGCTGCCTGACAGCCACACGCAGCTCCCGCCTCCCAAGCGCTCTCACCATGCTCTCATTCTGCTTGCCTCAAGGTTAGGGTTACCATCCAAATCAATGGGTCCAGTTAGCCCTAGACTAAAACCTATGAAACCAACTCACCCCTACACACACACACATACACACACACACACACACACACATACATACACACACATACACAATCAAGAGAATATATTTGAAATCAAAACTGAAAAAGTATTAATATCCAGAATATACAAAGGATAACTACATTCCAGTATTCCAGTACTAAAGAATCAGAAGCCAATATAGGCTACAAAGCGAGATTCTGTCTTTAAGGGGGAAAGAGGGGTGGGGTGGGGTGGGGTGGGGTGGAGTCTACAATTCAGCAGCAACAAAAAACACATTTAAAAGAACAGGCCAAATTCATAAAACTGACATAAATTAGATGACAAAAAAAAAAAAAACAAAAACAAAAAACAAAAAAACCCTAGAGCTTTAATTCAGCAGAGACAAGCTGATCTCCATGAGTCCCAGACTATCCTGGTCTATAGTGAGTTCCAGGAGCTAGGGCTAGCTATATAGTGGGGGAAAAATACAAAATAAAAATACAAAATAAAAAAATAAAATAAATAAAAACCCTGTCTAAAAAAAAACCTAGAAAATTAGTTTTGTTATAAATGTTGAGAAATTGAAACCCTTATGAACTGCAGATACAAATGAAAATAAATTACTATATGACATAGTGCAATACTTTTTTTTAAAAAAAAGTTACTGTAAAAATCATCATATGATTCACCAATTCTACTAAGACATACCCAGAATAAGCCAGGCATGGTAACACATGGCTACAGTCCTAGTACAGAAGATGGGAGGAAATCAGAAGTTCATGTTAGCCTGGGCTACATAAAATAAGAGAGAAAGAAAAAGGGAAGAAAGGAGAGGGGGAGAAGGAAGGGGGAGAAGGATGGAAACTGGAACTGACTGAGATAGTTATGCACAGTTTATAGCAACATTTTTCAAAATAGACAAAAAGATACACAATTTGACAATTCACTGATACATCAATGTGTAAAATGGGCTGTATGTGAATCTGTGGGTTGTAGTTTTAGGCATACAGCATCTCTTACAGCCACAGAACCTTAGACTTAGAGATGGTTAACATCAGTAAATTTTCCATTACAACACAACAAAAAAATCGTTTTAACTTAGCTGAAGAAACACTATTGGTAAAGTCTGGAAACAGGACAGGTGTGGGAAAGGGAAGAGACATCAGAGCTCTGTTCACTGGACAGACAGCTAGACAAAGGCCCTCGTGTTCAGCATATCTCCCCATATTATAATTTCACGACTGCTTGCTTTTTAGGTAACTATGGTTGTGTGAATTTTCATCATGGTATGCTGGTGTGAAAACCAACCACAGTTTATGTTTACTGTCTACTAGTAAAAGGTATTAGGGATGTCTAAACTCATGATGAAGATGACTGCTGCCCATGTGAAAGCACAGTCTACACAGTAGACACGATAGCTCGAGGTTTGCATCTGCACATCCTCCACTCTAATGAAGTCACTACAGCGACTCGTATTTCTCCCAACAGTCTAAGATCCTGTGTTTCTGCTCCACACCCATAGATTGGCTTTGCCAGGTGTTGTGGTCAAGCCAGTCACTTGATATTTAGCAGCTGCTTCCTGTTCAAGGCTTTACCCTGGACTGCTTGGAATGTTTGCTTTGCATCTTTCCCATCTTCATGTGTAGTACATGTATGTGTGTGCACAGGGAAGGGTGAGTACCTGTGCATGTCTGTGATGTTGCATAGAGTTCTCAGTCACTATGTCTGTGTGTGTGTGTGTGTGTGTGTGTGTGTTTGTGTGTGTCCATCTCATTTTTGAGACACAGTCTCTTACTGAGCCTTAAGCTCGTGGTTTGGGATAGATCAGCTAGCAGGCGAGCCCTTGAGAGCCTCCCGCCTCTGCTCTCCTCCTCCAGTCAGGTTCAGACACATGCCACTGCATGGATATTGATGCTGGAATTACCCTACTCTGCATCTTGTCTTTAGTGAAAAGTACATCTTTTGATAAATAGAAAGTTAATGTTAAAGGATTCAACTTTATGTTGGATAAATATTACCTTACTTCAGGATTTAAAGGTACAGCCGGGCGGTGGTGGCGCATGCCTGTAATCCCAGCACTCTGGGAGGCAGAGGCAGGCGGATTTCTGAGTTCAAGACCAGCCTGGTCTACAGAGTAAGTTCCAGGACAGCCAGGGTTAGGCAGAGAAACCCTGTCTCGAAAAAAACAAATCCAAAAAAACCAAAAAAAAAAAAAAAAAAGGTACTTGCCTAAATTATCTTTTAAAAAATTGAATATATTATCCTGATTCACTTGATTATTGTAGCAGTCTGGAACCAAACAGAAGGAGACTGTTTGGTCAAAACAGCTATCTGTGGGAAGACGTGAATTCCAGTCTGATCCCTAGGCTCTAAAACTCCCAGAACTATGCTCTCTAAAAGGCAGAGACTCCATGCCACCCTTGTGTTATCCCTTCCTAATGCTGTGATTTTAAAAAGCCACTCAAGGACACAGGGGTTTACCTGCCTCGTGATTCTAGGTTTATAGCTCACTCATATTTAGGAGTCAAGGTGACAGGAACCTGAAATAGCTGATCACAGTTTCTAGTCAAGACCAAACTCCCGCTAGTGCTCAACTGGCTCTCCTTTCATTCAGCACAGCAGCTAGCACATAAAATGGTGACACCCACATTTATGGTGAGTCAGTCCAGTTCAATTAACCTAATTCAGAAAATCCCCACATGTTCGTAGTACTAGCCTTCTGTCTAAGCTCCACCCCACAGTTACCTGACCCACTATAAAAGGGGCTGTTTGCCCCCTCCCCCTCCCCCTCCTTGCTGTCTTGCTCTCCCCTTCCCCCTTCTCTCCCCACTCCCTGCAACACACACACACATACTCATGGCTGGCTTCTTCTCCTCTATTCCTCTTCTCTCCTCTCTTCCCCCTTCCCCATCCTCCCATCCTCCCACCTCTCTCTCTGCCTCTACTACCCTCTTAATTCCACCCCCCCCCCATGCCCTGAATAAACTTCATACTATACCATCGTGTGGTCCTCAGAGAGAAGGGATGCCTCAGCATGGGCCCTACTGAGGCACCCCCTCCCCCCATACCTACACCTCAATAGAATACATCCCCCTTCTCTTTGTATTTTTATAAACACATCACATAGGCCACCTGATCTACATAATTACTTATGAAGACTTCTGTCCCAGGTTCTAGAGTAAGTTGACAACTAAAACCAACCATCACCCTGTATCATGTCTCACCAGAATATTCCTGTTTCTCCTTTAAATAAGCATGGGCTGCTCTGAGACAGAACCCTATCAGAAGACCCTACACCTAATGAAGGTGAAGAGTGGGAAAATAGGAAGCAATGAGTAATGGCCAGGAAAATACCTGAGTGGTAAAGGCCATCTTTAGAGGGTGCTTACACAGAAAGACCTCCTGAGAACAGGATCATCAGATACTGAGGAAACATAAACGACAAATAATGTGGTTCTGCTGGCTATTAATCAAAATACAAAGAACTGCTGTGAACCAGGTGGTGGTTCAGTAGATAAAGTCCGTTCCACACGAGCACGAGGCTCCCCGGCCCCCACACAGATGCTAGGCAGGCATGCAAGCTGCTTGTCATGAATGCTCAGACGCTCTGAGGCAAATGTGAAAACACATGCATGCATCTCAAATACTCAAACGCTCACACACATACACACACAGTGGCACGCTCATACACATTCACACGCCCTCCAAAAGCACAGCCCTGCTTGTAGTTACCTGCAATCTGCACAGAGCCGTCTTCTCCTAGAAGAATGTTTCCAGCTTTCACATCTCTTCAAAGAAAAAGACACCATCAAACATTTGTTCTTTAGAATGGCAAAATTCAAGCAACTGTTTACTTACAAAGCATTAGCAATATTTAAATATTGTTTTATATTAAAGAGTATAAAATCCAATAAATTTAAAAAATTTTTGCCGTTTATATTATAATCCAAACATAAAACTATAAGGAACATAACTTTTTAGACAATCTAGAAAACTAAAGCTCATTAAATATTGATTGGGATGATAATGACCAAAGAAAGCAACTCTCCTCTAGCCTCACCTAGAAACACATTAAATTTTTTCTATATAAACTAAATGCTAAAAAATGGTGAATCATTGTCTTCCCAGTTCCTCAACTCTCACTTCTTTGGAAGTTTTGCTATATAACTCAGGCTGGTCTCTCTCGTGATCCTCCTGCCTCAACCACCCAAATACATGGGGATAGGGATATGTTTTAAATATATTTTAAAGAAGGGGTAAGCTTCACATACTATAACTTTTCATTTTGTGTTTAAATAACAGAATAGGAATATATACATTATATATGTATATATACATACACATATATACACATACATATATTCACCTATGTGTATACTGACATAAAATACTTCTCAAAGGAATCAGAATAAAATGGCAAAAAGTGATCTTTAGACCAGAACACTGAAATTTAAGAAAAAGGTGTTTTTAGATGCTTTACATAAAAACTGAAAAGAAAATGTAATACCTTAAGCTTAGTATCCCATTATTAATTAACCCCTTACATCAGTGTAGTACTTTTGTTAAAATTAGTGAACACAACTAAGACCTCATGAACTAAAGCTCACAGTGGTAGTCTCAGGCGGAAATGAGCTCAAGCTAGACTACAGAGGAATTTCTGGTGGTTGGCTAAAAGCCGTCTTTCCTCAGGAACTTGTGAAATGAGTTCAGGCCCATCACTGACACGCACGTGTGATTGCACATGGAAGTCCATGGTGGTCCCCAGGGTCCTTGTCCCTTCTCTCCCTCCCTCTCTCCCTCTCTCTTTCTCTCTCTCTCTCTCTCTCTCTCTCTCTCTCTCTCTCTCTCACACACACACACACACACACACACACACACACACACACACACAGTGGACCCTTTGCCTCCCTGACTTCTATAGTATGCACTATGCTCACAGGCCCCCAGACTGTCTCTCAGCTCAGCTGCTCTCAGGACGCTCTTGAAGATAGCCCTGACCATGTCCATGTCCATGCTGTTTCTTTTTCTCTCGGTGATGTCTTTACTGTGCCCCTCACATCCACACAGTGTGTTCAGGTTCCCGTCTTCTTTAACCAATGTTCCTTTTCTATCCAAGACTCCATCCAGGACAGTTCATTACATTTAGCTGCCAGTTCTCCTAAGGCTCTCCACAGTGACAATTTCTCAGAGTGTCCTTGCTTGGTGACCGTGCAGTTGTGAAGGATATATATGTGACATATATATATGTTAGAAGGAGAGGAGAGGCATGGCGTTCTCACAGTGCCTGCATTTGAAAGGTACATTCAGTGTCAACAGTTCCATCTGGGGAAATTTAGAAGACTGGGTTTTTTCTATCCACCATTTTAATTTTGAGCTGTTTGAAGGCAGAAGTCACATGAGGTCTGTCTCACCTGTGTAGGTAATATTAGCATTTCTTCTAGGCTCCGCCCAACAGTTGCCTGGCAACAGCCAGGTAGGCCTGGCTTACTATGAAAGAGGCTGTTTGCACCCTCCTTGCTCTCGTGCACTCTCTGCCCTCTTTCCCTAGACCTTTCTCCCTCTCTCCCCTTCCGTGCCTCACATGTCCCTGGTCAGCCTCACCTCTCCTCCCCTCCCCATGCCCCAAGTAAACTCTATTCTATACCATACACAGTGCATGGCTGGTATCTCAGGGGGAAGGGATGCCTCCGCATGGGCCTGCATAGACACCCCTCCTACCCTATCTTGTTCTACAAAACATAGCCTGGCTTTTTTTGTTTGTTTGTTTTTTGTTTTGGTGCTCTTTGGTTCCTCATTTTATCCCTGCCCACCATCATTGGTTACTTCTTTTTTTTTTTTAATTGGATATTTTCTTTATTTAGATTTCAAATGTCTTCCCCTTTCTAGGTCTCCACTTCGGAAACCCCCTATCGCCCCTCCCCCTATGAGGATGCTCCCCCACCCACTCCGCCTTCCTGCCCTGGCATTCCTCTACACTGGGGCACTGAACAGCCTCAGGTCCAAGGGCCATTCCTCCCACTAATGTCCCAAGGCCATCCTCTGCCACATAGACAGCCGAAGCAATGGGTCCCTCCATGTGTATTCATTGGCTGGTGGTCCAGTCCCCAGGAACTCCAGGGGTTCTGGCCAATTGATATTGTTGCTCCCCCCCATGGGGCTGTAAACCCCCTCAGCTCCTTCAGTCCCTTCTCCAACTCCTCTATCAGGGACCCCACACTCCCCATGCTTAGTCCAATGGTTGGCTGTGAGCATCCACCTCTGTACTTGTCAGGCTCTAGCAAAGTCTCTCAGGAGATAGCCATATCAGGCTTCTGTCAGCAAGCACTTCCTGGCATCCACAAGAGCGTCCCAGTTTGTCAAACTGGATCTCCAGGTGGGGCAGCCTCTGGGTGGCCTTTCCTTTAGTCTGTTTCACACTTTGTCTCCATATTTCCTCTTGTGAATACTTTGTTCCCCCTTCTAAGAAGCACTAAAGCATCCACCCTTTGGTCTTCCTTCTTCTTGGGCTTCATATGATCTATGAATTGTATCTTGGGTATTCCGAATTTTGGGCTAATATCCAGTTATCAGTGAATACATACCATGTGTGTTCTTTTGTGACTGAGTTACCTCAGAATATTTTCAAATTCTATCCATTTGCCTGAGAATTTCATGAGGTCATTGTTTTTAATAGCTGAGTAGTATTGCATTGTATAAATGTACCACATTTTCTGTATCCATTCTTCTGTTGAGGGACAACTGGGTTCTTTCCAGCTTCTGGCTATTATAAATAAAGCTGCTATGAACATAGTGGAGCGTGTGTCCTTATTACATGGTGGGGAATCCTCTGGGTATATGCCCAGGAGCTGTATCGCTGGGTCCTCAGATAGTACTATGTCCAATTTTCTGAGAACTGCAGACTGATTTCCAGAGTGGTTTTACCAGCTTGCAATCCCACCAGCAATGGAGGAGTGTTCTTTCTTCACATCCCCGCCAGTATCTGCTGTCCCCTGAGTTTTTGATCTTAGCCAATCTGACTGGTGTGAGGTGGAATCTCAGGGTTGTTTTGATTTGCGTTTCCCTGATGACTAACCATGTTGAACATTTCTTTAGGTGCTTCTCAGCCATTTGAGTTTCCTCAACTGAGAATTCTGTTTAGCTCTGTCCCGTTTTTTAATAGGGTTATTTGGTTCCCTAGAGTCTAACTTCTTGAGTTCTTTGTATACATTGGATATTAGCTCTCTATCAGATATAGGATTGGTAGAGATCTTTTCCCAATCTAATGGTTGCCATTTTGTCCTATTGACAGTGTCCTTTGCCTACAGAAGGTTTGCAATTTTAATGATGCCTCATTTGTCAATTCCTGATCTTAGAGCCTAAGCCACTGGTGTCCTGTTCAGGAATCCCCCGTGCCCATGAGCTCCCCACATTCTCCTCTATTAGATTCCGTGCACCTATTTTTCTTGATTTATTTGCCAGATAGTCTGTGCTTCCCTTTCAAATTAAAGGTAATCTGTAGAAGCGGCTTCAGCCTAAGAGCAAGGACCAGCACCAGGCAGGCCTCCCATGCAACAAGGCAAGGCACCTTTCAGGATGCCAGCTAGAGCTGTCAGCTGAAGAGCTTGTTTTGTTGTTTTGCTCCCACCCCATACATATATACCTGAGACAGGGTCTTTCTGAACAGCCCTGGCTATCCTGACACTCACTCTGTAGATCAGGCTGGCCTTGAATTCAGAGATGCCCCTGTCTCTGCTCCTGAGTGCTGGTACTAAAAGCGTGGGCCACCATCACCAGACTAAAGAATTTGTTTTACTCTGTCCCAGACAACTCCAAGCAATTCTGCAGGCCTGAGGGCTGCCCTGCTTAGTGCCTCACAGCAGCACGAATCTGCTCTCACTGCTTACTGGGGTTTCTCATGCGCCAGCTACAGGTGCCACAAAAAAACTAAAGGGCATGCAATAGGCATACTTTGCTTTCTCCAGTTTATAGAAAATTTGAAAAGAGATTAAAGAAGCAAGATTCATAGCCAAAAGCTAGAATACACTAGATTAGCAACTCAGAGATGCCCAACACTTTTGTTACAACTAATCTCTTTGCTAAGAAAAACACTAGAGCACACTGAGAGAAAAAACTAGAACCTGTCCCTCCTAATCAGAATCTCTGAGGTCAGTGCTAGTCAACTACAAACCCACATTCCGGAACCAGGATCAGCCCCACCCTTCCCACCCTTAATGACTCAGTGCTTATGGCCAGCCCAGTCATTACTAACAGCCAATGCCACCTTTCCACTGTAGCTGGCTGTATTTCCCTTATGCGTGCTCCATACCCATATAAACCCGCCACCACGTGTGGGTTTTGTGGCACACCTTTGGCCCTATCACCAAGATACTCTTCATCACAGAACCCTTCAGTCAGTCTGAGCACAAGAATCGCATATCTTCCATCCTAGTCACAAAGAGGCAGAGGCTGGCAATATCTGTGAGTTCAAGGCTACTAGCTCTACCTAACAAGTCCCAGCCAGCCACAGCTACATACTGAGACCCTGTCTCAATGAAAACAGAAACAAAAAAGAAAACCTCAAAAATCTAGAGGGGGGCTGGAGAGATAACTTGGTGGTTAAGAGTACTAACTGCTCTTCCAGTGGTCCTGAGTTCAATTCCCAGCAACCACTTGGTAGCTCACAACCATCTGTAATAGAAAGGATATCCTCTTCTGGTGTGTCTGAATACAACAATGTACTCACAAAAAGTAAATAAATAGTTCTTTTAAAAAAAGGAAGGAAAGAAAAAGAAAAAGAAAAAGAAAAAGAAAAAGAAAAAGAAAGAAAAAGAAAAAGAAAAAGAAAAAGTCTAGAGAGCTAGACAAGGAAAGTAACTCTAGATAAAGACCTACAAAAACAAAAAACTGCACTGGATGTTAGGTAAGAGTCCCTGCTTGCCCCACTCTGCAACAAGGTCCCGCAAATTCCATTCCTCTCTCTGTCCAACCCCACCCACACAGAGAGCCTCCAAACAGACAAGGCCAAAAAGCCCAGTACCACATTACTGCCATCTGTCCCAAACCCCCTAGTCAGAAGTCATCAGCCACACAAGACCCTTGGCTCTCTACCACAAGCCTAGCAAGTGGCAGACTTCTCTTTTTAATTTCCCCACCATCATCTGCCCAAAGCTGGTTAACTTGCCCAGGAGCCCACTCCCAAAGAAACCTGCCTATTTTTACTTTTAATCTGGTCAAATTGGCTTATTTCTGCAGCAGAGAAAACCTATTATAACTGAACACACAAGAGAAAAAGCAAACCTTCTAAACATTCATTTCTGCCTCCCAATTCAGCTTTCTCCCAGACCTGATTAAAAGTCAGTGCATTTCAGAGCTGCTCTGAAACCTAAGCTACGTGGGACTTCTTGTTCTAGCTGCACTCAGAATCACCTGGAGAGCCTTTGATATCACAGGCTTTCTGGTTTCTTTTGTTTCTTGAGACAGGGTTTCTCTGTATAACAGCACTGGCTGTTTTAGAATTCACTCTATCTAGCAAACTGGCCTTGAACTCAGAGTTGCCCCTGCGCCTGCCTTCTGAGTGCTGGTCAAACACCATTGACTAGTTTGTGTCAAGGCTTTATTGCAAACCAATTAAATAAATCTCTGTCAGAAGATGCAAGAGGCAAAAATTCTTAAGAGTCTCCCAGGTGATTATGCTATGTCTTAAAGATTGAGAGTCAGGACTGGGGAACTGGCTCAGCTATTAAGAGCACTAAGTTCCCAGCAACCACATCAGGCAGTTCACAATAGCCTGTAACTTTGGGTCCAGGGATCCATGGTCCTCTTCTGGCTGCCCCACATACATGTCAGACACTCACACAAACAAAAATAACCATTAAAACATTTCTTTAAAAATTAAGTGTATGATTTGCAGTATATATGGGGTGGGAGGGGGAGTCATTCCAAACAATATGGAAAGCAATATACATAGAACACAAGAACATTTGTCAGTTTAGCAGAGGCCTTGCTCCAAAGACACCCTTTCCTAGTACAGTCACATGTATATAGGTATGTAGAGGTGTGTGT
The DNA here is from genome assembly GCF_947179515.1 of Apodemus sylvaticus. NCBI lineage: Eukaryota > Metazoa > Chordata > Mammalia > Rodentia > Muridae > Apodemus > Apodemus sylvaticus. The sequence goes on along the minus strand of NC_067478.1, from coordinate 4,849,230 downwards.
ATGTAAAGGAGAGACAGACAACAGAAAGACAAACAGATACAAAGAAAAACAGGGAAATTTGTTGAATAAATTTATTCTCTATCTTGAGATTATCCTTGAAAAGTGAAGAAAAATAGGAGATTTTTTCAAAATCTTTAAATCTCAAAATAAAAAAATCTGTAATCGGTAGAGCTCTTGCAAAAAATGTTAAAGGCACTTCTGAGACCCCTAGGTCCACTAGGGCAAGCAGACCATTGTGAATGAAATCTCCCAGAAAGAAGCTACATCCTGTCCTCAAGTTTCACAAGGCTGATTATCTACTTACAACCATAAAGACCTGAGAGGTTAGAATGTTACTGGTTCAGAGACTGATTCAAATTTATCTGTGGCTCTCTTTAGCCCCCTGATTAGCCTGCCTCCCTACCCTGCTTGATCTAAGATGTTTGAGACTATCTAGCGAGACCTTTTGAACGGTACTTACTTAGCAGAGCACCAGCTCCCACCAACCACAACCTAAGAATTTATCAGACATCATCTGAGCCTGGAAGACTGGAACTGAGGTTTCCTCCTCTGCTGGAAACACCTACCTCGAATTTCTACCACTGTATTCGAAAAGTGTCTTGGTTTATGACCTTCTTTGTTCTGTTTCTATGAAGACTTCATGAAATTGCTATCTCACTGGAACATGACATTCAGGGTAACCTAATTCTGTGTTTCCAGACCATGAGCACTCACATTTGGCTATTTTTTGTGTCGTCTACATCCTGACGAGCAACACACCTCGGGTCAGAGCTCTGGCACTCAGACTCTGGTTAGAAGAGGTGGGCACCATCTGCAGTGACACTGGCAACAAAATTCACCTCCAGAGAGAGGGAGGGTTGCATTTCTAAATGGTATAGCCACTGCTAACCCCATAATTGTGCTCAAACAAGCAGCGGGTCAGTGAAAGGGGTGAGAGGACAATGGGGCAGGAAGAGTATCAGAGTACTGTTGCACACATGTAGTAAACTGTGAAAGAATTAATATTAAATAAAGACTAAAATGTTTTCCGAAAGGATCTCAACTGTTCCAAGTGGCCCTGACAACCTGAGGCTTCTCTACAACTGTCTCTGATAGACCTGACAACATGAAACATCTCTGTGATTGTCTCTGTAGTCAAGATGGTTATTGCCAGCTACAAACCAGAATACACATGACATTACAAAGTTATTTACTCAGATACATACATACACCCTTTAGAACTGGGATTTTAGCTGGGCGGTGGTGGCGCACGCCTGTAATCCCAGCACTCTGAGAGGCAGAGGCAGAGGCAGGCGGATTTCTGAGTTCGAGGCCAGCCTGGTCTACAGAGTGAGTTCCAGGACAGCCAGGACTACACAGAAAAACCCTGTCTTGAAAACACCAAATCCAAAAAAAGAACTGGGATTTTATTAGTTTGTCTGCTTGTTCATTTAGTGATAGAGAAACAGAAAATTTCAAGGAGCATCTTTTATAAAAATGTTGAAAGTGCTACTAAAAAAACCCTAAGGACCTGTGTGTGCCAATTCCCTACCAAGCAGCGCGCGCACACACACACACACACACACACACACACACATACCATTGTCTTAAGCACTTTAAGAAACAGAAAATAAAATGGAAACCAATATTTCAAACCAGTGAGTGTCTTCTTGGCAGAAAGTAAGTTTGTTTTTTTCATTTTCTAACTTTACTAAAATACTTACCACTTTTGTCTGTTTGTTCTTTGAGAGAGGGCCTTACCATCTTGTCCTGGCTGTCCCCATCCTGCATGTAGACCAGCCTGTCCTCGAACAAACTCAACAGACATCCACCTGCCTCTGTCTCCCAAGTGCTGGGATTAAAGACATGCAGTAAGCCGCCATTGACTGACTTACTTATCCATTTTGTTTGTTAATATTTATCACTTTCTTAATAATTATAGGTTGTATAATTCACACTGTAATAAGCAAAACAAAATGAAACTAGCAATGCAAAAAGTACAGGGCTCAGAAATAAAACAACTTCATAAATGAAAGCGAGTGTCCTCAGCAAGACAAAGCAGAGCAGGCGCTTGTCCCCGGAGGCCAGAGGGAGAGCCCCCCTTGAGCCCCCCTTGGCATGGCGCACCTGTGAATCTGCCCATTCTTGTGCAGGTACTCCAGCCCCTCTAAGACCTCTCGGAGGATGGTGGCGATGGTCGGCTCATCCAGAACTCCACTCTTATGCTCCCCCTTCGCCACGATGTGTTTAATGATATCCAGAACAGAACCTGAAAGCAGAAAACACAGCCTCTAAAAATGCTAACTCATTCAATAACTCAGACCACTTAGAATAGTCACATAAATTATGTAAGAAAGAAAGAAAAAAATAGCAAATACAAGGAAATACAGATGCTTCAAACTGGAAATTCCAACCTAAAACAAAGAGTAATTAATACCTCCATGATATGCTACACTAGTGTGTCCTTTAGGTCTCTAATGAGAACTTGGAAAGGTTAGTGTAAGATTTCTAGTCACCTCTGAAGAATCCCTTGGGTAAACCACACCCATCAGTAACACTCTAATACAAAATATCACAAACCAAAGACATTTTCAACCTAGATTAGATTGTGTAGTATTTTATAACTAAGAATGAAAAATGCAATTGAACTACAAGTCAAATCAATGAAGAAACACATGGAAAATGAAAACCAAAGCTATTCTTAGTTGTCAACTTGACTACATCTAAATTAACTATAACCCCAAATGGAGGGGCACACCTGTCAGGGTCCACATCCAATCCTGATCTCTAATCTGGGACACACTCCTGCTTAAGTCTACATAAGGACATGGAAACCTCACTCTGCTATCACTAGCAAACCCACTCACTCCTTCACTGGCATCAGACTTCTGGAAACTAGCTCAGACATCCAGACTGCTGGATTGAACACCTACCAGATTCTTGGACCTTCTGTTCATAGGTAGCCACTGCTGGATTAGCTGAACCACAACCTGCAAGTCATTCTAATAAAACCCCATTTGTACAGAGAGAGAGTTACCTCTGTAAGCTGTTACTCTCAAGAACCCTAATACAATAATCAAGTCCATAAGTAAACCAGGCAAGGCAAAGGTAAACAGAGAATAGAAGTGACGTCAGATCTCCCTGAAGTAATGCCCAGATGTTTCAGCAGTCCAACTCCTTCCAGGGTGACGGTGAGGCTCAACAGGCACAGCAGGCACACACACACACACAGCACTGACCACCAAACGGCTTGCCTCCATGCACTATTTAACATCTACACTCTCCCTCTTTCTCTAAAATTTTTCTTCAATAAAATAAAGCCACCTGCCAGGCGGTGGTAGCACATGCCTTTAATCCCAGCACTTGGGAGGCAGAGGCAGGCAGATTTCTAAATTCCAGGACAGCCTGGTCTATAGAGTGAGTTCCAGGACAGCCAGGGTTATACAGAGAAACCCTGTCCCCAAAAACCTAAATAAATAAATAAAGCCACTAGGTCCCACTGAAAATGTACTATACTGCATACTCTTGCTTAACTCACCTGAAGAAGTTAATTTAAATACATAGACAATCATAATCCAAGAGGCCAGTGGGGCAGCTTGGTGGTAAAGTGCCCTAGCCTCAGTTCCCAAAACCAAATCACTGTACTGTCAACACGAGCTTCTTTTAGAACCAACGACCTGAGTCAAGTGTGGAGGCTCATAAATACAATCCTAGCACATGGACAGTACAGCAGGAGGGCTGGAGCTGAAGACGGTGCTCAGTGGCAACAGAGAGCGCAACAGCAACCTCACCTGCAGGAGATATGGCCTCAAACGTCCCCTCTTAGGCAAACAGTCCATGACTCAATATGTCTGATTTAGTACAACAATACCACCACCACCAACAACAACACCACCACCACCAACAACAACAACAGAAACCAAGTGCTTAAGAAAAAGAACTGACACTGAATCCTGTGCTAAGGCTTCTAGAAGGCTTTTAAGCCTCTGGAGCAGTTCCCAGAAGACATCCATGATAACATTCAAGTGGGGTCAAGCCTGGGGCCTCAGTAGGCAACATTCCCTACAGACTAAGCAGGAAGAGAGCAAACGAGAGAGAAGGAGGAGAGAAAGCAGACTAGAGAGACTGAACTTCAGTGCCTGAAGGATGAATACAGGAAGTCATTCCCCCACTGCTCTTGGAGGCAGAGACAGGTGCATCACTGAGTTCAGGGGTCTGCGGAGTGAGTTCCAGGGCAGCCAGAGCTACACAGTATAATACGGGCTTAAAATGAGAAGGAGAAAAGGAAGGATGTACTCCCTACCTGGCGTTCCAGCACCCATGCTGTATGAAGAGAAGGGAGGGGAGGGAAGAGGACTGAAGAGGGCAGAGCTGGTTGCAAGCAAGTCTCATTACTCCTGCGTCTGGGAGCCAGCCCACTACCACTAGGGACTCCAGCAGCAGATGGGCACTTTATGCTGTCTAGAAATAAGGACCCGGGGGGTTCAAATGCTATACAACACTTCCTAGCACACTGCCACAGGACAGCTTCCTTTCCTGGACACACCGCCACAGGACAGCTTCCTTTCCTGGACACCGCCACAGGACAGACTCCCTTCCTGGACACCGCCACAGGACAGCCTCCCTTCCTGGACACCGCCACAGGACAGCCTCCCTTCCTGGACACCGCCACAGGACAGCTTCCCTTCCTGGACACACCGCCACAGGACAGCCTCCCTTCCTGGACACACCGCCACAGGACAGCCTCCCTTCCTGGACACCACCACAGGACAGCCTCCCTTCCTGGACACCGCCACAGGACAGCCTCCCTTCCTGGACACCGCCACAGGACAACTTCCCTTCCTGGACACACCGCCACAGGACAGCCTCCCTTCCTGGACACACCGCCACAGGACAGCCTCCCTTCCTGGACACCACCACAGGACAGCCTCCCTTCCTGGACACACCGCCACAGGACAGATTCCCTTCCTGGATACTCTGCCACAGGACAGCTTCCCTTCCTGGACACCGCCACAGGACAGCCTCCCTTCCTGGACACCACCACAGGACAGCTTCCCTTCCTGGACACTGCCACAGGACAGCCTCCCTTCCTGGACACACCGCCACAGGACAGATTCCCTTCCTGGACACTGCCACAGGACAGCCTCCCTTCTTGGACACCACCACAGGACAGATTCCCTTCCTGGGCACTGCCACAGGACAGCCTCCCTTCCTGGACACCGCCACAGGACAGATTCCTTTCCTGGACACTGGAACTTATAAATTTGTAATCCAGATGGCTTAGGGAAAAGTTCAATTCCCTTGAATTTAACAAACACGTTAAACCCTGAAGCAAAGTGACCAAATCATTGACAGCTTATGTTCACTCAAAAAGGCCACAAGAACTACTTAGCAAGAACATAAAGTCCTGTTTGAAACTTGAAGAATTTTTTTAAAAAAGACTAGAAATGGGGAAACTCCTGATAGAATTTAAAATCAACAAAATGTATTCATTTGACAATTCTGCCCATGTTTTATTCCTCAAACTAAGGTCTGTCATAAGTTCAAGAACAGCCTGTACTACACAGAATTCCAGATTAGGCTAGCCAACAATGAGCTTCTATCTCAAAACACCAGAAAGCAAGCAGGCAGGCTGGAGAGATGATTTAGTGGTTAAGAGCACTGACTGCTCTTCCAGAGGTCCTGAGTTCAATTCCCAGCAACCACATGGTGGCTCACAACCATCTGTAATGGGATCTGATGCCCTCTTCTAGTGTGTCTGAAGACAGCTATAATGTACTCACATACATAAAATAATTCTTTAAAAAATAAATAAATAAAAATAAAGCAAAACAAAAAATTAAATAAAAACTTCAAGGAAGTCCTATTATATTATTATCTAGAACTTGTTATACAATAGTCAGCCACAGTGGCACAGGCCTTTAATCCTACAGCTGGAAGGCAGAAGCAGGCAGATTTCTGTAAGTCCAGGGCCAGCGGATCTACATGAACTCTAAGACAGCCAGTACTATCTACATACAGACACCATACCTCAAAAAAAAAAAAAAAAGAAAAAAGAAAAAAGAAAAAGACATGATCTGCTATTTTGCTGACTTCAAGGAGCTATTTGTCTGACATCATGGTCTGGGTTAGCACTTCTATCGTTGTGATGAAACACACTAACAACGTGAGGAAGACAAATTATTTCAACTTACGGCTTTCAAGTCACACCTCACTCCTGAGGAAAGTCAGGACAGGAACTCACACTGGGCAGGAAGCTGGAGGCAGGGGCTGATACAGAGGCCATGGAGGATGCTTTCTCATAGCACTGATATGGGCGGCACCATCACAGTGAGAGGGACCCTTCCCATCATTAATCAAGAAAATGCACCACAGGCCTGGCAGTAGTGGTGCATGCTTTCAATCCCAGCACTTGGGAGGCAGAAGCATGCAAACTCTGTGAGTTCAAGGCTAGCCTGTTCTCCAAAGGTATTCCTGGATTAAGATTCCTTTTCCCAGATGACCCTAATGTGTCATCATTCAGGCTGACATGAAAACTAGTGAGAGCATATACAACACAGAGCTGTCCACTTGATTTATTCAACAACATATAGCATTCACTCAAGTGACGGTGACCACAGTCTCCTCTCCTCAAACATTAAAGTTACACAGAAGATTTCGTTTGAATTGAAACAAAGCTGAAGGTAAATATGGTAAGCAAAAGAGACTGACGATGGCCACTGACAGCCCAACTGACCCAGTTAACTAGAGAGACTGGCAATGGTGACTGACAGCTCAACTGACCCAGTTAACTAAAGAGACTGACAATGGCCACTGACAGCCCAACTGACCCAGTTAACTAGAGAGACTGGCAATGGTGACTGACAGCTCAACTGACCCAGTTAACTAAAGAGACTGGCAATGGTCACTGACAGCCCAACTGACCCAGTTAACTAGAGACTGACCCAGTTAACTAAAGAGACTGACTCAGTTAACTAGAGAGACTGGCGATGGTGACTGACAGCTCAACTGACCCAGTTAACTAGAGAGACTGACCCAGTTAACTAAAGAGACTGACTCAGTTAACTAGAGAGACTGGCGATGGTCACTGACAGCCCAACTGACCCAGTTAACTAGAGAGACTGGCGATGGTGACTGACAGCTCAACTGACCCAGTTAACTAGAGAGACTGACCCAGTTAACTAGAGAGACTGACTCAGTTAACTAGAGAGACTGGCGATGGTCACTGACAGCCCAACTGACCCAGTTAACTAGAGAGACTGACCCAGTTAACTAAAGTAGGCATTTGGGGACCAGCTGGGGATGTGTATACTATATTTTGTCCTTAACCACCATCTGCAAGGAATAATGTACAGAGAGAATTCAAGTGTTTGAACTTTAACATGCAAGCTAGTAAAAAACAAACAAACAAACAAATAACAAAAGAGAAACAGTGGACTCCAGGACTCTATAAACTGTCATGACATAAATGTGAGCCCAAGAAGCTGCAACACTGTGACACCTCCATTGCTCTGACTACAGCTCTCTGTAAAATCTCATGTGCTGCAAGCCACAGGCACTCAGTTGGGAAGGTGTTCATCTAACAGGCATGCGTCTGGGTTTGGTCCCAGCCATGCACAAACCAAGCACGGTGGTCTCTTGGACCCCAGCATTGGAGACTGAATGAATAGGTGGTCAGCCTCATTACACACCATGTTGGAAGAGGCCAGACTTAGACTATATGAAAACCTACCTCAAAAAGAAATTTTCAAAAGAAAAATAAAGCCCAAGCACTTTTAGAATAAAGCAAACAAAATACTGAAAACTGAGATTTAGTACAAATTTTGTAACAAAGCAAAAAGTTAAAAATACACCTCTTCCACTCCCCAAATAATCTGTGTACCATCACAACCTGGGCATGGAGGGACAGCAATGCAGAACCTAAACTGTCCAAGGAAATCCTGATAATTATCAGAAGAGTGTCGAAAAGACACAGCTCAGTGGTTAAGGGCACTTATTGCTCTTGCAGAGAATCTAGGTTCAGTTCCCAGCAGCTACATGACAGTTCACAACTGTCTCCAGTTCTAAGAATCCAATGCCCTCTTCTGACTTCTGTGGGCACTGCACACACATGAACTACTATATACATATAAAAAGTACATCTAATAAAAGTAAAGAATGTTAAAGACATTTTAAAGACAACAACACCACAGACAACAGTGAGGCAGCTGCGGAGCTAAGATCCTGTTAAACTGGCAATGAACTCAACCAGTGAGCTCACATGCACTAGCCAACGCATAGCTCACACCTTACTGCTATGGAAAGACCCATTTGAAAAACAGAAATAAACTCATTTAAAAATGTAGCTACATACATTAAGTATGTACATTAAGTCCTTCTGTACTTTTGGGAAGGATTTTCTTGGTTATTTTTGAGACTGGGTCTCACTTACCTCAAATTGGCTTTGAACTCTAGGGAATCCTCCTACCTGTGCCTCCATAGTAGGATCTATAAGTGTGAACTAATTGAGAATATCCACATGTATACTCCAACACACACACACACACACACACAGAGGGGGGGAGGGGAAGGAGAGAGCAGGAATCAAATAGCAAGAACCAGCTATACTCTAAGCTAGCCTCTTATATACTCATATGCTCAGATTACAGGCATGAACCATCAGACCCTGCTCAACCATCAATTGTTTTAAAGTTATTTTAGATTTGTTTTATGTGTGAGTATTTCACCTGGTGTATAAATATGCACTACAGCCATGCCTGGTATCCCTGGAGGTCAGAAAGCATTGGCTCTCCAGGAACTGGAGTTATGGATAGTTGTAAGCTACCATGACGGTGCTGGAAATGGAAATCAGTCTTCTGCAACAGCAACAAGCTTTCTTAACTACTGAGCTATCTCTTTCTAGGCCCAATCAATTCTTAAAATATATTTGACTATTTCTTTGCTCCTGAGAGCAGCATGTATGTTCCAGTGCACATGTGGTCAGAGGACATCCTATGGAGCTGCGCTCTCTCATCCAGCCTTTACACAGGTCCCAGAGACCCATGAAGGCACTAGCCTTACCTCTCACAGCACCATCTTGCCTGCCCTCAGTCTTTTTATTCTGCCTTTTGAACAGGAACTATAGCAGAGATTAAAGAGTCCCAGTTAATAAAGCAAGGTTCCTCTTAAAACAACAACAACAACAACAACAACAAAACAGGAGGGCTAGAGAGATGGCTCAGAGGTTAAGAGAACTGGCTGCTTTTCCAGAGGTCCTGAGTTCAATTCCCAGCAACCACATGGTGGCTCACAACCATCTGTAATGGGATCCGATGCCCTCTTCTAGTGTACATGAAGACAGATAATGTACTCATATAAAAAAATTAATCTTTAAAAAAAATCAGCTTATATTTACAAATGAAACGATATAGTAATAAAAAAATTTCTAATGAATTACCTGATTTAAATAGGACTAAATGCTAAAATAGTAAAATGTAAGTCCTACAGGGATATAGAAAAAAATAGTATCAATATCAATAGGTATAGATTACCTGATAGCTACAAGAAAATAGTTTTCATAGGGAGTGTTGGGGTGTCACAACCTTATGCAAATAAAATAAATATTACTATTAAAGATCCACTTAGGAAAAGTTTCCGGATGTGATGTACTGAGGAATAGTCAATACTCCAGATCTAAAAAACTTGGCCTGAAATTGATCAAGCTAAACTTTCAATCTAATGCTTAGCATGCTAGAGACCGACATACAGACTATGGGTGACATCAACGTCAATGGACAAGATCCTCTTCCAATCAGTTTATGCCCTGAAAGGAAGGGGAAGGAAACCATACTAAGTTAAGAGATGTCAGAGGCAAAACGGCCCAATGGAAAGTGTTAACCTATCACTGCTTTACACCAGCATTTGTTTTATTAAAACTACATTCTCACCGGGTGGTGGTGGTGTACGCCTGTAATCCCAGCACTTGGGAGGCAGAAAAAGACAGATTTCTGAGTTCCAGGCCAGCCTGGTCTACAGAGTGAGTTCCAGGACAGCCAGGGCTATACAGAGAAACCTTGTCTTGAAAAAAACAAATCCAAAAAAAAAGAAAAATAAAAAGAAATCCTTCCAAAACTACATTCTCGGTAGCTCCTTGAATGCAAAATATCCACAAAATCCTATCAAGATGAGAAAACTTTTTTAATTAATAATTTTTAAAAGATTTTTATTTATTTATTATATATGAGTACACTGTAGCTGTCTTCAGACACACCAGAAGAGGGCGTCAGATCTCCTTACAGATGGTTGTGAGCCACCATGTGGTTGCTGGGATTTGAACTCAGGAGCTCTGAGCTCTGGAAGAGCAGCCAGTGCTCTTAATCGATGAGCCATCTCTCCAGCCCATGAGAATACTTATTTATTTATTTATTTGTTTGTTTGTTTGTTTGTTTGTTTACTTACTTATTTACTTTTTTTTTAGACAGGGTCACATTGTGTATGTAGCTCTGGTTGACCTGGAATTTGATATGTAGATCAGGCTGGCCTTGAACTCACAGAGATCTACCTGCCTCTGCCTCCTGAGTGCTGGAAAATATTACACTTTTAACGTAATGAAAATTGCATTCTGTTGCAGTACTCACCTCCACTTAGCAGCTTCATGACCAGCCACAGCTCATCTTTCACCACGAAAGATGTGTAGTAAGACACAATATTAGGATGGTGGCATTGACTCATGGCTTGAATTTCTTTCTACAAAGAAAAAAAATACATGGTCATTGTAAATTCCAGCTTAAAGCAATCCCTATAATTAATCCCTATAATTATAATCCCTAGATCTAGCCACCCCAGTACTATGTTACAATCTTCTCTGGGATTTCCAAGGAACTAATTTCTTCGTGAATGGCTAAATTGGAACCAGGAGTCAGGCCAAGCTGCACACATCTCTAGTCCTGGGACTTGAGAGGACAGAAGAAGACAGTTAGTGAACAATGTCTGACCAAGATGCACAGGAGGCCAGATCCTGTCTGAAAAGGCTAAACTAGGCCAGGTGGTTGGCCTTTAATTTCAGCACAAGGGAGGCAGAGACAGAGAGATCTCTGAGTTTGAGGCCAGCCTGGTCTACAGAATGAATCCCAGGACTGCCATGGCTACACAAAGAAACCCTGTCTCAAAACCCCTACCCCCCACAACCCCTCAGAAAGGCTAAACCAGAAAACGTCAAGGTTTCCCTCCATCACTTCTGACTCTACTCCTTGTATACACTGCACTGAGAATCTCTGAAACTACAGACACACACTGCTTACCACACAAGGCATCCCTAAATAACCATCTTAGAAGATCAGGCCCACAGAGAATAATTACTAATAAACAGAAATATGTAGAATGTGCTTAACTTAAGGGTATGTATTCTCTGCACTCACCATCGTGCGTGACACACATGTACACCTCTAATATTTGTTGAATGAAAGAATGTGTTGAATGGGAAGCTACACACAGCCTTCCATTTATTCACGTACATGACTGATATTCTTGGATAGAAAGGGCTTTTTCTCATTCTTTAAAAACAATAAATGAAGTGTTCAGTAAATGCTACTTTCTTCATCTTTATCTACTTTAAGGGCAAATTTGTACCAAAAACCTTGTACATACTTTGCAAGCCCTAAAAACACCAGCAGAGATTTTTGCAAGGCTCCTTAACTTCTGAAACTCAGTAAATAGGAAAGGAAAAGAAGGACGCACTTGCCTATTTACAGTTAAACATGACCAGGTAAGATAAGTGAATGTAAAAAGGAACAGATAGGTCAGCATGTACACAGTAAATTAGTAATCACATTAACCGTTACAAGAATCAGCAGGAGAACACAGCTAAGACGGGCAAGGGTGATGGAAGAAAGGCTAAACCAGAAAACGTCAAGGTTTCCCTTGGAGGAGCTGGGGTTCAAACCCTGAGGAAGGAGAGCGGTGCAGAACCAGAGGCCAGTGACCTCCCGCTCCAGCATTTAGAAACCGAGCCACACTCCCAGTCCCATGTCATATGACAAAATATGTGAGATAGATTTAAGGCACAACTGTTACACTGCCTTAATCATGCACAGCCTTGCTGGCCTTGCCAGACACTTTATTTCTGAGGATGGGACACGGCAAGGCAGAAGCTGTTCTAATCAAAGCTGGTTGGATCTCAGGTGGCTGCCAAAAGACTGCCAAGATAACCTCTAACGTTAGCATAATCCCATGCAAATGTCAAATGTCACCCTAACCCAGGGCTTAGACAACCACTGGGAAAGAACCATAAAAAGGAACAGAAAATAACTTCCTTAGAAAATCTCCATCTGTGGCTGAAGAGACCGCTCAGTGGTTAAGAGCACAGACTGCTCTTCCAGAGGTCCTGAGTTCAAATCCCAGCAACCAAATGGTGGCTCACAACCATCTGTAATGAGATCTGATGCACTCTTCTGGTTTGTCTGAAGACAACTACAGTGTACTCACATACATAAATAAATCTAAAAAACAGTTTAAAAAAAGAAAAAGAAAGAAAATCTCCATCCATGCCCAGGAAAGCCCCATTTCTCCCTTTTCTTAGCCTAACATTCTTCTGTCTTTTACATCTAGCTACAAGCTCCCAGCCCCCAACAGCTGGAGCAGCTGATCTGCAAGTGTGCCTCCTCTTCAGGTCAGCAGAGGGTCTTAAGGTTCCCTTAAGGTCAAGAGGAAAACAGCCCAGTTTGGGTAAAAGTTGGTAGCATAAGCGCTAGAGAGGTAGCAGCGGTTACGAATGCACACTGACTACTCTTGCAGAGGACCTGAGTTCTATTCCCAGTATGTACACTGGGCAGCTCATAACTGACATTAACTCCCACTCGAAGGGATCTGGTATCTCTGACCTCTGCAGGCACCCACATGTGTGTACACATACCCAGCACCACACAGGAACACAAACATACACATAATTAAAATATGACATCGTTGTTTTAATTGGTATCAGGCCATGCGTCTGCCTACTAGAGGTACGATGGCACACGCCTCCACCGCAGCAGCTGGAAGGGAAGCACAGAGAGTCGCTGAGTTCAAGGCCAACCTGGTCTATACAGAGAGAAGTCCAGGCCAGCCAGGGCTACTTGGTAAACCCCTGGCTGGAAAGCAAAGAAGCAGAGGGCAGCATGATGACCTGCAAGGATGTCTGATTGAGCAGGTCATATGTGTGTTTATTAAGTGTCTACTGTACCAACTATGTCAGGCCCAATTGCTGACCACCACAAACCCTCATAAAACTGACAGTCTGATAAAGAAGTCAAAGAATACCATGACAACAGAAAAATAGTTTGATAAAAATCAAAAGAGCCCACCAGAGAGGCACAAAATCTAGGAAGCATGCCAGCCAGCCCTCTGGAGCCCACTGCACTGACGGGGACTGTTTAATCATAAAGAACCTTTTGAGAATATTAAATTCTCAGGTATAGCCCGTTCTCAGGTATAGCCCTCCAGTTACATTCATATTAAAGGAAGGGCTCTTACAAATCTTCAAGCCTAGAACTGTCTATGAAACTTAGAAACCAGCAGCTCAGTGACAGAGCACTTGCTTAGCACACATCAGGCCAAAGTTCGATTTCCAGTTTCAAAAAGTTAAAAAGGCACTACAGACAACAGGGAGAAGCCAAAAGGTAAAGAGGAACTGTAGAAAACAGACTGGGTAGCTGGCAGGGGCTGCGGTGAGAGAAAGGACTGGACAGCAGCTACGAGCAGTGTGAGGGCCTGGGACAAGAGCAGCTCTGTGTGGTAGGCTACACTCTGAGATGTAACCTGAGAAACTGCTTAGCTCTAGTTTTCTAGCAGGAGACTACCAAGGACTATAAAGACAGACAGCCTCCTGCACCAACCCTCCCCCTCTCAAGGCGTAGAATCTCCTCCACCATAGCACCTGCTCCAGTCACACTTTTTCTCTTCTGAATAAACACAAATGCTATGCAAGCGTCTATCATCCTCACTTACATTCCTAATAATCTTACTGCCACCTATCCCATCTACCCTTACTGATTTCTGCTTTCTCAGTGTTTCACAGTCAGCTAATGCCTTTCTTTCTTCTTTCCTTCCTTCTTTTGTTCTTCCTTGCTTCCTTTCTGTCATTTTTGTTTTGTTTTGTTTTGTTTTAAATGGGGTCTAACTGTAGAGCAGGCCGGCTTGGAACTCAGTGAGATCTACCTGCTTTTACCTCCTGAGTATAGAATCAATGGTATGCATTCCCACACCTGACACAACTTTACTTACTTAATTTATTGGTTAGGATTGACCCTAGAGCCTCACATGATAGACAAGTACTATAACACTATACTGTATCTCTAGCTTTTAAATCCCCCCTTTGTTGTTTTGTTGCTGCTGTTGTTTTGAGACAGAGTTTCTCTGGGTAGCCCTGCTGTGCTGGGACTTGCTTTGTAGACCAGGCTGACCTAGAACTCAAAGATTCACCTGCCTCCATGAGTTGTAAATTATTTATAGGTCCCCCTCAAAAAATATAAACACTGAACTTAAAACAAACAAACAAACAAACAAACAAACAAAAACAGTAGTCTAGAGGTGGTGCACTAGAGAAGCAAAGGCAAATCTCTGAATTTGAGGCCAGCCTGGCTTACAGAGCAAGTTCCAGAATAGCCAGGATTACACAGAGAAACCTTATCTCGAAAATAAAACAAAAAACAACAACAACAAAACAAAAAACAAAAAAAAAAAAACTAGTAAGTTATTGGCCTTATGACCTAAAACAGATATTAAAAAGAAGAGGACCTAAGTTGAATCCTAGAATTTACCTAAGGCTTGGTGACATGACCTGGTAATCCCAGCACTAGGAAGAAGAGAGAATTGGATCTCTAAAGCTCACTGGCCAACTAACCTCCCCTAACCTGTGAGCTACATGCCAGTGACAGATTCTGCCTCAAAAGCAATGTTTAGGGGACCTCGCTCAGCAGTTAAGAGTACAAACTGCGCCAGGCAGTGGTGGCGTGCACCTTTAATCCCAGCACTTGGGAGGCAGAGGCAGGCGGATTTTTGAGTTTGAGGCCAGCCTGATCTACAGTGTGAGTTCCAGGACAGCCAGGGCTACACAGAGAAACCCTGTGAGGGGAAGGGGGAGAGAACAAGCTGGTGTCCCAGGGTGTCCAATGATGTCTTCTAGCTTTTGGGGACACCAGACAGACACATAGTTCACAAGCACATAGGCAAAAATACCCATATACATAAAGAATTTTTTTTTAATTTAAATTTTAAAAAGACTGGGATTTTTAAATCAAAAACAAAATCCACTCCTGACAGCTGCCAAGGAAAGATGCCAGACCTGACCTCTGACCTACACATAACACACACATACACACACACACACACACACACACTTCTAGTTTCCTGGTTTCTACAGGTACTCCAAGTTGAATACAAACTTAGAAATATCAAGCAGGGATTCACATAAGAAATAGAACGTAGCATTTGCTTTTCTGTACTGAGTTCCCTCACTTGATATGGTTATGTTAATTCCATCCATTTTCCTGCAAACTTCACACCCAAATCAAACCCAGGCCTTCTTGCCCTTCTTGAGCTCCATCACCTCACCAGCCTTGCTTTTTGTTTTTGTTTTTTCTTTTTTAAGCAGAAAGGTTTAAGCGAGATGCAGATGGGGGAATGGAAGAAATGAGGGGTCGGGGTAAGGTTAACTAAAACAAATACCCCCTATTACCTTGTAACCACATTTTGAAAGCATGCTTATAAAACAGAAACTACTTGTTTTCAATGGAATCTATCACATCAAATAAAAAAAACAGCCTAAAAAATTTGAAAACAAATAAAACCAATAAATGGGTTTTGTGGGTGTCGTGGTATGAGTAAGAATGGTTCCCATAGACTAATAAGAGTTGAATGCTTAGCTACCAAAGTAGCACTACTAAGGAATGTGGCCTTGCTGAAGTAGGTGTGTCTTTGTTGCAGGAAGTATGTCACTGGCAGTGGGCCCTGAGGTTTCTGAGACTCAGGCCAGGTCCAGGGTCTTCCTCTTCTCCTGCTGCCTACAGGTCCAAGTGTGGACCACTCAGTTACTTCCCCAGCACCACGCCTTGTTTCCTGCCAGGATGATGGACTGAACCTCTGAACTGTAAGCCAGCCCCAGTTAAATGTTTCCCTTTACGAGCTGCCATGGTCATGGTGTTTATTCACAGCAAAAAAAACCCCTAATACAGGGTCCAGGATCTTGCATATCCCAGATTAGCCTCAAGCTCACTATGCAGCTGCATATGACCTTGAATTCCTAATTCTCAGCTGCACCATCTATGTACTGAGAGTGTAAACTGTACACAAACACCCTCTAACCAAAAAAGGCAAATGGCAGGAGACATTGGCATACATTGCTTTGAATGTGAATGAGTGTTTGCGGGCACATATGTTAGTGCACCACATGTGAACCTGGTGCCTTCAAGGTCAAAAGACATCAGGTCCCCTAGGACTGCAGTTCAGAGTTACAGCTGGTTGTGAGCCACTATGTTAGTTGCTAAGAACTAAACCTAGGTCCCCTGGAATAGCAGCCAGTGCTCCTAACTACTGAGCCATCTCTTCAGTCTCCACACACTGGAATTCTTAAATTCCCATTTTACTGGGGGAGAGGGGCGCAGATACTTCTATTTTAACAGAATTAATTCAAAAATTCACCTAGGCCCAAGGTTCAAATGGTGCTCTAAGATACTAGTAGCAACTGTTACCCCAGGATCTTGAAACAGGATTACAAGGCTCTCCTCCAACCTATGTTTCTTACCAGAGGTGACCAGATCACTGCATCAACCCATGCTTTGCTTCCACAGATGTGTCATCTCCAGTTGACACTTCTCTTATCTGCTTCTAGTTTAATACATAATTACACTACTATGTTTCCCTTCATTCCAATTATCCCCTAGTACTTAGTACAAACACGGGTCATCCCACTCAACTTGAGACTGTGAGACTGTGGTATTCTGCCTGGTAGGCAAGACCTGGGTCTACTGCCTGGCCCCATCAATAAAAAGAAGGGAGGGGGCAATGGAAAAACTTATAGACAGGCAGGCAATCCCTGCCTTTTGTTGTCAGAGAGAGAGAGAGATACATGCATCTGTGCATGCTGCCATGATACCGGTGCTTATACACAGACATCAAAGAACCATTTTGGAAAGTCGGTTCTTTACTTCCACCTTGTGAGTCCTGGAAGGCTAAACTCAGGTCACATCAGTAAATGCCTTTACAGTCTATGCCCAACTTCTCTATCACTAACTGCATATACCTGTTTTGGTTTGGTTTGGTTTGAGTCTTTTTTGGTTTTTTGGAGACATGGTTTCTCTGTATAGCCCTGGCTGTCCTGGAACTCACTCTGTAGACCAGGCTAGCCTTGAACTCAGAAATCCGCCTGCCTCTGCCTCCCAGAGCGCTGGGATTACAGGTGTGTGCCACCACCTCCCTGCTATATACCGGTTTTAAGAAAATATACTTTACATTTATTTTATTATTTTGCATCTATCAATCTTTGGTCTACATGTATATATAGGCACCGAGTGTGTGCCTGGTATTGACGGAGGTCAGAAAAAGGCATCAGCCCCTCCACTTGGAGTCCCAGATGGAGGGAAGCTGCCATGTGGGACTGATGGGATCTCTGTGAGAGCGACAAGGGCTCTTAATCACCACACCGACTCTCCAACTCCACTGGAAAAAACACTATAAAATAAAAATATCAATACATCCATTGTGGTAGATTTCTGCTTTTGAATACCATATTACTTAGGAAGGCACCCAAAGGGGCCATTATATTTCTACAGTAAGCAAAACAGAGAACACCTCCCAGAAAATAAACCTCAGCAGTATAGCACTTACCAGCATATACACACCCTAGATCTGACTGCTATGTCTGCAAAAATAGTAACAAAAAATAAAAACATGAAATGAGCCAAGCACCGTAGCACACACCTTTAGTCCCAGTACTTAGGAGGCAAAGGCAGGCAGATCTCTAAACCCAAGGTTTAGATCAGTCTGGTTTACATATCAAATTTCAGGACAGCCAGTATTATCATGAGAAACCCTGTCTCAAGATATGATTTATAAAGCTAATTTTCCTTGCTAAGCACTTACTATGCATTCTTTTGAAACAAGGTCTCTATACATAGCCCCGGTTGCCCAGAGATTCACTACTCAAGGTTATACTCTTAAACCGTACTGCCAATCCAAGAATATAACAGAAATAGAAAACAATCCTGGGAGGCTGCTTTTTTGTTGGAGAACAGAGAATATCTTTATCAGCCTTGTTCCTACCTACATTCAATTCCCAGAACCTACATAAAAGCATGACATGGCATATACGTTAATCCTAGCCCTGAGAAGACCCTAGGGCTTGACTGTCAGTCAACCAGCAAGTTCCAGGCTCACCTCAAAGACTAAGGTGGGAAGCAATTGAGGAAGACACCCAATACTGACCTCTGGCCTACCTATGTACTTGAGACCCACAAACATGTACATGTGTGTGCTCACACCACTCCCCAAAGTAAACTAAACAAAAACCTTTAAACCAGCATGCCTTTTATCTGAGCACTCAGGTAGCAGAAGCTGGTGGGTCTCTGTGAGTCTGGAGTCTAAGGCCTGTCTGATCTATGATCTGAATTTGAGAGCTCCAGAATAACCTGAGGTACATAGCGAGACCTTGTCTCCAAACAAAAAACAAAAAAACAAGCTTTTAAAATAAGTAGAGGTAAAGGAGAACACACATTGATACTATGTTTCTCTAAGGTCAGTATCTTTTAAAAGATTCTTGACCCGGGAATCAAAAATCCAAAATATTACTTAGAGAAATGAGAACTAATGAGCCACCACATATATAAATAAGAACGAACATCAATCACACAATCTAGGACATATGCTCAACAAACTAGGTGCTTCTGTGAACATCACACACCTGTCTACTAAAGCTACATGAGCAGACAGTGCTACAAGCATTCCCTGTACAAAGCAAATACACAAAGAGCAAAATCTCAAAAGTTCTAAGAAATTAAAATATTCAGTCAAAAAAAAAAGTATGTATTAAATGTTAACCTCAGAGTAATAAGATTGTAAGTAATTTTTTCAACTTACTTTGATTTTATAAATTTTATAATAATCATTTATTAATGAAAATAAGTCACTTTCTCAAAAGAAACTGAACATATCAAGTTATCTCTTCTTCTCACATGATCTCTAAGAACAAGCCCTCTATCGTGAGCTATGCATACCAGGAGCTCGTCCATGCTGGTCTGACACTTCTCCAAGTTGATCCGCTTGATGGCAACTCTCTCCTTCTTGGGGGCACAGTAGGCTGCTTGGACCACGGCAGTTGCTCCACTCCCTGAAAACAAACACATCCGTAAATAAATATGCACATAAAGCACAGCGGTTCAAATCCCACACATCTGAACAAGGAAGAATAAGCCTGCTGTGCCCCCAGGGGATAACGGATGAGGAGGAACACCCTAGAAAGACGCACAGCACAGGCTTCAGAACCTCAGGGACGTCAAGATGGTTCAGCAGAAAAAGGTTCCACCTGCCACCAAGTCTGACAGCCTGAGTTCAAACCCAAGGACCACATGGTGGAAAGAGACCTGATTCCAATAAGATGTCCTCTGACCTCCACACTCACCATGGGACTGTGCACCCACATTCATGCACACACATACAAGAGAAAGAAGCTATTTCATATCCATTGCCAATAAAGAACAGTGTAAAAAAATGGAAAATCATTAGGATTTTAATGATTCTGAAGAACTCTAATAGTTCTGAAGTATGATAATAGAGACCCATACTTCTTGTTCTTTTCCAGATACAAATAAATACCATAAAAACAACTGAAAAACAACCGCCAAAGAACTTTGGGAGGTATAGAAAGGAGGCAGATGGCCTAGAGACCACAGGACTGGGGAAATCCATGGAGACCTCACTGCCTTCTCTGCCTCTCTCCCATACTGAACAGCAGAGACCTGCACCCCAGAGCTACCAAGAAAGAAAGAAAGAACAGACACATACACAGACAAGCAAGCCAACAAACTAGAAGAGCTGCCCTCTGGCTACAGGTCTGTAAAAAGGGCAGCTCAGCACAGAACTAGCAGTCAAAATATTGCCCAGTCAGTCCTCATGGAGGACAAGGCCTGGCCCAAATTATCCGGCAGCAGCATGGAATGGTCCCTAATCTACATCTTCAATAGTGGCAGGCAGATTCAGCCCTGTGCATACCTACGGCAATGCCAAGCTAAGTGGCCTTTAGCAGAGCTTAGAGCCAGGGCAGCTCTGCAGACATGGAACAGGCCACAGTGGTCCTGAGCAACACTGCAAAAGCACTAAAAACTAAATCACCATGAGGATTACAGTTTCCAAAAGCAGAACAGAAAGCTACACGCTATGCTGAAATAGGGTAACGGCTTGCCAAAATACAAGATTCAAATAGGATCAAGAATCTGCCAACATAATAGCCCAGATGTCCCGGATATAATCAATGACATGATGCAGGATGGCCCGGCTCTCAGGAAACAGGCAGGTGCACTAATTCAACATCACCCTGGGCTACATGACAAGCTGGAGATAAGCCTAGGCTTCATCACAATAAGACATGATGGGTTGGAGAGTTCAAATCCCAGCAACCACGTGGTGGCTCACAACCATCTGTAATGAGATTTGGGTGTCTGAAGACAACTACAGTGTTCTTACATATATAATAAATAAATCTTAAAAAAAAAAGAAACATGAAATCCTATCTCAAAAAATGGTAATAAAAAATAAGTTCTCGGCTGGGCGGTGGTGGCGCACATCTGTAATCCCAGCACTCTGGGAGGCAGAGGCAGGCGGATTTCTGAGTTCGAGGCTAGCCTGGTCTACAGAGTGAGTTCCAGGACAGCCAGGACCACACAGAGAAACCCTGTCTCGACAAAAACCAAATCCAAAAACAAAAAAAAAAAAAGTTCTCAATGAAAAAATGGAGGGTGGGGGCAGGGGGCCTCACTGGGTAAAGATGTTTGCTACCAAGCCTGAAAACCCGAGTTCCAGCCATAGTACCTACAGAAGTGAATCTTGGAAGCTGTCCTCTGCCCTCTACACACAGGTACTATGGTACAGTGATTTGTACATATACAATCACACACACACACACACACACACACACACACACACACACACACACGTGTGCACACACATAAATGTAACGATTTAAGAATGTGTCTAGAGGGGATTATGCTAGAGACTGAAAACAGGGTCAAAACAGGGTCCTGTGAATACTGTGCACAGGGTCTACCAACACAACCCATCCTCAGCCCCAAATCATTTTGCTTGTTTTCAGTCTGACACTCATCTGAAAGTGACTACAGCAATGGCTAAACTGGTTGCACTACTAATTTATCTAGAGGTTTGTTTAGCACATGGAAGATATCTTTTCTCTTGATGTGAAGAAAAGATGAAAATGAAATATGCATCAATGGGCTAGAGAGATGGCTCAGTGGTTAAGAGCTCTTCCGAAGGTCCTGAAGTCAAATCCCAGCAACCACGTGGTGGCTCACAACCATCCATAACGAGATCTGACACCCTCTTCTGGGGTTTCTGAAGACAGCTACAGTGTTCTTACATATAATAAATAAATAAATCTTTAAAAAAAAATGTTCATCCAAAAGTTAAAGTACCAAATGGAACTATACAGTTGAGACAGCTAATGACTGAGAAAAGGCATCTTCTGGGAGCTCAGTGATGGACAAATCACAAAGGAGAGAATCTGTGAACTTTGAGTCAAGATCAATAGTTCATCTGAACAACAAAGAAAACAATCTGAGGAAAAAGCCTTAGGTAGCAGTAGAGTAACAACAAGGGATCTATACTCCATGTAATACATAAAATAATGTCCCCGCTTACTCCCAAAACATGAATGTTCTAGCCTTCTAGACCTAAAGGCATCTTACCCTATATCCTCCTCCTCCTCTTCCTCCTCCTCTTCCTCCTCCTCCTCCTCCTTCTCCTCCTCCATTTTAGGACTGGAGAGATGGCTCAGTGGTCAAGAGCACTAGCTAGTCCCCAGCACCCACGCAGTAGTATACAATCACCTCTAACTCCATTCCAAGGCATTCAAAGCCCTCTTCTGGCCTCCAACTGTACATAAACATACATGTAGGGAAAACATCTATGTATATAAAAACAGTATTAAAAACACTTGCTGGATATCACCAAATTAAAGCTCTAAAGCTAAGCCTGAAGGTGCACAACTACGTCAGCACTCAAGCAGCACAAGCAAAGGATATAAGAGGCTTAGCCAGGCAGTGTCAGTTCCACTTCGGCCCACACTACAGGAGACTCAGTCCCCAAAATAAACAAAGAAAGAAGGAAGGAAGGAAGGAAGGAAGGAAGGAAGGAAGGAAGGAAGGAAGGAAGGAAGGAATTAAAGATTATTTTGAATTATCTGGATGACTCAATACAATTACAAGGATCCATGTAGTGAAAGAGGAAGGCAGAAGTTCTATTAGACAAGACAATGGAAGCAAAGGCTGAAACACGAGCACGCACGCACGCACGCACGCACGCACGCGCACACATACACATATGCAGGAACACGCACACCACACACATATATACACACATATACACACATGCACATAAACGCATGCAGCTATTAATGACATAGCTATTAATGATATAGCCATGAGTCAAGAAATGAATACTGCCACATGCTAAAACATGGGTAAACCTAAAAAAATAACAGGCTAACTTAGTGAAGTCCTGCTTCGAAAACCCAGACCAGCAGCCTTCCTTTATGTAAGATGTCCAGAACATGCGAATCGAGAGAAAGAAACGGTGCTGCCAGGAGCTGAGAGGAGAGAGGAAGCGACTGCATTGTATGCTGGGTTTATTCTCTCTCTTGGTGACTGTAAAACACCCTAAATGCAGGAACTTTTAATCAAGTGTACATTTTTAAACGGTAACTTTTAACCAGGTATAATGGCACACACCTTTAATCCTAGCACTCAGGAGGCAGAGGCAGAAGAATCTCTGAGACCGGCCTGCTCTACATGGCCAGGTTCTTAAAAAAAAAAAAAAAAAAAAAAAAGTAACTTTTTCTTATTTTCTTAGAATACTACAACCTTTACCTCCTAATCCGACAATTCTGACAAGAGAATGGAGCACTGCTTCAAAGACAACCGCAGCTGAGCCACGGTGAAGAGGCCGAGCCGATGGCCTTTAAAGCTTCTGTGGCTCAGTTTCCCCGTCTTCTCCCAGCCAACTCCCAAAAAGAAGGTTCAAGGCTTTACCAAGCCCTTTAAGGTTGTGGAATTAAACTACAAATTTAACGTCATTCACATTCTCTTTGCCATGGCTAAAGAAGCTCCATTTTATGTCAGGCATCCATCTCGGTACCCACCAGCCATTTGTCTCTGACCCCAGTTCCTGGGAGATGTTTCCCAGTAACCCTGACTCAGTGGCCCCACCCAAAACTTTACAGTCATGACTACCTACTTGTCATGTGACTGCTTTTTTGCTTCTGTGACTTGCTTAAGCAGATTGCCAAAGATTATTTTGAGTTGCCTTAATCACTTAAGGGCAGAGCAGAATAATTTTTTTGCTTGCTTTTATAGATACTGAAGGTCTGTGTGGTTTTCACCTTTAAAAGTCCATCCCCATAACCCTCCTGCATAGCATTATCAATTTTGGCTCAAAGATTATTCATCTTTCTAGCAGCTAATCAATACACCTTTTAATTATAACTGGATTGAGTCTATGGTCTTTTCCCAGGAGTTACAAAGTCCATACCATTTGGAAGTCCCCAGTGAGATCCCTAGGAGATCCCACGCTCAGGGCCAAGGGTCTGGGATAGGCCCCAGGGATCCCAGAATGCAGTAACTGGACTGAATCTATGGTCTTGTCCCAAGGGTTACAACTCCATGACACTCTTCACCCACCAGCGCATCCTTCCCTCCTCCCATCTCTGGCCCACACTTGCCTTTCTGACTGACATGGATTATTTTTACATCTTACCTAGGAGGAATCCTCCTTCCATCAAATACAACAGATGCATCTGCAAGTCATTCCTCAAGCCTCTCAATTACAGTGTCTACTTGATCCGGCACTAAGTACTTGGAAACTGAACATATTTACTCATTTTCCATAGCCTGAGTGCAATTTATTTCCATACCACCTTCAAGCACATATGTCTTCCTTCCATCTTTCTTTCTACACATTAATCCACGTAATGTCCTTCTTTCAAAGCCTGCCTCAAAACTCATTATTTTCAAGCAGTATCACTACACAGACTCAAACTGACACTGCAGCTCCACTACTAGGGATAGAATAAGTTTTCATTTCACAACCATGTGCCTGGCAGAGAAATGCTCAATTAATGACTGCTATTATTCACTGATTTATTTACTACACAATTTTAGTCATTTAAACTGTTCAAGCACATGTGTATCTCAAGTATTATTTGGGCTAGGGTGAGCTTATTAAGGTTCAAAAGTACTTGAATCTTTACCAAAACACAGAAGGGCAAATTATCCCTACCAGCTCTCCAACCTTTACACATCACTGAAATTACACAGGTTCCATTCCCAATACTTTAATCACTAGTATGACCATACAGTAAACATTCTCTTGTATAATGAGCCCAGAAGGGAACACATTAAACACTACAGGGAACGTGTCATTAGATTTCCTCCTCCTTCTCTATTATCTTATCGTCCTCTCAAATATAAAGCAATCTCAAGAAACTGTTGGCAAGTGAGTGGGAGGGAGAATGCTTTGTGTATTGCAGAGTAGCTATAGTGGTGAGAACAGTCCTCAGTATACTGCTGGACACAAGACTCACAATGTTTCCACTACTCTGGAGGAAAGGTACCTAGGCCTAGACTCCCTTATAACAAGCATTTACTTTGACAAGAGTTCAACTTTAATAAGACTCAGAATCTGCCTGTAAATGGGTTGTTGAGAGACAGGCCCATCCATAAAGTACCTGCTACAAAAGCATGATACCCAGAGTGCAGAAACCCATAACTTGCTAGGCGGTGGTGGTGCACACCTGTAATCCCAGCGCTCTAGGAAGCAGAGGCAGGCAGATTTCTGAGTTCGAGGCCAGCCTGGTCTACAGAGTGAGTTCCAGGACAGCCAGGGCTACACAGAGAAACCCTGTCTAAAAAAAAAAAAAAAAAAAAAAAATCCAAAAAACAAAAAAATAAAAAGAAAGAAAGAAAAAAGAAAGCCATAAGTCACGTAAAAGCCAAGCCCGGGAGTACATGCTGTAGTCCTAGTTCTGGGAACACAGGCAGGAGGATCTGTGGAACCTACTGGCCATCTAGTCTTGTTGGCTCAGGAAGGCCCTGGTTCAGTTAGTGACTGAGTCTCAAAATACAGGTGCAGAACAACGGAAGAAATCACCTGCATCGACCCCTGCCCTCCACATGTGTGCCGCACATGCACACACATACCACACACAGAGAAACCTTTTAAATTTTGTTATTTATTTTATGTATGTGGAAGTTTTGCCTGCATGTATGTGTGTGCACCATGTGTGGACCTGGTGCTCTCAGAGGCCAGAGCAGGGCACTGGGACTAGAGTTACAGATGGCTGTGAACTGTCATATGGGTGTTAAGAATCAAAGCATGTCCTCTAGAAAAACAGGCAATGCTCTTAACCACAGCACCATCTCTTCAGTCCTCCAAAAGCAGCGGCAGCATCCCAAGAGACGGATAGGACAACCTAAGACGAGGCCAGTACAGTGGCACCTAAATGATTATACTAACGCCATCCTGTTCTCACTACACTGTGTGTTTGCTGAGACCAGTTCTCAGCCCTCCATAACCTTCCCCAGAAGCTACATCTGTCTTAGAATACATTTGAGAATGCCATGTCCTTGACCATGTTCCAGATATATTAACCAAAATAATTAAGTAAAGTAACTAAAAAAGTCATAAATAAAAAAATTATGTTATAGCTGAAGTAATTAATCATGCTCTGAGAGGAATAAACACTTCAAAGTTACTTTTACCCTAAATTAACTTCAATTTAAGTTATGTTCTTTGTGGTTTTTGCCTCTTAAAATGCTGATCGCAAGCTTGGTCACCAAAAGACTATTCGGAGGCACAAAAGCACCCTTGGTCTGACCATTAGCGAACTAAAATCTCGAGTGGTTTAATCCCCATGGTTGTGGGTAACTATCTCAGTGGATCACATCACAACGGGTCTACAATCCCAAGTGTTCATCGGGGTGAGAGAGCAGGATCATGAGTTCTGAGCCAGCCAGGATCAAGGAGTTCAAGGTCAGCCAAGGTTACAACGCAAAACCCCATCTCAACAACAAAACAAACCCTAAATGCCAGGAAAAAACATGGAGCAAAATGCTAAATAAAAGGACACCCAGTTAACATCTTCTACAGGTGAATGAGAGCAACCACTGAGAGCAGCTAAACCAGAGCCCTGTGAGGGGACCCACACCTCTAACCCTAGCACTCGGGAAGCAGGAGCAGGAGCAGGGGCATCTCTGGCTTCCAGGCCAGCCTGGTCTACATAAGGAGCTCCAAGTTAGCTAACGCTACATAGTGAGAGCCAGCCTCACAAAAATAATAATAATAATAACAACAACAACAACAACTAAAAAACATCATGTTGGACATAGTGGTACCTGCCTTTGGTCTCTCTGATCCCAGCACTTGGAAGCCAGAGGCAAGCAGATCTGTGTGAGTTCTGTAACAGCCTGGTCTACAGAGCTAGTCCCAGGATAATCAGGGCTACACAGAGAAACCCCGACTCAAAAAATCAAACAAATAAACAGTAATGATGATAATTTTCTGTCTATAGGTTTTAGGAGTTTGGGGGGTCTTTTGGTTTTTCAAGACAGGGTTTGATTTCTCTGTGTTGTCCTGGCTGTCCTAGAACTCACCATGTATAGACCAGGCTAACCTAGAACTCACCGTATATAGACCAGGCTGACCTAGAACTCAGATCCTCTTGTCTCTGCCTCCCAAGTGCTGTTGTTTATAAGTTTTAATGAGGAAGTGGCATTTTTTGTTAACTTACATGATGTATGTTTTTATTCATTAAAAAAAAAGTATTTCTATTTTTGAAATGAAATAATTGTAGATTTCTTGGTTTGAAAAATATGATAGAAAAAGAAATTTGATAATTTTGTTAATTGTTCTTGAATTACAAGTCAACTCACAAATTTTAGAACATGACAGATGGACATGGTAGCACAGTCTTTAGTCCCAGAATTCAGAGCCAGAGGCAGATGGGTCTCTGTAAGTTCAAGACCAGCCTGATCTACACAACTAGTTGGAAGCCAGACAGAGCTACATGATTGAGACCGTGTCTCAAGCAGAGAGAGAGAGAGAGAGAGAGAGAAACAACATGACAAAGATAAAGACTACCTTTTTTAAGAGAAAGATTATCTTTAAAAAGATCATCCTAACCAAAAAAATAATAATAATAATAATAATCTGGGCTCAGACTAGTTTCTTTCCTGTCAGATTGTAACTTCTATCACTTTTATCCTTCATGATCCACTCACACACTTAAAGAATAGAATGTGACACATGATGTACAGCATTACTTCTGAGGATATTCTCAATTAGTTCACACTTGTAAATCCTACTTTGGAGGCACAGGTAGGAGGATTCCCTAGAGTTCAAAGCCAATTTGAGGTAAGTGAGACCCAGTCTCAAAAATAACCAAGAAAATCCTTCCCAAAAATACAGAAGGACTAGGACTACAGTTCACAGCTCAGTGACAGTGTGTGTATGGAATATCATGAGGCCCTAAAGGGATAAGGTACAGGATCAGGATGAAAAAAAATCTACAAGATTCAGAACCTATTAAGATAGGGAAATCAGGGCAGGAGAGATGGCTCACTGACTGCTCTTCTGAAGGTTCTGAGTTCAAATCCCAGCAACCTCATGGTAGCTCACAACCATCTGTAATGAGATCTGACGCCCTCTTCTGGTGCACCTGAAGACAGCTACAGTGTACTTACATATAATAATAAATAAATCTTTTTTAAAAAATTTTTAAAAAAAGATAAGGAAATCAAAACGGGGGAAGACAAAAAAAAAAGAGGCTGAGGATTAAATCGCTAGTGGATAAAGCATTTGCCTTGCAAGTAAAAGCTCTGGTTTGGGAAGATGACAATTTCAAGATACAGCTTAGTAGAACACTTGTCTGGCAAAAATATGGCCCTAGGTTCAATACCTAGCACAGACAGACTAATAGCTGAGAGTAGTTGCTACAAATGCTGAGACAAAAATCATGAGTTCAAGGTCAGCCTAGGATACACTGAATGACACTACCTCAAAATAATTTTGTTAAAAAATATTATACACACACACACATATATATATACACATACATACATACATACATATATATGAACCGTCCTGCATTGTTAATAGGATTACAAAATGGCATTGCCACTTTAAGGAGTCTGCCAATCTCCTTAAAATGTTAGTTTCCATGTGATGTCCCATCCTGACAAACAAGATTTACTTTACAATTCAGAAGACTCAGCAGCTATCTTCAACTATCTGAAGCCAACAGGACACATCTGATTCCCATACCTTCCTTAGCAGAAATTATAGATTTTGTGTTTGCCTTATGAGAAATGATTATCAGGTGCATTTTGTGTTGCCTTCTCTTATGGCTATCTTTATCTGCCCATCTGTCTAATAAAACACAAAATAATACTATCCCAGTACCCTGAAGTGCTCTGCAATTTGCTTTTTAAAAGGCTGAACTTCTTTTACTAGGCCCTTGAGTACAACAGGGTTAGACAAAGTTAGACTCCCTTCTATGTACAAACCCATACAGAGGGCTAGAGGAATAGCTCAGAGGTTAAGAGCACTGACTGCTGCTCTTCCAGAGATCTTGAGTTCAAATCCCAGCAACCACATGGTGGCTCATAACCATCTGTAATGGGATCCGATGTCCTCTTCTGGTGTGTCTGAAAACAGCTACAGTGTATTCACATACATAATATAAATAAAATCTTAAAAAAAATACAGAAAACTTAACCCTCCCTTGCTGTCTGCCACTGTGTGACTCTTGGAAACAAGTAATTGAAGGAGGCTGATTGTGGGGAAAACAATTTTCAAATCACAGAAGATATAATGATTCTCCTACACAGAGCCTCTGTTTAAAACAATCTCACATCTATATTGATCAAGTTAATTTCCAAAGTATTCTCTAGTGCTATTCTACAGTATTCTCAAATCTATTTTTGGATAATCTAAACTGACTAACTATAAGCAAATCCTCAAGCTGGGAGTGGCGACCCACACTTTTAATCCCAGCACTAGTTGGGCCAAAGGCAGGTGGTTCTCTGTGAGTTCGAGGCCAACCTAGTCTACAAAGTGAGTTTCAGGACAGCCAGGGCTGCTACAGAGAACCCTGTCTGGGAGGGGAAGAGGAGGGGCCTAAAATGCTAGCATGAACTAGATTAATGAACTGCAAGTGTACATAAGCAAAACCCATGCTGGAGCTGAGGCCTAGAGCTGTTCTTCCTCACAGGGAACACCTTCCGTCCTCCCAGAGGATGCCTGCAACTGGGGAAGAATATTAAACCCAACAAATGTTGGGATTTTTTTTTACACATAATTACAATAAAGTTTAGAAATCTCATTAAGATGTTTAGAAATCTTAATTCTAAATAAAGTTAAATAAATAATAAACTAAAATTAAAGTTTAGAAATATCGCTGTTTTGACTGTATCTTACAGCCTAGGCTGGCTTTGAACTCTCTGTAACAGAGGATGACCGTGAACAACTCCTGCCTCTAGCTATCCACTACTCTATGATTACAGGCAGGAGCCAACATGCTCAGCGCTGACTTTTTTTAATATTAATTAAGACCTTTCCCACTGTAACTGAGTGGATAAACTATACCTCTAATTATAGTCTTTTAGAAGCAAATGAATCCTGAACTCAAGGTCAATATGCGCGTGTGTGTGTGTGTGTGTGTGTGTGTGTGTGTGTGTGTGCGCGCGCGCGCGCGCGCAAAATAAAAACATCCTGATCCCCAGCCAAGAGGCAGAAAGCAAACTGGGAATCTCAGGAGTCTTTTAAAACCTCTAAACACATCGCAGTGACACTCCTCCTCCAGCAAGGCCACGCCTAATCCTTCCCAAACAGTTCTACCAACTGGGGGCCAAGTATTCACCTATATGAGCCTATGCAGGCCACTCTCAAGCTGGCCTCCATGCCTACGTGCAAGCCATATACATGTGCACACAAATACACGAGGATAAGCTCCTGCAGTGACCCAGACTCCCATGGCCAAGGCATTGCATCTCTACCACACCATCTTTAGACTCTCTTCACCTGTGTTACCTAAGTCCACCTCGCTCTGCTCTTGCCACCCCTACCTCTTCTATCACACTGGCAAGCTCTCAGAGTCCTGCTCAGTTCCTGCTGGGACAAACTTTCTACAACAAACACACCGGAATCACTGCTTCATGCCCTTCAGGTCTTTCCTCAGATGTCACCTTCTAGATGAGACTTCCCCAGCTGAGGCTTCCCTGACCTATTTACATAGGCACTCTCACTATTGATAGCAACCTACAACCCTTTCCTTCTTTATCATAGCAGGGCCATTAACTTCAGGAGAGGAAGGGTTTCTGTGTTTGCCTTCCCTCCAGTGCCTGGTATATAACAGGTATACTACAATAAAGACTTGGACAATCGCTTCTCGGCCTTTTGGCTAAGATCAAGTGAAGACTTGGACAAACTATTCTTCAGGGAAAGAAACTGCTTGGTTAGGAGAGCACAGAAGCGCCCGGTCTCTAATCTTGGTTCAGTGTCATCGCCATGCACGCTGATGGTAACTGAGCTCTTGCTACGTTGAGCATCTCTTAAATACGTTCTGTTTCCCATCTAATCATTACAATAATCTCATTACTCAGCTATTGTTGGCCCCACAAAATAACGCAAACAAAGCAGTGCAAAGCCAAGTTAGGCCTTAGGTCCTGGGCTAGAGACCTGGGCAACCATCCATAACTCCAGCTCCAAAGGATGACACACTCTTATGGCATCCTCAGTCACCAGGCACGCACGGTGCACAGACCTATACACACAGAGAACACATACACAGAACAGTACATATTTTCAAGATGTAGGTCAACCAGTTCATGCAAGGCAAAGCAGGATTTCAGAGACTGAAACCACATGGCATTCCAATACTATGCCCTTAACTAGTAGGTTACCTCTTTTTCTTTTTTTAAAGAACCATTTATATTATGTATATGAGTAGTATACTGTAGCTTTCTTAAGACATATCAGAAGAGAGTACTGGATCCTATTACAGATGGTTGTGAGCCACTGTGTGATTGCTGGGAATCGAACTCAGAACCTCTGAAAGAGCAATTGGTGCTCTTAATCGCTGAGCCTTCTTTACAGCCACGATTCACCTTGTTTTGACAAAACACACTAGCTTTATTTGCAACTTTCTTTTATTTTATTGAAGTAATAATGTCCTTCCCAGTTAAAAAGCTTCATTCCCCAGTTCCCTTTGCAATGACCAATTTACACAGTTCAAGTCAATAAAGATGTCACCCAGGACAAAGGCTCTTTGCAAGTGCTAACTCATCTGTCAAGGCTTCGTCCTTCTGCTACACTCTTCTGGACTAGATGTAAGTGGGAAGCTGAGATAAAATGGAATACGACATAATTATGAAAGGGAGAGTCACAGGCTAGGTTGTGACGATGTGAGAATTCAAGAGCCTCAGACATGAGGTCCAGACCTCAAGCTTCGTATGTAGGGAGGGGAAGTCTGGTACTAAACCCCGGCTATTTGTTCTGTTACATGCACATGAATGCAGTGTCTGGTAGAACTCTCACAAGTTGAAGATCGAACGATGGCTCTCCCGCCCAACTAAGCAGAACACATATCACTATAGACAAAACATCAACTAACGCCCAACTAAGCAGAACACATATCACTATAGACAAAACATCAAATTTTTCACAAGTCTGAAGGGACACTCCAGAATCTGCATTTGGAAAACACAATTTTAAAGATTCAAATATGTAGCTAGCAAAAAACTCATAAATATGGTGAGGAAGAAGTAAAGAATAAAGCTAGAGAGTTGCCTTTGTCAGAGTTGGGTGAATTGTATTAACCAAAATCAAATCTTAGAAGCAGTGTAAAGTTTTCCAGTTTTAAACCTAACCTGAAGCAACCAGTTATGACTAAGACATGACAGTCAAAGCCGCATGGCACAGTCCTTCCTAGGCATGGCACTATACCTTGCAGAGCCTTATATGGGTCTATTACCCTGACTGGCATAAACACCTAATCCACCAAAACTTGAATGAAACCTGAAATAGGGGAGAGGGGATGCAGAGATGTAGCAGCAAGCTGAAGAGCAAACTGAAAATGCTTATTTCAGGATTCCAATTCCAATCATGGGACTGGAGAAATGGCTCAGTGGGGAAAGTGGCTAATATGCAAACATTCAGCCTGAATTCAGACACAACCCCTGCGCAAAAGTTGGGGCATGTGTGGAACCCCAGCACAGGGTGGAGGGTAGAGGTGCAGAGACAAGACAAAGTGGGGAGCCGTAGTGTCGCGACCACCCTCGCCAGCTAGGAATGACGCAACGCAGGAAGATCTTCAAGCAGTTTATTCCCAGGGGGATTAAAAAAACACACAGAGCCAGGTCATTCTGCAAGGAGAATGCCCCCCCCCCCTTACTGAGAGACCAGCAATATATATACTAAGAGGCCAGGGAAGAAACAGGAGAAATCAATTACAGTCATAGATCAGGCACCTGGGAAGTCCGTACCACACCAGGCAGGAAGGTAGGAATCAAGCTAAGCCACGGGATGTTTTGCTCTCAAGAAACCTGTGCAAACAGCTCAGCTGAGGGCGTTGAGCCAAGCTCTCTGGTTCCCAACACCGTAGGAGATACCAATGTCCACCTCTGTCCTCCACACAAGGCATGCACACAACTACATACATAGATGTGCACAGACCATCAAGCCCCCTCCCACATACAAATAATTTTTTTAAAGAGCTGAAATCACATAGAATTTCATGGTTCATAACAATATCAGAATCTGACTATAGCTTGTGTTTCTCCATGTGTATGCTTTGGTTGTTGTTTTAGTCCCTGTTAACCCTGGGGGTTCTGGTTGGTTGATATTGTTGTTCTTCCTATGGGGTTGCAAACTTAAGCTCCTTAAGCCTTTCACTAAGTCCTCTACTGTGGTCCCCATGCTCAGTCCAATGATCGGCTGAGAGCATCCCCTCTGTATTTGTCCCTCTCTGGCAGTGCATCTCAGGAGACCACTGTATCAGGCTCCTGAAAGCTTTGCTTCTTTTCCCCCCTTTTTCTGCTTCTCTTTTTCCTCGTCATTTTAGGTAACTGTTTTTATTCTAATGTAAAAATGAATTAATAGTTGTGGATTTGGGTGGGTGGGGCATGGGGAGGATGGGATGTGTTGGGGTGGGGAAACTAATAAAAATGCATTGTATAAAAATACATTGTAATAAAAATGTATTTCCTCTAAAATTTTTTAAAATTAATTTAAAATTAAAAAATTAAAAAAAAAACAATATCAGAATCTGAGAAATATAAGACAAAAGGGGTCAGGCATGGCGGTGCAAGCCTTTTAAAACAGCTCAAGGGAGAGAGAGGAAGATGGTTCTCTGTGGGTTTGAGGCTAGTCTGGTCTACATAGTGAGTACCAGGTCAACCAGGGCTATTTTGAGACCCTGTCAAAAGAAAGGAAGGGAGAAGGAGAGGGAGAGGGAGAGGGAGAGAGAGAGAGTGAAAGGGAGAGTGAAAGGGAGAGGGAAAGGGAGAGGGAAAGGAAAGGAAAGGAAAGGAAAGGAAGAAAAAAGAAAGAAAGAAAGAAAGGGAAAGGAAAGAAGAAAATAAGGAAGGAAGAAAAGAGGAAAGGAAAGGAAAGGAAAGGAAAAAAAGAAGGAAGACAAAGGAAATAGACAATAACAACTACTTACTTTAGGAAGCATCTAACAGACGCTGAACAGTATGCAAAAACAACTGCTCTCAATCCAAACAACAGACCCCATGACAGGAACTACTGGCATCAGAATGCCAATATAAAACCAACTGTACAAAATGTGCCCACAATCACAGATCTATTAAGTGGTAAAGACAAGGTTAGTCAGTCTAATCCAAAATTCCTTATTTTTAAAACTGCTTCCACACATATCAAATACAGTGTGTATAACCATGCTGAAATTCTTTTTTTAAACATTCTATTTTTATGTGTGTGCACATACACTCACAGAGGCCAGAATAAGGTGTCAAATCCCCTGTAGCTGAAGTTGCAGGCAGCTGTGAACTACCAATCATGGGTTCTGAGAATTGAACCTGGGGCCTCTGGAATAACAGCAAGTGCTCTAAATTACTGAACCATCTCTCCAGCCATAATATACTGAAATTTTCTCATGCAAAACTAGACTAGAAACAAGCTCAAAGTTACTAAAATGATTAACTGTGAGAATATTAACACCTTTTACATTAATCACATGAAACTTTAAAGCTTGCCAAAACATCTTTAAAATGGAAAAATTCTTTTAAAGGAAGCCTTCTGAACTCCAACCTGTATGTGTACCATGTTTCCAGGGCAGGTTCCTTGTTTTACCATAAAGGAGAACAAGGGGCCAAGGAGAGGGCCCAGAGGGTAAGGTACCTGAGGATTTGAGCCTGATTCCCCCAGAACCAATGAGAGAGAGAGAGAGAAAGAGAGCTCCCAAAAGTTGTTCTCTCATCTTCTACATCTCAATATCTTTGAGTACAAAAGGTAATTTACTTTATATCTCTCACCATACCCAAAAAAAAAAAAAAATCTCGAAATGTATCAGAGACTTAGATATTACAGCTACATTTATAATACTTAAAAGAAAATATCAGAACATCGCTATGATATTGGGTTAGTAAAGATGTCTTAAGTATATCTACTACAAAAGCAAAATCAATATAAAAAGAAACTTCCTTAAAATGTAAAATTGTTAGCCAAGTTCAGGCCTATCTATAATCCCAACCCTCTCGAGGCAAAGGTTGGGGCAGAGGCAGGAGGATCACCTCAAGTTCCAGGCCAGCCTGATCTACCTAGGCAAGTTCCAGGCCAGCCTGATCTACCTAGGCAAGTTCCAGGCCAGTCAGAACTATATAGCTAGAACCTATCTCAAAATAAATTAATAAAAGAAAAATTATCAAAATTTCTAGAGTCAGGTATGTCAGCATACCTTTAATCTCAGCACTTGGGAAGCAGAAGCAAGATCTCTGAATTCAAAGCCAGCCTGGCCTATATAGAGAGTTCCAGGACAGCCAGGACAGTCAGAGCTACATGTCTTGGGCAGGTGGGGGGTAGAAAAAGAGGGAGGGAGGGAAGTAAGAAGGAAAGGAGGAAGGAAGGAAGGGAGGGATGGAGGGAAGAAAAAAAAAAACTGCCACCAACTGAGACCAGCCTGGGCTCCTGGGCTCCAGCCTTACCTCAAAAAAGTACCAAAGTGCAATCCAAGTAAGAGAATTCAAGGGCTGGAGAGATAGCTTGGTGGCTAAGAACACTCACTGACTGTTCTTCCAGAGGTCCTAAGTTCAAATCCCAACAACCACATGGCGGCTTAGCTCACAACCATCTATAATGGGATCCAATGCCCTCTTCTGGTGTGTCTGATGAGAGTTAACAGTATACTCATATAAATAAAATAAAAATAAATAGATTTTAAAAACTGAAAAATGTGAGTGTGTGAAAGTCTAACAAGCAAGCACATGAAACGCTCTTCATCATTATTAGTAATGGAGCAAGATACCAATTCACACTCACTACAACAGCGATAACCTGGGAGACAAGGCTAGCCATGGACTTCAGCAGCAAAGCACACATTTAGCGTGTGAGGCCCTAGTGCTCCCCTAAACATACGACACATTCACACATACAAAAAGAGAAAATGCAGGCTGCTAAGTTGTAGAGAAATGGGATTCTCACACTAAGCGGTAGAGCGTAAAGTGGTGCAAGCACTATGAGAGAAAGAAGGAGTTGGTAGCTTACAGAGAGAAGTTGAACTTACTATTGTGACCTTGCAACTCCTGAGTTTCTACAAGGAAAATAAAACACTGTCCAGTAAGACTTTATATAAATACAAACAGGTTTATTCCAAACAGACAAGGAACAGAAACAATCCAATTCCCATCGACTGTTGTCCAATTCAAAGGAACTAGGAATAACTGTTACTACAAGCTATGGGACATGGTTGGACCTCAGCAAGTATGCAACCTAAGAGATAACAAATACCAAGGAGCACTAGTTATAAGATTACTCCAATATGAAGTGTCCAGAGGGAAAATCTACACAGGCAGAAAGTAAAGTTTTAGCTGCCTGGGGCTGGGGTGGGACAGGGAGTTACTACTGTGAATGGACCTGAGGCATCGTTTTGGAATGAGAGAAATGTTCTAAAACTGGATTGTGGTGATGAGTGAACAACTCTGTAAATTTACTAAAATATTACTGAACTGTACACTTTAATCAGGTTATTTTATGGGGTATAAATTATACATTCACAAACTTATAAAAATAGTGTGCTACGTGACAGAAGCCAAACACCAAAGGTCACATCGTTATAGGATCCTATTTAAATAAAATGTCCAGAAAAGACAACCAAAAGGCAAAAATAAATGTGTGGTTGCCTGGGGCTGGGAGCAGGAAGCACAAAAGAATCTCACTGGGATGACGTGATGGTTACACAGTAAACATACTACAAGAAAAAAAAATCGTGTTACAAATGAAATTCATGGTAAAAGATTTATTTTTATTTTTCATTCACCTGCATATGTGCATATCTATATTCAAATGTCATGTATGTACAGGTGCCTGAGGCCAGAAGCAGTCATCAAATCTCCTGGAGCTTCTATTACAGGCAGCTGTGAGTCGGCTGGTATTGGTGCTAGGAACCAAACTCAGGTCCTCTTAAAGAGTAGTAAATGCTCTTAACTTCTAAGCCATCTGTCCAGCTGGCAGGTTGTTTTGTAAAAGATGACCATAATCACACTGGCATTCTCAATCTGTGATGAACCGTGGACCACTCTTTGACTGGGGTAAGAGCTACCAGACTGACTCCCTCTGCACTGCCCACTCGGACATCCTGTGCTATAGCTATCATTGGGCAAAATTAGTGTCACTACATTCCACAGCCCTTGTAGCTCTCAGAGTTTGTAGCTGAAGAACAAAACGTCAAGGATAACTAAAGCAGTCCTTTGACCCCAGTCAGGCCGTAGACAACTAGGAGGGATGCACATCCCACCAGAAGGAAAGAACAAGGTTACTCTTCCAGAATAACAGAATCCCCTTTATTTTTCTGACATCATTCTGGAATCTCCCATTTAAACCTTTCCTTCATTATGAAAGTAAGGTCCCAAGAAACAACCAATCAAGAGTCTTTATCAAAACAGCGATGTTTGGTTAACTAGCTCAACCAGTACATGTCAAAGACCCAACATGAAGCAAGAACAGACCGATGAAGTACCTTAAAGATGAGGCATCTTTTGTTTTATTACATGTGGGGGTGGGGAGCAGACTATAAGCTTCTCTTTCCTCCGCTAGGGTCGCAGGAGTGGAGTCAGGCCATCAGGCTTGGCAGATAAAGTATAAAGCTGAAACGTAGAGATATGGCACACAGCAAATCCGATGCCAAGCTGAGCAACCTGAGACCTGCCCAGGTTTATTTTAAATCAATATTTAAAAATATTGGGGGGCTGGGGAGAGAGCTCAGGGCAAAGTGTTCGCGGAGCAAGCATTAACAACCTCAGTTTGGATCCCCAGTGCGAGGCCCAGGGATCCTGTAAAGACCCTGAAATCCAAGTGCTTTGAGGCAGAGACAGGAGAACTCTGGAGTCTCACTAACCAGTCAGCCTCACCAAATGGTGAGTTACGTATCAACTGATGAGACTGATCAATAAGACCGTGAAAAGCTAGCCTTTACACAAGCACATAAACCTACACAGGGCACACACAAACACACACACACACACATACACACACAGAGACCTACAAAGAAATTTGGTGGCTTTTTGTTTTTGTTCTTCTTAACACAAACAGTGAAATAAACACTGGCACCTTTAAGGAAGCTCTGGGATTTTCGGCTGGTCTTTATTGTAAAACTAATTTAAAGGCGGGATGCTATCAGGGTAGACAGACTCCTTCCAATACTCAGGTCAGCTGATCAAGCCTTTATGTTACTAAACCCATCTCCTTTGATTTCTATGGCCACTGCATTAAGGCTATGTTACAAATTCTCCCTCATCCCTAGCTCCTAAACCTCCTCAAGCACTATGCACCTCTGGGAGTGACAATCCAAGTTTGGTGTCCACCAACTGGTATTCTCAGCCTGTATTCAGGGCCACTTCACACATAGTAACCAGATTTATGGAGCGAGCCACGATCCCTAGTTGAAGCCCTCCAATGACGACTTGAAAACTCCAAATCTTTACCACAGCTTTAAAGATCCCTGAGATCAATGTGTGCCCTCTTCCTGGTCTCTAAACTTAGCAAGCACTTTCTCTCTCCTTAGAGTCTACATACTTTATTTCTGAATGAAGGAGGAAAGGCGATCTTGCTCCGACTCACTTCAGGGCTCAACTTTTCCTTGAAATCACATAACTTGTCTAAATCATTCCTTATTATAACATCTTGCTAGTTTCCTTCCGGCCATCAACCGGGACCCGTTACCGCCTTTTCCATTCTTTCTATGTAGTTGACATCTGTCTCCTCGACCAGAGAAGTCAGTTGCAAGGAGCCAGGGGCGGGTCTAACCTGCTCAGCACCAGGTACCTGCAGCTTCCCTCAGCCTCACCCCTGCGAAATAATGCACCGTCGAGTGGATGCAGGGATGGACTCAAGTGCACATAGCCCACAATCCCAGAGCCACGCGGCTCTGCCCACGAACCCAGTGCCGCCCGGACCAGGCCTGCCGCCCATCCACATGGCTCTTCTGCACAGGACGCATCTGTCTCAGGTACGCTTCTCCCTCCGGAGGGAGCCCCACCCTAGGCGCACGCCTCGCACCATAGCCCAGCAAGGGTCGGGCCCAGAACCCCCGCGCGTCGCCCCTCGGCTCTCACCGATCACCTCCTGCAGCTCGTAGTCGTCCCTGTTGATGGACCAGGGCAGGGCGCTCGAGTCCTCGGACATGACGGCTGCAGCGTCTGGCTCCGTGCTCCTCGCGCTCGGGGCTCTCCTGTCACCTCGCCGCGCGCCTCCCCACGCCCAGCCGCCGCCCCCAACCCGCCGCTTGGCCCAGCCTTAGGGCGCACAACGCCGGGGCGCGCGGGTCAAGCGCAGCCCCGAGGCGGGGACGCGCGGCTGCGGCCGACCTCGCCTCCTGCGGCTCCGCGTCCCGCAGTCCCCGGCCCAGCCCACGAGCCGGCCTCAGCCTCCGCGACACCGCGAAACAAGCTTCTACCCGGCCCTGCCCCTCCGTCCCGCCCTCCACCCGAACCCCAAGCACGGGCCAAACTTTCCCTTCTCCCTCCACCTGCCGACACGCAGCGCGCTGACGTCACCACGCCAGGGAAGCCTGGCCGCGGCCCGCCGCCTCCGGCCGCCATCTTGAGTGTGGCTGGACATGAGGCCAGCGAGAAGGGAGCCGGAGAGAGTGAAAGCCGATAGTTAGAGGGAAGAAAATGCTCGTGGAGGAGTTCACTAAGGGCGTCTGAAAGCCAAAAGAGGCAAACTGCCTCAGGACGAAGAGCCACACCAAGCATGGTGGCCACTGAGTGCGGAGCTTCCTCTAGCGGCTGAGGGAGAGGCGTTGCCCTCTCTGCTTTGCATTCATTGGTTGGTTTGAGAAAGCATGAGAACCGCAACTGGAGCTTGTGGACATCAGTCACACATTAGTCCCGCCTCCGGGAGCTTGACTCGCCGTTCATCCTGAGCGCCAAAACCTTTCAGGAACCCTGTTCGCTGAGGTGACGTCACGGGCGTCACGGTCACACCCTCGCGACGTGCAAACCGCGCCTCGGGGTGTGGAGAAGCCCGAGGGAGCGGCCGGGTGGGGTGCGCGGACGGAGGCCAACTAGGATAAAAGGTCTCCCGAGTGGAGCCGGAAGCTCGGCCGTGATGACATTTTTTTTTTCCTAAGGCGGAAGTACTCAGCGCCGCCTCCAGGGTCCGGGCGGGAGCGGGTTTTGTCTTTTCTAATCTTCGGGTCTAAAGGGACAATTAGCACCTGCCTCCCAGACCGCGCCTCGACTGTTGAGTGAGGTTTCTGTCACCCGACGTGGGGGGTAAGCTCTAGGCCCCCGGGCCTGGCTTTTATCATCTTCACAGAAAGAAGTTCAGTTTTCTTGGCCTTAGAAGTTGGCGCTTTGGTGAAACAAAACATTAAAACATCAACCTGGATAGGGTCGCTGCGGAGAAAATGTTCCCCTGAGCAACACTGCTGAGCTCTCCAGTGGGAAGGCCATGAGCACATCTGGTTGACAGGACTTGTAGAACATCTCAAGAAGAGGTCCCATTCGGGCCAGACCTCACAGGGCTAAGGTGATTTCAACAAACAGGAAATGGAAGGACAGAATATTACAGTCCCTGCAAGGCGAAGGTGTTGCTGTAGAAATTTGTCTCAGGGCTGGAGAGATGGCTCAGTGGTTAAGAGCACTGACTGCTCTTCCTGGAGGTCCTGAGTCCAATTCCCAGCAGCCACATGGTGGATCACACCCATCTGTAATGGTATCTAATACCCTCATCTGATGTGTCTAAAGACAGCTACAGTGTACTCATATACATAAAATAAATAAAGTCTTTTTTAAAATGTTTCAGCCACTACTCCAGACCCATTTACTGCATGTGATACCTTTTTCTTGCTGCAGGGAGAAGAGTAAAAGTAACATCTAGAGGAAGTGGGGAAGGATAGGAATTCTCAAGGTGTGTACTAATAGAAAGACCAATAAGCGAAAAATAATCTGAAATTGCTGGGCTGTGTTGACCACGGACACACTACAATTTTCTTTCATTACCTTGAAATTAAATATAATTTAGAGTTTTGGACTGCCTTCTCTCTTTCCCCTTCCCCCAAGAAAAGGAACTACCAGTTTCGTGGGGAAATTTCAAGATACGGGGTCTTAATTATCGTTAGATAACACTATAGCACATTCATTAATGTGTTCTTGCTTACCTCCTTATACATGTAGATTAGTAGAGCAGGAACCTTCTCTATGAATCTGGTCATTTTGTTTCTCCTGTCCCTGACTTTCTGTGGCCTAATAGAGGTTAAAATATCATGATTTTAATGAGCAAGGAATCCAGGAATTGACTATTTGAGGCCATAAGCCCAAACGTCAGCCTTTAGAGTATCCGCATGTGAGCACTGTCACTGTCACATGATCAAGGACTTAGTCCCCCTTTTTTTCTAGAGTATGGTGTTTTTGTAGTAAACAGTAGGGAGCATTTAAGTTAGTAGTTAAGTAATTGGGCTAGAGAGATGACTCAGCAGTTCATCAGAGATGACTCAGCTCAGAAGAAGAGCACTGGCTCTTCTTCCAGAGGTCCTGAGTTCAAATCCCAGCAAACACAGGGTGGCTCACAACCATCTGTAATGAGATCCAATGCCATCCTCTAGTGTGTCCAAGGAGAACCACAATGCACTCACATGCATAAAATAAGTAAATCTTTAAAAAAGAATAGTTAAGCAATTATAAATCACAAAGCACCCTGCAGGAAAGGTATGCCGTGATAGCAGTGAGTCAGCTGTGTAAAGTGTGCTTTAAATAGGAAGTTTTAAGTATTTTTTAAACTATTAATAAAATTATGGTTTTTCTTCCACATATGCTTGTGACTCCTTTGATAATCATTTAGAGGAAGAGAGGAAAGGAAATGTAGAATGATTCTGGAACCCTGATCCTCATATCCAAATATTCACCACATCCCACCCTGGTTTCCTGAGAGTTTGGCATATTTTTCACAGGAGGAGAACCTTTTCCCCATGTTCTCAAAGGCATCCCTGTGTTGGTTCACATCCCCTCCTCCAAATCAGGCTCTGAGACTGAAATTTGAGTGCAAAGTTTACTTAGGGGAAACCTGAAGAGGCTCTCTAAAGAAAGGAAGAGGGGGCTGGAGAGATGACTCAGCAATTAAGAGCACTGACTGCTCTTCCAAAGGTCCTGAGTTCAAATCCCAGTAACCACATGGTGGCTCACAACCATCCGTGATGAGATCTAACGCCCTCTTCTGGTGTGCATGTAATAAATAAATCTTTAGCAGGGCGGTCGGGGCACACGCCTGTAATCCCAGCACTCTAGGAGGCAGAGGCAGGCAGATTTCTAAGTTCAAGGCCAGCCTGGTCTATGGAATGAGTTCCAGGACAGCCAGGGTTATACAGAGAAACCCTGTCCCAAAAAAACCAAATCCAAGAAAGGAAGAGCTGAAGGAAGGGAAGGATAATTGTTGCTGGGTGCATTAATGAGGGCTTAGCGTGTGGGTGATGGCTTCGGTCTGCTGAGTATAACACAAAAAAAAAAAAAAAAAAAAAAAACAGAACACAGCCAGACTGTGATGGCACAAGTCTCTAATGCCAGAACCCAGGAGGTGGAGGCAGGCAGATCTCTTGGTTTCCAGGCCAACATGGTCTACAGAGCAAGTTCCAGGACAACCAGGGCTACACAGAGAAACCCTATCTAGGTAAAGAAAAAAGAAAGAAAGAAAGAAAGAAAGAAAGAAAGAAAGAAAGAAAGAAAGAAAGAAAGAAAGAAAGAAAGAAAGAGAAAGAAAGGGAGAGAGAGAAAAGGAAAGAAAGAAAAGGAGAGAAGGAAAGAAAAGAAACAAGGAGAGAGAGAGAGAGAGAGAGAGAGAGAGAGAGAGAGAGAGAGAGAGAGGACACACATCTCAAAAGTGTTGTACTAAGAGACCAGAGACAAGGAAGGGGCTGGGAATGTGGTTGACAGTAGAAGTCTTACTAGCCTAGCTAACATTCATGAAGGCCAGTCTTCAGGACCACAGGAGAGGAGGGGGAAAGAAAGATGAGTTTTTTTGTTTTTTTTTTTTTTGTTTTTTTTTTGTTTTTTCAATACAGGGTTTCTCTGTATAGCCCTGGCTGTCCTGGAACTCACTCTGTAGACCAGGCTGGCCTCAAACTGAGAAATCCACCTGCCTCTGCCTCCCAGAGTGCTGGGATTACAG
Source organism: Apodemus sylvaticus (assembly GCF_947179515.1). Taxonomy (NCBI): domain Eukaryota; kingdom Metazoa; phylum Chordata; class Mammalia; order Rodentia; family Muridae; genus Apodemus; species Apodemus sylvaticus. The sequence goes on along the minus strand of NC_067478.1, from coordinate 4,806,123 downwards.
GCGTGGGCCACCACCACCCAGCGAAAGGTGAGATATTAACCAGGAATATCTTTTCCCTTACAGTGTCAACTCTCCCACGCCTCTACACCATTCAGTGCCTGGAAGAGCATGCGTGTGGGTCAGAGAACACACAGGCAGCCACAGATAACGTTCATGCACCAAGACTCTCAGAAGGCAAACTCTGCAACAGGCCAAAGAACATGACCTACCACCATCTATGCCTGGACTGAGAGGCTGAATGTAAAAGACCATTCACACTGTCTCACTTCAGCAGCTGTATGCCCTGAGCTTTGCTGTTAGCGTCTGCACATTGGAGAGGGAAACACAGATTTCAACACCAGTGATGTCTTGGGAAATCAGTACATAGTTATATAATTATAGGAATTCAAGGTCTATAGGTGTCTTAGTCAGGGTTTCTATTCCTGCACAAACATCATGACCAAGAAGCAAGTTGGGAAAGAAAGGGTTTATTCAGCTTATACTTCTGCATTGCTGTTTATCACAAAAGGAAGTCAGGACTGGAACTCAAGCAGGTCAGGAAGCAGGAGCTGATGCAGAAGCCATGGAGGGATGTTCCTTACTGGCTTGCTTCCCCTGGCTTGCTCAGCCTGCGTTCTTATAGAACCCAGGACCACCAGCCCAGGGATGGCACCACCACAAGTGGCCCTCCCCACCTTGATCACTAATTGAGAAAATGCCCCACAGCTGGATCTCATGGAGGCACTTCCCCAAATGAAGCTCCTTTCTCTGTGATAACTTCAGCCTATGTCAAGTTGACACACAAAACCAGCCAGTACAATAGGCTTTTTAAGTAAAACTGCTTTTAAAATCTAGAACTTAGGGGCTGTAGAGATGGCTCAGTGGGTAAGAGCACTGACTGCTCTTCCAAAGGTTATGAGTTCAAATCCCAGCACCCACATGGTAGCTCACAACCATCCTTAAAGAGATCTGATGCCCTCTTCTGGTGTGTCTGAAGACAGCTACAGTGTACTTACATATAATAAATAAATCTTTAAAAAAAAATAGTGGGCAACCCTATGAGGAATCTGATTTTTTTTTTCTCTTTCTGGCAGTTACCAGGAATGGAACCTAGGACTTCACTGATCCTGGGTACGCACTGAACCACTGAGCTACAGCCCCACCCCTATGAATATATATTTTTTTAAAGTACAATGTGTTGTCTCTGTCATGAACTGTTTTTCTCATTCCCTATCAGGCCAGGGGCTAATTAGAGACTGCTGGCTCTATCCCTCCTTAGAGTCCTTATTACATGTCACATGAAATGGGATGTCATCCCTTCTGACAAGAAGAAACAGTAACCATACCCGACTCCAGCATGCTCTCTGCTTTGGGTTTGACATAATACCCTATGGAAGAACACGTTAGGTCAGCGTGTTTGTTGATCAGCCTCATGGACTGATGGTGGAGGTACACACATAAGCTAGGAAGCTGGAGCCCAGTGAGGGACTGCCATCCTGGTGCATCCAGATCACAGACGTCCACAGGGACAGACAGCTAGGACACGCAGGACAGGTGGACAGGGAATTGTCAGGGAGAGGTAACGAGTCTGTGCCCACAGTGGCATCTCAGCATCACACCGGGCTCTGAGCTGGAGAGGGCGCCAGGTTCTTTCAACCTTGTGCCACTGCAGCTTAATTAGTTCAGGCTAATTGAATGCAAAATAGGAAATAGTTGGTTGAGGCAGCGGGTTCCTAGGTGCTGTCAGCATTGCCAACAGTACCTGTTAGAGGGTGCGGAGGCCGGAAACCCTGCCTGCTTTCCTCCTCGCTCGGCGCCCTTCCTCCTCTCAGGAACTCCTTCTCACGCGCAACCTATAGTCACTGGGCTCAAAAACAAATATATAAGCCTGTTTTAAAACTGGCCATGGTGACAGAGTCTTGTCGTCCCAGAATATGAGAAGACAGGGGCAAGAGGGCAAAGTCACCCTCCCTCTGCTGTGTAAGTGAACGCATGGTCCGGCTGGCTGTCACGAGGCCATCTCAATAGATAACAAATCAAGCCCCATTATGGTGTTTATTGTGGCATCATTCCCATGGCCTCTGCTGCTGTTCCTGCCCCCAGATTCCTGTCTTGAGTTCCTGCATTGGCTTCCCTCCATAGTAAATAACTCTGTAAGACAAATAAACCATCTCTCCAAGCTGCTTTTAATCACAGCAGCATATAGCAAGTTCCAGGACAGGCTGGGCTGGGCTGGGCTGGGCTGGACTGGGCTGATTGAGATGATTGAGACGCTGACTTTAAATACACACACACACACACACACACACACACACACACGCGCGCGCGCGCGCGCACATGTGTGTGTGTGTGTATGTGTGTGACTAAAATAGATATTTCGCCATTCTCCAGATAAACAATTTTTTTAGATTTATTTATTTATTATATGTAAGTACACTATAGCTGTCCTCAGATGCACTAGAAAGGGGTCAGATCTCATTACGATCTCATTACGGATGGTTGTGAGCCACCATGTGGTTGCTGGGATTTGAACTCAGGACCTTCCTAAGAGCAGTCAGTGCTCTTAACTGCTAAGCCATCCCTCCAATCCCCAGATAAACAATTTTAAAAGGGAGAATATTACATGCTTGCCAAAATGAAGGACAACAGAAACTCTCATCCTCTGATAAGTGGAATGTGAGTTGATGGGAGACCTTTGGAAAACAGTTTGATTATCATAGCAACTGCAAAACTATGCTTCTGCTCCGAACCCTAAACTCCACTGTACAGTCTCCAGCCAAGAAAAACTCTTGTGCGTGTATTTTAAGCACCATATCCAAGAATAGCTACAGCAACATTTTAAAGAATGGGGAAGTAAGGAAACCGCACAAGTAAAATGTGAAACTATTAAGATAATTGGTACTATATAGCAGCAGAAATATACCATAGCCATATAAAAATAGCTCAAAGGGCTGGAGAGACGGCTCAGCGGTTAAGAGCACTGACTGCTCTTCCAGAGGTCCTGAGTTCAATTCCCAGCAACCACATGGTGGCTCACGACCATCCATAATGGGATCAGATGCCCTCTTCTGGGGTGACTGAAGACAGCTACTGTGTACTCATAGACATTAAATAAATCTTTAAAAAAAATAGCTTAAAGGACTCTCAACGAAGGTGGAAACAAAGTAAAAGCACCATCAAACAGACAGAGGAACCCAGGCATGGTGGCGCAGCCCTTGTCTCAGGGTTTCTATTGCTGGGACAAAGCACCACTACCAAATAAAACAAACAAACAAAAAACAAAAACAAAAAACAAAAAAACAAGTCGGGGAGGGAAGGATTTATCTGGCCCACACTTTCACATCACTGTTCATCACTGGAAGAAGTCAGGTCAGGATCCTAGAGGCAGGAGCTGAGGCAGAGTCCATAGAGGGATACTGTCCACAGGCTTGCTTCCCGGGCTTGCCTTCCCTGGCTTGCTCAGCCTGCTTCCTTATAAAACCCAAGACTACCAGCCCAGAGATGACAGCACCCACAATAGGCTGGGCCCTCCCCAACTGAACACAAACAGGAAAAAATGCCCTACAGCTGGATCTCATGGAGGTATTTTCTCAACTAAGGCTCCTTCCTGTCTGTTGACTCTAGCTTGTGTCAAGTAGACACAAAATCAACTGGCACAGCTCTCTAATCCCTACACTGGGACAGGACAATCAGAAGTTCGAAGTTCTTGGCTACACAGCAAGTTCAAGGCTTGACTTATACAAGAAATTCTTAGATAAAATAAAACAAAATGGGAAGGTCCCTGAGATCCTTGGGGACCTGCCTTCTAGGTCCCTGGGATCTATGGGGGCCTTTCTTCTAGGTCCCTGCAATCCTTAGGGGCCTTCCTTCTAGTCCTTATCCAGCCCCTTCTCTCCTCAGAGCCTCCATATTTTCTCATCCCTCTGTAGGGAGCTGTGAGGGGATCTTCCCTAAACTCTTCAGACTCACTTCAGGTCTCAACTCTCACAGCTTCACGTCATAAACACAACTGTCTTTAAGATTAAGCTAACTCTTCCAGATTATTCCTTATTGGAATATCTCGCTCATTTCCTTAAATCTATCCTTTCATTCCCTTTTCTTAAGACTCATTTATTTTATCATATTTATCTTTAGATATAAGATATATGTATGATAAGATATATAAGATCTGAAAGCCTGCCTGTATGTCTGTGCACTGTGTATGGCCACAGAGGCCACAAGAAGGGATTGAATTCCCTGGAACTGGAATTACGGAGGGTTGGACCACCATGTGTATGCTGGAAATCAAACCTGGTTTGTCCACTAGAACAATGGTGCTCTTGAGCCCTGAGCCATCCCTCCAGCCCCTCTTTTCATTGCTTCTGACTCAATGTCCACCTCTTTAACCAGAGAGAAATCTGTGTTGTGAGGCTGCCACGGTCCATCTCCCTGGCACTATGATTCTCTTTGTAAACAGACCTAACACAAATACTAGCACATCCGAGGATAAGGCTGTCTGATGTCTCAGATGGAGTCATCTCCTGATGCCTGAGAGTCTTCCCCACGAAATGCCATTAGATGAGCATTTATATGGGACATCCATCTGCATACCTTTCCCCTTTCCCTCTATGTCATTGGTCTTTGAATCTGTCCTTTCCAAATCCCTGACCAGCTGACATACCCAACGACCACTACCCATGAGTAAATCAGATCTGGACTGTGGGACATGAAGCCATGCCAGGAAGTTTGATAAGGTAGAGTAGGTTGAGACCTGGAGACTCAGTGGGCACAGACCTAATGCCTAGGCGACTCCCAGCTCCCCGCCAGACTTAGGACATGCAGAGTCACCGGGTCTCCCACCTGCCCTACCTTACCAAACTTCTTGGCATGGTTTTACATCCCACACTGCATTTTTTTTTAAAAAACTATGTATTTATTTTATGTATGTAAGCACACTGTAGCTGTCTTCAGACATACCAGAAAAGGGCATCATATCTCATTACAGATGGTTGTGAGCCACCATGTGGTTGCTGGGAATTGAACTCGGGACCTCTGGAAGAGCAGACGATGCTCCTAACTGCTAAGCCATCACTCCAGCCCTATGTCCCACAATGCATCTCCACCTGTCCACCAAAGTCAGTCCTCACCACTGGCTTCTCAGGCCACTCCATAGGAGGCTGCCTACAAGAGCTGTCAGGTCCCTCTCTGAATGGAACCTGTGCTTTCTTTTCCTCCACTATGAGTCTTGTTCCTTTAAAGGAACGGGCAGGGCCACAGGCAGTGGCACTGTAGGTAAGAAGACATTCCTGCACCTTTGGATAAGCTCAGCACATAACGCTTCCATTGCACAATGGGAGCCTGAGGTGCCAGTCCAACTCGACAGACAGATCGGCATAGCAGGTAGCTCCTGGGAGCTCCTGGTGCGGGTGTTTAGATCAGCTGACGTGCCCACCGCTCATACTTCTGGTGTGATCTTTAGTTTCTTTTCTTTTCTTTCTTTCTTTCTTTCTTTCTTTCTTTCTTTCTTTCTTTTTCTTTCTTTCTTCAATATATTTTTATTTACATTTCAAATGAGTTCCCCTTTTCTGGCTCCCCACTCCCTGTTTAGTTTCTTTTCTTTAAGGTTGTTTGGGTTTTTTTGTTTGTTTGTTTGTTGTTGTTGTTGTTTTTTTTTGGTTTTTCGAGACAGGGTTTCTCTGTGTAGCTCTGACTGTCCTGGAACTCACTCTGTAGACTCAGAAATCCTCCTGCCTCTGCCTCTGCCTCTGCCTCTGCCTCCCAAGTGCTGGGATTAAAGGCGTGTGCCACCACTCCTGGCTTCAAGATTTATTTATTATATGTAAGTACACTTTAGCTGTCTTTAGACACCAGAAGAGGGTATCGGATCTGTTTATGGATGGTTGTGAGCCACCACGTGGGTGCTGAGATTTGAACTCATGACCTTTGGAAGAGCAGTTGGTGGGTGCTCTTACCCACTAAGCCATCTCTCCAGCCTGTGGTCTTTAGTTTCTTGGTGATGTTTGCTGTGGATTGCTGGGTTGTCACTTTCCAATGGAACATACGTGGTGTGGTCAACTCCATCCCAGAATCCCATCTTCAGGCCATTCCCAGTACCAATTACTGCATCTGGTACCAATGAGAAATAAATGACAGCACTCAAGTGGATGACTTGAGAAAAGTTTGGCAAGGAAGTTGTTATTATTATGTTGACCAAAGGCCTGGGAATGGGGAAGCTTGAAACTTTGGGGAACAATTGTAATTGTTGGTTCTTTGAGGGACGTGGTTACTTTTTCAAATGTTATTTGGCAATGATTACACAACGTCTTTTCTTCTACCTGCTTTTTGGAATAACAGTAAAAGACTGGGGCAAGTTAAAGGTGGGAGAGCGAGTGGGGAGCGAGTGTGAGGTGCACGAGGTGTGTGCGAGGTGAGCGGGGAGAGAGAGAGGGTGAGAGAGTGTGAGGAGAAGCGTGTGTGAGTGAAAGGAGAGTGCGTGTGGAGTGTGTGTGAAGTGTGGGTGAAGAGCGTGTGTGAGTGAAAGGGGAACACACCGGTGTGTGTAGGAGGGTGGGAATCGAGAAAGGAAAAGCACACAGGAGAAAAGCACAGTGTGCAGGAGAATGCAGAGTGCGTGCAGCCTCGAGCTGAGAGAGAGACAGACAGAGACAGAGACAGAGAGACAGAGAGACAGACAGCGAGACAGAGAGACAGAGAATACAGAGTGCGTGCAGCCTCGAGCTGAGAGAGAGAGAGAGACAGAGAGAGCAGCTTTAACCCTTGAAAACTTGCGTCTTTGTACTCAAGAAGTAGTCTGAGCCTGTTTACTATGCGCCTTCCAGATATATCCCTGCTTCCAGTCGAGAACTCCGACCCTGTGTCGAGCGAGGCTGGACCCCACCGTCTAAAGCCTCTCCGGTACTGGAACTCTGGGCTGGAAGGTTGACTCAGTGCTTAAGAGTGCTTGGTACTTGATGCTCTTGGAGAGGACCCACATTCAGTTCCCAGCGTCCACAACCTTTGGTGGCTGACGACCATTTATAACTCAAGTTCCAGGGATTTCAACACCCTCCTCTGACCTCTGCGGACATCAGGCATGCATGTGGTACACATGCAAACATGCAGGCGAAACACTCACATACGTTAAATAAAAAAAATTTTAAGAGATTAAAAAGCACTGGCATTCTGATAAATGATCTTCCCAGCACCTCCTCCCAACAAGGAGAGGCTCCTATCTACCAGGGAGGTGATGTTGGCGCTCCTGTCTCAGCGGTCAGTAGCAGGGTTTCAGACTAGGTCTGTCTAGTGGGAACCATCCACGTGTAGCAACTGAGGGCTTGAAATGTGGCTGCCCCCAAACCGAGATGTGCTGCGTGCCTGGGTACGTGAGAACGAGGCCAGTGGCTGTGACCCAAGGAAAGAGGAAGTGTGGGGACCACGGAGCCAAGGCCAGCTCACCACCACTTCCGTTCTCGGCCTCCTTCTTGCAGCTTCCTGAAGCAGATGCAACTGCCCTGCTTTTCCGCCTGCCGGATCAGCCACTCCTCTGCTCCTCCCAACGTACTTCAGGCTAGCACTCCCTGCCGCCCACAGCGAAGCGGCCCCGCTGCAACCTGAGCTCCAGGGCTGCAGTCGTCTGCGCTGAGCCCCACAGGGCTTATGTGACAGGTCTATTCTCCATCCTTCGCGCGCGCCTCTGGCTGAGATCTTTCCCTTAGCTCAGGGTTTGCCCTGTCCCCTCCCCCACCTTTCAGAGCCATGGAGGATACATGCCTTTGGTCCGGCCAGCATGCCTGCTGCCCAAGGCTCCACTACCTGGTTCCTGGGTGGTTCTGACTTTACTGCATTTGCATCTTGCCTCTTCTACCCCCCTCCCCCCCTAATTTCCTTTAGATCACAGCATGATTACTTTTATATTCTGCCTTGGCCTGGCCCCCATGGAACAAACGGATCCTCAAAACAACAACAACAACAACAAAAAACAAAACAAAACAAAAAAAAAAAACCACATTTCTGAAATGCAGTGGTGATCGGGAGGCAGAGCCAAGCAGACCTTTGTGAGTTTGAGGCCAGTCTGCTCTACAAAGCAAGTTCTGGGACAGCCAGACTTACATAGACCTTATTTCAAAAATAAATAAATAAATAAAATAAAACTTTTTTTTTTGGACAGAATGCCCTATGTTTCCTAAACTGTAGGGCACAAACAGTCCTGCCTCAGTCTCCCAAATAGCTAGAACCATAGGCACACTACCTTACCTGGCTCAAAAACTTCCTTCCTTGAGATAATTACAGATCCTGAGGAAGTTGGAAAGGCAGTGGGAGTTCTTACACTCCTCACATGATCTCCTCCAATCTGAGGACGACAATCCTAACATCAGTATTGTGTGTATAGCACTTGGCCATCCAATGGCTGGATATGTGTGACACCATAATCAAGGGACAGATGGTAATCTGAGGATACAGCTCAGATGACATGAACCCTGGGTTCAATCCCTGACACTGCGTACCAGGGCCCGGACGTGTTTAAGCTAAGAAAGACTCAGGCTGCTAAGTGGGAGCAGGTTCCTGCAGCTGCTGCCGCCGATGATACCTTTGGCTCCATCTGGTCCCTGCTGAAGCCTGAGCCCACGGGGCCGAGGCTCAGCCACCTGGAAGCCCTAGCAGACACCACACTATAGAGCAGGTTCTCTTATACTAGAGATTCACCGCCTACCTCTGCTTCCAAACACCTCAACACACATGCAGTCACAAGTACACTTTCTCAAAATAGAATACTTTTTATTATACATTTCACATACAGAAGTACAAAGTACAAACATGAGCCTTTCTCTCTATTGACGTTCCCGTAAAACCTATAAACAGGTGTAAGGAGACACTTTCCCCAGGTTGCCCATGAGATCATGCAAAGAGGCCTCCGTTCCTCCCCCAGACACTGAGGGGAGACCCATTTTCTTGGGGACTCAGGACCCTGGGGCGTGCCCTGAGAGAGACCATGACATCATGACTTTGTCTCCATGATAGAGAACTTGAGAGGAAAATGCAGACCGCACAGCTGGGGAGAAGCCAGCTGAGCCTGCAGCTGGTTTGTGGGGTGAAGCCAAACAGCTTCCCCCTTCTTTTTATCTTCAGTTTGCTAAGGGCCCACCCACATGCCATCATGTTTGGGGCCTCTTTCAACAGTTGGAGAAAAGAGAGGAGATATCAACGGTGATCTCATATTTTTCTTCTTTTTTGGGGGGGGGGGGCGAGGAAATAGGCTCTCATGTAGCCAAGGCTGACCTTAAACTTGGTGTGTAGCCAAGGATAACCTTGAACTCTTAATTTTCCTGCTTCTACCTCCAAAATGCTGTAACTATAGGCATGTGGCACTACCTGTAGCAAAGGCCGCCATCTTTGTCCAGGGAGATGGCCAGGCCCCCTTGATGGCAAAACTCTTCCACTCAGTTATTCTTGGGAGCTGTCCCAAAGGAAACACATGTAGGCAGACATGTGTGTACAAAGAGGCATGTGTGTACCGAGATGCGTGCACAGGCATGGGTGAGTGGGAGGAAAGGCAGTCCCAGGTGCTCAGGCCGCTCATCACTAATTTGGGTGCAGACAGGAGAGCATCAGAGAATCCGGCTCTAAGTCAGCTCATCTTCCCCTCTGCCCTGTGGGAGGAAGAAGGGAGTTGAAGGTGGATGGGGGTGGGGAGCAGCTGTCCTGGCAAGCCTGTGGTCCCTTGACAGTCAGTATGTGGTCCTTCAGACTGTGGACTGTGGTCCTTTAGCCCAGACTGTGTCTCCTAGGATAATCAGAACAGTGCCTCACTATTTCCCTGCCTAATCTCCATATCCTGTTTCTAGAAGGAGACACTGAGGCCAAAGAGGGCTGAGATGTAACCTTAACCCTAACCCCTAACCTTAACCCTATGCTATGTTGGCTGATAACCCAGCAAGTAATAATGTCACTCGAGATCACTGGTTCCATAAGAACTTTGAGAGATGGTGTCCGGATGATGTCTGGCTACTGCAGATGTCCAGGATGAATGGACCCCAGGCTCCCCACTACAATGTCAAAGGAGGCAAGCAGAAGAACACAGACAGACTGACATACCGAGGCCTCCCGGGGTCACCTTCAGGGCAGGGACAAAGCCTTGGCAAGGCGGGTCCAGAACCAGGACTTGGTGCAAGGGTTGGTATAGTCGCATATAGTGATGAACCGCAGGATGCTGGGAAAGTCCTTCTTCATCGACTTGTATTTGATAGGAATCAGTCGCTTCTGTTGGACACCTGGGGGCCAAAGGGTGTGGTATTAGGGGCAAGGTGGGGCAGGCTCAGTTCCTAAAGCATGGACTAACACCAGCTCTCCACCAACTAGGCACCCATGGTATGTCTCCACTCCAGAAAGAAGTGCGCAGGTACATCCTCAGACATCTGTAGTGCTTTGGTTTTGCATTCCTGGACTAGCATTTTATTTATTTATTTATTTGTTTGTTTGTTTATTGTATATGAGTACACTGTAGCTGTACAGATGGTTGTGAGCCATCATATGGTTGCTGGGAATTGAACTCAGGACCTCTGCTCGCTCTGACCCCGCTTACTCTGGCCCAAAGATTTGTTTATTATTATATATAAGTACCCTGTAGACCAGAAGAGGGCGTCAGATCTCATTATGGATAGTTGTGAGCCACCATGTGGTTGCTGGGATTTGAACTCAGGACCTCAGGAAGAGCAGTCAGTGCTCTTAACCACTGAGCCATCTCTCCCGCCCCTGCACTAGCATCTTTTTTTGGGGGGGGGCGGGGTTCAAGACAGCTTTTCTCTGTGTAGCCCTGGGTGTCTTGAAACTCACTCTGTAGATCAGGCTGGCCTCAAACTCAGAAATCCACCTGCCTCTGCCTCCCAAGTGCTGGGATCAAAGGCGTGCGCCACCACTGCCCGGCTGGACTAGCATCTTACAGCTATACCTCTGTGCTCTCTTTAACCAAAGCAGGCCTAAGCTTACCTGGAGACAGGCTGAGAGCAAACTTGGTCTGGAAGTCACATTCCTTGCTCTGTAGATAATCATCAGAAACAACCACCACCATGCGGCGACACCTGAGGGAGAGTGGCAAAATTCAGGCGCTGCAGTGACTACCTTTAGAGGGTGGTGTCAGGAAGGACCACATTACCCAGGTTGGACAGAGCCCAGCTAACAGGAGAATCCCAGCATCTGGACCTCTGGGTTTCATGCATTCACCCACCTACCCTCCCAGATGCCTAACCAACCTTTTCTCAATCAGCTCGCTGGCAATGGACCAGACACAGGTGCCCGGCAGGACGTCACGGTCGGACACACACAACTTGAGCCGATAGTCTGTCTGTTCTAGCTGCTGGATCATCTCCTTCACAAACTCAATATCGTTGGGGCAGTAGCAGATGAAGGCGTCGAAAAGCTCCGGCCTTTGTCCTGAGGACAGGGGACGAGGGGAACAATCAGCCTTCTGTGGAAGGCTGGAAGGAGCCCAACCTGGAGTCCTTCATCAAGGGAACCTGGTGCTTGTATCCATCCCAAAGTGATGCCCCTCCCCCCAGTGAAAAGATAACTCCCCCACCCCCAGATCAAATCCAGGTTAACTATGATGGAAGCACGCCATTACAGTCTCAGGACCACGCTGAGGCAGGACTGCTATTACCCCCATTTCTTAGATGGGGGAAACCAAGGCTCAGAATAAGCGGCTTGCCCAAGGTCCATCCATCTGCTTCAGGTATCCATGCCCTCTGCACATCACGTGTTTGAGGCAGTGGCCCGCCTATCCTACCCAGGGGAACAACACAGGGCCCTTACCCAGAGGGTCATCAAGGGTGGTGATGCCTCCCAGCTCCTCCGTTTGCGGGAAACTGCTTTCCACTCTGGCCACCTGTAAGGGCTTCTCCGACTCCTGGCTCCGCAGCTTCTCTAAGTACTTCCGGCAGTCCTCCTCTGTGGAGAAGAGACAGGGTGGAGAGGCTCCCGGGTGCCCCCAGCAGCTGCTGTACACATTCAGAATCCTGTCTTTGTGCCATGTGCCTATTTGGGCTCTGAGCCTTCTCCAGTCACTGGTACCACGGACAGACGGAAGGAAGGCTCTACAAACTAATGCTCCCATTCTGGCTGGCCCAAAATGCTCGTCCGGGAGGACTCCAAAGTCAGTCTGCCTCTGAAGCTTTATGTCACCTCGCCTTTGTAAGGATCTAGAGAATGGCGCCAAATTGGGCATCTTGCAGGGCACAGGGCAATCAGAGCGGGGAGCTGAATGTCAGAAGGGCTCAGGCATCCAGTTAGAGCTCAGTGAGGATGGTGACCCCCATCTAGCAAGGTGTACCTCACTGTGCGCGGCAAGGGGGCCGCTGTGTTGAGTGCCAGTGAGTGATGGAAGGGGCTTTAGTCTCTCATTTGTCCTGTTGATCCCGACACAACTGAGTTACCCGGAGGGGGGGGGGTGAGGGGAAGCAGATCTTGACTCTTGGTCCAAATGAAGATCTTTGCCTAGACTCTTTTCCACATCCTTTCCCTATCTCGGGGTTTATGACTCCTCTCCCAATCCCTATGCTGTCCTGTATATTGACAGAGAATTCGGCTGTCACTCTCTTCTTCCCTAGCACACCTCCAGAAAAATGTAGCAAGATTAATATGCCAAGGCCAGCCTCGTCGGCCCTTGACACAGGCCACAAAGCATGTTTCCTCACCGATGCGATGCTTCAGCTCCTCCAGTATATCCTCACGGTCTAACAAGGCCAGCATCTCTAGCAGCCTGCCGACCGACGCGCCAGAGCGCCCCTGCCAGGCATCCAACAAGCTGCGAGTGGGGTCGGGGCGCGTCTCTAGCTCTCGGATCTCCAAGTACTCGAAGCCCATCTCCTCAGCCAGCACAGTCCAGTCGGCTGCCACGGTTGTCCTCACGTTCAAGAACAGTGAGAGGCGGCGCCTTACTCCCACGTTGAGCGCGACCAAGGGTATGGAGAACATGGAGGAGTCCACGGACACGGATCCCACGCGGGGGCCTCCCGCAGACATGGCAGGCAGCCCTGGGCCCCGGTGCTGTCCGGAGCGCTCGCCCGTCGAGCTTCCTACTTCCCCTAAGTCTCCTGCCAGCCCCTCCTTCTTTCGTTTTCCGAGAAGCTCCGCCCTTTGCTAAAATCTGGAATCCGGAGCCACCACAGCACAGCCTGAAAATCAACCGACTTGTGTTTCTAACTTTTGCTCCCCTCCCCTCGAAGGTGTGAGAACTTATAAAAATCTCCTCTGGCATCCGCCTTGGCCCACCGACCTGTCCTGGGCGATCTGGTAGTGGAGGCTATGCGTGGTGACGTCAATCAGCCTTGTTTAGGACTTGAAGGAGTTACAACCCTTCCATGCAGTAATTTATATTCTAGTAATAGGGAGGGAAAGGCAGACTGGCTTCGGAAGTAGTAACCTGAAGGCTCAGTCTACCTTTAGCCATCTGATGTCACTTGTGACTATGCTTTTTAAAGGGGGAAGTACACCACCTTACCCGTAAATTGGCATTTAGGGCATCCTGTTCTTTATTATCAAGACAAACAGCACTACCTTCCGGGGATCTGCAAAAAACTCGCGGACCTATATCACCTTACTCTTTAACGTCGGGTCTAGACCCAAAGAAGATGGTTTTCATTAATTCACTTGGTTAATCTTCACTGTCAATCTCCAATACTGGGTCTCCACGCCTCCCCCTCGCCCCCTCCCCCGGGTTTAGTAGATATCCTAGGGGAATGTGGGCACGAATGGCATTATTCCAAACAGACGTAGAAGAGACAAGTGGGGCATGCTACAGTTAGAACCTGCCTGCCATTCAGCTCCTTAGTAAAATCTGCTCTTCACACCAGGCGGGAACCCAAAATTACTTTGTTTTCTGAGACGGTTTCTTTGACAGCCCAACCCGGTTGGGGCTGAACTAGGTGCCTCAACATTTTCTAGGTCCTCGGTTCTGGGTTTTGGGACCCGGGGCTGAGCACAGCAAATTCTGAGTGTCTTCCCTGGCTAGCCCAGCAAAGGGAGAAGCCCAGGCCGGGCTCCGCCTTCCACGCTGCTGAGAGCTGAGCTCAAGGGGAGGGACTCCCTTGGCTGAGTTCATCTTAGGAAACCAGAAGTTTGAAGAGCCTCCTTTCCGCATGTCTACAAAGGTTGTGCAAACTTCAAGTTACCAGTCTGCCTTTCTCGGGGAGGATTAAGAGTGCGCATTATGATTGGCTTCCGCAGGATTGGCGGGCGGGGCTTTGAATGGAAAGAGAGTCTTAAGACCGGCATTGGGCGGGGCTCAGGAGACTCCCCTTAATCTAATTGGTTGTTCTTGGAAGTAGGCGGGCCCTCTAAAGATTCCACCCTACCACCAGCATTATTATTCTACTCGGGTTGTGATTCATTTTCCGGCCTCGCGGTAGAGGGCTGTCCTGCGCCTGCGCCTGCCATCGTTTCTGTTTGTAAAGGTCTGCACCCAGAGCCTGAGCGAGTCGGTGGGTCCCACCTCCGCGATGCATCGGCTGCAGGTAGTGCTGGGCCACCTGGCCGGCCGGCCCGAGTCGAGCTCCGCGCTGCAAGCTGAGCCCTGCTCCGCTGGCTTCCCGCAGGCCTCGGCCTCCGACGTGGTGGTGGTGCACGGACGGCGCACCCCCATCGGCCGCGGTGGCCGCGGCGGCTTCAAGGTGAGGCCCCTCGGGCAGGCGAGGGGAGTAGAAAGCTAACTGCGCGAGTGGGATCCTGCCCTTGGGGGTCCAGTGACCCCAGAGTCCCAGGGTGGGGAAGCGGGAGCTGGGCTCACCACTGCTGCGCCTCTCCCTGCAGGACACTACCCCGGACGAGCTTCTGTCGGCCGTGTTGACCGCAGTTCTCCAGGACGTGAAACTAAAGCCTGAGCAGCTAGGAGACATCTCCGTGGGTGAGCTCCCCGCGGGTCCTGCACCGGCCCTTCCCCGCCCTCCTCCCCAAAGCCTCTTTCTCACCTAGAACCTGGGTTTCACTGAGCAAGATTACAGACTCCACCGATTTAAGTGGGATGGACCAAGGACCCTTTTACAGGGTTCGCCTAAGATCATCGGAAAATACAGATATCTACATTACGATACATAACAGTAGCGGAATTACAGTTCTGAAGTAGCAATGAAAAATAATTTTATGGTTAGGGGGGGTCATCACAGCATGAGGAACTGTATTAAAGGATCTCAGCATTATGATAGTTGAGAACCATTACTCTAAAGCCCAGATGTTCTGGAGACTCCAGGAGGTGGGAAAACCCTACATGGACACCTTCATCCCACCCTGCCCGAACCCCTGCTCTTTCCCTGAACTAGAATAGGGACACGTAGCGTAGGACACGGTTTTGTCCTGAGGTGCCAGCCTGCCCTTCCTCCCTGCAGCGACGCAGGGCTTGGAGGAGGACACTTGTGGAGGTGAGCAGTCACAGACTCTCACTTCCCACTCTCACAGCCCCGCTTCCCACAGCTTTCTGGCTTTGCAGTGTCTCTTACCCTAGTCTCTCCTGTTACCAGGCAGGCAGGCAGGCCCCTGCCAAGCCTGTGATTTAGAGGAGCATGCCTCAGCCCTCCAGTACCGGGCTGGTAAATGACAAGCTGTTGGGTAGCTGGCTCCCTATTTTCCAGACTCCGAACTTGTATAGCTTCACATGAGCCTGAGAAAATCCTAAAGTGATCTGGAAGAAAGATCCGGAATGTCTCCTCTCTGGATCCACAGCTGAGCCTGAGTTTGCAGAACACTGCTTGGTACTGAATAAGGTTTCTATCTACAGGCAACGTCCTTCAGCCGGGAGCTGGGGCTCTCATGGCTCGCATCGCCCAGTTTCTGAGGTAACCCTTCTACCTCCGGTGGGGGTTCTACCACCACTAACTAGTCTGTAAGTAACAGGTTATCAGATTGGACAATAGATTTCAAGTCAGCCAGAATCCTTGGACCCAACATTTCTCCTGCTTTGAAGGGTGTGTTACCTGGCACAGAACCAGGATACCCAGGGCTTTGGAACTGGAGCAAAGGTGACCAGATGTTTCCCAAAGCCATCCTGTTGTTTACTGTTCGAAAGCACGGACTCAGTCCTCACGTCACATGAGCACTTGATCAGGGCCTTTAGTTCATTTCCTTCTCGAGCAACCTGAGAGCCCCAGTTATCAGAACTGGGCTACACTCAGTCAGTTATCAGAAGCTTGAGGGTAGGGGTGGGGAGCAAAACGTAGAGTAGCTGGGGTGGGGGGGGAGCGGGGTCCCTGGTCATCTTGGCCCTCTGGGTGGGGAAGCAGTAGTTCAGGTACTTCCACGTGCAGATCGAAGACCCTTAGTCCTTCCTACCACGTGGTGAGAAATAATAGCAACAGTGCCCAGAGTCAGAGCAGGGGAACCTTCTGTCTAGAAACATGGAAAGGGCCAGACTTAGCCTCCCGTTCACCTCTCACCTGCCTCTTCATTTTGACTTTCCCTTCTTCTGCTAGCCTGGCCGCCCCCGTACACTCACTCTAACCATTCCGTCCCAATAGAGCTCTCTCCCTCCCTCCTCACCTAGCTCTGGCCAGTCACTGCGCAGACACCTCTGAAGACTGGCTCTCAAGATGAGTGGCCTTCTTGTCCACTAGGTCGCTATGCGCCTCCCTGCCACTACAGACACTTGCAACCGAGTGTGTGCAAACACGAGCCCTGCTACCTTGAGATTGGAAGCTCAGGCAGGGGAATTTGTTTGGGCCACTGGTGTTCTTCCTCTCCTTCAGAAGTTTTGGCAAAGAAAAATAGACATCACTCTTGCCCAGAAGGAGACTGGCCACCAGCCCAAGAGCTAGGTCTCATGGGCAAGGCTTCCAACCATCTCCTCAGGTGCAAGTGGCTGTAGCTACAGGGTTTGCCTGGTAGTTGACATCTTTGCATATATCTACCCTAGCATGGGCAAGGCCAGCTGTTACCCTCTGGTTTGTACACTGCTATGGGCCATAATGGGGCCCTGAAGCCTCATGGGCCCCGCTTTCCGTGAGACAGGGTCATGTCCAGGGCAGGCCGCACATCCAGCGCGCTGACTGCCATCTCCCTTCGGTTGCAGCGGCATCCCAGAGACTGTACCTTTGTCCACGGTCAACAGACAGTGTTCATCAGGACTGCAGGCCGTGGCCAACATTGCCGGTGAGTGGTGACTGCCGGGTGCCCATGAGTGTACCCTGACCTCGGTCCTTGACCCCCAGGGCCCTAGGCAGAAAGAGTGGAGGAGCACCCACGGACGTACCCCGAGCCTGTTTAGGTGCTCCAGGGTCTTCTCTGAGGCTTTGTTGAATGCACCCCGAGAACAGGGAGGGGACGGGCTGTGCAGCTCCAGGGCAGGCCCGCTCCGGCCAAGGATGGTCATGAAGTGCTTTTGTTGCAGGTGGCATCAGAAATGGGTCTTATGACATTGGCATGGCCTGTGGGTAAGACTGCCTTCCTGCTGGACCTTATTAACCAACGCAACAATCAAACTAATTTTTCTCTCCTCAGTTTTGAGGGGCCGTGATTCCAGGACTCTCCCTGCCCACTGAGACAGCTGAATAGGCTGGCCTTCCAGAAACATGTCTAGGAGTGGCCCAGGCACTGGGCTGCTCAGGAATGGGCCAGTCTCAGCACAAGCAGGAAGGGGAACTGGTCTCTGAGGTACCCCGGGGAACTGCCAGGGTAGAACATGTAAGCAAGCCTGTTGAGAAAGCACCACACTTGAGAGTGCCCCCGGGACACTCGTGTGTTCTCTTTGCCTGTAGAGAGAGGAATATCTGTTTTGGTTCTCTGAACTCAGACACATACAGAGCAGGGCATAGTGGCTTATACCTGTCCATCCCAGCTAGTGAGGCAAGAGGGTCTTAGGTTGGGAGCCATCGTAAGCCAGGGAAAGCTTTTTAAACATACATACATACATACATACATACATACATACATGCAAACATACAGACAGACACATAGTATGTGAGTACACTGTAGCTGTCTTCAGACACACCAGATGAGGGCATCAGATCTCATTATAGATGGTTGTGAGCCACCATGTGGTTGCTGGGAATTGAACTCAGGACCTCAGGAAGAGCAGTCAGTGCTCTTAACCACTGAGCCATCTCTCCAGCCCCCCAAGGACAGCTTTTATTGTACAGCCTTGCCTCCTCAGCCATTCCCTGGCCACCAGCCTGGCACTCGGGTCCATCTGCATTCCGAGGGACAGACCCCTGGGTATCTGTTCACTGTCACCACCTAGACTGCATCCCTATCTCTAGGGTGCTAGAACCTAGACTTGAAATTGTCCAAAGCTGGAAAGACAGTTAAGGGAGGCCTTGGCAGGCTTCAGAGCTAGCGGTCAGTTCTGTAGAATGCTTTTGATAGGAAGCATTGCTGGCCTATGGTCAGGTCCTGGCTGCCTGTACCGGGTTGCCATGACCTGTGTGCTGGTAGGAAAACAGCCCAAGTCCACAGAGGAGGACCATGGTGACCAAGGGTCACAGCCAGCCTGGCCATTGCTGTTCATCCTGTGTGTCACAGTGAGGGCAGCAGATGTGGCTTAAGGGAAAGGGCTGGGATCCATGAGTTCCTCGGGATTCTAGACCCAGTCACTTCAGAATCCTCGTGTTGGGAACAAAGCAGGGGGATCTCTAGGCTGCCCACACCACGACCTGACCGTCCCCTAGCCGAGGGTTATCTCTGGGGCCAGACTGCCTCGTTGTGGTCCAGGCTGGACAACTGAGGACATTCCCCCACCACTCCGACCTCACTGTCCTCATCTCTATAAAGGGACACCTACTTCATCTCTGTGAAGGTTACGAGAGGATCAGCTGGCACCATGGGGTCTGTGTCGTGTGGTGACACTGTTTGAAGGGATCTCATGCTGTAAAAGACATGGAGCTGGTGCTGGAGGCAGAAAACACTTTTGGTTAAGGTCATCCGCTGTAGTGAAGCCTAACCCCCAACCCACACACCCTCTCCGAGCCCTGGATGCCAACTCCCTGACCTTCCTCCTTCCCTGTTCGTCAGGTCTCTCTTTGATTGACGTTAACTTTATGTTTGAAGGAAATTTCTCCTTACTCCCTTTGACTTTGATATTACTGAGAGCTTTGGTCTAGCTCTGGGCATTTGCCCTGTGCTGGGGGTAGGGTGGGGTGCGTACCAGAAGGCTATGCCTGGGAACTGCCAGTTTCCTGCATCAGCACTAGGAGTGTGTCTGGTAAAGTGCTAAGCTTGAGGGAGAGAGGCTCGACTGCCTCTTAACCTCCACCTGCCTCATGGGCCTTCTGCCCCTCTCAGGCATCCTAGAGAGCGTACCTCACTCCCCGGGGCTCCCTGGATCTTTATCCCCTAGAGCTTGCCACACAGCTGTCTGTCCCTGGGGTTTCCTATGAGAGCTGAGAGCTCACTCCTCCTCCTCCTCTTGCTCCTCCTCAGGGTGGAGTCCATGTCCCTGTCTGAGAGAGGGAACCCTGGGAATATTTCCTCCCGCCTGCTGGAGAACGAGAAAGCCAGAGACTGCCTGATTCCTATGGGGTGAGTGTCCCAGGCGGCTGTGCGTGTGTCCACTCACTGTTCTGCCTGGCCTTGACCAGACAGCAGGGTGTTTCCTTCCCGCTGGCAGTGCTTAGCTGTACTTAGCTTTGTCTTCTTCCTCTGGCTGTTGTGTGCTAGATAGGAACTGGGTATGAGATTGATGCTGCCCTTGACCTCGCTTTCCTGAGGCCTCCCGTCCCTGAAAACACACACACACACACTCACACACATACACACACACTCACATTCACACTCACATTCACACACACTCACACACACATACACACACACACTCACATACACACATACACTCACACACAGACTCACACTCATACACACTCACACACACACACACTCACTCACTCCTCCCTGACTCCACAAATTTCCAGATGTAGCTCATTCTACATTACTGTGTCTGAGGTGCTGTGTCTCAGGGGAGGCAGTGGAAGTAGTCCCTAAATCCTTGGGAGGGCTCAACTGTTGTGGACTCGGGGAGCTCAGATTCTTGTACTTGCAGGAGAGGACTCAGGCCTGTGAGATACGTTGTGGGAAGTCTGTTCCATCTCGCCAGTGCTTTAGTTCGGCAGCCATGTCTGTGAGCTCTCCTCAATGTGTCCAAGCACAAGGGATTCTGGGAGGCTGACCATATGAGACCCATAGCCTGGCCTGTCTCCACATCCTGTGTGTTTCCAAGGATAGTCTGGAAGCCACTGGAGAAACTGAGGCCAGATAGTGTCACCAGCATCCTTCTGCTCTTGAATCGTGGGCAGAGATGGCACACCCAGGGGACAGTTCCTTCTGTAGGCCCCACCTTCAGGCTGCTCTTCCATCTTTGAGGCGTGAGTCTTGAGCATCTGTGGACATGGGCTCTCAGGATTTATGATGAGCCAGGAGTCCCCGGGGCAGGGCTGGAAGCTCTGTCTCTGACATGGACGCCCATGGGTGCAAGCACAGTCCTTGAGCGTGGCCCCGGCCCTCAGGCCCGCAGACCCACGGCCCCTGCTTTCCTGTGCACTAGGATAACCTCGGAGAATGTGGCTGAGCGGTTTGGCATTTCAAGGCAGAAGCAGGATGCCTTCGCACTGGCCTCGCAGAGGAAGTGAGTGTGGAGGGATGGGCTGAGGGCGGGGCTGGAGAGGGAGTGGGTCAGGCAGAGTTTTGCCAAGGGACAGACTTCATATGTCTATCTGGAAGGTAACAGTGGCATCATGATGGGTTGGGCAGATTCACTGGCTTCCCAGATTGTGGAAGAGGCTGGGTCTGGGGAGGGGCCTGGGGCAAAGCTGAGCTGCCTTCAGAGAAGTACAAGGCCTGAGATCTCTGGGCAGGCGGGAAGTGCACGGGGTCTGCCCACGGCGCCTCCTCTAGCAGGGTTCTTAGCAGAGATGAGAGAAGCAGCTAGAATCTTGTTGTCCAGCCATTAGAAGAACTTAGAGTAACATCAGAAATGAGACACTGCCCCCTAAAAGGTGAAAGGAGAGGCCCGCCTCCCCAAAGCTGACCTCTGACCTCTGTATGCATGCTTTGCGGGATGGAGAGTGTATGCACACACATACACAAAGTTAATTTTAAAAGGATGGTAAGGAGGGCCAGCATCTTCAAACTTCCTCCTCCCTTTGAGGTGATCTAGCTGCACCCCGGGGCAGATGAAGGAGAGGCTCTTAATGTCCTCAGGTATTCATACCTACCAAAAGGTAGTAGTGTCCTTTGGAATTCCTTCCAGTCAGCTCCTCAAGGGCCAGGTATTTTCCGACTCAAACCCTGAAGTACAAGTTCTTCTGAGCTGACCAAGGCTAGGGACAGGCAGGAAGGGATACCAATCATGCCTATGTCTTACTGTCCATGGTGCTGGCAGGGCAGCAAGCGCCCAGAGCAGAGGATGCTTCCATGCTGAGATCGTGCCTGTGACAACCACTGTCCTCGATGACAAGGGTGACAAGAAAACCATCACCGTGTCTCAGGATGAGGGTGTCCGCCCCAGCACCACCATGGAGGGCCTGGCCAAACTGAAGCCAGCCTTCAAGGATGGAGGCTCTACCACGGCTGGTGAGCGTGGGCCAGGAATATGGCCAGTCGCGGTGGCCTGTCCCATCTGAGACCTGGAGCTGACCAGGGTCCCTGGGAAGGTGACGGCGGGGGGCTGGCTCTCCCCTGCTCGGCCTGATGCCTCTTCGTCCCATCCCTCCTCCTAGGAAACTCCAGTCAGGTGAGTGATGGAGCGGCTGCCATCCTGCTGGCCCGCAGGTCCAAGGCTGAGGAGCTGGGCCTCCCCATCCTTGGGGTCCTGAGGTCCTATGCAGTGGTCGGGGTCCCTCCTGACATCATGGGCATCGGACCTGCCTATGCCATCCCTGCGGCCTTGCAGAAAGCAGGTGAGCTGGCTCCTTCTCATCCTGTGCTTGGATTCTTCGTGACCTGTGTCTGGGACTGGGGAGTGCCGGCTTTGACCTTGTGGGTAGTCTAGAATGAAGGGGAGGCAGGCTAGCGCCCCATACTCAAGACCCACCTGACCCTACAGTCAGCTGGGACTTGCTCTCTTGTCCCTAAAAGACAACATCAGACTCCTGGGACCTATGCTTGGGATAGGGTCCTGGGGAAGTCCGAAGTCCTGCCCAATGGTTGTTGTCAGTTCTGTTCCATACCTCCCCACAGGGCTAACTGTGAACGACATAGACATTTTTGAGATCAATGAAGCCTTTGCCAGCCAGGTGAGCCTGGGTCTCAGCGTCGCCCGGGGCCCTGAGCTGCATGGTGGGATGAGAAGAGACAGAGGTGCAGGGTGGGCGGTGGCTCTACTGCTGCTCTGGCTTCTTCCAGGCCCTGTACTGTGTGGAGAAGCTGGGCATTCCCGCAGAGAAGGTGAACCCCCTGGGGGGTGCCATCGCCCTGGGCCACCCCCTGGGCTGCACTGGAGCAAGGCAGGTCGTTACACTGCTCAATGAGCTGAAGCGCCGAGGCAGAAGGTAAGGCTCTCCGTGGGGTGTCGTGGGGGTCGTTGGAGCTGGGGTGTCTATAGCTGGGGCTCGGGAGCTGAGCACACACACAGGTGTTCTGCACTGGGAATGGAGGGGTGACACCTGCCTTCCAGAAGCTTTGCTTCAAAAGCAGCCCAACGGAGTGTCTGCCACCTGGTGTGTGTCTGTCTGGGACTCAGTTCCCACAGATTCGCTCTGCTGGCTTTGACTCTGGCCATGAGCCCTTGTTGCTGCAGCTCTGCCTGGTGGGAGCATAGTTTGGCGTTTGCCTTCGTGAGCCAACACGGGTTCTTTTCCCCAGGGCTTATGGCGTGGTGTCCATGTGCATCGGGACTGGGATGGGGGCAGCCGCGGTCTTTGAATACCCTGGGAACTGAGGCCCTGGCTGCTGGAGGCACTACCCAGAGAGTCCTACAGGGGTGTCCAGAGAGGGACGCTACAGAAGCCATCTCCGTGGGACACTCAGTCACAGCACTTTAATTTAGAACATGGAATCGATGTCGGAACAGGAGGTGGGACTGCCCGTCACGTACCCCGAGCCATGCTGAAGTGAGCACAGGACAGCCAGGCTTCAAAGCCGTTTGTACCTCTGAGGGGTGATGTAGTAAATCCGTGCTGTCTCAGTTTGGTGCCTGTCATTTCCTTCGGGGGCAGCTTTTGCCTCCTGGATTCTGTGTATAAATGGTTAAGAACCAGGGTCTCTCCCGTGAGATCTAGCTGTGTGCAGGCTCTGGAGCTGTTCAGCCCCTAGTCACTGCCCCTGCTTTCCAGAGCTGGGCCATGTGGAATTCTTCGGCGGAAGGCTGAGGCTGGGGACTGGATATCACCGGGCATCATGTACAGGAGGCGTCCCATCCTGAGAGTCTGTTTCACACAGCTGTAGCCCAGCATACCTTCCACCACCTGGACTGGGTCTAGCCCACTGCTCCTGGGAAGAGGTGCTGGGCATAGCCTCCCACAGTCAGCCTCTGCCCCCTCCCTTCTGTGGAGCTGTCATGTGATCTTTTCCAAAGGAGATACAAATGACTCTTCCCCCAGATAGAGAGCCAACAACAGGCCAAAGTTCATTCCACTCAGATCCAGCTTAATGAACCAGAGTTTGTCTGGGTTTTCTTATATGGGGAGCTTATGTTTGGTCACAGCACTGAAGAAAATAGCCTTCTCCCCTCCTCAGAGATGGGTAAACAATTTCATGTCCTCAAGGGAAGGGTGCCACCTCATGAGCCCTCTCTACCCTCCATGGTGAAATATTAATGGACCCATCTTGTGTGGCTGTCTGGAACCACAGTTGCTGAATGTTCAGGAAACCAACAACCTGGAAGATGGGGGACCCCAGCTGGGCTCGGCCCTGGGCTCCTTAGAGCGGGGGACCATGGGGCAGGTTTCCTGATGCCGGCACCACAGCAGTCTCCTGAGCTCCCCTGGCCTCAGCTGCTCCCCAGGCTTCAGCTGTGGAGTCCTGCTAGCTTGCTTGGCCGTCGCCTCCAGTCTCTGGCATTTCCCCGGGTCTGTCCTTCAACACCCGTCGCCCAAGCCAGGCTCTGACTAACTTAGCTCCATGCTGGCCTGTGACCTTCCTGACAGTGAAGCTCACCCTGACGCTCCTTGGGCCTGGAGCCACGTGTCCCTCACAGCAGTTTTGGGGACACACTGTCCCCGCCCATCAGGCCATCCCCTGGATCCGTCCAAGCAGTTGCTCTTTAGTATACAAGGCACAGGTGTCCTCTTCAGTACTGAGGGGGCACGGTTGATGGACTACCCTCCAGCCCACCCTCTCAGGGCAAGCAGGCGTGGGAACAGAGCCCAGCCAGGAGCTGTGCTCCTCCCCGGCGGGTAGGGAAGCCTGCGTGGTGTGCTTACACACCCCAGGAGCTCCCTGGCTCCGCACCATCTTTCAGGCTGCTGCATGTCCACTCCAGCACAATCTGGGGTACCTGGAAGTGCTAGTAGGGCAACAGGTGGGGGACACAATGTCACCTCACGTTATTGGCGGCAAGTGGGCTGCTCCACCTGAAGCTGTCTGTCTCCCGCTGTTCTTGCAGCTACAGAAGGTACAGGAATTCCCTCCTTGGGGCAGTCTCCAGCTTGACTGGCCCAGCCGCCCAGCACGCAGCTCAGCAGCGCCCCCTTCTGGTGCATTTGCTTCCCACGCACATGCCCTATGGGCCTGAAGGCCCAGGCAGAAGCCAAGCCCTTCCCTGCCCTCGGGAATTTGGGAACCAGAGGAGACAAGAGTAAAACAACTGCCCTTTCACTGAGCATGACCTGGACTGAGGCTGTGTGCATGGGCTGAGGACATGCGGGCCCGGCCCGCTAGGGTCGGAAACGGGACATCCAAGGCAGCGTCTCCTTCCACAGGGCCTCTGGCTGCTGTGGGGAGCTGGGCTGTGGAACATGAGTTGGCTAAGAATAGCAGAGTGGACAGGAACTTGGGCTAAACAGGGTGGGGTTAGGCCAGAGCCAACACTGAGCTCCTCATCCTTGTGTGTTTCTCAAGTGCTGGGATTACCTGCTCCTGCCTCCATCCCTCCTGGAACCACTCCTCCTCCTCCTCATCATCATCATCATCGTGTTTTTCTGAGACAGGGTTTCTCTGGCTATCCTGGATCTTGCTTTGTAGATCAGGCTGGACTAGAACTCACAGAGTGCCATCCTGAGGGCTAGAATTAAAGGCATGTACCACCATGCCTGGCCAAACCACTAATTTTTTTTTCGAGACAGGGTTTGTTTCTCTGTGTAGTCCTGGCTGTCCTGGAACTCACTCTGTAGACCAGGCTGGCCTCAAACTCAGAAATCTGCCTGCCTCTGCCTCCCAAGTGCTGGGACTAAAGGTGCACGCCACCACTGCCCAACTCAACCATTAATTATTAAGAGGAAAGATCTAAGCCAGGCACAGTGGTTATATATAAACCCAACACTTGGAAAGTCAAGTGGAGGCAGGAGAGTTCATTCCCTGAAGGTCATTCTTGAGTGCATATGAATTTGAGGCAAGGCTGGGCTACGCGCATGCGCATTATTATTCATTAGCAGCCTGTTTGCTTTCTGATGACAGAAAGTGGGTAGACCCATATGTGAGAGGAGGTAAGGGGAACCGGGAGAAGTAGAGGGTAGGGACATGTCTTAGGGTTTCTTTCTTTCTTTCTTTCTTTCTTTCTGTCTGTCTGTCTGTCTTTCTGTCTTTCTTTCTTTTTCTTTGTTTTTTTGAGACAAGATTTTTCTGTGTAGCCCTGGCTGTCCTGGAACTCACTCTGTAGACCAGGCTGGCTTTGATCTCAGAAATCTGCCTGCCTCTGCCTCCCAAGTGCTAGGGTTAAAGGTGTGACACTGCCTGGTGTCAGGTGTTAGTCAGGGTTTCTTTTCTTTCTTTTTTTTTTTTAAAGATTTATTTATATATTATATGTGAGTACACTGTAGCTGTCTTCAGACACCCTGGAAGAGGAAGAGGGCATCAGATTTTGTTACAGATGGTTATGATTTCATTATGAATGGTTATGAGCCACCATGTGGTTGCTGGAATTTGAACTCAGAACCTTTGGAAGAGCAGTCAGTGCTCTTAACTACTGAGCCATCTCTCCAGCTCCTAGTCAGGATTTCTAGTCCTGTACAAACATGACCAAGAAGCAAGTTGGGGAGAAAAGGGTTTATTCAGCTTACACTTCCACAGTGCTGTTCATCACTAAAGGAAGTCAGGACTGGAACTCAAGCAGGTCAGGAAGCAGGAGCTGATGCAGAGGCCATGGAGGGATGTTTCTTACTGGCTTGCTTCCCCTGGCTTGCTCAACTTGCTCTCTTATAGAACCCAAGAGCACCAGCCCAGGGATGGCACCACCCACAATGAGCCCTCCCCACTTGATCACTAATTGAGAAAATGCCCCACAGCTGGATCTCATGGAGGCACTTCCACAACTGAAGCTTCTTTCTCTGTGATAACTCCAGCCTGTGTTAAGTTGACACACAAAACCAGCCAGTATAGGACATGTAATCAGGATCTAGTATAAGAAAAATTTATTTTCAATAGATTTTTTTATTTTCAATAAAAGGAAGAAAAAGATTCTATCTCATAAAGAGAACGATTTAAAAGTTCTAATGGGTCTGGAGAGATGGCTCGGGTTAAAGGCACATGTGGCTCTTCAGAGCATCTGATTCACTCCTACCAGGTGGCTTGCCACTGCCTGTCACTCCAGCCTCGTGAACCCCAGGGGCACCGCACTCACATACACGTAATTTTTAAAATGAATATTTCTTTTAAAGTTCCAACCTGATTCTAATCCCAGCACTTGGGAGGCTAAGGCAGGAAGATTGATCACTGTGAGCTTGGGGTCTACAGAACGCTAGGTGGCCGAAGAAGAGGACGGAGTGACGGCTCTGTGGGTGACAGTGGGTTATTTTCTTTTTCTTCTTCTTCTTCTTCTTCTTCTTCTTCTTCTTCTTCTTCTTCTTCTTCTTCTTCTTCTTCTTCTTCTTCTTCTTCTTCTTCTTCTCCTTCTCCTCCTCCTCCTCCTCCTTCTTCTCCTCTTCCTTCTTCTCCTCCTTCTCCTCCTCCTCCTCCTCCTCCTCCTTCTTCTTCTTTTTGGTTTTTATTCAAGACGGGGTTTCTCTGTGTAGCCCTGGCTATCCTGGAGCTCACTCTGTAGACCAGGTTGGCCTCGAACTCAGAAATCCGCACACACACAGCAGGCTCGTTCCCTTTAGGAAAGACAAGCTCCTTCCCCCCAGAGCTGCTGCTTGCACACAAGAGCCCATCCAGCATTTCCCCAGCTGCAAACATTAACTTGACTTTTTTTGTTTTTGTTTTTCAAGACAGGGTTTCTCTGTGTAGCTCTGGCTGTCCTAGAACTCAGAAATGCGCCTGCCTCTGCCTCCCAAGTGCTGGGATTACAGGCATGGGCCACCACTGCCCTGCTTGGCTCAGCTTTTTAAAAGCTTCAGTGTCAGCTGCCCTTTTAACAGTAGCTACTTACTTAACCGAAGGCAGGTCCACCCCCACACTCCAACTTGGACCAGGTATGTGGTGCTTGCCCCAATAGAAACAGTTGGTCAAAATGCCATCTTCCCTCAAGACAGCTTTCCACGGATCTAAAGACTAATTTTATTTCTTTTGAATCACAATAGACTGAACATTAGGAGCTAGAGAGATGACTCAGTGCTTAAGAGCACTGACTGCTCTTCCAGAGGTCCTGAGTTCAATTCCCAGCAACCAAGTGGTGACTCACAACCATCTGTAATGGAATCTGATGCCCTCTTCTGGTGTGGCTGAGGACAGCTACAGTGTACTCATATATAATAAATAATTTTTTTTAAAAAATAGACTGAATATAGATTTAATTTCCAATATACCCCCAAGATGAAATCTTCTGCATATAAACATATTATAAAATTACAGATACATAAAACAAGTTAGTTACTGAATCTGAATTATAATGGGCTTACCTAATTCGGTGCCTAATTTCTGGCGGTCTCTTCGTTTTGCTTTTTCTGTCACAGCACTGAGGATCTAGAGCCTTGTCCCTGCTCTGCGGCAGAGCTACTCTCCCAACCTGCATTTTATGTTCAGATGGACCACTAAACTGCTCAGGCTGGGCTTGAACTCACTACAGACGTGGGTACTGGGACTCAGACCCAGCTCTCCTGTAAGAGCAGTATGTGCTCTTAGCCGCGGCCCATCTCTCCAGCCCCTCTTCTGTACAGCCTTTCTCTCAGCCTTTATGCTTAATGTCTTCATTAAAATATCTTGAAGCCAGGCGTGGTGGCGCATGCCTGTAATCCCAGCACTTGGGAGGCAGAGGCAGGCGGATTTCTGAGTTTGAGGCCAGCCTGGTCTACAGAGTGAGTTCCAGGACAGCCAGGGCTACACAGAGGAACCCAGTCTTGAAAACAAACAAACAAACAAACAAACAAAAAACTTGAACCATACTGTTCTGGGGAGAGAGTGGGGGCGGGGAAGGGGGAGGGGAGGAGTATCAGAATCTTGTGAAGCAGAGCCTCCACACCTGAGCTCAGCCCAGGCTGTCTGCTGACCCATGGGTCACAATAACAGTGGCTTTGATGCGCAATCGCAGCACTTGGGAGAGTGAGGCTGGAGGATCAGGAATGCAAGGTCAGTCCCAGCTACACTGTAAGTTCAAGGCCAACCTGGGGTATGTGAGACCTTGTTTTATAACAGTTCATGTAGGGCCACACTTGGTGTTACGGGCCTTTAATCTCAGCTCCTGGGAGTTTCTGGTGGGAGGATTGTAAATTCAAGGCCAGTCTGGGCAAAAGGAATTTTTGAGCTTAGTCGAGACTGTCAAAACAAAAAATAAAAGAAGGAAGAGAGAGAGAGTTTATTATTCAAGACAGATCTTGCTATTCCAGGCTGGCCTCAAACTCAGGGCCCTCCAGCCTCACCCTTCCAAGTACTGGATTACAGTGTAAACTACGATCCCAAATTTAATTAAGATTTTAATTTTTATTTTACTTTTTAGTTGACTCTAGGGCACAGGTCAGACAAACGAAAATCTTTGGCCTCCATTTCCTTTTTTCTTCTTTTTCCTTTCATTTATATATGGGGGGGGGGGGCATCGTCTCACTGTGTAGCCTTGGCTGACCTAGAACTTGCTATATACACCCCACTCGACCTTCAGAAGCCCACCACACATTTTACTTTGAGACAAGGTGTCTCTATTATGTAGCTCTGGCCGTCCTGGAATTCTCTTAGGTAGACTAGACTGGCCTTGAACTCACAGAGATCCACCTGTCTCCGCCTCCTGAGTGCATGTAACTACAACTGGCTTTTTCCACCCCTGGGGCTCAACAATTTACCCAGGCTGGTCTTGAACTTGAGATCCTCCTATCACAGCCTTCCAAGTGCTGGGATTACCTTAGGTCGGCGCAGGGGGTGAAACTGGAGGGAAGCCACTGCACTGCAGGGTGGGTGACCTGCACCGATTGCGACCACTAGGAGCCCCAGCCAGACGCTGTCCCACTCGCGACCCTCCCGCAGGCGGCGCCAGAGTGCAAGTCCCGCCTCGTGACTCCAGTCCAGAGTCCTGCCGGGCGTGGCGAAAGGCGGGCCTGGCGTCTCTGGGCGACGGAGCGCGGCGACAGTCTCGCAGCCACAGGACACATGGACGCACGGACCCACAGACGGGCGGCGGGAACCCCCAGAACCATGGCGGAGCGCGCGGGCCGCCGTTGTTGCCTGGGCTGGGACTTCAGCACGCAGCAGGTACGCGAGGGTCGCGGGCAGCGAAGCAGGAGCCTGGCGATGCCCTGCCAGCGAGAGGCGTCCTCCCGGAAACCGCGGGTGCCTCCCCGCGGAACCCCGAGAACACCGAGCGGGGATGGTGGTGGGGGAAGTACCCCGAGGGGTCCACGCGAGTCCCGGTTGCAGATGGCTGGAATCCAAGACACTCAGCGAAAACAGCAGAGCCCACAGGCTGGCAGAGGTGTGCGCGCACGCATAGCCCAGATCCGGATCACCACTGAGCGTCTTTACTTTACTTTCATTTATTACTTTATTTTATATTTTGAGACAGAACTTTACTATGTAGCTTTGGCTGGCCTGGATTCACTGTGTAGACTAGGCTGGTCTTGAACTCACAGTGATCCCCTGTCCGTAGCCCCCTGAGTGCTGGGTTTAAAGGAGGGTGCCACCAGGCCACACACTTTTATTTTTTTTAAAAGTAAAATGGACATAGTTTGCAAATGGACTTTGCCTGTCCTCTGCCTCCGCCAACCCCCCTTTGGCTGGCACCGGCATGCCAGGGTCTGTGATTTCAGGACTGCAGGTCAGAGGTTGGTGTTCCCAGCGATAGCTGAATGAATTAACAATTTGTCTTCCAAGTAGGCTTGGGACGCCCGGAGGCGTTCAACACGGGCCCTTGAGGAATAACCACAGTAGCTGTGAGACCCGTCTCAGACGGATGAAGACAGTGGGTTCCTGTGGGGAACATCTCATAGTCACCTTGCCCTTAGGAAGTCATGTCTGGATTGACGGTAGTCATGTCTCTGAGGACAACCTCAGAGACGAGTCTCCTTGCCAGGTGCAGGAACATGGCCTCCACTGTCCTCATTTTTTAATATTTTTTCTTCTGCTTTTCCTTTTTTGAGCATGTATGCCATGAAATTTATGTTGCTATGGTTACAATGATGCCCATTAGCCTTTGTCTCAATGCTGAACCTTGACTGAACTTACAAGCCTCCTGGACAGAGGTAGAGGCTGAGAAAATCCTATGAACCGTTTTCATAAATGCCTTCCAGGTTAAAGTTGTTGCCGTTGATGCAGAGTTGAACGTCTTCTATGAGGACAGTGTGCATTTTGACAGAGACCTTCCGGAATTTGGGTATGTACCTGGTGAGCACGTGTGGGTGGGTGGTTTGAGAGCCTTCCTAAACCATTTGCATGCATCAGCTATAATGCTCTGACTTAACCCAGCTGCAAAAGTGCAAAAGAGGTCTACATAGACCTCTGAGCATCTATATTATTATTATTATTATTATTATTATTATTATATGTGTGTGTTTGCTTGCATGTATGTCTGTGCACCACATTCCTGCTTGGTGCCCAAAGAGGCCAGAA
This sequence comes from Apodemus sylvaticus, assembly GCF_947179515.1. NCBI lineage: Eukaryota > Metazoa > Chordata > Mammalia > Rodentia > Muridae > Apodemus > Apodemus sylvaticus. Next base: position 4,775,139 of record NC_067478.1, on the reverse strand, counting down.
AAGGACATTAGATCCTCTGTAACTGGAATTACAAACAGCTGTGAGGCACCATAGCGTGCTGGAATTGAACCCACTTCACTCCGGAAGGGATGCCAGTGCTCTTTGTAACCGCTGAGCTATCTATCTCTGCAGCCCCTGAGAAGCTTTTCTTTACAGAGAGTGATTTCTCCCCTGTTCCTTCCCAGTTGAATTCATTCATTCACTCATAAATTTGAGATCTGTTTTGCGCCAGGCACAATTGTTAAGTTGTTCTTGGTTACCTTCTGTGACCAATGGAAGAATATCACCAAGCTGGGCTGCGGTGGCGCAAGCTTTTAATCTCAGCACTCAGCACTCAGCAATCCTAGCACTTGGGAGGCAGAGGCAGGTGGATCTCTGAGTTCAAGGATAGCCAGGGCTACACAGAGAAGCCCCGTCTCAAAAAAGAAAGTACCACAGACTGGAGATGTTATAAAGAAAACCGTCCGTGTCCGCTCGTGCTTCTTTCAGGCCAGGGTCCAGCGGTCACATCCACCGTCTGCTTTCTTTTTCTTAAACTACTTTTGGCACGTGGCAGGTGCACACACGTGTGCACCTGAATGTATTGTCTCTCGCCTAGTATCCCTGTTTGAAATAGGGTCTCATGTGCCTCACTGTGTAGCTGAAGATGACCTTAAATTCCCTTTTCTGTTTTTTTTTTTTGTTTGTTTGTTTTGTTTTTGTTTTTTGTTTTTTCAAGACAGGGTTTCTCTGTGTAGCCCTGGCTGTCCTGGAACTCACTCTGTAGACCAGGCTGGCCTCAAACTCAGAAATCCACCTGCCTCTGCCTCCCAAGTGCTAGGATTAAAGGTGTGTGCCACTAACGCCCGGGCGACCTTAAATTCCTAATCCTCCTTCACCCCTTACTTCCAAAAATTGGAGGTTACAGCTGTCACATATGGGGTTTTTGTTTGTTTGTATGTTTGTCTTGTTTTGTTTTTTGAGAAAAAGATTTCCTTTTTATAGGTTAGCCCCCAGTTGGTAGTCCTCCTGCCTCAGCCTCCGGAGCGTAGGGATGACAGGAGAGTGCCATCACATGTGACAGGGTATAGTACACACACCTCGGCCATCAGGAATGAGTTCCAGGCCAGCCTGAGCTACAACATAAGACCCTGGAGTGGAATTAAAAAGCAACCAGTTTTCAGTGCTGAGGTCTAACCTTGGCTTCTGGGCAAGGCTTTCTCTTCTAAGATGGTACCTTCTAGAAAAGGCTTCCCCAGGGCTGGAGAGACTACAGTGAAGAGCACTGACTGCTCTTCCAGAGGACCTGGGTTCAGTTCCCAACACCCACATGGTGGCTCACAACCATCCATGACTCCAATTCTACAGGTTCTGATGGCCTGTTCTGACCTCCAAGGGTACTGGGTACACCTGTGGTACACATACATACATAGAGGCAAAACACATATATAGATGAAATGAAAACAAAAAAATGAACTGTCCAGTTTGGTATGAAAAGACTCCACGCCTTTTTCTTACATTGTTCCCTGCTTAGTACGCAACTTCTGCTTGGCACCCAAGGGATGTTGTCTTTTGTCTGGAGGCCTGTGCCACCCACCGTGGGGCAGTTCCTCAGAGCTCGGCCTGCCCGGGCCTCCGTCCCACATACCTGTTCTCCCTGCAGCACTCAGGGCGGTGTCCATGTACACAAGGACAGGCTGACGGTCACCTCTCCGGTCCTGATGTGGGTCCAGGTAAGCATAGGGAGGCTCCCTTCCCCGCACAGTGGCAGCTCTTGGGGGCATCCGTTGAGACTTTAACTCTGGGGGTAAAATAAGCCAGAGTTTATTGTTTGCTTGTCTATGTATTTACTTTTTTTCCCCCTCTAACGGTTTATTTATTATACGTGAGTTCACTGTAGCTGTCTTCAGACACTCCAGAAGAGGGTGTCAGAACACATTATGGATGATTGTGAGCCACCATGTGGTTGCTGGGATTTGAACTCAGGACCTTCGGGAGAGCAGTCAGTGCTCTTTTTTTTTTCCCCCAGTCAGTGCTCTTAACCGCTGAGCCATCTCTCCAGCCCTTACTTTTTTTCTTTTTGAAACAGAGTTTCTCTGTGTAACCCTGGCTGTCCTAGAACTCACTCTGACCAGGCTGGCCTTGAACTCAGAGATCCACCTACCTCTTGCTCTGTAGTGTTGAGATCAAAGGTGTGCGCCATCACACACGACTGGCCAGCTGTTTATGTTTTAAAGATGAGGTCTCAGCCCAGGGTGGTCTGGAACTCATTATGTGTCCAAGGATGATCATGAACTTCTGATGCTGTCTTTACCTCCTAAGTGTCAGGATTATAGTAAGTAGCTTCATGCCCAGCCTATGTGGTCCTGGAGCTTCCTGCGTGCTAGCCAAACGTTCTACCGACCGAGCTGTATCCTGACCCTATGCCTCCTTTAAAAAGACCCAGAGCCAGGCTTTCCTGGTCCCTGCCATCAGGTCAAGCAGGGCTCCAGGGTTTCAGTGTCTTCGTATTTGTCCCTATAGCATGGTCACTCAGAACATCTTTTTTTATTTTATTTTATTTTGGTTTGGTTTTGTTTGGTTTTTTGGTTGTTTTTTGTTTGTTTGTTTGTTTTTTGTTTGTTTGTTTGTTTTTTTTTGAAACAGGGTTTCTCTGTGTAGCCCTGGCCATCCTGGAACTCACTCTGTTGACCAGACTGGCCTTGAACTCAGAAATCTGCCCGCCTCTACCTCCCAAGTGCTGGGATTAAAGTCGTGCACCACCACTGCCTGGCTTTTTTTTTTTTTAAGATGTATTTATTTTATTTATATGAGTGCACTGTAGCTATCTTCAGACACACCAGAAGAGGGCGTCAGATCCCATTATAGGTGGTTGTGAGCCACCAGGTGGTTTCTGGGAATTGAACTCAGGACCTTTGGAAGAGCAGTCAATGCTCTTAATCGCTGAGCCATCTCTCCAACCACCAGAATGTCTTACAATTAACTAGACAGGCTGAAATCAACCCTAGGCTAGACCTGCCTGCTTAGGAGCACTCACCATGACCCTCCTGTGGCCAGGAGGTCACCAGATGTGGTGACCCATGCAAGGACCCATCCAACACAGACAAACACGGTGGGTCTGAGCTTGCCTCGTGCTGATGGCCCCAAAATCCTTCAGCTTGGAAGCCAGCCAAAGGCAGCATTTAGTGTGTCTGCCGAAGCACCTCTACAGCCTCTCAGGCCCATGTAACCATATCCTGAATTATTATTTATGTTTAGAAAATAGACTATTGTGAGTTCTGTATTATCTACCTGATCGTGGGTCAGACACTGGGAGAGCAGAGTTAGACACGTGACTGAAACGCATCTCAGAGGACAGAGCCAGACCCAAAGTGCTAGTGGGAGGTCAGAGGCCAGGGTCTCTGTCGAGAGGTCTCAGGGATGAAGTTAAGGGTTGTGTCAGGGTGGATGGGTGGAGACCCAGGGTGACGTGTAGAGTCAGGATGGCCACTAAACTGAGGCAGCCTCTGGGGCTGAGCTTGTTTCTGACTTTTGCCAATCCCTGCCCTCCTGTGTAAGGTTTGACAAGAAGTATTGTCAGGTCCTGGGGTGATCTCAGCATGGAGTGGGAATCTCAGGAATCATGTCTGTCTGCCATGAAATATATATAGACAGGTTTTCATGTATTCCAGGTTGGCCTCAAATACTGCGTAGCTGAGGGTAACCTTGAACTTCTTTTTTTAAAGATATATATATATATATATTTTTTTTTTTTATCTGAGTACACTGTCACTGTCCTCAGACACACACCAGAAGAGGGCATTGGATGGCATTACAGATGGTTGAGAGCCACTATGTGGTTGCTGGGGTTTGAACTCAGGACCTCTGGAAGAGCAGTCACTGCTCTTAACCGCTGAGCCATCTCTCTAGCACCTGACCTTGAACTTCTGATCCTCCCCTCTCCATCTCCCTAATAAGTTCTCGCTTGTTTTCGTGTGGCTTAGGGATGGAATCCACGGCTTTAGGTAGGGTAGGCCAGCAAGGGCTCTACCAACAAAGCCTCGCGCATCCCAGTCCGTCTGGCCACGAGGTCGCCTTGGGCTGTAATGTCACAGTCTGCTGGATGCCACCCTCCAGCCCACTCACTCCTAGAAGAAAAATTAAATAGGGACTTGACAACACATCCACTCATTCCTCCGTGTCAGGCTCCTGTGTCAGAGTCTGGCCCTAGAACCCCCTGATGGCGTCTCTGCTCCTCTGTGTCACTCGGGTCAGATCATTCAAATGGTGAAGTAGAAATGCAAATAAAAGAGAAACGGCGTGAGCTGTTTGCTTTGCTGCTTCCCTGGTGCTTAGAAGGTGCCAAGCACATTCTGAAATCCTGAGAATTCACGGTGTATGATTTCATGTCTCTAACACTTACTTAGCCAGAGTGGGCATGGTGGTGTGCACCCGGAATCCCAGCGCTTCAGAGGTAGAGGCGGGCAAGGTCAGGAGTTCAATCAAGGCCATCCTTAGCTGGGGCACAGCAGGAAGGTCCTTGCACCCACAGATCTCCAGAGAAACCGGGAAGGTTAGGCACACGGGGTTGTCTTTCCAATGGGAAAGATGAAAAACTTGTTCTTCCCCCAGAAAGCTGAGACCTGGAGTGATTAAGGGTCTGGTGATCTGCGGTATCCGTTGGCCCAGGCCATATCGAGCTCCTCTGTGTAAGACTGGAGGTAGCTAATAGCTCAAATGACCTCTATGCTATCTGTATGACTGAGACCAAGGCGGACACTTAGGCCTTGGTTCTAGTACAGGCAGTGCATATCAAGAACCTGTCTTCTTGGAAGAAACGACATGTTCACGAGTTGAGTTTCAATGTAATTAGGCTTCCTTGTACACCGGAGATTGTGTTACAGCAGGGAACTTTCCCCCCAAATTATATAGGGCTTAAATACATTAGGAATAAACCACCTGTTATTAGACTCCCCGAAATCTCATCTGGGTTGAGGAAGTTAATCTGCACTGGGCTTTCATTCTTGTCTCTCTGCCCAGTTCGATTCCCCTCCTCCCTGCTTCCCCGCCTGGATACCTTCAGGGACCCCCTCACTTAGCTACATACTGAGTGTGGCGCCTGAACTACAGTGAGGCCTTCTCTCAAAGAAACAAAAATGGGCTGGAGAGATGACTCAGTGGTTAAGGGTGCTCGCTGCTGCTCTTCCCAAGGACCTGAGTTTAGTTCCCAGTGCCCATGTCAGATTGTTCACAAGCATCTGTAACTCCAGCTACAGGGGTCTGTGACCTCTCCTGACCTCCTCAGGTGGGGACATGGTGGGGCGACATACACTCACATAAACACGTATACATGCCCATACATAAAAATACATGTTTAGGGCTGGAGAGATGGCTCAGCGGTTAAGAACACTGACTGTTCTTCTGAAGGTCCTGAGTTCAAATCCCAGCAACCACTTGGTGGCTCACAACCATCTGTACAGCTATAGTGTTCTCATATACATAAAATGAATAAATAAACCTTTAAAAAAAATACATGTTTAGCAGGGCAGTGGTGGCGTACCTTTAATCCCAGCACTTGGGAGGCAGAGGCAGGCAGATTTCTGAGTTCAAGGCTAGCCTGGTCTACAGAGTGAGTTCCAGGACAGCCAGGGCTACACAGAGAAACCCTTTCTCGGAAAAAAAGAAAAGAAAGAAAGAAAGAAAAAAGAAAAAAAAAGAAAAAAGAAAAAAAGCAAAAAACAACAAAAAGCAGACACAAAACAGACTGTGTCTTTGTGTTTAAAACAAACACAAAAAAAATGTGTTTGGTCAAGTTGACCCTTTTATTTGGCCGATGCCTGCTTGCTTACTAAGCTGTGCCAGGACTTACAGACCCTGTGTTGAGGACCCTCCTCCCGGCAGAGCCCTTGGCATTTTCTACGCTCAGGCTTGTAGTTAGAGAGCTCAGTGGTTCTGTTGAGTCATGGTGGATTCTTTCTGTTCTTCTCAGGCTCTGGACCTGATCCTGGGGAAGATGAAGGCTTCCGGGTTTGACTTCTCTCAAGTTCTAGCCTTATCCGGGGCAGGCCAGGTTTGTCAACAGCAGCTCCATGTGGCTCTCAGCGGTGGGTGGGCGCTGGGTGATGGCTCCCTATGGGGTACAAACTTCTTCCTTCCTTCCTTCCTTCCTTCCTTCCTTCCTTCCTTCCTTCCTTCCTTCCTTCCTTTCTTTTTCTTTTTCTTTTTTTTTGGGGGGGAGGGCGTTCGAGACAGGGTTTCTCTGTATAGCCCTGACTGTCCTGGAACTCACTCTGTAGACCAGGCTGGCCTTGAACTCAGAAATCCGCCTGCCTCTGCCTCCCAGAGTGCTGGGATTAAAGGCACGTGCCACCACCACCCAGCCCTTCAGCTCTTTCTATGGCTGGCCTCCTTGAAAAAGAATTCTGGGATGCTTCTATGATAAAGCATTATATATAATGACATTTTGGCCTACCTGGGATACCTGGGTGAGTCTGAGGTTAGCCTTGGCAAGTTGAAACCCTGCCTCAAATGAAATTAAACAGAGGGCTAGAGATCTAATTCAGTGGTAGAGCATTTTCCTAACACGTTAGGCGCAACATTCACTCCTCAGTATGCAATAGACAGAGACATAGTGAACCAGGGCAGATGGCAGGGAGGTATGTACAGGTCACATAAAAGGACCGGGCAAGCATTAGATGTGGATTTATTACGGCTTTGGTGGCACTAAAGTTTCTTTCTAATTCTTGGAAGAAAAACAATAAGAAGTGATCCTAACAGTGAGAGCAGTTTTGTGTGTTTATTTGTGTGTGTGTGTGTGTGTGTGTAGGTTTGGGCGTGGAGGCCAGGAGAGGATGTTGGTTCTTCTAAAGTCAGGGTTGTGGGCAATTGTGTTCCCCCACCTGTGCGGGTGCTGGGAACGGTACTTACGTTCTCTGCCAAAGCTGCACGTTCCCTTAATCGCTGAGCCGTGTCTTAGGCCTCGAGAGTAGTCCCAGTAGGAAGCTGAAGAGGTGTTCCTACTGTTGTCATCTGAGCTGGGGTGCACTCCAGTCACCGTGCTGAGCTCCTTGAGGTCTCTAGTCCCAGCGGTGATTCTGAGCTGGTGGTGGCGCTGCCAACCACAGGAGGCGCTCTGGGCACGCCCAGCTCACCCAGAAGCCTGACCTGAGGCACAACCGGACTCCTAGGGCCTCCATAGCCTTATCAGGCAGAGGGTCACCATGGCTATTCAATACATAGAACAGTGCCTGGAACATAATCAACTTTCTTAAGTTTTAACCACTCTTTAAAAAAAAGTTAGTTATGTGTGTCTTTGTGATATTATGCTGCACATGTGTGGACGTCTCAGGGATTAGACTCAGTTTATCAGGCCTAGCAGCAGGTACCCAGTTCATGCTCCAGCCTGGAGCTCCCTGCACCCAGGCTGTTTACCCACTGGCGTTCACTCTGTGTTCGTGGCCTTTCCCTTCAGCTCCATAGGTGTGTGTGAGGGTGCACACACATGTCTGCACATGTGTGTTCAGCCGACGAGCTTGGGTGTCATCCTGACTTTTTGAGACAGGGTCTCTCGATGTTCCAGAACTAAGCACATGGGCTAGGCTGGCTGCCCAGCGCCCCAGGAGCCTGTCTGCCCCCAGCCCCAGTGCTGGATCGTAAGTGCACACCACCGTCCCCAGATGACTACTGTTGGCTTAAAGATTTATTTATTTATTTATTATAAGTACACTGTAACTGTCTTCAGACACACCAGAAGAGGATATCAGATCTCAATACAGATGGTTGTGAGCCACCATGTGGCTGCTGGGAATTGAACTCAGGAGCTCTGGAAGAGCAGTCAGTGCTCTTAACCACTGAGCCATCTCTCCAGCCCCATGTCATTTTCTTAAAAAATTATTTTCTGTGTATATGTATTTTGTCTGCATGTACGTCAGATGGTTGTGAGCCTCCACATGGGGACTGGAAATTGAATCCAGGTCTTCTGTAAGAGCAGCCAGATCTCTTAGCCACCGAGCTGTCTTTCCAGCCCTCTAGATTTTTTTGAAGTTTACTATTTATTATTATTTTCCATGCATGAGTGTTGTCTTTGCATGTGTGTCTGTGCACCATATGCATGCCTGGTGCCTTCAGAGGCCAGAAGAGGTTATCAGATTCTTGGGAACTGTAGTTACAGGTGGTTGGAGCCACCATGTAGGTGCTGGGAGTTGAATCCAGGCCCCTTGGAAGAGCAGCCAGTACCTTTAAACCCTCTACCACCCCAGATTATTTTTTAAATGAGGGTTCTGAGGGTCTGAACTCAGGTCCTCATACTTGTAAGACAGGCACTTTAAAGACCAGGCCATCCACCAGCCTCTACAGGCTTCGTAATGGCCTGGATATCAGGGTTAGAAATAACCTTTATATGTGAGGCCTGGTATGCTCTTGGTGTCCAAGATGTTTGTTAAGTGAATAGGTGTCATGTGCCAGCTCCAGGTGATATGTCAGTGATGTTGGATATTAGTGCAGTTTGACAAGAGACACCAAAATACAGTCCAGTGGTTCTGGAACACTTCCAGGTGACGGGGTGGAGTAAGACACTGAGATACATGACACAGAGATGGCAGAGTCAGGCTTGAGATCTGGGTGTGCATCTGCAGGAGGCTGCCACTCCAAGGCAAGGTGCGTGACCACGTATACATGTGACTCGGGGCCTGGTGAGTAAACTGTGCTTGCCTTCCCCTCTACAGCAACACGGAAGCGTTTACTGGAAGACTGGGGCCAGCCTGGCGCTGTCGAGCCTGTCACCAGCTCTCCCATTACATCAGCAGCTGCAGGTGAAGTTGTTTTGTGACTCTGCAAAGCAGGCAGAGGGCCCCCTGTGTCCTGTGGACCCTGACACCTGGGGTTCCTCTGCAGTGTGAGAAGGCGGCACTGACAGTTCAGTGAGCGTGGTCTGCCCAGCCCCTCCTCCCCCAGGCTAACATCTCTCTGTGGGTGACCTCCCCCCATTAGTGAGCCCCTTTTTCCTTCACAGAACAAGTCTGGGCCCCCTGGTGATGCTGGGAGGTTGGTCTCCAGTTTCCCTTTCCCGTGGTTCCAAAGCTCCAGCTAGGCCTACATTTTGATGCCACCATTGCTTGATGCCTGTCTCCTGCAGCCTGACTTGTCCAGGTGCCCTCAACAGAAGAGATCCCCCCTTTTCAGGCTTTCTGGAGAGACCTCATTGACTCACAGGGTGTTCCTGGAATGACAGACAGAGTGACTGCCAGCCACAGGGTCAGGGTTGCCTGCAGTCGGTGGGGGGACAGAAGCCTGAACTTCCACTGTTTTTTCCAGAGCTGCTTCTCCATCAGCGACTGCCCTATATGGATGGACTCCAGTACTACAGCCCAGTGCCACCAGCTGGAGGCTGCCGTGGGTGGGGCCCAGGCTCTCAGCTGCCTCACAGGGTCCCGGGCCTATGAGGTAGGGAATATGCTGGGGTGGAGAATAGGGCTCTGGGAGGATGTACCTGGTGCCTACCTGGTGGTGGCAGCATCATCTGAAGAATTAGTGTAGTCCCTGGAATCGCAGTGCGGCATGCAGCCTTGGGTTCTGATCCAATTGTCCTGGGAGCTGTGTGGAGAGGGGCGTGCTGCCTCAGGCAGAGGTTCGTAACCTCATGATAGCCAGCAGGACTTCTACGTGAGGTAGTTTTAAAGCTGAGAGGAGTCAGAGTCCATAAGACCCTTAGTGTGGGGCCTCAAGGGCTTTAGCCACTGTTCCAGAGTTTGTTGTGATTGGCTGTCTTGGGTCACATGACAGTGGTATGCGTAGGGGATGGAGGTCTAGAGGCTGCTCAGCAGGTCAGAGTGCACACTGCACTTGAAAAGGGACGGCAGGTGAGTAACAACTGCGGCTGCGTGTAACCTCAGCTCCAAGTTATCCTCTTGTGACCTCCTTGGGCACCCATGTGCACACTTAGACACACACACACACACACACGCGCGCGCGCGCGCGCGCGCGCACGTGCACATTTTATCTGTGTGAGGAAGGAATGCATTTGCCTCCATCATAAAGTAAAAATAAAGGAAAAAATAAAAACGGAAGAACACCCCAAAACCCCTTTAAGCCCAGTTAAGACACTAGGAACAAGGTCTCCACAAGGAGAACGCCCGAGCCCAGCCTCTGGTGCTCCTGGAGCTGGAAGGGGGCTCCGAGCCCTGGCTGCTCTTGCACGGGACCTAGGTTCCGTTCCTATGTGACAGCTCATAGCTCCCTGTAGCTCCGGTTCCAGGGCAGTCCGATGCCGTCTTCTGGTGTCTGTGGGTTCCTGCACACACGTGGCACACAGACACACACCCAGGCACAGACACGTACGCATTAACAAAAATAAATACATTTAGAGGACAGTTATCTTAAGGACTATTCACAGAGCTGATTGGCTCATGAGAAGCCCTCCCAGGAAGCTGGGGAAGCCTTGTCTGTGGGTGCTGAGGGACACTGGGCGCCAACTGTAGTGTTAATTAATTGATAATGACCACCGCACCAGGCCTCTGCACCAAGTCCCAGCAGGTCCCCGCTCAGTGTGGCTCTCACTGTTGCCGTTGAGCTAATCTCTTCCAGCTAGTGTCTTCAGCATCTCAGCTGCCTTCTCCCTCTGCCACCAGCGGACCCACATTCCACACATTGCCTCACTACCCACTGGCTGCCAGTTCCTTTGGTTCCCCGTGGTGTCCCAAATTACCCCATAGAAGAGACTCTCAACACTCAATTAATTTGCCAATCAGATTTGTCAATATTTAAAACACAAATTCAAGACGCCAATACAATGAAAGCTTTTGCCAATATTTCTAACCTTACAATGTGTACAAAAAGCCATCCCAAGCCATGCTGTCCAACACTCCTGCCGCGACCTCCTTTTCCACGCACCTCCCAGCATCCCTCCTCCTCCCGGGCCTGTGCACCCTCCTCTACAACTCCTAGCTCTGCCCCATACCTCCCCATCCAATCACCCACTGATGACATTGGACAGGATAGTTTCTGCAGCAGCTGACTGCCTAAGACTTGATTGCCAAGAACATTTCCAGGACTCAAAGGCTATAAAGCCGGCTCTGGCATCCAGCTGGTGCGAGCGTTTCTAGATTTGGGAGTTCTTCAGAGCTGTTTGTGGTCTACGCTGTACCCAGGCCATGTTCTCCTGACCTTACTTTATGATTAGCCTGTGTAGGATCTGGGTTTCTAAGAGTCTGCCCTCTCATTCCCCAGCGTTTTACAGGGAACCAGATAGCGAAGCTTTTCCAGAAGAACCCCGAGGCCTACTCATGCTCTGAGGTGGGTAAGCCTTCACGTTCTGTCAAAACCACACTCAACAGGAGCACATCTGTGTGCACTGGCTAACGCCTCTGATGAACAGGTGTGAAATGGTTCAGAGAGGGGCTGTTGAGGTGGCTCAGGTTCCTTCTGTTGCCTCCAAGCCTGGCTTCCTGAGTTCTGTCCCCAGGACCCACAAGATGGAAGGAGAGAGCCAGTTCCCGAAAGCTGCCCTCTGGCCCCTGCACAGGTGATATGACATATGTGCACTTCTCTCAGATAATAAAGAAATATAGTAAAACAAATGAAAAACAAAGGCTAAAAAAAAAATCTGTCTTTTCTAATTTTAGATACACAGAGTGTGGGCTCTGTGCCACAGTTGTGTGCTGCAGTCGGTAGCCATGGCTGCACCACACACCGCGCTTTCCCTTCATTCAGCCCGACCCCCAGCTCACGGGTGCTGCCGCCACCTCATTCCGCACACGTGTGAGGCTGGGTGGGTCAGGGAAGGCTCAGCAGAGACCATTTTGAAGCCTGGCTCCCACAATAAACTACTTGGCAAATTCATAAGAAGAAATTATTTTTCTCCTTTTTTTTTTTTGAGACAGGATCTCATGTAGCACAGGTTGTTCTCAAACTCTCTAAGAAGCTGGGGATCCCCTGATTGGGGATTCTCCTATCTTCACCTCCCAAGAGCTAGAACTACAGTGTGTATCCCTACCACTATGTTTTATATATATATATATATATATATATCAGTGATTTTTTTTTTTTTGGTGGTGGTAGTTTTTGGAGACAAAGTCTTACTATGTGGCCTTGGATGGCCTGGCTTTGAACTTATAGAGATCCACCTGCTTCAGCCTACCAAGTACTAGGAGTAAAGGTGTGTACCACCATATCCTGCCCTTTTTTTTTTTTTTTTTTTTGATTTTTTTGGATTTGGTTTTTTTTTTTTCGAGACAGGGTTTCACTGTATAGCTCTGGCTGTCAAGGAACTCACTCTGTAGACAAGGCTGGCCTCGAACTCAGAAATCCACCTGCCTCTGCCTCCCAGAGTGCTGGAATTACAGGTGTGCGCCACCACTGCCCGGCTCCTGCCCTTTTTTAAAAAAAAATTAATTTTTTTTAAGATTTATTTATTTATTTTATGCATGAGTACCCCATCGTTGCGCTCTTCAGACACACCAGAAGAGGGCACCAGACCCCATTACAGATGGTTGTGAGCCACCATGTGGTTTCTGGGAATTGAACTCAGAACCTCTGGAAAAGCAGTCAGTGCTCTTAAACACTGAGCCATCTCTCCAGCCCCTTGACTATGGTTTTTAAGACAGGAGTTTTCTGTGTGGCCTAGACTAGCTTTAAACTCATATAGCCAAGTTTGACTTCAAACCCCTGCCTCTGCCTCAAGTGCTGAGATCACAGGACTGTACCACTATACCTGGCTGCAATTTATTATTTAACAGTTCCAGGTTTCAAACTACTCTGCAGCGTTAGCCACTGAAGAATGAAAATGCTCCTTATGTGTGCAGAATGAGGTGGATGTCCCATGGGGACTGAAGGCTCCTCTAGTCTAGGGGCCTTGGTATGAAAGTTGCTTTAAAGACACCCACTTGTGGTAACTTTGAGAGTCTTAACTTGTTTCATGTCCTGGTCACTTTCTGTGACCAAATGTCAAAGACGCAGAAGTGGAGTGAGGTATTGAGACTGTCTGAATGGATTCCAGATGGGAACCCAGCCTCCATAAGTGTGGCGTGTTCACAGGGCCTTGGCTTTTGCTGTCATCCATCATGATGGCTTCCTTGCTTTAAAGCAGCGCTACTGGAAACTCAGGCTGCTTCTGAGACTCTTGTCTTCACCACTGCTTGCTGAAGCTGAAGCTTCCATTCTCAACTCCTTGTGTGTGTGTGTGTGTGTCCACATGTTTGTGCTTGTGTGTCTCTGTGTATGTGCCCCTGTGTGTGTGCATGTGAGTGTGCATATGTGTGTGCATGTGCAGTGTGCCTCTGTGTGTGCATGAGTGTATATGTGTATGGGGGGCATGGGTGTGCACATGTATGTGCTTATGTGCCTGTGTGTGTTGTGCTTGTGTACCTGTGTATGTACAAATGAGTGTACATGTGTGTACATGTGAGTATTCATGTATATGTGCTTATATACTTCTGCACGTATAAGTGTACATGTGTATGCGTGTGCTCATGTGTGTGCTTGTGTGCCTCTGTATGCATGTGTAAGTATGCGTGTGCACGTGTGTGTACGTGTGTGTATACTTCTCTGTGTGAGCACACACACGAGTGTACACATGTGTGTGCATGCGCGCGCGCGCGCGTGTGTGTGTGTGTGTGTGTGTGTGTGTGTGTGAAATGTTCAGTAGCTTGGTTGTGTGGAAGACAGACCTCTCTCATCCTGCTTCCTTCTTTTCCAGAGAATTTCCTTGGTCAGTAGCTTTGCTGCCTCGCTGTTCCTGGGTGGGTACTCGCCCATCGACTACAGTGACGGTAAGCCTTTGAACACGCTAGTTCCCGTGCAGGGTGGCCGTGGGACTGTAGTCGCCTCATCCAGCTTAGATGCCTGTCATGCGGCTCCCGTCATTTCTGCCGTGTGACGAGCGTCCTCTTCACTCACTGGCTGAAGATGGCGAAGGCGTATGTTCTCCCTTAGCACCCGAGGGTCCCTTAGTCTGCAGTGGAGCAGCAGCTGGACTGGGTGGTCCTGGCTCAAGGTCACACACAAAGCACTGGCTCAGGGTCTCAGGCAAACTAGCAGCCAGGGTGAAGGCATCTGAAGGGTGGCAGGGTCCGGGAAGCTTCTAAAGTCCCTCTGTAAGGTCCTTGATGAGACCGTGGGAGGTAAGGATGTGTGATGAAGGGCATGCAAGGAGAGGGAGGGTGGGAGAAGGAGGGAGGGGGAGGGAAGAAGTGGGGGAGGGGGGCAGTGGGGGAGGGGCCAAGTGGTTGCTGCTTGCTTCATCCTTCTGATCACAGGATCAGCATCAAGAGTTGGGGGCACCTTACCTTGAGGCATGAGGACCAGAGGGGGGACCCTCAGGGGACTCCTTGGAACCTGGCTTACAGTCTTATTGTGTTGCTCATGCTGGGCAAATTTATAAATTCTTATTTATCTTCTTTACTTACTTCTTATTCAGCCCAGTTTGACTCTGTGAGATACAGTCTCTTGGAGCCTGGGCTGGCCTTAAGCTTACGATGAAGCTGTGGGTGACCTTGAATGTCTGACCTTTTGCCTCTGCTTTCTAATTTCCAGCCACCATGCTCGGCATTTTGGATTTTGTTTCGCTTTTTGGCTTACGGCTTTAAGAAATAGCTTTATCTTATTTAATTATTTGTGTGTGTCTGGGCACCTGTGCCGAGTGTCCGTGCAGGCTGAGGTCTTGGACCCCTCTGGAGCTGCAGGAGGCTGCGAGCCGCCTGCGTGGGCGCTGGAGACCAAAGTGGGCTTCCCACAGGAGGACGTGCTTTCAACCTGACCCTGAGCCGTCTCTCTACTCTCTGGTTTTAGTTTTATGAAACAGATTTTGCCGTGTGCCCCAGGCTAGCCTTGAACTCATTATGTAGCCCAGGCTTGCTTTAAACTCATAGCACTCCTCCTGCCTCTGCCTCTGCCTCTGCCTCTGCCTCTGCCTCTGCCTCTGCCTCTGCCTCTGCCTCTGCCTCTGCCTCTGCCTCTGCCTCTGCCTCTGCCTCTGCCTCTGCCTCTGGAGGTGTTTTGATTACAAATGTATGCCACCACTCAGAATTGTGAGCTTTTGGTATCAAAACTCTGATAAAATAGTGCCGATGTCAGCAGGGAGGGGTAGCCAGAGGGAAGTTCTTGAAAGGACATGAGCGTGAGGATATTTTAGTCCATTTTCTGTTGGCATAATAATAAGAACACTTGAGACCAGGTAACATATGAAGAATGGAAGTTTACTGGTGAGCTGGGACGTAGCTGTTTGTAGAGTGCTTGGCAAGCACAGGAAGCCCTGGGCAGTTCCTAGCACCATGTCAGACCGGTGTGTTGGCATCTGCTTGCTGTCCCAGCCTTGGGGGTTGGAGGGAGGATGGAGGATTAGAAGTTCCAGGTCATGCTCAGCTACTTAGTAAATTTGGGGTCAGCCTGTGAGATAAGACCCTGTCTTAAGAAAAATAAACAAGGATGTTTTGACTCACAGGCACTTGTTGGCCAGCTAGTGAGGCCGCCTTGTATCGTGACACCTGGAACTCCGAGTGTGTAGCTCTGCTCTCTCTGGAGAGACGGCTCAGCACTTAGCATGTGCTGTTCTTGCAAACTACCCATTGCTTCCCACCACCTGTGTCTGGTGGCTCAGCACCACTGGGACCTCCAGTGCTGGTTAGCTGTCAGTCACTCCCTGTCGCTGGCAGGCCTCGGAACAGCAGACTCTCAGGCTCCCTGTGTGCTTAGAGGCATGGGCCGTGATGCCTCTGGTTCAAAGAGGACTAAGCGTGTTCCCTTCTTTTTGTGATGACATAGGTCCAGTCACAGGGCTGGGGAGGAGGTTCAGTACTCTCGGAGAGAGGACCTGGGCTCAGTTTCCAGTACCTACATGGCAACTTTCAAGCATCTGAAACTCCATTTTCAAAAGCGTGACATTGTGTTCTGGCGTCCACGGGCGTTGTATATATGCAGACACATGCACAGACACACATGCAGGCAAGTGTCCATTCATAGAAAAGCAAGTAAATGCATCTCTAAACAGCAGACAGAGACAGATCCAGGCACACCTTTGCACCAGAGAATTAACTTTCTCTGCCAGTTTTACCCATCTCTGCCACCAAAGCTGCCACCCCTCCAGAGGTTTTTATTTTTGTTTTCTTCCTTCCTTCCTTAGGGTCTGGAATGAATTTGTTGCAGATCCAGGAAAAAGTCTGGTCCCAGGCTTGCCTGGATGTCTGCGCCCCCCATTTGGAGGAGAAGCTGGGCTCACCGGTCCCTTCCTGCTCAGTTGTGGTAAGTCATCTTTGTGGTAGAGACTTCAGTGTGGGTTTGGGTTCTGTTGGTGGAGCCCAGGGCGGTGCTCTCTCTCTCTCTCTCTCTCTCTCTCTCTCTCTCTCTCTCTCTCACACACACACACACACACACACACACACACACAGAGAGAGAGAGAGAGAGAGAGAGACAGACAGACAGACAGACACAGACAAGCGTCTTTAAGCCGAAGCTCAGCAACATTTGAAATTAGTCAGGATATCTGGATGACACAGTAGCATTCAAGTACCTGGCTAGGTTCCCAACCTATGTGAGGGATTTCTGGGTGACTGCACCCCTAAGGGTAAACATGCAGAGTGCTGGAATCCTGGGTGCCAGCATGGAAGCTTGCAGCAGGTAGGCTCTGGAAAGTAGAGATACTGAAGGTCTGACAGACTGAGCACAGGCCCTGGGGTCACACAGACTGAGACTAAATCCTGGCTGCACTCTGACCCTCCTGATTATGGCTTATTGTTGTTGTTTTGAGGCGGGGTCTCTATATAGCCCTAGATGGCCTGGAACTTGTTGTGTAGACCAGTCTGGCCTAGAACTCAAAGAGACCCCCCTGCCTCTGCCTCCTAGTGCTGAGGTTAAAGGCGTGTGCACCACCACACCTAGCTTGGCTTACCTGTACCCACCTTCCTCTTCTGGAGCAAATATTGTCTGTGTACAAGGGCACTGCGCATATGAGGTGAGATACAGTTTGTTGAGGGTTTCAGAGGGTGGTTGGGCCCAGGAGTAAATCACAGGCAGTCATGAGTGTGGGGCCACTGATTTGGAATGGATATGGGCTGTGAACACCCAAGTGCATTCTGGTTGGCAGGCCCCATTCTTGGCTGGAGAGAGGATCACACCCCAAAAGAGGGTGAGAGTTCATTTACCACAGCCAAGGGGGAGTTAGTCATCTTATCTCTTGTGCTACTGGGTGGGGTCCGCCAGTGTATACCAAGTTGTCTTGTTGAGTAGCAATGTTACAAGAGAAAAAGCAGGGGGAAGAGGAGGAGGAAGAAGATGAAGATGAAGAGGAGGGGGAAGAAGAAGAAGAAAGAAGAAGAGGGGGGAAGAAGAAGAGGAGGAGGAAGAGGAGGGGGCGGCATAATTAGGCTTCAAGCATGGGGTAGTGGCCTCCTTTGGTCTCCATAAGTTCCAGGCCAGCCATAGTGAGACCCTGTCACAGAAAAACAAACAACGAAAAAGTTGAGCTTCAGTTATCTATAAGAAATCAAGGGTCACTAGGGGTCAAGCCTCAAGTCAGCGGCTGGGCCTGCCTGTTCAAGTGTGGGTTTTAGTTTTGGGCTTTTGTGCATACACTGAGCCCCTGGAATGCCCCAGCCGTCCTCGGCCTGTTTCATGTGAATTGGAGACCAAAGCTTTGTCTAAGACATGGGCTTTGCTTACATAACGCCAAGAATGCCTCTAAGGAGTCTTTTCAGAGGCAAGTATTAGAGGATCAGGAAAAAACCGGTTCTGAAAAAAAAATGCTCTTCTACTTATTGACCAAGTGCCAATGAGAAGTCACCATGGCTTCACCTGGTGTCACCCCCATTGGAACAAAACTTTCTATGCTGGGGCCTCCCTGACTCCCGATGTGTCCTGTGAGTGTGGAGCAAGGAGCCCTAGGGGTGAGTGACGGATCCCTACTCATCCCCAGTCGTCCCCAGGGAGTCAGTCCTCAGACCCAATCCCAGCTTATAGAGGTTCCTCTGTGGCTCCGCCTTTGGGGCACCCAGGGGCTGAGGCACCCGTAGGCTCCTGCCCTCTGGTTTTCTCTCCTCTCCTAGGTCACTCCTACACATTAACCTGCACACAGGCCCCATCACACTCTAGTGTCTGAGGCAACCTAGGTCAAAGACATTTATTTTCCTGGAGGAAGGCTTGCTCTGTTGGAAATCCAAAACATTGCTAGATGGAAATTCTTTTCTTCTCCTAGTAGGGGAAACAATATCTTTAAAATGCATAATGGATCCTGGTTCCACGATGAGTCCCCTGCCATGACTGGCTGTTTTTTATTAATTTTCTTTGATGATGATGACGATTATTATTATTATTACTATTGGTTTTTCAAGACAGGGTCTCTCTGTGTAATACTGGCTGACCTGGAACTCACTCTGTAGACCAGATTGGCCTCAAACTCACAGAGCTCTACCTGCCTCTGCCTCCCAAGTGTTGGGGATAAGATTGTGCACCACCACTCATAATCATCATCATCATCATCATCATCATCATCATCATCATTATTATGAGATAGTGTCTCTGGTACCTCAGGCTGGCCAAGAACTTGCTGTGTAGCCAAGAATAACTTTAAACATCTGACCCATTATCTCTGTCTCCTGAGTGCTAAGATTACATGTACACCACCATGCCTGGTTTAGATTTTTTTTTTAGATTTGTGTGTACGAGTGGTTGCCTACATGTATGTGTGTGTGTGTGTGCATGCAGTGGCCACACAGTTGGGAAGAGGGCATCAGATCCCCTGGAGCTGGAGTGACAAGTGGTTGTGAGCCACTGTGTGGAGGCTGGACCTGAACTCAGCTCCCCTGCTGCAGCACAAGTGCTTTAACAGCTGAGCCAGCCCTCCAGCCCCTCCCGTGCCCCTCCCGTGCCCCTCCCGTGCCTGGGTTTACAAGGTGCTGGGGACATCCGTGTTTTGTGTAAGCTATCTGCCAGATAAACTATGCCTCTAATCTACCCCCATTTTCTTTTCTTTTCTTTTTTTTTTAAGATTTATTTATTTCATTTATGTGAGTACACTGTAGCTATCTTCAGACACGCCAGCCAGAAGAGGGCATCAGATCTTGTGAGCTGCCTGTGGTTGCTAGGAATTGAACTCAGGACCTCTTGAAGAGCAGTCAGTGCTCTAAACCTCTGAGCCATCTCTCCAGCCCTACTCACATTTTCCTGAGGCAGTCTCATGTAGCCCAGGTTGGCCCTGAGCTTGTGATCTAGTTCAGGCTGGCCCAAGCTAACTCTGAGGTTAGTTTTCTTTAGGACTCTGTTCTCCGGACTTGCTCATCTTATTATTCTTAGTCTAATTGCTGGCATAATAAACACATAGGAGGGGCGCTTGCTGAGTCTGTGCGCTTGCTTACCCTTGTCCTGTTACTTTTTCCTTCCACAGTGTATCCAGAATTTGGTGTCCAAAAAGTAGGTAGAGGTTGGGGATTCATGTGTTCTGACTAGCCTGAATTTCTCAAGCTCATGTGATCCTCAAGGTGGCTGACCCCAAGCCTATAGCTCTAAAACTGAACTGGGATCCTGCTGTGGAAGGATGGTGGAGCTCTGGGCTGGGCCGCAGATGCCTGCGGCACCCTCATGGCCCAAGCAGTGGAAAATTCCTTCTGCTCCAGTGACCCGGAGCCAGGAGTCTCCTGGGCTGAGGTGTGTGTGTGTGTGGTTTCGCTGAGCAGGCTGTGGTTACCTCAGCAGAACACAGCGTTCCTTCTCCCTAGGGAGCCATTTCTTCCTACTATGTCCAGCGCTATGGATTCCCTCCAGGATGCAAAGTGGTGGCCTTCACTGGGGACAACCCAGGTGAGTGCCTGGGACGGGGGCTGCTCTGCCGGGGACCGCTGGGTGGATGTACTTCCTTCTTCTTCCATACACATATACACATGCATATAATATATAAAATATATATGCACATACACACACGCATATACATATACACATACATGCACACACACATTTTTTTGAGTGGGGGTCTCTAAAGGCCTAGATCTTACTATGTAGCCCAGGCTGACCTCAGATGCTCATCAGTCCCAGCCCCAGCCTCTTAGTTATAGGGAATACGGATGTGAGCCACCACCATGATTCTTACTGGACTTTTAAAGAATTCCATGCCATCCTCTTGGTTTTCTCTCTCTCTCTCTCTCTGTGCATGTGCGTGTGTGTATGTGAACATGTGTGTGTGTGCACATGTGTGTGTATGTGTGTCTGTACACGTGTGTGGCTGCATGTGTACCCGCGTGTGGGTACATGTACACAATGTGTGCGACTGCCTGTGTAGACGGGGACAGCCCAGCTGTTTACCATTCCTCATGTGCTGCCCACCTTCTCTTTTTATGTAGGGTTTCTCACTAACCTGGAATGCCCAGGTAGACTATGCTGGCGGCCGCAGAGCCTCAGAAATGTGTCGGGCCTCCCCTCCCCAGTGCTGGGTTTACACACAGCGGATGCTGCCATGCCCAGCCCACTGCCCAGCTCCTTGATGAAGCCTTCTGCGCTGTTCTCTTTTCTCTCTGAATTCTGGCTCTTTATCTCAACCCCAGCCCGGCCCCACCACTCTCAGAGGCTCAGCCATGGGCTCGGCCTGTACTGTCTTCGTGAAGATTGACTGGTGTAAAGAAGGCAACTGTCTGCCACCCCCACCTCATTCTATCCCAGCTACCATCTCGGCTCCTCAGCCCGTCCTTCAGGACGCCGTTCTGGGGACATTTGGTCCATAAACAGTTTGCTTCTTGTGGCACCGTCCACCTTGCCTCTTCTCCTTCAAGAAATCTCCAGGCCTCTGGTTTCTGTGGCACACTGGGCCACACTGAGGAGTGTGCTGGTGCTGTTCTCCAGCCCCACAGGGAAAGCCAGCTTTTCCTAGCGAACCTTCAAAGGACAGTTAGCACTGGAGGAGTCCTCCTTCTCGGCTTCTTCCCGGGCTCATGCATTAGCCATCCTTCTGGTCACTTGATGTATGGGCGTCGGGGCTTCAGCTGTCCTGACCTCCTGTGATGACCTCTGCGCTGTCTCCTATGCTTGCGCATGTGCACAGCCTCGAGGCACTCTCCATTGCCGAGCATAGGGTGTCTGCTCCTCTTCCCATTTCTCCTCCACTGGGTTCATCCACTCTACACTGAGGGTGCACCGGCTCTGTGCTGGGTCCTCTTTAGTGCTGGGGGCATGTTAGCAAAAAGGGCAGAAAGAGAAGATGGGCGTGTCTGCAGGGTGCAGTCGCCAAAACCTCAGCCCTTCCTATGTTCTGGGTGAGCAGAACCCTCTGTGCTCCTGTCTCCCCTCCGTCTTTCCTGTCACATATGTTCTTGATGCCTTCACCTGGTCTCCTTATTTGTCTGGCTTGGAGTACCTGTCGGTGGTGGGGAGTTTGTGTTCCTGAGGGAGAATAGAATTCTCAGCCCAAATCAGGGCCTTGGCTAGAGCAGTCCACCCTTGACCCCTGTCACCTTTTGGCTCCTTAAACTCAGCTTGCTCAGCTGTGGGTTAAGGCAGAAGCTGGTGTCCGTGCTGCTGTCTAGGTGCTTACTACAGTTTGCTCTGTGGAGCCCACGAGACTCCTGCTAACCAGAGGTTTCCCTTCCATTGCCAGCATCACTGGCCGGCATGAGGCTGGAGGAAGGAGATATTGCGGTAAGGTGATTTCTTATTTTTTTTTTAAGATTTATTTTATTTATATGAGTCCATCGTAGCTGTCTTCGGACACACCAGTAGAAGGCATCGGATCCCATAACAGATGGTTGTGAGCCACCATGTGGTTGCTGGGATTTGAACTCAGGGCCTTTGGAAGAACAGTCAGTGCTCTTAACTGCTGAGCCATCTCTCCAGCCCCAATAAGGTGATTTCTCACATCTGCAGACCTTCTGTCCTGGGGACCTGGATGCTGAGTCTCAGCTGTGTGTTGGCTACTGTCAGAGGGGGTCTGTTGCCTCTAAAGTGGATGGAGGCCCACTAACTTTCATTGTCCTTTGCTGATGTCCAGCAAGATCCCTGTCTGCTGGGCACAGTGGCTGAGGGTGGGTGCAGGGCCAGGATGCTGTGAGCTCCTGAGTATGTGGGAAGATTTCTTCTGTGGCTTCTCTACATCTACCAGGGAAGTCGTTTGGGAAACCGTTACTTGGATGATTCGGTATTAAGTTCTATAAAGTCAATGATGGCGTCCATGAGAGCCTGTGTCTGGGGGGGGGGGGTGCTGACCTGTAACTCAACCAGTGTGAAGAGAGTCAAGAAAGCAAAAAGAGTTGACACTTGTCACCTGTAGTATGAGGATGGAAATGACTGGATGAGGGCTGGGTGGGGTGCGGAGCGTGTCACTGGCAGAGGACACTTGTTGGCAAGCCCCAGGCACCTCACCCGCTGCTCTGCTCTCCTCAGGTCAGCCTGGGCACGAGCGACACCCTATTTCTCTGGCTCCAGAAGCCGATGCCAGCCTTGGAAGGCCACATCTTCTGCAACCCAGTGGATGCACAGCAGTATATGGCGCTTCTATGGTAACCTAGAATTTCTAGGTTGGGGAAAGAGGGTACACACAGGTCACATACAACCAGACACCCCCACGCTATTCCTACCAAATTGCCTCGTGGGTAGCCAGGACCATGGGGACACATGTATTCTCACGTGACAGCAGAACTATCTAGGGAAGAGCCCAAGACCTATAGATCCCTAAGCTTGGGTACAAACCCCACCTCCCATGGAGTGGCTCTGGATTTATAAGTAAGGCGTTTACTTCCTAATGCTTTGGCATACCTGTTTAACTTGACCCTCAGCAAATGGTCTGGGAGACGGGATGGCTTGCTTCCCGAGAGTTCTTAGAGGAGCTATGTGCTCCGTGTCCTGGTCACAGACTTTTGATACCTGTTGGAAGCAAACTGGCTTAGAAGACTTTGAGGTGTAATCACCAAGAAGCACTGGAGAATATTCAGGTCTAGTTGGGCTACCCAGCCCTACTGAAGAGGTCATAGACGGTACAGTGGGCAGGGCCCGGCATGGATCCCCCTGTGGCAGCATCTAGCATAAGCAGATCCCAGGATAAGTGGGAGTCCAGAACCTTCCAGGATGTCCATGAAACCACAGGAGAGAGGCAGATCCTTGAGATTTGGGCTGCCTGCTGTGCCCCCCCCCCAGCCCCCATGAATTGTGGTCTAGCCTGACCTGGAGACCATCTTCCTGGGACTCTTTCAACAACCCTGGGTCCAGTCTGGGAATCAAGTTTAGTAGTCAGATCCTTGCCTAGCATGTGAGGCACCTGGGTTTCAACCTAACACCCCAAGACCTGGAGCCCAGGACTCATACTGTGTGTGTCTCCGCAGCTTTAAAAACGGCTCCCTCATGAGGGAGAAGATCCGAGATGAGTCCGCCTCCTGTTCCTGGAACAAGTTCTCTAAGGCCCTGCAGTCCACAGAAATGGGGAACAATGGAAACGTGGGTAGGCTGGGCCTGTGGGCAGGGCCAGCAAGGCTTGGAGCACCATGAGTTTGGGGGAGGGAGAAGTTGGGGGAGGGCTTTCTGTCTCCACATATATTCTCACGAGCTGGCATGAGCCCCCAGGTTCTGAGGGTCACCCATGTGGTTACCCTCGGCTGCTGCTCCATAAGCCTCCAGTGAAAGGTCAGACTCGTTCTGTCGGCTTCCCCCTCGAAATCCCTGGGGACGGCATCAGAGATGGCTGCCCCGGGATCTACTGTGGCCCGTTGCTTCTCAGTAGGCAGGCTTCTGCCCCAGAGTGCTGGCAGCTAATCCCTTTCTGGTTTTGCTTCAGGTTTTTATTTCGATGTAATGGAGATCACCCCTGAAATTGTCGGGCGTCATAGGTTTAATGCGGAAAACAATGAGGTACTTGTGCCTTTTTCATGTGTATATGCGCGGTGCGTGTGTATGTTCAGGTGTGTGTTGCCGGTGTGCGTGCTTGTGGCAGCCTGAGACTGACACTGGGAGTCTTCCTGGACTGCCTACCGTATTCATTGAGGCAGGTTCTCTCAATCAAAGCCAGAGCTTGCTCAGGTGATTCTCCATCTCCACCTTCAGAGGCTCCCAACTCGGATCCTCTTGTTACACCAAAAGCGCTGTCTTCCCAGCTCCAGACACGTTCGCTGTTGGCTTTAGAACTTCATCCGTTGACTCTGGCGTTGAGCCCCGTTAAACAACTGGCCCTCGGCTTGCTGCTTTTTAGGATACATTCTTCTGTTCATCTACGGGTGTATTCTAGAGGTGGGGTCTCAGGAGAGGTGTAGACAGGTCCTGTCCCTTCCCCAAGGAAGAATGCAGGCGATCAGATCATTCTGTGAGCTAATGTCTGTTCCTCCGAATGCTGTTGCAGGATGTTTCCTTGGTAACCATATCTTCCACCGCACCGAAGCTCTTGAGTCCTGAGGGCAGTAATTTCTTCCTAGTGGAAAAGGCCCTTCAGAAAGGCAGTGACATTTGCTGAGGACCACTGGGTTCCAGGCATCATGCTTGTGATTTCAGTTTCAACTCTGTGGTGTAGGCACCATTAGCCCTTTTTACAGATGGGGAAGTAGAGGCCCAGCCTTCATGGCCTGCCCAAAGTCACAAGGACATAGGTGGTGGAGGAAGCTCGAACCCAGACCTTCTTGGCTGGAAGCAACAATTCTCTCATTTCCGTGTGACCCCTTCCAGGAGAGTCTCTGTTTGAAATTGATTTTCTGGTAGTCACCGTGAGCTGACACCATGTTCTGGGAGCAGGAGCTAGAGGATGTTTGTTACCCCAGGGGATGTTAGAGGAACTTTTGGGGGACTCTGTAGTCACTGTAAATAGTAGGTGGACACGGATTAGATGTGCAAATTAAACATTACATATTCAGTGGAGTGCTCTGGATACAACGTGGAAAGTTTGCTGGGCGTGGTGTCACTGTGATCCCAGCACTCAGAGGCTGAGTCAGGAAGATCTCTGTGTAGTCCAGGGCAGCCAGGGCTATGTAGAGAGTTTCTGTCTCAAACAAACAAACAAAACTAGAAAATCCATCCTGGTCCTCAGGTTGGGGTTAAGTTCAGTTTCTGTTTATAGAGAAAAGATACGCATGCCTGCTCTCAAGTACACCAGTCCTATGGTCATCAAGGAGAATGTAGGGTACCTCATCCATCCACTCCGTCATATGTGTGGATGCGTGTGGGTCACGTGTGTGCCACATTGGGTCCCCTGGAACTGGAGTTGTAGGTGTTCGTGAGCTGCCATGCGAGAGCTGGGAACTAAACCCAGGTCCTCGGCAAGAGCAGTCAGAGGGGGATAGGTTTACCTCTTCCTTTTTTTTTTTTTAAAGACTTATTTATTAGCCAGGTAGTGGTGGCGCATGCCTTTAATCCCAAAACTTGGGAGGCAGAGGCAGGCAGATTTCTGAGTCCGAGGCCAGCCTGGTCTACAGAGTGAGTGAGCTCCAGGACAGCCAGGGCTACACAGAGAAACCCTGTCTCGATAAACTAAAAAAAAAAAAAAAAAAAAAAAGACTTATTTATTATATGTTAGTACACTGTAGCTGTCTTCAGACACTCCAGAAGAGGGCATCTATCTCATTACAGGTGGTTGTGAGCCACCATGTGGTTGCTGGGATTTGAACTCAGGACCTTTGGAAGAGCAGTCAGTGCTCTTAACCTCTGAGCCATCTCTCCAGCAACCCCCTCCCCCAGGTTTACTTCTTTGTTTGTTTGTTTGTTTGTTTGTTGGATTTTTTTTTTTTTTAGAGACAGGGTTTCTCAGTATAGCCCTAGCTGTCCTGAAACTCAGTCTGGAGACCAGGCTGGCCTCTAACTCAGAAATCCACCTGCCTCTGCCTCCCAGAGTGCTGGGATTACAGGCGTGCGCCACCACCGCCTGGTCTCCAGGTTTACTTCTTGATCTGAAGGCCTAGAGAAGCAGGTCCCGGCCTGGGCGTGGCTCCTTTCAGAGCTGTCTTCATGTTCCACAGCAGTCACTGTGGATACTCAGGATAAGTTCTCATGGCCGTTGTGTATCCAACATCAACTGTGCACTCTAAGCCCTGGTCACGGTGACCTTAAAACCAGGTACCGCCATACAGCCCCGGGTTAGGAAGAAGGCCAAGGTGGGAAGATCCACATGATATACAAGGTCAGAGGGGAGATGTTAGAGTCAGGACTTGAACCCTTGGCTGCCTAAGACAGTCCTGCAACGTTGCTAACTCCTCAGAGTGCCACACAGGTGAGGTGTGAGCTGTGCATGTGAGAGCCGTGTTTGCACAAATTTGCAGCAGATGACATTGGTGGTTACAGTAAGATTACTTGCACGCACACACACACACACATACACACACACACACACACACGCACGCGCGCGCGCGCAAACAACATGGGGACACACACACATACACACATGGACATGAACACCCAGAGACCCTCACTGTACCTATTTTACACACACACACACACACACACACACACACTCAGAGTCCCTCACACGGTGCCCATTTTCTGGAGACAGGTCTCAGCATTCCCTGGAGATGTGGAGATCCGAGCTCTGATCGAAGGCCAGTTCATGGCCAAGAGGATTCACGCAGAAGGCCTAGGCTACCAAGTCAGTAAGTGAGGGGCCAGCTGGATGTCTTCTGGGACGTGTGGAGGTTGCGAAGGTGGGGTGGGGTGGGTAGGAGGGCTCAGAGACAGTATCTATTCAGACCTTTCATTACAGGGTGCTATGGGGAGACGGTGGACGGCCTTGGTTCTGGGTGGGCTGAGGAAGCAACTGAGGTGCCTTAGAGCAGGTGTGGATGCAGAGGCAGGGTGGCCTGCTTCTCAGCTCTGTCACTGTTAAACTGATGGCTAGGTAGACTGACCGCACTGTAGACATTAGGAGAGGTCTTTCTGTGCCCAAACTGTATGCTAACTGCAGATAAACACCCTGAACTAATGTATTTAGTGTTTTGAGACAGAGTTTCTCTGTGTAGCCCTGGATGTCCTAGAACTCATTCTGTAGACCAGGCTGGCCTTGAACTCAGAGAATCACTGCCTGCCTCCGCCTCTTCTGCTCATGCCGGGATTAAAAGCAAGCCAACTCCATTTGGCAGTGTGTATTTTTTTAAATCCAGAAGGTCTCCGAAGCTTCCAAAAGTTTCTGAGAAATGAAATTGTGTGAGCAGTCTGCAGGGTAGGGAAGTTCGTTCTGAATGCCTGGGGGGGGGGGAGTGCTTAGGACCATCGATAACAGACATTTAGGCATGGAGGGGCGATCGCAGCAGCCCAGAGTGCCGACGGCACGGGAGGATCATAGGTAGTTGCTTAAAAAGCAATTCCTTTAGACCGTAAAGACACTTGCCCTCTTAGCAAGTTAAAAAGCAAGAATCAATCCTGCTTTGCAAACCCTGCTGGGTTCCTCTCAAACAAGACCCCCAGGTTTTAGGGGGGGTCCTTTTTCACTTTTAAGTATGTTTATAATTTGTGCACGGGGGACAGGCGCACAGTCAGCATGTGAGCAGAGTCCATTTCACTCTTTCTACCATGTGAGCTTCGGGGCTTGGACACTTGCCACCAAGTGTCTCTCAGCAGACTTTTTTATCATCATTTTTTTATTTTTTCATTTTAAAAATTTCATTTAATTATGTGTGAATGCTCGAACCGCATGGATGTCTATGTAGGGCTTGAGTGCCTGGTGCCCACAGAGGCCAGAAGGAGGCATCGAAGCCTCTGGAACTGGAGTTACAGGTGGTTGTGAGCTGCCATGCAGGTGCTGGGAATCAAACCCGGGGTCCTCTGGAAGGACCCGTGCTCTTTATCACTGAGCCATTTCTTTAGCCCTTGTTTTGTTTTTGTTTCTGTTTTTTTCCATAATTTTGGCAATGGGACCCAGGACCTCATGCCTGCCAGGCAAGTATGTTACAGCTGAGCTCTGTCTCCCACTCTCAACCAGGATTTATATATATATATGAGTACACTGTAGCTGTCTTCAGACATTCCAGAAGAGGGCATCAGATCTTTTTTTTTTTTTTAAGATGTATTTATTGTTATATCTAAGTACACTGTAGCTGTCTTCAGACACACCAGAAGAGGGCGTCAGATCCCTTTACGGATGGTTGTGAGCCACCATGTGGTTGCTGGGATCTGAACTCAGGATCTTCGGAAGAGCAGTCAGTGCTCTTACCCGCTGAGCCATCTCCCCAGCCCCCAGGGCATCAGGTCTTATTGCAGATGGTTGTGAACCACCATGCAGTTGCTGGGAATTGAACTCAGGACCTTCGGAAGAGCAGTCAGTGTTCTTAACCGTTGAGCCATCTCCCCAGCCCCCATCAAACAGGATCTCTTAAACACACATGCCTACAAGCACAAAGATGCACACACAGAGACGCTCGTCTGTACTTCTTCAGGCTGTTGGGTGGATTGGCCAGCTCAGTGTTTGTTCTTGGTCAGTCATCAGCACATTTAGTTCTAATACTGCCTAAGAATCAAAAGGGCATTTCAAGAATAGAGAACGCATGCAAATAAATAAACAAACAAATGTAAAAAAGAATGTTGTTGGTCTGGCTTTGGCATGGCTGCACATACTTGTGACCTCAGATCTATCAGGGGTTCTAGGTTATCCTTTAAAACAGAGACAGTTTAGGGCTAGCCTGGACTACATGAAATCCTATCTCAATCCCTGTCAAAGGGTGATGGAGGAGAGATGGCTCAGTGGCTGAAATGCCTGCTACATTTAGAGAAGACTTAAGGGTTCAGTTCCCTCCACTCAAGTATGACCCCAGATCTGGGGGACCCAGCTTCCTCTTCTGGTCTCCCACATGTATATTCATATACATGTCATAGACCCATACACATAGAATGAAATAAATCCTTTCAAAGAGTGAGTTAATAAAATAATAAATAATAATAATTAATGATAATAACAATAATAACAGCAACAGTAATAATAACCCTACCAAAACTTTTTATAAGATTTGGGTATGAGGCACTTATCAATAGAAGAAAACTTCTATTATTATTTTGTTGAGAGATTTTTTTTTTTCCTTTTTGGGGGATGGGGTGGGGTGGAGTAAAATAGATAATGGTGGAACTTGGAGCCTTGTGTTTGCCCTGCCAGGTGAACTACATCCCCAACCCCACATTCTTTGATTTTTTTTTTAAGTTGGTAAAGACAGTAAAGGCAGAGGGATTGTAGATACCCAGGCAACTTACATATGAGGAGCCTTGCTTGCGTAAGCCAAGCTTTGGGTCTCTCCAGAGCTCTGGAAGATCAGCCTCCACACGCCATCCAAGGCTGAAGGACATCAATGGCCGAAGGACAGTCCTTTCCGCTTTGAGAGAGTCACAAGTGTTTCAGTTCTGTTCCACCTTTTGTCTTACAGTGCCCAAGACAAAGATTCTGGCCACGGGAGGAGCATCTCACAATAAAGACATCTTGCAGGTGTGTGTGGTGATGGCCCTGTACCACAACCTCTTCCTCATCTTACATCTAGGAGCTGGGGGTCTTTCTTAATCACTCTCCCCCTTATTTGGGGGAATAAACTCTCACTGACCCTGGAGCTCATAGATTTGACTAAAATGGCTGGCCAGCATGTCCCAGGAATCAACTAGAATGGCTGGCCATCGAGCCTCAGGGATTGACTAGAATGGCTGGCCATCGAGCCTCAGGGATTGACTAGAATGACTGGCCAGGGAGCTCCAGGGATTGATTCCCCAGGGCTGGGATTACTGGCACGTGCTGCACATTCAGCTTCTTTTACATGGATTCTAGGGGTTGAAAGTCAGGTCCTTGAGCACATACAGCAGCACTGGACTGAACGAGCCAGTTGTTTTGTGACCCTTGAGGTTCTGGCTTTGATTTTCAGCACTGAAAATAAATAAATAAATAAGCTTAAGTCAGGGTTTACATTGCTCTGATAAAACATCATGAGCAAAAGATTTTAGGGAGAAAGGAGTTTGTTTCACCTCACAGCTTATAAGCCCATCACTGAGGGATGTCGGGGTGGAGCAGTACAGGATCCTACACACCGGACCTGAGACAGAGCCCGTCGATGGGGACTGCCTAGTGGCTTGCTCTTGACAGCTCGCTTCGCCTACTTTCTGAGAGAACCCAGGACTGCTTGCCCAGGGATGGCCTCACTCACATCAATCAGTAATTAAGAAAACACCTCCACAGCTTGTCCACAGGCTGAGTTTACGAAGGCAATTTATCAACCATGTTTCTGTCTTATCAGATTCTAACTTGTGTCAAGTTGACCAAAAAAAAAAAAAAAAAAAAAAAAAAAAACTTCAACAAGCCAACCAGGATATAACTAGTTAAAAAGCCGGGGCATAGACATGAGGTTCTAAGTCCAGATTCCTACCGACAGAAGATGTCTGCCTTGGTTGTGTAAACCTGTAATTCCAGCACTGGGAGGTGGAGATGGGAGGTGCAGGCGTCCCAGCTCTGAGTGGGAAGTATCCTGGCAGTCAGGGGCCAAGGAATACAACCAAGTCATACCACACAACAAACCTCACACAACAGGACAGACAGACAGAAAGACAAGAGGGTGGCTTCCTCTGCCAGGGAGAGAGGCAGCAAGGACTGGGCAGGCAGGCAGGCAGGCAGGCAGACAGACTTACATAGGGTTTCCTTTGTGTGTGTGTGTATGTGTGTATGTGTGTGTGTGTGTGTGTGTGTGTGTGTGTGTGTGTGTAGCTTTCCAAAGTGGGATTGGATGGATTTTTTTTTTTTTTTTGGCCTGATTTTGGGGCAAGCTCAGTGATTAGTGGGATATTTTTGGCCTCATTTTGGGCTTTTTCCCCCACTAGCCCAGGGGTCCAGGCCACTCTCCCTCCTCAAGGGGCTGGAATAGCTGTCACTGCCATTAGAGAAGTCTGGGCAGCAGGAGCCTAGCCATTGGCTCGAACCTCTCCAGGGGCTCTCTGTGAGCATTGGCCGAAGGCCAAATTACAGACTCTCCCGCAAACAGTGAGGCAAAGTGACTGAAGAAGACACCTGGCGTTGACCCCTGGTCTCCACATGCACTTGCACACATGAGGATTCTTCCTTCTCCACACACATGTCCACAGACACACAAAAAAGTACAGGGACCTGGACATGGAGGTGCACTGTTTTCAGTCCCAGTGCTCAGGAGGCAGCAGCATGCGCATCTGTGAGTTCAAAGCCAGCCTGGTCTAAATAGCACTACACCAGCCAGGGCTACACAGTACCATCCCGTCTTAAAAGAAAAGGCCCAAGGTATGGCTTGCTGCTTAAAGTTTCTACACTCAGGCTGAAGTAGGAACATGATGTGTTTGCGGTTAGCTTGGTTACATAGCAAATTTCAGTCTGGCTTGAGCTATATGGTAGGATCTTGTCTTACAAAAGGTCTAGAGTCAGCCTGGAGACAGCAGCCCTTCTCTAAGGTCTTCCTGTCTCATCACCGGCTCCGGTGCTAAAGGCAGTGGTGGTTGGATGGAAGGCACCAGAAGACATGAGGAGAGAGCAGAGCCTAGAAGGTTCCTAATGATCTGAGCAAGAACTCACCCGTTCCAACTTCTGTGTCCCTCCCAGGTGCTTGCAGATGTTTTTGGGGCCCCTGTGTATGTCATAGACACCACCAGTTCAGCCTGTGTTGGCTCCGCGTACCGAGCCTTTCATGGTAGGTCAATGAACGGGGCAGGACTGTCTCACGAGTGTGTAAGCACCACTGGGCTGAGGAGCGTGGGAAGGGGGGAGGGTGAATTCCCTGTTGAAAGACACCACGATCTCAGGACTGTTAGCCTCATTTTTATGTCCCCTACTCCAGCAAGAATGAACCCCTGCTCTTTGTATGCTCCAGCTGAAGTGGAGAAAGGGAGGCAGGATTCAGGCCTGGATGAGGCCTGTCCAAGTCAAACTCTAAAGAGAGACCAAAAAAGACCGCAGGGCATGCTTCAAGGCAGCCTAGTTGTAGGTCTGTACAGCCAGCAGAGATGAAGGTGGTGGATAGAGTCCTGAATGGCAAGACGTTGAGGCAGTGGTGAAGGCCTCAGAGCCAAGAAATCCAGAACCATGGACAGCTCCCAGAGGCCCTGACTCTGCTGGCCGGCTCCCTGAAACCCCAGACAGTGCTGGGAGACAGTTAGTGAGGGTTAAGGCTAGACTCCTCAAGCAGGCTGCTTACCCTGTGACCTGTCGCTAGGGAACTCCTGGCTGTCAAGTGCATGAGGGACTCCACCCTTTCGCCAAGGGGTTCATTCTTTCCCTGTGAACTCACTCCTTAGCACACCCACTTAAACTTGAAATTTCTTTCAACACTGAAAAAGAAGGGTGGGGCGCTGTCCTCCTAATAAGGAACCTCTACCCTCATTCCTGTTTCTCCTCCAACTCCAGCAACTTCAAGTCAACTTCATTGGGGAATTTACTTCCAATGGGACTTTTACTTCTTACCCAGTGCTGGGAACTGAAGCCGGGGCCTTGTGTTTGTCTGTGCCTGTATCACAAGCCTCTTTCTCCCCCTCTCTCTTTAATATACTTTTTGTTTTGAGATGAAGTCTCACCACGTTGTCCAGGTTGGCTTGTAACTCTGGATTCCAGGTGAGCCTTCTCAGCTGTGTATAACAACAACGGCAACAACAAAAGTTACCCAATTTAAATATTTTTTTTTTCAAGACAGGGTTTCTCTGTGTAGCCCTGGCTGTCCTGGAACTCACTCTGTAGACCAGGTTGGCCTCGAACTCAGAAATCCGCCTGTCTCTGCCTCCCAAGGTGCTGGGATTACAGGCATGTGCCACCACCGCCCGGTTCAATTTAAATATTTTTAATAAGCAATTTTGCTATCAGTGACTTTTAGTAACTCTTCTGGGCTGGGCGACTCCAGTTTAAAGACATGGGTTTTCTTGTGTGGTGCTGGGTGGGCATCTGAGTCTTGTGCAGGCTGAGAAGGTGTCATCCGCTGAGCTGCCCTGCCTTGTGGATTTTTTTTTTTTTTGCTTTTTTTTGTCACCATAGCAATGTCTGACATACTCAGTTAACATCCTCATGTGACATACACCCATGTGACTGACCTTTCCCCTCTAGGCCTTGCAGGAGGGACAGGTGTGGCCTTTTCTGAGGTTGTGAAATCAGCACCACAGCCCTGCCTGACTGCCACCCCCAACCCGGGAGCTTCCCAGGTGAGAAACCTCTGGATTTTCTCTTAGCACTTGCCTTTCAATCTGTCTTGGGCCTTTTTTTATTTAAGAGGTAAGTTTTTCTCTCTTCACCTATATTAAACCTGCTGTACTCAACCAGAGTGAAATCTTACTTCACTGCTCACTCCCATCCCCAACACACACACACACACACACACACACACACATACATACACACATGCACACACACACATGTACACACACACATGTACACACACATACACACACACATACACATATACACACACACATATACACACACACACACACACTCCTCTCTACACACAACCCACAGCACTTGGGCTTTGAACCTAGGGTCTCACTTATGTGAAACATTCACTTTACTACAGAATTACATCCTTGGCATACAAAAATACAAAAGAAACCAAAGGTGCTGGGGACTGAACCTAGGTCCTCTGTAAGATCAATACATGTCTTTTGTTTTTTGGGGGTGTAGTTGGTATTCTCCCCTTTCCCGGTTTCCCTTGGGGAACCCCCATCCCATCCCCCTTGCCCCGCTTCTATGAGGGTGCTCACCCACCCACTCCCGCCTTCCCGCCCTGGCATTCCTCTACACTGGGGAATCAAGCTTTCCCAGGACCAAGGGCCTCTCCTCTCATTGATGTCCAACAAGGCCACCCTCTGCTATGCATGCTGCTGGGGCCATGGGTCCCTCATTGTGTACTCTGATTGGTGGTTTAGTCCCTGAGCTGGGGGAGGGGGGTGTCTGTTGTTGATGTTCTTCCTATGCAGCTGCAAACCCCTTCGGATTCTTTAGTCCTTTCTCTAACTCCTCCATTGTGGACCCTGTGCTCAGTCCATGGTTGGCTGCGAGCATCCCCCTCTGGATTTGTCAGGCTCTGGCAGAGTCTGTCAGGTTTTAACCAATACACACACCATCTCTCCAATGCCTCAATTTTTCAAATGTATAAACAGAAACAAAATTATTCTTTTTGTTTTCTTTTGGGTTTTTTTTTTCTGTTTGTTTTTTCAAGACAGGGTTTCTCTGTGTATCCCTGACTGACCTAGAACTCACTGTATAGGCCAGGCTGGCCTCTGCCTCCTGAGTTCTGGATTAAAGGTGTGTGTTACCCACACCCATCAAACAAAATTAATTTTTCATTTAATCTATCCAAAGTATCATCATTTTTGTTGTTGTTGTTTTCCGAGACAGGGTTTCTCTGTATAGCCCTGGCTGTCCTGGAACTCACTCTGTAGACCAAGCTGGCCTCGAACTCAGAAATCTGCCTGCCTCTGCCTTCCAAGTGCTGGGATTAAAGGCGAGTGCTACCACCGCCCGACTTTTTTTGTTTTTTTTTTTTTTTTAGGTATGTGAATATACTGTTGCTGTTTTCAGACACTCCAGAAGAGGGCATCAGATCCCACTGCAAATGGTTGTGAGCCACCATGTGGCTGCTGGGATTTGAACTCAGGACCTCTAGGAGAGCAGTCAGTGCTCTGAACTGCTGAGCCATCTCTCCAGCCCAAGTATCATCATTTAACACATACTGCTTAGAGGAAATAGTGATGTCATAATTCTCATTGGTTTTGCCAAGGTTTGTGAAATTTGGAATATGTTATATAACTATATATATAGTTATATATAGTTATTCATAAATTTTTATTTATTTTATGGGTATGAGAGTTTTGTCTACAGAAATGTTTATGCATCATGTGTGTGCATGGTGCCTGAGGAGGCCAGAAGAAGGTGTTGGATCCCCTGGAACTGGAGTTACAGACTGTAATGAGTCACCCTATGGGTACTAGAACTCAAACCTCAGTCCTGAGGAAGGGTAGTCAGTGCTCTAAACCACTGGGCCATCTCTCCAGCCCCAGAATTTACGTTTTTAAACTTTGAAGCTGTAAGCAGCCGTAAGGATCGCTCCCCCTCCCCGTTATATCTATATTGCTCTTTCTGCCTGCCCAGGTCTATGCCGCCCTTCTCCCTCGATATGCTGAACTGGAACAGAGAATCTTGTCCAAGGCCCAGAGGCCTCTGGAATGAATTCTTCCGGCCAGGACACCCTGCTGCCTCCCCGTGCACTAGTCCTTGTGCTTGAAGGCTCCGCTGTGCTCTGTGGAGCACTCCCGTCCTGTCCTGGACCATCCTGAAGCCATGACTCCTTGGGGACATGTGGACTGCATGTCCTGGGATGGAAAAGCAATTTCTCCTTTTCTGTCTTTCATTCAGGAGAACACTGTGGGGTATGGACACCAAAGACAATCATGTTCCCCTTTCAAAGGGACCAAATCGCAGACTAGGGAGAGACAGTCTTTTCCCTGACTCTGACCACGCCCCCTTCCTTACCTTCAGTCACCTTCCCCATCCTGGGACCGCCCCCTCCATCCTTCCCCAGCAAACCTCTCTTGCCTATGACCCTAGCAGCTGTCTCCACCTTCTGTTTCTGCAGGTGTCTTCCCAGGGCTCTCTCCTGTCTGCCTGTCACCTTCCCTCCCTATACGCACCTGCTATTACTTCCCACTCCAGATGACCTGGTGAATAGCCTTCCTTCCCCTCCCCCTCCCCCACCCAGAGACTGCCTGACTGGGGTTGCCCTGGTGACCTGGCTGGGCATCTCCCAGGCTAAACACTTACGGGTTCTTCCATATTTCATTGTAGTTCACATGATGTCATAATTGTGTGTTTAGAGAAGTTTTTAAATTCTGGCTTTCTTTTTCTTCCGGGTCTCCTCTGGGCTGCCCTCAGTGGAGCTAAGGTGACCTTAAGCTTATGATCTTTTTACCACTATGCCACCACACCTGGTTTTATGCAATACCAGGGATTGAACCCATGGCCTCTTACATTCTAGGTAGACACTCTACCTGCTGAGCCACACACGCCCAGCCTGGGTTTCCTTTTTCCTTGACATACTTTGTGACTCTCACTTCCACAAATCCTACTATGTTTGAGCTGTGCCCTCCCTCTCCACCCCGTTTTACTTTTCCTGGTGATCTCACACCGGGGTCACCCCCTAGAGTTTCCCCACTGCGACAAGACAAGGCCGGGCTGAACTCAGGACTCGTTTTAAACCAGACCACTGGATCTGACACAGTGGCAAGATGCTGCAGACAGGTGTGAGACCAGGATCAGAGCAGTGACTGCTGGGAAATCAAAAGGACAGAGCACAGATGGAAAGAGAGTTGTGTCTAGACATGAGGTCCCTTGGAAGACGAGGTGTATGGGGGGGAAGAAGCAGTGAGCAGCCATCTTGCCAGAGCAAACCCACAGCGCAGAGGGAAATGGCTGCTGGAATGTTGCTTGTCACAGAGGTTTTACGCTACCAACAAGCCGCAAAGGCTTCAGGGACCACACAACAAACAGTTAACCACGAAGACATTCCAACAGATCTCACAACAAGCCGGGCAACTGTAGATGAAAAGGCCACCATAGGTGACAAACTGCAAAACAAATCCGACACATCTGGAGACTTCCATGACATGTCAGAGAGGAGGGAGACCTAGCAGGAAGTTCAGGGAGGCACCAGAAAGGAAGGGAGGAGAATAAAGACAAGATCCCTCTTGATGTTTAGGACTTTCCAAAATAAACAGAATTTTGAAAACACCTAAAATCTACCTTTCCCTGCTTCCCCTTTGTCTGGGCAGGGGTTTGAACCTGTGACTTTGAAGATGTTGGGCAAGCCCTCTCTTACTGAGATGTACCACCAGCTTCACAAATATGTTTCAAAAGAGTCTACCTTGTAATTTAGATATGGTCTAGCAGTGTTTTGAGATTTGTATATCACTGACCCAACATCAAAAGGCTTAGACCATAAAACAGAGTTGGTGTGGGTGAAGGGTGTGGGGAAGGAGGACGTTTGGTGGAGAGATGTCTCGAGGGTTAAGAACACTGGCTGTTCTTCCAAAGGACCTATGTTCTGTTCCCAGCACCCACACGGCAGCTCACAACTATCTGTAGCTCCAGTCCCAAAGGGATTTGATGGCCTCTCTGTACTCCAAGTGACACACAAAGCCGGAGAACAGACATATAAAAGTTTAGAGGAAACCGTAGCATAAGATTCCAACATACATTGTGTAATAAATCACATTTCGGTTGTGCTGAGCGATCTCTGCGGAGAATGAGATGCCGGTGGTGGTGGTGGTGGTGGTGGTGGTGGTGGTGGTGGGTCCCTACGGGCAGTCCCAGCCCAGGTGCTTTAATGGTGTGAAGATGGGCTTTGTCATGGGTTGCACCATGGGTGGGAATGGTGGCCGGGGCGCTGTTGAGCACCTTCTCCTGTCTCAGGATCGGAAATGGGGTCAGAAGCTGATGGGCAGCATTGGGAAATTATGATGCAGAGTGGCAGCACCTTTGGCAATTTCATGGCCATCGGAATGGGCATACGATGCTAATTAGGGCGCCGGATGCCCTGCTACACCTAAATTTCCCCATCTATTTTGACCCTTGTACAATAATAAAATTTTTTCTTCTCATTAAAAATAAAAATAAATCACATTTTGTAAGGTAAAGGTAAAAGTGAAGTAGTCAAGACCAAAAGATGCCATTCTTTTTCAGAAAGGTCCGGCTGGCGTCTCCTCAGGGAGAAACTTTCTTGTGGTACATCCCGACAAGTGTGTTGTGTTCCGTGTTCACACCTAACAGAGCTTAGATTTTTATTATCTATTATGTATATGTGTTATATATATATAATGTGTGTGTGTGTGTGTGTGTGTGTGTGTGTATACACTGTGGCTGTCTTTACCAGAAGAGGGTATCAGGTCCATCACAGATGGTTGTGAGTCACCATGTGGTTGCTGGGATTTGAACTTAGGATCTCTGGAAATGCAGTCAGTGCTCTTAACCACTGCACCATCTCGCCCTAATGCATCTTGTTTAAGTTAGCATGATTGGTCTTGAATGGGCTCGGGGAGCGGTTAGTGATGGGCAGGCAGGATGGGCGGGCAGGAGCCTTTTAAACCTCTACTACTTTTATTATCACCCCTGACAAAAGGCCACTCAGTGGTCCTGTTCTTATCTACATTTCCCAGGATTCCTGGGAAAGTATGGCTTTGTGGACCCAGGCATTTTTTTGTTTTGTCATTATGGGTGGTTGTGAGCCACCATGTAGTTGCTGGGAGTTGAACTTAGGACCATCCAGTAGAACAGTCAGTGCTCTTAACCGCTGAGCCATCTCTCCAGGCCAAGGACCCAGGCATTCTTACTTAGTAAGGCTTTGAAGCATCTTGGTAGGACCAGGGCCACAGCCCCCACCAGACTCGACAAGACTAGGAAAGGTCACTGAATATGCAGGCAGGCACCCTGGAGCATTTTCAAAGAATGAAGAAAAATATAAGAACTAGTGAGGGGGCTCAGTGGGTAGAGAGGCTTGCTGCCAAGACTTCAGATCTGAGTTCGAGCTCCAGGGTCTACATGGTGGAGGGACACAACCAACCCCGGCAAGTTGTCCTGTGACTTTCACACTTGTGCTGTGGCAATGAGCACCCCCACCCCTGATGTAAGTGAAGGAGAAAAGTGTGCTTGGGTCTGTACCCAGCTAAGCCGTCGAGAGTTTCAGTCACGCCTCAGCGAGTTTGCTCACTGTTCCTTGGTGTGCTCCTAAAGACAGCTGCCACGGTACTGGGAGACGAAGGGAGACCCTGACGTGGAAGAATGTCAAATGGCACTGCTGGGACAGAGTTATCAGCTAGCACAGGACAGGGGGTGTGTCCGCACTTGCTTTCTCTTGTTCTGAAGAACACCACGGTCAAAGGCAATGCAGTGGAGGAAAGGGTTAATTTCATCTTCCCTTTCCAGATCACAGTCATCCCCAAGCAGACACCGTGGAGACTTGTTATTTACTGGCTCCGTTTCAGACTCACACTCAGCTATGTTTCTTATACAGCCCAGGCACACAGGCCTAGGAAT
The DNA here is from genome assembly GCF_947179515.1 of Apodemus sylvaticus. Taxonomy (NCBI): domain Eukaryota; kingdom Metazoa; phylum Chordata; class Mammalia; order Rodentia; family Muridae; genus Apodemus; species Apodemus sylvaticus. The sequence continues at coordinate 4,736,273 of NC_067478.1, read as the reverse complement.
GGTGCCGCCCTCAGTAGGCCTGTCCCTCCCACATCAACCATCAATCAAGACACTGTGTCATGGACATGGCCACAGGCCCATCTGATCTGGGCAGCCCCTCAGTTGAGAGTCCCTCAGATGACTCTAGACTGTGTCACATTGGCAGCTGAAGCCAACTTGGACAGGAAAGGAGAAATGGGAAGCACAGAGAGCTCATTGTTACATTTTGAGGAGTTGGTAATATTTAAAACTGAAAAGCAAATACTTGAGGCTTAAATAATGAAAAAGGAGAATTGAGCAATAAAATTATTAAGCGCTTCAAAAGGCATTAGTGTTTAAAAGAACCTATAGAATCAGTATAATGAAGAGTTTTTAAAAAGCAAGAAAAATGAAATCTCGGCGCTATGGAGATGTGTCAGCAGGTAACGGTGTTTGCAGCCTGAGTCTGACCCCTGGTGATCCATATGCTAGGGGAGAACTGACTTCACAAGTTGTCCTCCGATTTCCATATAGGTGCCCTGGTGCATGCAAACCCTCATGTACACACAATAAATAAATCTTAACAAATGCAAATTGTCCTCAAAGACAAGGCAACAGATCATATAACCAGTAATACATAGTAATTGCAGCTTTGTGCACACAGTAAGCAGAAGTCCTAGCATGAGTCCAGTCGGTAAATGTGAGAGCCCTTAATCCACCTACTCAAAGAGAAAGAATTTCCAAACACTGTACAAACCAATGCATTCCTGTGTTTAGAGGAGACATGCACAGGAGTGGAGGTTCAGAAAGACTGAAGAGTGGAATGGTCCCCAACAGTCCATACACAAAGCTCACAGAAAGCAGAAACCACAACATTCATCTCACTGTTCAGAACTGAAGAGACATAAAGAGGGACACCATTGTGTTGAGAGCTTCACTTCACAATCATGGTGTGCCAACCATCAGGGCTACAGGCTCAGCTATTTGCTTTGCCAGTCTGCAATAACATTCTGGAATCCTCTGCCTGGGCCAGAATCCTGTGTGCTGTCTTCCTTTCCCGTTGGCTGTGACCTGTCAAAGCACGTGGCGTTTGTGCAATAGCAGCAGGGGAAGCAGACTGCTGGAAAGAACAGAGTTTTAACACACCACTGTCCTCTTTAAGGCCGAGGGAGGCAAAGCTACATGCAGGTGGTTTCTACAAAGTATACTAAATGTACACTGAATGTTCTACTTTGTGTGTGTGTGTGTCTGTACATGTGTATGGCTGGGTGCATGTGTGTAAGAGTATATGTGTGTGTGTGGGTGCATGTTTGTATGCATGAGTACATGTATGTGTGGCTAGGTACATGTGTGTATGAATGCATGTGTGTATGAGTACATGCATGTATACATGGATACATGTCTGTGTGGCTAGGTGCATATGTGTGTGAGTACATGTATGTGTATAGGTGCATGTATGTGTGGCTGGGTACCTGTGTGTGTGAGGGCATGTGTGTGTATGGATGCATGTATGTGTGGCTGGGTATATGTGTATGGGTGCATGTATGTATGCATGGGTTTATGTATGTGGCTGAGTGCATGTGTGTGTGTGAGTACTTGCTTATATGGGTGCATGTATGTGTGGCTTGGTGCATGTGTGTGTGAGTGTTTGTGTGTGTGTGAGTGAATGTGTGTGAGTGCATATGTTTGTGTGAATGCATGTATGTATGAATGCATGTGTATATGCATGGGTGCATATATGTGTGGCTTGGTGCATGTGTGAGTGCATGTGTGTGTGTGTGAATGCAGGTGTGTGCGTGTGTGTGAGTGCAGGTGTGTGTGTGAGTGCAGGTAGGTATGTGTGAGTGCAGGTGTGTGTGTGAGTGCACGTGTGTGTATGAGTGCAGGTGTGTATATGAGTGCAGGTATGTGTGAGTGCAGGTGTGTGTGCTTGTGAGTGCAGGTGTGTGTGTGCAGGTAGGTGTGTGAGTGCAGGTAGGTGTGTGTGAGTGCAGGTGTGTGTATGAGTGCAGGTGTGTGCATGAGTGCAGGTGTGTGTATGAGTGCAGGTGTGTGTGAGTACAGGTGAGTGTGTGAGTACAGGTGTGTGAGTACAGGTGTGTGTGTGAGTACAGGTATGTGTGGGTACAGGTGTGTGTATGAGTGCAGGTATGTGTGAGTGCAGGTATGTGTGAGTACAGGTGTGTGTATGAGTGCAGGTATGTGTATGAGTGCAGGTGTGTGTGAGTGCAGGGGTGTGTGTGAGTGCAGGGGTGTGTGTGAGTGCAGGTGTGTGTGTGTGAGTGCAGGTGTGTGTGATGCAGGTGTGTGTGTGATGCAGGTGTGTGATGCAGGTGTGTGAGTGGTGAGTGCAGGTGTGTATGAGTATAGGTGTGTGTATGAGTGCAGGGGTGTGTGAGTGCAGGTATGTGTGAGTACAGGTGTGTGTATGAGTGCAGGTATGTGTGTGAGTGCAGGTGTGTGTGAGTGCAGGTGTGTGTGAGTGCAGGGGTGTGTATGTGATACAGGTGTGTGTAAGTGCAGGTGTGTGTGTGATGCAGGTGTGTGTGATGCAGGTGTGTGAGTGGTGAGTGCAGGTGTGTGTGAGTATAGGTGTGTGTGTGAGTGCAGGTGTTTGTGAGTGCAGGAGTGTGTGTATGAGTGCAGGTGTGTGTGTGATGCAGGTGTGTGTATGAGTGCAGGTGTGTGAGTGCAGGTGTGTGTGTGAGTGCAGGTAGGTGTGTGTGATGCAGGTGTGTGTATGAGTACAGGTGTGTGTGAGTGCAGGTGTGTGTGTGAGTGCAGGTAGGTGTGTGTGATGCAGGTGTGTGTATGAGTGCAGGTGTGTGTATGAGTGCAGGTGTGTGTGTGAGTGCAGGTAGGTGTGTGTGATGCAGGTGTGTGTGTGTGAGTGCATGTGGAGGCTGGAGCTCAGGACTAGCTTGGATGAATTACTAGGTACCTTCTGCTTTCTGTTGGAGAAGGGGCCTGGCCACGCAGCTCCCAGGGAGTCAGCAGTCTCCCCTCCCATCCGGCCATCACTGGGATTTCATGCACATGCCGCCAAACCTGGCTTTTAATGTGGGTCCTGAGACTCAAAGTCGGGGCTTTTGCTGTGAGGCAAGCATGTTGCCAATTAAATTATCCACCTACTCGCACCCCTGCACAAATACCCCATATTGAAGTAGAAATATGTCTATTCTCCTACATAAAAACTTATCATTTCGAGTGGGCAAGATGGCCAACCAGGTAACGAACAGTCCACACTCCCAAGCCTGGCGACCTGCAGATGACTCCCAGAAGTTGTCTTCTGATTACCACAGGGGCATGGTGGCGTGTGTTTGCACACACACAGAGACACAGATATAAACATTTTAAAATGCCCATTTATTGCACCAGAACGAAAACATGAAACATCCACTATGCCTGGGTATAAGAAAACCTTTTTTTTTTAAAAGTCCAATTTGGAGAGCCGGGCAGTGGTGGCGCACATCTGTAATCCTAGCACTCTGGGAGGCAGAGGCAGGTGGATTTCTAAGTTTGAGGCTAGCCTGGTCTACAGAGTGAGCTCCAGGACAGCCAGGGCTACACAGAGAAACCCTGTCTCGAAAAAAGCAAAAAAAGCAAGAAAAAAAAAAGTCCAATTTGGAGAAAAAAATTAAACTCCTAGCAAAAGATAGGTATTTAAAAAACAAACAAACAAACAAACAAAAAAAGGGAAACAAGTCTCAGGCATGCTAACACATGCTTTCTACCCAGTTCTTGGGAGGCAGAGGCAGGTGGGTTTCCATGAGTTTGAGGCCAGCCAGGGCTACATAGTAAGATTCTGTCCGAAAGGAAATAAAACAGAAGGAAACAACAACAAATTCAGAACTGGAGAGATGACTTGGTGGCTGGCTAGTTAAGAACACTTGCTGGGCTAGAGAGATGGCTCAGCAGTTAAGAGCACTGACTGCTCTGCCAGAGGTCCAGAGTTCAATTCCCAGCAGCCACATGGTGGCTCACAACCATCTGTAATGGGATCTGATGAACTCTTCTGGTGTGTCTGAAGACAGCTGCAGTGTACTCAAACAAACACACACACACACACACACACACACACACACACACTTGTTACTCTTCCAGAGAACCCTATTTCAAAAAGGTGTTTCATTTATTTCGTGTGTGAGTATGGGCACACCCATGCCACGTACCATGTGGTGCAGAGGGGGAAGGCAGCGTGCAGGAGGTGGTTAAGAGGCTTTTACCACGCTGAGGTAGGTGGGTACTTGCTGCTGCAGCAGACCACACACATGTCCAGAGATACATGTTCGCAAGACAGCTTCACAGTGAAAGCCATGGATCTACATGTCTGGTTCTTTTCTGTTTTTAAAGATTTATATTTTTCAAAGTTTTATTTATTTATTTATTTATTTATTTATTTATTGCTTTTTCAAGACAGGGTTTCTCTGTGTAGCCCTGGCTGTCCTGGAACTCACTCTGTAGACCAGGCTGGCCTCAAAATCAGAAACCCTCTTGCCTCTGCCTCCCAAGTGCTGGGATTAAAGGCATGTGCCAAAAAACAAAAGGCATGTGCCACCACTGCCTGGCCAAAGATTTATTTATTATTATTATTATTATTATTATTATTATTATTATTTTGCTTTTTGGATTTGGTTTTTTCGAGACAGGGTTTCTCTGTATAGCCCTGGCTGTCCTGGAACTCACTCTGTAGACCAGGCTGGCCTCGAACTCAGAAATCCGCCTGCCTCTGCCTCCCAGAGTGCTGGGATTACAGGCGTGCGCCACCACCGCCTGGCTGATTTATTTATTATTATATGTAAGTACACTGTAGCTGTCTTCAGACACACCATAAGAGGGTGTCAGATCTCATCATGGATGGTTGTGAGCCACCATGTGGTTGCTGGGATTTGAACTCAGGACCTTCAGAAGAGTAGTCAGTGCTCTTCCACTGAGCCGTCTCTCCAGCCTCAAGATTTATTATTTTTATGTTTTGTGAGTGTGTGTTTTGCCTGTATGTGTTTGTGCATGCGTGTGCATTGCCTGCTGAGGCTACAAGGGTATGTTGGCTCCCTGGAACTGGAGCTAGAGACCTTGGGAGCTGCTATGTGGGTGCTGGGAACCAAAGCCTGGGTCTCTGAAAGAGCACCTTGGTGCCACCTGTCTGGATCCAGTCTCTTTCTGTGTTTTTTGCAGTGGGACTGAGGAAGGTCTGTCCCAGTGTCCCCAGCTGTTGGGATGCCTTTATGTTTTCCACAGTATTTCTTAGCTGTCTAGGACTCTCTTGTCCCACACAGTGCTTTCTTTCTTGTGGTTGCATGTCCTTTTGCAGCGAAGCTGGCTCACGCAGTCTTTATTGCTTTGTCCCCCACTCCAATTCCCATTTGCTTGTATTTTGGAGAAAACCTTTATCACTTTGTCTTATTCGAAACGTACAAGGATTTCCTACATTTTCTTCATGTAGCTGTTTAATATTTTGAGGTGGATATTTTCAAAGGTTCAAACACCACGAGGCCAACATCCTAACCATTATCTCTTCAGAATCTAATTAAAAATGTTATGAGCCACATGTAATTTGTCATGGTTTTGTTCCTGGCTCTGCAATAGAAACATATGTTAAAAAAAACAAAACAAAACAAAACCAAACCCACCACACTTCTGTGTCAGCCTATGTCCCTGAGTTATTATGGTGACTGGAATTTGCCTGGTGACCCCTAATGGACATGTACTGAGAGGAAGAAATAAATTTTGTGGTTTTAAACCATTAAGGTTTGGGGATTTTTCCATTAGCAGAACACAACCTCACTGTTCCCTCTCATTAGTGTCACCTTCCTCCCTGATCCGATTCATTCAGCTGACCTCAAGGTCGCCACCATTAAATTAACAGAGGGGGTAGAATGAAGACCTGTGGGGTCAGGGAAGGAATAAATGGAGTCAAGCAATGACACTCTCACTGGGCAGTGGTGGCGCACGCCTTTAATCCCAGTACTTGGGAGGCAGAGGCAGGGGGATTTCTGAGTTCGAAGCCAGCCTGGTCTACAGAGTGAGTTCCAGGACAGCCAGGGATGCACAGAGAAACCCTGTCTTGAAAAAAAACAAAAACAAACAAACAAAAAAACCCAACCAACCAACCAAACAAACAAAAAACCAAAAAGTAATGATGTCCTCTGAGATCACTGCCTAAGAAATAACAGTTCCACAGGAGCTGAAGCTGGGGTGAAGCACCCAGATAGCTTGCTCAGCATGTGCAAGAGCCAGGTTTGAGCCCCAGGGATGCAAACATGAGTAGATATTGGAGAACAGTAATACTGATAAAAAGATCCACAAGCTCTCCCTCCCTAATGTCATACAGAGAACGATCCTTCTGGAGTGTGGGCCCCAGGGACTCCCTTGCATGTAGTTAGAGCATGCATGTATGTGACTGTGCCTCTCAGTGGCTGAGGGACGCTGGGCCACATCTTTTCAGCTGTCTTCAAGTAATTCTGGTAGTTTATGTTGGGGTTGAGGTGTAGCCCAGCAGGATCAACCCCCAGAACTAGTCACCTCTTGTGCAGTTTCTGCCATGACAGAAACACTAACAAGCAGCTCTTTCACCTTTTCACAATTTCACGGAAAGATTAATTTTTACCACAGGCTTGGCAACAGCCTTTTTCTTTGTTATTGAGGCTACTTAAAGGGGACACGCCTCCTCTTTGGCTCATCTGAATTCTCAGCAGCAGTACTTATAGAGTCAGGTCATCACTGGGAGAAATGCAGATTCTTTGAGCACAGCACCATGATTCCATGGACACCGATCTGATAGCCAAGATGGGCATTAAGATGCCAAAGAGGGCTGGGGAGGGACCGGAGAGATTGCTCAGTGGTCAAGAATGCTTGCTGTGGAGTGGTGGAGCAGAGTTCAGTTCCCAGCCCCCACACTGGGTGATTCTCAACTGCCTATCTCTAGGCCCTCTTCTGGCCTCCACAGTCACTTGCACACTAGTGTACATACACATAAATAAAAATAAATCTTAAAAAAAGAGAGACCAATGGGTGGGCAGCAAACACATCACGGAGGCTGGGGACAGAGGTAGGACTCCGTTGTGTCCTGAGAGGGTCAGAGAAGACTGGCAAGAAGTTATCATGCCAGCCAGAGTAGCTAGCGGTTTGAAAGTCCTAACTTAAGAAAATTAATATTTAATGTTTTGGGCTTTGTTTGACTGTTAGTAACTGAAAAGAGAAACCACAGATAAAGGGGAATTACTATAATATAATATAATATAATATAATATAATATAATATAATATAAGCATCTTTCTAATTTTATTTTTAAGTGTGTGTGTGTGTGTGTGTGTGTATGCATACACAGGTATTTGTAGAGGTCAGGAGAGGTAGTGTTCTTGGGGTTGGAATTATAGACATTTGTGAATCATCCAGTCTGGGTTCTGGGAACCAAATCCAGGTCCTCTGCAACGAGTGCTTTTTAGCACTGAGCCATCTAATCCCAGAGTCCCATCTTTTAAAGATTCACCTCAGTTACTATTTAGAACATGTACTAGGACCAGAGAGATGGCTCACTAGGTGCCAGGACCTGCTGCCAATCCTGAGGGTTTTAGTTTGATTCCCAGCTCCCACAGAGTAGAAAGACAGAACCGATCACAGGTTGTCATCCAACCTGAGTGTGTTTAGGCTTTCTCTCCTTTCTGTCTGTCTGTCTATCTGTCTCCTTCTCCCTAACACACACACACACACACACACACACACACACACACACACACACACACACATACACACATACACATACACTTTAAATAAATAAATACATAAGTAGAATATAATAAAATTCTTATATAAGATGCACTTAGCAACATGAATGGATAATGATGACAGCTAATCAGCCCATCGGTCTACTGCTGTTGAAGCTGTCCAGATGTGAGATGTAGGCTGCTGGTCCAGATGTGAGCTGTGGGCTGCTGGTCCAGATGTGAGCTGTGGGCTGCTGGTCCAGATGTGAGATGTGGGCTGCTGGTCCAGATGTGAGATGTAGGCTGCTGGTCCAGATGTGAGCTGTGGGCTGCTGGTCCAGATGTGAGATGTGGGCTGCTGGTCCAGATGTGAGATGTAGGCTGCTGGTCCAGATGTGAGATGTAGGCTGCTGGTCCAGATGTTAGATGTAGGTTGCTAGTGGCACAGGGTGTATGAAAAAATATGGCTGGATATTGGATACACATCTGAGACATGCTGGTTGATTGGACATTCAAGGGTGGCTCAGAAGGCTTTGCTATGAACAACTGACCATGCTATTGATTCTGACAGGGATAGATGGGGAAGAGCAGGCTAATGGGGGAGAGCATATGGAAGTTCTCTTCCAGCTAGGTAAAATTCAGAATGTCAGATAGGCTGCTGAGTGCAGCTGTGAAGCTAGTAGTTCAAAATATGAATTGGGATTTTCTAAAAACATCAGAATAGCATTTTGATGTGTGGCCATTTTGGTTAAGGCTAAGTGACATAAGACCTGGTATGGTATAGGAGCTGGGGATGTGGCTGAGTAGCTAGGTCAGCCTAAGTGCAGGAAGCCCTGGGTTCGGTCCCCAGCAATACATACAACCAGGCATGGTGGTACAAACCTCTAATCCTAGCCTTTGGGAGATACAAGGCAGGAGGATCAGAAGTTTGAGGTCATTCTTGGCTGTGTATTGAATAGGTGGCCAGCCTGGGCTAGTGTGAGATACTTTAGGCTCAGCACCCCTTCCCCCAAGTCCCTCACCTAAGACAGAAGAGTAGAATTAACTAGTCTAATTTTTGACATATGAATGAATGATAGTTTGTTTTTTTTCCCAATATGAGAAAGATAACCAATGCTTTCCCTAGTACAGTGGGTCTATCGCTGTGAGCTTGTTTGAATATGTTTCTGCCGCTAATTAAGAAGATGCAAAATCGGGGCTGGAGATATAGTTCCGCTGCTAGTGAGAGCTTAACGGCTCTTGTAGAGGACCTGAGTTTGGGCTCCAGAGCCCATGTGGAGCAGCTACAGGGCATCCTGTGTCCTCCTCTGGCTTCACTGGGTACCTGTGTGTACGTTCACATATTCCCACACAGACATACATATATACACCCAATTAAAAATAAATAAAACGGGTGTGGGTGGTGACACACGGCTTTAATCTCAACTCTCAGAAGGCAGAGGCAAGCAGATCGCTGTGAAGTTTGAGCCCAGCCTGGTCTAGAGCGAATTCCAGGATAGTCAGAGCTACATAGGAAGACCTTGTCTCAAAAAATACCAATAATTAAAAAAGAAAAAAAACGCCAGATAAACCATGGGTCTGGAGAGATGGCTCAGGGGTTGTTGCTCTTGCAGAGGACTCAGGTTCAGTCCCCTTCCTACCTTCAGTTTCAGGGTATCTCATGCCGTCTTCAAACCGCTAGGGCACTAGGCATACTCATCGAGCACATAGATACAGAAGGCAAGCACACACATTCGATCAAAAAACGAAAGAAAAACAAGAAAAGTCCCAGACCGACAGAGAGCTCAAGGCCATCTGAGGATTACATAAGGAGAGAAAAGAGACAACATTTAAGAGCAAAGGTTGTCAGATAAGGTGCAGACCATGGTCTCAGCTTCTTGGGAGGCTGAGAATCCCTGCCTCAAAACCAAAGCCGTAGCAGTAGGAAACTCTATCCAAGTCTTGGAGGGGTTTACAGCATCTCTTTCATAAGGGAAGTCCAAGTCTCAAGCAAATGAAACGACCCAGGCTGTGGGTACCACATTCCTCCTCTCTGCTCTTGCCGAGGCAGGAGGAAAGTATCTGAGGATTCTATAGCATTTTTTCCCCCGGAGTGGTGACTGGCTCTTCCAGTCTAGCTGGGAGGCTGAGCACTCTCACATGCTCTGATTGTATAACGATTGTGGAATCTGAAATGGAGGAATCTGGTGTGTGTGAAAGGAACAGAGACGTGTTCTGAACAGATCTTTAAGGGGTGGGAGGAGTGCTGAAGGTAAGATGAAGGATGTGGGACTGCTGAGGATCCTTCGGGAAGCAGGTCACCAACAGTTCTTTCCCACCTGCAGCTGCTCTGTGGGTCCTCCTCTTCTTGGAGGTAACTGTCTGTGTGATGTGGGGGAACCGCTGTCAATTCAGAATTCAGCGTTTTTCTGTCAATTAATTAATTAGTCCATATATGGGAGCTGGAGGACAGAGGTCCTAGGTTTTGGGGTCCAGGAGCTACCCACTCACTCAGGGGTCTCAGAGGAGCGTGCAACCCGTAGCGTGGGATCCATAGCATGGAGCAGGCACCAGTCAAGTGGTGGGCAGTCCAATCCCACCAGCTCCTAGCGCGCGCCCTGCTTAGCCCTAGAGCCCGGTGCTGCGTGCGCGCTGTCTCCAGAGGGCGCGGGCTGGGGGGCGGAGCCTCGGTGTTGTTGTTCCTCTCCGGCCCCGCCCCCAAGGGGGGCGCGGACCACGCGGCCGGAGGGCCCGCCTCCCCTCCCCCTCCCCGCCCAGCTCGCCCGCCTCTTTGTATCCAACATCCGGGTTTCCCCGCTGGCTCGGCTCCGTGGCCACCGCTCAGGAGCCATTTTGGACTCGGTTCAGCTCCCCTCCCCCACCCCCACCCCCCGTTCATGGCCCCTCCGGACTCGGCCCCTGCGCCCGGGGCCCGGGCCCAGCCCCGTTGCGCCATGCCCGCGTCGGGCGCGCCCTGGCCCGCGCCCCGCCGCCGCCGCCCCCCGGCTCCCGCGTCGCCCCATAACCCGGGCCGCACTGCGCGCCGCCCGCAGCGGCCCTGAGCACCTATCCCCGCACGCTGCCTGGGAACCGAAGCGCAGAAGCGCGCGCGCCTGGAAGCGAGACCCAGAGAAGGAGCGGGAAGCAGAGCGCAGCCGCCGCCGGGCCCTGCGCGCCCCGGGAGCGCAGCGCGGCCCTGCCCGCGGGCTCCGGGTGTCCGCGGGGCGGCGCCGCGGAACATGACGGCGCCCTGGGCGGCCCTCGCCCTTCTCTGGGGATCGCTGTGCGCCGGTAAGGACCTGGCGCGTCGTGGGGGTGCGGGGACCTGGGGCGCGCGGTGTTTACCAACAAAGGGCGGCCCCGCGGCCTCGGCGCCGCGCCACCTGCCTGGGATCGGGGTCGCGCGGGGCGCTCTGCTCGCGATCGTAGAGGCGAGCTTGCCTGTGCTGATCCTCTGCGCGATTCTGGCTCGCAGAGGTGCTAGGTGATGAGGGGACCTGGAGCGTCAGGGTTGGGGTTCAGGTTCCGCGGGCGCGCGGACCCCAGGGATAGAGCGAGGAAAACCTGAGCGTGGGGAAGGCGGCCAAGCGGGGCGGGCATCTAATCGGGGGAGGCTGCGTTGGGGCTTCTCGTCCCAGAGAATCACAGGTGTCGCAAAGCTAAGCGGACGGCTTTCCATAGCCCGCCCGGAGTCCTTTGCACCCCGTCCCGCCACTCCGCGTCGCGATCCTCATGCGAGTGGCTCCTACCTGCGCCCGCTTTTCTTGCAGCGGGCCGCAGATGCGCCCTCGTGGGACCGCTTTTGTTTTGGGCAACTGGGAGTGGAGAAGGGTTGAAGAGGCGAACCAACAGGTCTCAGATCGGTCCGGCTGGCACGTGGCGGGCGTGAGTGACCTGCGCTCAGCTGCGAGCGGCTGCGGGCTGTGGAATGCTGGTGCGCGTCTGCTTGGGACTAGGTGTGGGTGTGTACGCACGAAGTTGTGCTGGGAAAGCGCTTTCTCCTTTAAAGCCTAGGCACTGATTTTTCTGTCCCGCTGGTGCTGAAGCGTGCTCAACTTTGTAGGAGCTCCGGGACGGGTTTAGGGCAGTTCTTGGAAAGGTGGACAGTCGGGCATTGAGACTCCAAAGAAAAGATCCGTGGAGATTGGGACGGCTGGTGCCCGGTGGCCGGGGCTCTGGGTCCTGCGCGTCTTTGTTCCCAACCCCCATTACACATGCAGCTCGGGTCCCCTGCCGCCCGAGGTGGCAGCAGCGCGGAGTCTGGGAAACTCGCGAGGGGCGGGGCCCGGAGTGAAGGAAAAGGGCTGGGATCCCCTTGCAGCTGCGGGGGTGGGTATCCCAGATGGCCATTTCACCCCCTCACTGGGATCCTCACTTTCAATCTTTTCTATTAAAAGCTAGTGAAGGTTAGCAGTTAATTCCGACCTGTAGAGTTTTTGTACGAGCCTGGGTGCGGTGGAGCATGAGTGTACGAATCAGAGAGAGGGCAGAGATCATTTCTTTCCTACCCGAGCCCACTGTTGGGAAGCGGACTCAGTGCTGTCCTGGAGTGGTAGAGGCAAAGTGAACATTTTGTTTCTTTCTGCCGTTCTCCGAAGTGTTGCGCATGAGACGTTTCTCCTCGAGAATGAGGGCCTGGAAGTGATGGGAAACAGTGGTCTGCTCTGGGGAGGGCAGTGTCAGGCTGATCCCACAGTACGCAGCAGCCCTCTAGCTGTCCCTTGACTGCCAGGATTTCTGCTCCTGGACATGTGCCTAGACTATTTTTACTTTAGGTTTGTTGAAAGCATCTTCTTTTGACACTATGCCTCAGACTAGAAGTCTGTACATCACTGCTCCAGCATGTCCCAGCTTGGCCTCACCAGTCACCACTCCAGTGAGAATGGATCCCTGGTACTGTGTCTACTCACTCTGCACTGTTTGGGGGCAGTGAATAGCAGAATACAGAGGCAAGTGTTTTGACTCAACCTGTGGTTCTGCCCCCGGGAAAGATAGAGTCACCTGTGCTGTGGTGACTGACTTTCTCTTTTGAGGAACTGGAGGAGAACTTGGAAGGGTTGGGATAGACCTGGCCTTCCTGTGCCTCCGGCTTCAGAGCTCTTTCCTTCATGTTTCTGGCTTGATATTCAGAATTACTCAGCTCGATGGTGAGAAGAAGAACTCTGCATACTGGTGCTGCCAAGGGGCGCACGAGTTCGACAGATATATTCAACTTAAAATTTCTGAGTAGTCTTGTTAGTAAAAGAAAGAAATAGCTGTGTCTTTAGTGTATTCTGGCTGCTTTAATACCACAAGACTCGGTGGTTCAGACAGCAGTGTTGGGGCTGGAGAGATGGCTCAGTGGTTAAGAGCACTTGCTGGCTCTTGTAGGGGACCCAAGTTGTAGTCCTAACACCTGCTAGTGGTTCACAGTCACCTGAACTCCACTTCCAGGAGGGTCCCGTGCTATCCGGCCTTGGAGAGTACTAGGCGTATATGCGGATGGATACACAGACATACTTGCAGACAAACAAGATACAGTTAAAATAGCCATATGTATTTAAAAATCAGCAGTGGTTATTTTAACATAGTTCTAGGAGCCAAAACGGTTCAAGGTGCCTTAAGAGAGTCAATCCTACCGTAAGGATCCCTTCCTCATGGTCTAATCCACCTTTCACTGTTTTAGAGGACCCATTTCCAAAGACCTTCATGTTATTATTGGTGTTCAGGACTTCAACATATGAATGTGGGGGGCGGAGGCTTGCTCTTTTTCATCGTTGGGTAGAATTAAGTTAACATGAAGATTTGGTCATTTCAACATATATCACTATAATTAATGAGACAGGAAAAAAAATTTTTTTTTCCCGAGACAGGCTTCTGTGTAGCCTTGGCTGTTCTGGAACTTAATCTGTAGACCAGGCTGGGATGGAACTCCTAGGACTCCTGCCTCTGCCCTCTGTGCACCCTGATTAAAGGTGTGCGTCACCACTGCCTTGCCCTGGTTGAGACATGAAAAGAATTTTAATTATCTTCAACACTCGGTACTCGTTTTACCCTTTACAGAACACCTCAGTTCCAACTTTGCACACTTGAAATCCTCTGTTGTCACATTTGGCAAAGCCGATGCCGTATTACACAGCACTGGCTGAGGACAGGCTGGACCGATGCTGTAGCCAGTAGATAGGTCTGGAAGTCTTCACAGATCTGAGGCTGGCCCACTCTGCCCTTGGGAGGCTGGCGTTTGGCCTTGCCTTGCAGTGGGCATCAGGCATTCTGTTCTCTGACATCTGCTTGTCTTTGGGGTTCAGAGCAGAGAACTCTGTGGGGTGAAGAGTAGGAGCTGTGTGCTAAGACTGGTCTCAGCAGGTCCTTACTGCCCAGAGGTGTTCTCACAGGGCGACCACTGACACCAGGATGTTTCTTGTCCGTTTTCTCTGGGTGGAGGTGCCTATGAGTGACCTTTAGTCTTCTGGTCCATTGCAGTGGGAGAGGACAAGGGCTACAGAGTCATGGGATTCCCTCCCCAGAGCAGATGTTCTCTGCTGTCTGTTGATCTTCCCAGGCTGCCTGCCTATCAGGTGGGCGTGCCCCTTGGGAGGCGTAGGTGCCCCCCCCCCCAGGCTCCTACTGAGCAGATGTGATCCTTGCCTGAGAGAAGACTTGAGGCCAGAACCCTTTGGGTGTGTCTTGCGTAGGTAGGCTTGTGTAGTGTACCCCTATGCTGCTTTTCCGGGCACCCAGAATCCGCCAAGTCTCTGGCCTCGCCCTGGCGGTTCCCTAAGGCCTTCTTTTGCTGAGAGTGCGGGGGTGGGGGTGGGGGGTAGGTGTGGTTGTGGGTGGGGGGTAGGTGTGGGTGTGGGTGGGGGGTAGGTGGGGGTGGGGGTGGTAGCCCCTTTATCTCTTGTCCTTCTGCTCTGAGAGCAAGAAAACAGAACTCCAGAAAATATAAATCAGGGCTTACACGGGTGCTTGCACAAGTGTGTGCGTGTCTGTGTGTACACATGTGTACATACATACATAGTGTTGCACATCCTTTGTGGGCTCTGTAAAATCCCAGCTGCCTTGCAGTCAGCCCTACCTTGAGGCAGATCCACAGCACATCAGAGCCTGAGTTCAGAGCCAGCTCCTAACCTATCACCGTGGCCTGGAATCCAGTGGGTTGAGGGAGAAGAGCAAGTCTGGATCATTCAGGACCATTCGTATTTTCAGTCATACTTCCTTCCCATCCATCCATGTGTGTGTGTGTGTGTGTGTGTGTGTGTACACCTGGGCATGCGAATGCCTGTGTGTGTATATACCTGTGTGTGTATATGTACCTGTGCATGTGAGTACCTGTGTGTGTGTGTATACCTGTGCATGTGGGTGCCTGTATGTGTGTGTGTGTGTGTGTGTGTGTGTGTATACCTGTGCATATGGGTGCCTGTGTGTGTCTGTGTGTGTATATACCTGTGCCTGTGTGTATACCTCTGTATGTATGTGGGTGCCTGTGTGTGTGTATGCCTGTATATGTATGTGGGTGCCTGTGTGAGTGTATACCTGTGCATGTGAGTACCTGTGTGTGTATACCTCTGTATGTATGTGGGTGCCTGTGTATGTGTATGCCTGTGTATATGAGTGCCTGTGTGTGTGTGTGTATACCTGTGTATGTATGTGGGTGCCTGTGTGTGTGTATACCTCTGTATGTATGTGGGTGCCTGTGTGTGTGTATACGTGTGCATGTAGGTGCCTCTGTGTGTGTGTATACCTGTGCATGTGAGTGCTTGTGTGTGCATATACCTGTGCACATGAGTGCCTGTGTATGTGTGTGAGTGCCTGTGTGTGTGTATACCTGTGCATGTGAGTGCCTGTGTATGTGTGTGAGTGCCTGTGTGTGTGTATACCTATGCAGGTGAGTGCCTGTGCATGTGTGTGCCTGTGTGTGTGTGTGTGTGCCTGTACATGTATGTGGGTACATGTTCAGTCTAGAGAGCATCATCAAATGTCTTTCACGATTACTACCCACCTCATTTTTTCTTTTAAAAGTATTTTGTATTAGCTTGTGGGCGTGTGCCACAGCTCTCTGAACAACTTGTGAAAGTTGGTCCTCTCCACAGTGGGTGCTGAGAAATCAGACTCAGGTTGTCTGGCTCAGGAGCCGGCAAGCCGTTACTGCTGAGACATCTTGCTGGCCCTCACTGTTTTTGATGCAGGGTCTCTCTGACCCTGAAGTTCACCTTTAAAGCAAGGATTACGGATGCTTACCACACTGTGTGGCTTCTTGGGTGGGGGGTGCCGGGTATCTGAACTTTGGTCCTTATTCTTGTGTGGACGTGCTATCAGCTGAGCCGTGTTCCCAGACCGCACTTTAGGACTTTTTCCTGGCTGCATGGGCCTTTCTAGAACAGGGTTTCCCAAACGTTGGCAGATACTGGCATTTTGCCCCCGTGGATTCTATTAGGAATGTTGGTGACAGTAGGGAGGCAGGCCTGCACACTGCAGACACTCAGCTGTGTCTCGGACCACGGCGAGTGGAAATGACTCTTGGCATCTCTGAAGGTAGGGGTGAAAACATGCTTCTGTAGGCTGAGAGCCAGTGGTCTAGAACATCCAGCCTTTACTGGGGTACACAGTTGCGGGACATGAGGGTAATGGTCCAGTCCTCTTTCTCCCTCTGGAGTCAGGATAGGGAGCTGGGTTCTCCCTCAAAGCTTAGATAATTCCTGCATCTCTGAACCTCTTGGAGTTTGTATTTGGTTTAAAATCAATGGTCCAGCGGACCGGCTGCCACGGAAGAGAATCCTGGCGTCCTTGAGTTTTCCCAGAAGTGGTTCAGGTTTCAGGGAGGCGGCCCGTTGTGGGTGGCCGGGCAGCCTGCCTGCCCGCACCCGCCCACCTGCTCTGGCCTTTGCCTTGAGGCTGGCACTTCTGCCTCTCCCTCCCGCAGAATGTCAGGAAGTGCCTGTTGTTGGGGCTCTGCCTGCCTGACACCCCCTCTCTACTCACCTGGGATCTGGGTGAGCCCGGGCTGTACCCGTCTGCCAAGCCTGGGGGTCGTAGCAGGATCCTGGCATGCCCTTTCCTCCCAATGGGCCTGCCCTGTGGCGCTCCGAGGAGCCGCGGCGACTGTGGGCTTGGAACTTCCAGGCCCAGGACGCCAGGGCAGGGGGCCAGCCTCACCCCAAAGGTGAGGTGTCTCTTCCCATAGGGCTTGGGAGGTAGGTGGTGGGAGAGCCTTGTCTAAGAAAGCTGTCTTGCTGTAACCTGTGACAGACACGGCGGGCTTCCACAGAGGCCGGTCTGCTGGCCTCTGAGACTGGCAGCTCCCTGTGGCTGGACCATGTCCTTTTTATGCTGTGTTATGTGGAGGATTGTTGGGGGACATTTCTTTCAGATCCCCAACTTAGAGCTACTTACTGGTGGGGCATCAGGGTGGATACAGTTCTTCTGACAACTATTTCAAGTTCTCCACAACACTCTGTGAAGTGTTGCTGAGGCGAGATTTCCCAGGCCCACCTCTTCCACATTCTTTTTTCCCCCATGACGATGTGGTTGCTTTCCTAGAATTCCTGGGTCTGGCCCTTCCTCCCATGCCGTCACCAGGTTTTTGCTGTGGGCCAGACACCCCTTATTCTGTGCCTTTTTTGTCTCATTGTTGACCAGACTTACAAATGAGCCATAGGCCCAGAGGTGGTTGCTCCATGCAGGTCTATTGGTGCTGCTTCTGGGTACCCAGGTTTTAAGGGTTGGGAGATACTCCTGTCTTCTTCAAGTAGGGCCTTAAGGTCGGTAGGATGCTTCTGACAACGGTAGGGATTGGAAGTCCACAGATCAGGCCCGCTGGGGATTGTTCCAAGGGTCAAGGGTGCCTCCTCTGCATGGGACTAGTCCTGGCTTCTGGCCTTGGACGATTCTGTTCTTTCCCATCATGCTGTGCACACACATGTGCCGTTTTCCAGACCCTCTTGGGGCTTGGCAGCTCAGCCTGGTGTTTTCATTCATGGACATGTGACGTTGGAGAGAACACTCAGTGCACTGGGCAGGTCTGTTGCCCTCCTCCCTAGGGAATGTTCTGGAGGGGCCTGGCCTGCTGGACAATGGGGCTGCTTCTCCCTGGCTTGTTTCTGGGCTACAGCTGAGGAGTTTTGTGAGGCAAAGTCAAAGCTCCTGTTTGTAAACGTGTTCCTAGGCGACTATTTCGGTGCTACCTCTGAGAACTAAGGAGGCTAAAATTAGTTCTGGGGAGGAAAAGGAAGGCTGTTGGAAACTCAAGCCCTTGGCTTGAAGGTGGAGGAGGCTGTTTCCCGGTGTTTGTGGCTGAGTCTTTGGGAGGTGTGAGCAGACCAGCTGTTGTCTGTCCATCTGAGTGGAGGGAGGGGAGGCTGACTGCCCTTAGGCCAGTGAGGCCTGGGCCAGTGAGGGAGCAGGCGGCTGACTTGGGAGCTGTCTGGACTGCTCATGCCAGGGTGGTTTTTTTTTCTTCTGGTCCTGCAGTGGTCCGAAATGTTTCCAGGTGTGGAGACAATGCTCTCTAATGTCCACCCGAATGCCAACTCTCCTCACCTTCTACCTCAGACCCGATAGTTACCTGCCCATTGATTTAGAAACTTCCCTTGAGTTTTCAGAGCCCTAGGCTGGCAGCCAGGGGTTAGGAAACATTTCTCTTGGATATTTGGGGAGATTTCCTTTGTGAGTAAATTTGAAGTGGGGTTCAGTAGGAGTCTTGTCTATGGCCCAGGCCCCTTGGGAGATCTAACATCTCTGCACAGAACATGTGGGTCAAGGTTCATCTACCAAGTGGCTTCCAAACTACAGGGACACAGGGTTGAGAAAGGTGAGTGACCCCTGCTTGAGGCAGGGTCTAGGTTTGTTTCCTCTAAGCTGAAAAGCTTTGCACACAAACCTTTTACTCAGGGGTCTTCTGGTTAACCTCTGTGGGGAGCAGAGGTCACATGAGCCCTATTTTCTTTAACTCTTTTTAACTTTTATTGAATTTATAGCTGTTTAAATAACAGACATATAGTTAGTTGCAGAAATTTAGCTGTCAGTAGGTACAACCAAGGTCTCAAGTTGGGTGTGGGAGAGCATTGCATGCCTGTGATTCCTGTTCTTGGGAGAGGCAGGAGGATGAGGAATTAAAGGTCCTCCTGGACTGTGGAGACTGCCTCAGAAACAAACAGATCAGAAAACAAAAATGTAGGGTCTCCTGAGTAAGCTCTCCCCGTTAAAAAGTGATTTGTGTGTGTGTGTGTTTGTGTTTGTGTGTGTGCACACACATGCCCTTGTAAATCCTTGTGTATCATGTACAAGCATTGTCCACAGAGGCCAGAGAGCCTGTCCAATCCCCTTATGGGTTACAGGTGGTTGTGAGCTGCTTGATGGGGGTGCAGGGAACGGAACCCAGGTCCTCTGCAAGAGTGGTTAACCGCTCTTACCTACTGAGCCATCGCCCTCCCCCCTCCATACCTTTTTAAGATCTCATGCAATCCAGTCTGTCCTGGAAGCATCCTTGCAGGTCTTGAACTGCGATCCTCCAATCTGCACTTCCCAAGTGCTGGATACAGATGTGCTTCACCACATACGCTTTCTGTAGTACTGGGGATGAAGCCTAGGGCTTCATGAATGCCAGGCAAATGCTCTCCCGGTGGAGCTACGTCCTCATCTCTCTAGGTAAGGCTTTTGTGGTTAGTACATATTCCTCCCCAATAGGGTAACTGTAGGTAATATTTAGGTAATAAGATGGTGACGACGATGATGACGATGGTGATGACAACAACAACGATGATGACAGTTTTATTATTTATTTACATTTTTAAGATGTGTAGTGTGGCCGGGCGGTGGTGGTGCACACCTGTAATCCCAGCATTCTGGGAGGCAGAGGCAGGCGGATTTCTGAGTTTGAGGCCAGCCTGGTCTACAGAGTGAGTTCCAGGTTAGCCAGGGCTACACAGAGAAACCCTGTCTTGAAAAAACCAAATCCAAAAAAAAAAAAAAAATGTATAGTGTGTGTGTGGTACCGTGGCGTGCATGTGGAGGTCAGAGGACAGACAGCCTGTGGGGGTTGGCTTTATCTTCCCATCTTATTTTGAGAGCCTAGCACAGATTCCAGGCTTGGCAGCAAGTGCTTTTACCTTTACCTTAGTTTTTTGGTTTTTTAGCCCCTTACTGGTGCCACTGTTGAATGTAGCTGGATTTTGCTACTTTGTGAGTGCCTCTCTTTTCCACCCTTTATTTCACACCCTATCACTAGATAGGAGAGAAAGGATACAGGGGGAAAAGGAGATAGAGATCTCTGAATCTGATTTCTTCCTTTTGTTTCTTCTTTTGAGTATGACTACTAACAAACTGAAACTTACCCTCACCCCCACCCCCAAAGGACCAACAGCCACTGACCTTGCCTCTTGGGGCCCAAGGGTTTATTTATATACCCTCTGAAAAATTCCCAGAGTTCCAAAAGTCACACAATTGCAGAAACTATCTGTGGCCAGTGAAACCATACCTCTGCTAGAGCATGAGACAAATCATAGTCAACTGCTGCAGAAATCGGAAGCAGCCCCATACCCCCACACCTGGGATTAAAATGATAACACATATTTCTGTGATTTTTAAAGAAACCAAAATTCCAAAATTGTCACTTTGTTCCCCCTCTTCTGATTTAAGCCATTAATTGTGCTGTGTGTACTGGGAAATTGTAAACAGGACATTTTCAGTGAACTAAGTGCTTTTCGGGTCAATGGTCCAAGGTTTTCAGAACTCTCTGGCTCTTTCTGCAGGAGCCATTTTGCCTTTGACGTAGGGAGACAGTAGCAGCTGAGCAACACCATCACCTTCTTGCATAAGTCACAATTTTAATTTCTCCTGTGAGATCTTCATCTATAATTTTTGGATGCAATAATTTTGGATGCAATAATTTTGGGAAGTCAGTCTACGCCTTCCCAAGATCATTCCTACAATCCCTGAGGGCAAAGGGCCATGAAATCCAGTGGCTCTTTTATGACATTAGAATTAAGGGGATACAGTAAGATGTTTATCACTGGCTAACTCTAGAGCCCCACTGCCTTCAGTAGCATGCATTGAATCTCCAATACCAGTGGAGGTTTTTCTGTCTGCTTGTCACTCCTTGGCTGCGGGACCTCAAGCTAGGCCCCCAAAGCTACTTCCTTGTGGTAAGAAATGATTTTGATTATCTCTTCTGGACCTATACTCTGGTCCAGTGCCAGCCCTTGTCACATCAACTGCATACCCCTGGAAACCTAGGCCTTCTTTCTGATTTATATTTAGACGAACCATTGCCCTTAGGGATGCCTTGCTCACAATTTTGTTTTGGTGACCATATTTCCCACAATTAAAGTACTGGGCATTTTGAGATCTAAGGTCTCTTTGATATCAGAGAGCTCCAGCTCTAGCTTGATCTGTGCTGTTAGCACCTGGCACATTATCAGCCATATCCCTCCTCCACTTGTCCTCAGGTGCTGTTCACACCTTTAACGGTCTAACGACTTTTTTACGTCTAGTATTCGAAACACCAAGGTGTCCACCAACACTTGCCTTGCATCAAGGTCTGATGCATCTTTGTTTACAGCTAAAACTAATTTTTTGTGTAAAAAAAAAAAAGTCCAAAAGTCAGTGATAGTGCCTCCCGAACCTTGTATAATCTTTGTTAAATGAATCTTCCGAGCCTTGTATAGTCTTTGTTAAATGAGGTGGATTGGCCCCCCCCAACCTTGTCCCAAGCTTAAAGCCAGGAAGCAACACTGTCCTATAGTTATGTCATCAGATTGAATCTGTTCTTGAAAATCAGAGTACCACCCTTCATCCAGCATCCTGACTTTTACTGTATCCATTCTCCTCTATTTCTCTGTTCTGTTCGCATCTTCTTCCCTCCACCATATTAACCATACTGGCCTCCAGTACAGCTGTTACCAATCCCTTCCAGTCTTGGAAAAATAATTGTAGTTTGAGTAGCCCAGTTACTTAGAATGTGTTTCACATAAGGAGAGTGCATCCCATATGAAATCATAGACTCTTTAAAAACCGCCCTAGATCAGTCATTTCTGTAGGACACCATCCTGTCTCATCATAACCTTAACAGGCATATGCTGACTGTTGAGAAAGCTGATGGTGATCTTGTAACCTGGGCCACCCCTCCTCCCACTCTGGCGGTATCATCAGATTGTCCTGCTTTTTCAGCTTTTCTCTGTCTGACCTGGCCGCCCTCTGCCAGTTTCTTTCTTCCAGTAGGAAACTCCTGCTCTCTTGCTCAGTCTCTGGGACTGAGCCTGTGCTCTCTTTTCTGGTGCTTGTTGCCTCTCCAGAGCTTCCATCTCCACTTTTGCAGCACCAAAGCTGCAACCTGATCAGAAACTCAGAAACTCGCAGCGGAGAGTTGGCAAGGATTCTTTTTAATATTTCCCGCAACGCAACAACAGTAAACTTTTTGCTGGACTCTTAGGGAAAAAAATTCGTTCCTTCATCCCCTGCTGTTTCCTCTATGGCATTTAAAATCAAATTTCACATTTTTTTTTAAGTAGAAAACACAAACTTTATTTTAATAAGAACCTAGGTTTGCGGTAGGGATGGGGACAGTAACTGGGGTCGAGGTAGATGGGGTAACTGGTGCATGTCCGTAACGATTTCTCGCTCAGAGGCTGTATTGTCCAGAATGAAGCCCACAGCCAGGGAAACGGTTTGGTTGAAGGAACCTCGTAGATACTTAACGTACTGGTTCAAGGGTCAATAGCTGATCGAGGGTCAATAGCTGATGGAGCAGAGATGGTCTAGAATTGTTGAGATATCGCCCAAGTGTGTCAGGGTCTGCAGCAACATGGTATTCAGCGACTGGGAAGCAACCTGTGGTGGGGGTGGGGGGCACATGGCCCTGGGAAAAGCTAGGAGGCTCATTCGCGGTCTTGTGTCATGGTGGAGGGTTGTCGACAGGCTAAGGAGCAAGGGTAATTAGTGCTGCAGACAGGCGCGGTAGTAGAGGAGCTGAGCTGAGCGAAGTCGGAGGCAGGGTTGGCCTGGGTTCCCCTGAAGCCAGTGGCAGCGCAGCTCCTACCCAAATTCCTTTTTTTTTCTTTTAAGATTTATTTATTTATTATATATAAGTACACTGTAGCTGTCTTCAGACACCCCAGAAGAGGGCGTCAGATCTCATTACGGATGGTTGTGAGCCACCATGTGGTTGCTGGGATTTGAACTCCAGACCTTTGGAAGTCAGTGCTCTTAACTGCTGAGCCATCTCTCTCTCCAGCCCAGACACTGACCACTCTTAAAGGATCCATACTGGTGTGCCAGCACCCACAAGGTGCCTCTCAGCCATCTGTGACTCCAGCCCCAGGGGATTCAATGCCTTCTTCTGACCAGGCATTCCTTATACTGCACAGACATATGTTCAGGCAAAATAATGATACACAAAATAAAATAATGACTTAAAACCTTTTTCTGAAGATGGAGAGTGAGGTTACGAGTGAGATCTGGATGTGGCTCCACAGACCCCATGCACTTGTGCAGTCAGCATCCAGATCAGCTCTCCCAACTCCCTGTCTCAGTGGGTCTCTGGACCACAGCCAGGGCCTGGTAAGTACTAAGCATGCTCCGAGCCATCTCAGCCCATGCTAGTTGCTGCATCCATCTCTCAGGGTAACTTGCTACTTTCTTTTTCTTTTTAAAAAAGATTTATTTATTTTATGTATATGAGTACACTGTAGCTGTCTCCAGACACACCAGAAGAGGGCATCAAATCCCATTATGGATGGTTGTGAGCCACTACGAGGTTGCTGGGAATTGAACTCAGGGCCTGGGCCATCTCTCCAGCCCCATCTTTTGCTTTCTTAATAGGGCAGGAATTAGATCACCGTGATTGATTGATCAGTTGATTGACTTTTCAGACAGAGTCTTATAGCCTAGACTAGCCTGGAACTCACTGCATAGCTCAGAGGCTGACCTCAGATTTGTGGTGAGTCTCTTGCCTCTGCCTTTCAAGTGCTGGTATTAAAGGTTTGGGCCACCATGCCTGCTTTACTCATTATAATAGCCATGAAAAATTCTCAAGTGTAGAGATAGACTGTTGGCCTCCTGTTGGTGGGCTTTTTGATTGTATGTCATTATTTTGCATTTTAATAAGCACTGAAAGTGACAGGTGGCAGCAGTAGGTGCAGAAGCCAGGTGACTTCCAGCAGAGCGTGGGTTTCTAGAGGTCTAGACTTCAGTGTCGACCCTGTAAAGTGCTCGGCCGCAGAGGTTGAAGCATCCACACCTGGCGGAGGTGCCAGCATCAGAGACTGCTTCTGGGCGTCACCTTTACCCTCTTTGGGGACTGTGGCAACTGCAGAGGTGGCTGAAGAGCTTTGGGGAGTGCCACTGCCTCAAGGCACAGTGTGTTGACAAATGTTGGTGTGGCAGAATTCTGATTGCCATACAGTTTTTTTTTTTAAGATTTATTTAATTATTTATGTATTATATGTAAGTACACTGTAGCTGTTTCTCAGACACACTAGAAGAGGGTACCAGATCTCATTATGGATGGTTGTGAGCCACCATGTGGTTACTGGGATTTGAACTCAGGTCCTCTGGAAGAGCAGCCAGTGCTCTTGACCTCTGAGCCGTCTCTCCAGCCCTGCCTAGCTTCCATTTCGTGGTTCAGTTACCCTCATTTAAACCCACTTGTCAGGCCCTGCTCGTGGGTTTCAATGACACGGACTTGTGGCAGTGTCTCCAGTATGCACAATGCCCCAGTTGGCTCTTGCACATCATCCTGGGCGACAAACACTATTTGTGCCTTTGTCTGCACTGTAGACTCAATGGAAAAACCACACAACACTGCCGACTCATTCAGGAGTAAGATGCCGATAGGCTTGATGGGAGAGACTTCCCTCTTCTTGGCGGGAAGGAGGCTGGCGGCCACTTGGCCTCTTCTCTGTGCACGCCCAGAGCTTCCTCATGGCTGCTTCCCTCTCCTATCTGCTGATTTATTTCTCTGTTGTTGTTTGAGACAGTATCTCTAGACCAGGCTGGCCTCCAACTCACAGTGATCCACCTGCCTCTGCTGGGATTAAAGGCTTGCACCAGCACGCCCTGCTCCTCTACCTGTCTAAATATAGACATACAGAAGGTTTATGTTTTAATCTGTGGATGCTGTAGGCTACATAGATGAGTCTGTAATATTTAGGAATAAAGATGATAGTTGAAAATGATAGTTTTGGGTTGTATTTTGGAGTGGAAGTCACTTTGTTACTGCTGAGGCAGGGTCTTACTATGTAGCCCTAGCTGGGTGGGGGGTAGGGGGGACTCCCAGAGATTTGCCTGCCTCTGCCAGGTGCTAGAAGTAAAGGTTCAGGCTACTTATCCGGAAACTACTATTTTGGGGGTTTGTCTTGGGGGGGTCTCTGTTCCCATTAACATTTTCTGTGGGCTGTTTTGTATAAGCTGGTGGACTCTGTCTTTCTCTCTCTTTTCTTCCTCCCATTCTTCACTCCATTTTGAAGTCCTAAGGCTGTTTTACAACAGTCTGAGGGCATGCAGCTGTAAATCTCAACAGCCACACCTCGCGACAGCATTGCGGCGTTCTCTGCCGAGGTTGGCAAGGCACAGCATGGTGGGAGGGAGCGTACTGGGAGCATCCCCAGAAATGGTTCAGTGTTTGAAACACAGGTGGAAGGAAGGGAAAGCTCAGAATCCAGGCTGTTTCGGTTCCAGTGTAGACGGGACCTTCCTTGCTTTGGTGTACACTGTGGTCCTGAAGAGTGGCAGGAGGCTGGGTAGAAAGCAGATACAGGGGATACAGGGTCTCCTCTTCCACTCACCAGGGCCAGTCTCTGCTGAAGGGACCCGGAACAGGCCAGAGCAAACAGGCATCTCTGGTTGAAGGCATCATGTAGCTAAGGAGAGTGAAGATTTACAGACCGGGACCAGGCGCTCCCCACCCCAGTCCCCCTGCTGAGCTGTAGTATTCCCGAGCCCCAGACAAAGTTGCCTCTCTGCTTTCAAAACACTTGCATTAGTTTAAATAATGCTAATTCCAACATTCTGCCCACCCGCCCTCCCTCCCTCCATGCTCATCTTCGGCTTGTGTCTGGTCACAGTGGATCTGGATCTCTATCCCCTCAGACAAGCCGAGGCAGCTGCTGGAATCTCAGCCCAGGTCCGTGGGGCTTGTTTGGCCATTGGTGTAGTTCTAGGGTCAGCTGGATGGTCCAGCGCCTTGCTGCCTTCCACGCTGGCCTGGTATGCCATTCTGAATTTTTTCTGATCACCCAGAACACACCTATCAATTGTGTCTCTGTTTGGAACTTGAAGTTTTGTTTTCTGTTTTACTCCTGGTTTTCGTCCTGGTTTTGGTGGCATCTGCCCTCCAGGACATTAAAGAAATATTAATTTTTAATTGTGTGTGTGTGTGTGTGTGTGTGTGCGCGCGCGCGCGTGTGTGTGCACGTGTGTGAGCCTGTGCTTGAGTCCTTTCTGAGAGCAGAGCATGCTCTTAAAGCTGGTGGTCTTCCTCCGTGTCGACACGTCAGTACTGTTTATTTATTTGTTTATCTATCTAGAGACAGGGTCTCACTGGGTCATTCTGTGTAATCCTGGTCGCCCTAGAACTCACTGTGTAAACCAGGCTGGCCTAGAACTCATACAGATCCAGTTGCCTCTGTCTTTGTCTCCCTAGCACTGGATAGGATTAAAGGTCTGTACCCCTACAGCCAGGTGCCAGTACATTCTGATAAAGGGCAGATGGAGGGAGATTCTGTTTCTGTTTTTAAGATTTATCAATTTTATTATTTTATGTTTATGAGTGTTTTGCACGTAAATGTGCATGTCTGGTGCCCATAAAGGTTGCAAGAGGGCATCATATCCCCTGGAACTGGAGTTATGGATGGTCGTTAGTAACCATGCGGGTGCTGGAATAGAACCCCGGGGCCTTTTCTGGAAGCAGCCAGTGCTCTAACCACTGGGCAACCTCTCCAGCCCCATAGGTAGATTCTTGTATTCTTGTTTTTCTTTCTTCTGCCTTTGCAGTTCTCGGACTATGGTGAGTGGAAGCATTGTCTCCCTGTGGTCCTGGAGTCACAGGTCAGAGGGTGCTGAGGGCCTGGGTTTGGTGGAAGCATTGTCTCCCTGTGGTGCTGAGGGCCTGGGTTTGGTATGCTTCCTTTCCAGTGTGGCTCAGGCCTGCGGTAGCTCCTCCTTTCTGCCCGGTTCTGTGTTACGCCTCTAGGAATCAGCTTGGCTCTGTGGGTTTGGGGCAGGGCTACCTGCATCCGTGGCCTGGGCGTTAATGAGCCCACCTTCTGCCTTCTTACACCATTGTTTATGGAGACATCTAGTACCATCGAGTGCCAAGGCTCCGATGCTTCTGTAGTAGGGATCATACTGTCCCGCTCTGGCCGCGGTCCATGAAGGGCTCTGTGTGGACAGTTCCCGCATCTCCGTCTGCTCTTCAGCTCCAAATCTTCCTTTCTGTAGGTCCTTTTACTCCTTGAGACTTGTGCTTTAGGAAACTTCCCTCTGCAGGGAATTGGGACATGCCTATAACCCTCACCTGGAGGAAGCTCTCCAGTGTTCTTCAGGAATCGCAGGGCCGCCCCCTGTGCTGTGGAACGGTGGTGCCAGGGACTCGTTTATGAAGAGTCTGGTCTAGAGGTGACATGAGATGTCTTGGCTTCCTTCTGTCACTTTGGAAAGTGTTCTTGGACTGTCTGAGGCGTTTATAGTGGAAGAGCGAGCTGGAAAGCCCCCATGGAATGCTGAGGAAAGTATAGTGAGCGTCCTCTCTCACACAGTGTAGCCAGGTAGCTGTGTGGAAGAGTGCGGACACCAGGGGCTCGTGCCTCCACCAGCCTCAGGCGCCCATCGGGACCACTTCTGGCTCTTCCAGAGGACCCGAGTTCTGGTCCCAGCAGCCACACCTGGTGGCTCTCAAACTCCTGTAGCTTCAGCTCCAGGGGCTCTGATGCCCACTCCTGACGGCCTCCACGGCACCAAGGGAACATGCACTCTTACACACACATCTTGCAAAAAATTGCTCATTCCTGCGGTCTTGCCAATTTCCATAATTAAGAGACAGGTGGATTCAGCAGATGTGAAATTGAGGTTAGGGTCCTTCTGTCCTAAGGCTTCCTTGCTGTCTTGCCTTTTGTGAGGGCATGCAGCCTGTGGCTGACAGAGCAACCAGATAATAGAATTTGTCTCAGCCAAGAGGAAGGGGCAGCGGGGCAGATGCAGTTCCCTCTGAGACTTTGTAACTACAGGGAGGAGGGTGTTGGAAAGAGCTGGCTCTGAGCACACACCGCTTTTGTGGAGGTCCAGACATCATGGACACCTGTGATCCACGGGGGTCCAGAGCTTCTGGCCTCAGTCACCTGTCTATACTCACCTGTCTGACTGGTCTTTGCTACTTTGTGGGTTCTTTACTGCACCCTTTATTCCCCACCCACCTCGGCCCCTGTCTCACCCCCTGTCGGGAGATAGGAGAGAAAGAAGATAGAAGAGAGAGACTGACAAACTGCAAACAACCCTCCTGAACAACCACCAACCCCACATCGCCTCTCGAGGGCTCTGGCATTGATACCCCTCTGAAAAGTTTCAAGAGTTCCAAACATCACACAATCGCAGAAACTATCTGCAGCTGGCAAACCCAGGCCTCTGCTGGAGCAAGAGGCAGATCATAGTCAGCTGCTGCCAGTGGTTCAAAGCAGTCCCGTAGTCCCCATACCCGGGAATCAAACTAAACACACTTTGTAATATTTCTGTGTTTTTTAAAGAAACCAACATTCCAAAATTGTCACTACACACTGCACTAATACATACAAGTTGCATGCCTTTAATCCCAATATTCAGGGGCACACACAGGTGAATCTGAGTTAGAGGCCAGCCTGGTCTACAGAACAACTTCCAAATGGACAGGGCTACACAGAGAAACCCTGTCTCAGAACAAAGAAACATACCAAAACTAAAGAAATAATAGTAATAATAATAATAAAAATAAAGTAAACTTTAAAAAGTAAGTTAGGTAGGGATTTGGAGATACCCAAAATATAGAATGTAAAATTGACCTAGGATGATGACTGAGGTGATGGTCTAGTGATCAGGGACATTTCTGCCTCTTCCAGAGGACCTGAGTTTTGTTCCTGGCATGCTTGCAAACACACACGCGCGCGCGCGCGTGCGTGTGTGGGTGTGTGGGTGTGTGTGTTCCTTTTTCTTTTCTTGGTGCTGGGCATCAGACCTTGGGTTTCATGCATACTTTTTTGCAAGCTTGGTACTGTCCTTGACAGGCAGAAGCAGAAGAATCTCTGTGAGTTCAAGGCCAGCTTGGTCTACTTAGCGAGTTTCAGGACAGCCAGGGCTTCAGAGAGAAACCCTCTCAAAGTAGAAAAATTAAGTAGGAGAGATGCACAGATTAGATGCAGTAAAAGGAAGAAACAGTGCTTTGGAAGGGAGATCTTAAGGAATTACCAAGTGACAAACTAGGACAACATGAAAAGGGCGTGGCGGGTGATGATGAGAAAAGTAGAGGATGCAGATACTAGCGTGTTGCTGCTGCTGGAACAACACAACACCATTGCTACACCCCACACTGGACGGTTTATTAGTGGTAGAGGCTGGTAAAAGAGTGTGGCTCTTAGCTGGGTAGTGGTGGCACACGCCTGTAATCCCAGCACTCTAGGAGGCAGAGGCAGGCGGATTTCTGAGTTCGAGGCCAGCATGGTCTACAGAGTGAGTTCCAGGACAGCCAGGGCTACACAGAGAAACCCTGTCTCGGAAAAAAAAAAAAGTATGTCTCTAAGGCTCAGGGCGGACCGTAGTGCTGCCCTTTCCTGCAGTAGAAGGGGCTGGGTGGGTGCTGCTCAGGACTTACTAGTTAGTGATGACTGACGCACTCTGAGGAATCCTTACGTGAAGTAAGGGGCCTCGTGAGCCCATTATCTCTTAGGAGACCCTCATCCCACCTGTCCAACCTCGTCGAATCAGGGGTTAAGTTTCTAATAGAAGTCTGGGTGTGATGACACCTAGCAGGAATCCAATGGATGAGACGGGATCACAAGTTTGAGGCTGGCCAGGACTATAGAGCGAGATTGTATCCTAAAAAAACAAGCAAAGAAGCAAAACCTACATTCATAGCGTTTGGGCTCCCATAACTCTTGTTATGGCTTGCATGTGAAATGTCCCTGTGGGCTCGTGTGACCGAACACTGTTCCTCCTGGTTGCGGATGTTTTCAGAGCTTCTGGAGCCTTTGACAGTCAGGGCTTAGCTGGAAGAAGTGACTTACTGCTGGTGGCCCTAAGTTTGATAGCTCAGCCCTACTTCCAGCTTGTGCCTGCTTCCGGAAGCACCCCAGCGGGCGAGCAGCCTCAAGCTCCTGCCGGTGGATGTTGCTGGTAGCCTCACATTCCTGCCCTCAGATTCCTTACTCCCCGCAAATGATGAGCCAAAATAAATCCTGAAAATATAGCTAATATACCTAGTTCCAAGATCCCACTATAGCAGCAAAAAAACCAGTCCTGGCTGTATAAACCACAAATAATGTTTTAGAGATGTATACAGACAGCAAAAATATTGAATACTGAGTATAAACTGGTAACAGTTTATTCCCATGAGGATTTCATATTAATGAAAATTGAAAGGTGATGGAGTTAATCAACGCTTCAGGGAGAGGTGGTGGAAAGGCAGATTAACGAAGATGGAGAATCTAAGGTACACTTCAAAGACTAGCTAATGCTAGAACAGAAGGAGACCCGAGCTTCCAGTCTCAACTGGCCACGGAGGATATTTTAAAAGGTAATCCGCGTTGCTCAGTGGTTAGCTTGCATGAAGTGCTGTGTTTGATCAACAGACAAAATTGCAAGAAAGAAAAGAAAACAAAGAACAAATGGAGATCGGAATAGAGGAAATACAAATTTAATCATGAATGCGTTAGGACTCATGTCTGGTTTTAAGGAAGAATTGTAGAAAGTTAAAGTGGGCAGAAAGCTTTAAAATGAAAGTTGGAAGGGAAAGATAAGTTGGAAAAACACAAGAAATGTTCTAGGCTTGTTAGCATGAGATAGACATACTCCCTCCTCCCAGACACGGTTTCTCTGTGTGGCACTGGCTGTCCTGGAACTCGCTCTGTAGACCAGGCTGGCCTCAAACTCAGAGATCTGCCTGTGTCTGTCTCCCAAGGGCTGGAGTGTCAGGGTTAAAGGTGTACACCACCACCGCCTGAACAGAAACGGTTACTATGCAGCGATAAGCTTGTTACTACTCCAAGAGCACAGAAGCCTCCCACAGCGGAAGGAGAACGTACCTGGCCAGGAAGTGGGAAGAAGGCTGTCTGGTGTTCCCAGGGGAGCTCAGCGGAGGGCGTGACTCCGCGGGTGGGCTGCTCTGGGAAACTGGGCCAGCTGTTTTGGAGAAGATTTGGCAGTAGTACTAAGTCAAGCTTGCTTAGACTCGCATTTCCAGGGCGAGAGGGAATGCTCTCCAAGGCCGGGAAGAAGCTATGTGGTGACTTTGCTCACGTGACAGCTGTACCGTGAACCAGGTGAAGTCACACCGGCAGCCCCAGCGCTCTGAAACGTGGAATTTCAGGGTGTGGCCTGAAAAGAGCCTGAAGCTCTGCTTCAGTTAGTTCTGTCATCTGTGAAGTGGCCCACTCAGGGTTCTCTTTCATCGAATAGCGCCTGGGGTGTGGCATGGGCTAGCTAAGTGCCAGGTGGGTGTCAGCCTGGATGACACGTCAATACAGATGAGGCCAAAAAGCAGACTTAAAATGGGTTGGTCCTCCAGAGTAAGGATTTAAAAGAAATGTATTTTGTGGGTATTGATATTTTGTGTGCATGTGCATGTGCACCGTGTGTATGCATTGCCCCTGGAACTGGAGTTACAGGTGGTTGTGAGCCACCACGTGGATGCTGGGAACCAAAGCCATTTGTTTCAAACCAAAGCATAAGTGCTTGTAACCACTGAATCATGCCTCCAGCCCCACGGCGAAGGATTCTAAGATGAACTGTAGGCACTTGACTGGTTCTTTCTTCCCAGTCTGCCAGTGCAGGGTTCATGCATAAGGTGTGTGTGTGTGTGTGTGTGATGCTCTAGTCTTGCCCACCCTTTCTCTTCTGTAGGTTCCCCGTCCCTAGCCACCCTGGTTGTGGCCCTGGGGACTGCTGGAAATGTAGCTGTGTAGGGTTCTGTCTTGTTGGGATAGGTGGGGAGGCAGGGCCGGTTGGGGAGACTCCTGACCTGGCTGCTGGGCTGTGGGCGACGGGAGGCCTTCATCTATTAAAAGGCTCTGTGGCCTTGTGGTTGGAATTTTGCCATATGCTATAAATAGCCAGTGTGAGAGTGTGAAGAAATGGAGCCAGAGAGGAGAGAGGAAACGGAGGCCCCCAGGGTCTCCAGCTGGTGGTAGCCTGGGTGTGGTGTGGGAGGGGTGTGGAATGTCACATGGGATGCAAAGCTGTAGACAGGCTTGGTGTGAGGCCTGGGCTGGAAGGATCCCC
Organism: Apodemus sylvaticus; assembly: GCF_947179515.1. Taxonomy (NCBI): domain Eukaryota; kingdom Metazoa; phylum Chordata; class Mammalia; order Rodentia; family Muridae; genus Apodemus; species Apodemus sylvaticus. The sequence continues at coordinate 4,704,201 of NC_067478.1, read as the reverse complement.
ACGACACTAGGAGGCAGGTGCTGTCAGTCACCTCTCTGAGAGTGGCTAGGTGACTTGCCCCAGGCACACAGCTGTGAGGTGTCCCCGGGAGCTGGAGTCTGGCCAGCTCAAAGCCTGCTCTGCGGGGTTGGCTGTGGGCAAGTCTGGTCAGTCAGTGGCTCTGGTGAGCCTTCATGTGGCCCTCTCAGGCTTCTCAACTGGGATCCTGTGGTAGTGCCAAAGGGGCTGGTACCTGACACTGGCCTGTGGGAGGAGCTAGGCCAGGCTCAGGCCTACTCTGGTGTTGCCCTTGTGACTCCAGGGGCTGATTGTAGTCTGCACGGAGGTGGGGTGGACAGCACACATGAAGTCCTAGGTTCCATCCTCAGCATCTATAGCAGGTGCCTTGCTTCATGTTGAAGCCATCCGTCCTTGTCTCCTCCCTTTCAAAGTCTTTCACTAACCAGCATACCCGCAGCCCTCGACCCATGGTCTGTCCAACCCATCTGTTACGTGTGAACTCCCTCTGGCGCTCAGCGGCCCAGCGGCCCAAGGTCGGCCTTCTGGGCTTGTGCGGGAGCTGGGCATCTGGGAAGCAACTGGGATGGACGCGTGGGAGTGTTTGCTACTCGTACACTTTGTGGTTGTCTCAGAGACTCCTCAGTAATATGGCTGCTACTATGCACTGGGACTCCAGATGGGGAGATGGAGCTGTGTCCTCCTGGACTGGGTGCTTCACTTAGATCGACTGCCTGTTCCTGCCACATGGAGCCAGGGCTTGTAGGCACTCTAAGTGCCACCCTGGCTCCTGGCACTTGTCCGGGCTGTTCACCGGATTGCACTCGTTTCCTTAGAGTCACACCCACAAGCTAAAGCCCTGTGCTTGAATAAGGTCCTGCTTGGAAGAAGCCAGTGCGCAGCCTATCTGAGCCCTGCTCTGGATACCGGGACCCTTTTGGGCCAGGCTGAGTTCTAGCCACCTGGCAGGTTGTCACCACGAGTCAGGCCCTAGGCCAACATGACCCGGCATGGCTAGGGCTGAGGCTGGGTTCTGCCATTCTGACTGGGTAACATTTTGACCTTGGGGGTCCTACCTGGGGCCTTGAGATTGGCATCTTGCCCAAGGCTGGGCCTCCCTGAAGGGAGCCTCTGCCTACCACGGTGAGCTGTTGTGAGTGTGGCTCGGATCTGCTGTCTTGAGGATGCTTCTTCCTGAACAGCCAGTCAGTCGGGATCCCTCCGTCTGCACTGGGCCCTGGGAAATCAAGCAGTGTTTATCATTTAGCACCCTGCCAACCTCGGGTCAGGTGGGAGCCCCCTTCCTGATGCCCCTCTGGCCTCAGGTGGGCTATTGGAGAAAGCTGGGGTGCCAGTGGATTGAGGTGCAGCAAGGCTGAGGCAGTGCTGATTCCCCCTAGGGAATGTGCATAAGGTTGCCAGCGAGGTAATCAGTGCCACACTCCCTTCCACACCCCTTCCGTGGGCAACGTTGGCATTTGTGCACTCTTTCCCGTCCTACATCCAAAGGGTTCCTGGGGTCATAGTGGGCAAAACAGGCTGGTGGGGTCGGTGTGGCTTATCGGTGGGGTTGATGAGAATGGGGGAGTGGGTGGATGTAGCGGTGATGACTGGGTGTATACAGCCATCTGGGTAGACCTTCTTTGGGAGAGAAGAGATATGTGAGAGTGGATGGGGCGGACCTGTGGGCGTGCAGCCAGACCCAGCTGGACCTGCAAGCAGCTTAGCCGTCCTGTCTGAGAAAAATGACCCTTGGTGACCCCGGGGGCTTACCTGCAAGCTTAGCTGTTCTACAGCACTGGAGCACCAGCTAGAAAGAGTGCGCAGAGCGCAGGGAGGACCGCCTACAGGCTGGTGTGGGCAGGGAATGGAGGAACTCTAGCCCGGTGCTCGGGAGAGGTGTTGATGTGTGAGTGGTAAGGGGGCCAGTATTGAGGGCACAGGGGTGGGTTGGCATCTTCAGCACGGTATCGTCCCCAGGACTGGTCACAAGTCACCGTGCTGAGCCGTGCTGAGCCTCTCTCCTTTCTGGGGCGCAGGTTCCGGGCGAGGGGAGGCAGAGACTCGGGAGTGCATCTACTACAACGCCAACTGGGAGCTGGAACGCACCAACCAGAGCGGCCTGGAGCGCTGCGAGGGGGAGCAGGACAAGCGGCTGCACTGCTATGCCTCGTGGCGCAACAGCTCAGGCACCATCGAGCTGGTGAAGAAGGGCTGCTGGCTAGATGACTTCAATTGCTACGACAGGTACTGGGGGAGGGGCGGGGGAGCGGCAGGTACAGGGCGCATGCCCGCTGCCGCAGCTACTGCACTTGCCCCACCCACTGATCTCAGAGTATCTTCTGAGGCACTGCCCAGGACCCCAACCTCCCCCCCCCCCGCTCCCCCCCCCCCCCCCCGCCCCCGTTCTGGTCGCTCTCCTCAGCTCGGGCAGCATGGGCAGCATTTCAGCCTTCAAGGGACGTGGGTTCACCTTACCGCTGCTGATGTTTCTGATGTTTCTGAAGCTGCTCTGCCTGGGGGGAGGGGCCCGGGAGAGTCTTGCCATCCCTGCTCCGGAGTTTGTAACCGGGACTCTGGGCCTTCAGGCAGGAGTGTGTGGCCACCGAGGAGAACCCCCAGGTGTACTTCTGCTGCTGTGAGGGCAACTTCTGCAACGAGCGCTTCACCCACTTGCCGGAGCCTGGGGGCCCAGAAGGTGAGGGGCCTGTGGGAGGAGGGTCTACCTGTGGCACTCTGGAGCCTGTGGGAAGTGTTTGCAGGGCCTACTGGAGTGTTAGAGCGGGCGGGCTGTGTGACACAGGACTCCATGTCCATGTGTCCCCCAGTCACGTACGAGCCACCCCCGACAGCCCCCACCCTGCTCACGGTGCTGGCCTATTCGCTGCTGCCCATTGGAGGCCTCTCTCTCATCGTCTTGCTGGCCTTCTGGATGTATCGACATCGGAAGCCTCCCTATGGCCACGTGGACATCCATGAGGTGAGGCAGCGCCAGCGTGGGGCGGGGAGAAGGGATGGCGGTGCAGACTCCTTGAAGCCCTTGCTTTTCCAGGACCCAGGGCCTCCGCCCCCATCCCCTCTGGTGGGCCTGAAGCCACTGCAGTTGCTGGAGATCAAGGCTCGTGGTCGCTTCGGCTGCGTTTGGAAGGCTCAGCTCATGAACGACTTTGTGGCTGTGAAGATCTTCCCACTTCAGGTGAGCCTTTGGGGTCTCCAGGTCGTCTTCTCTCGTCGTGGTCCAAGCTGGAGTCTCTTCCCCACAGGGCAGTCCAGGATTCTGATTCAGTACTAAGAGTCCATCAGAGGATGAGGTCAGATACTGCCCGACTTTGACCCAAGTTGGTTTTGGGTTTTGCCATTACTTCCGTGTTGTGTTATGCAGTTTACGTTTTTTGTTTTTTAAGACTTATTTATTATATCTAAGTACATTGTAGCTGTCTTAAAACACACCAGAAGAGGGCGTTGGATCTCATTACGGATGGCTGTGAACCACCATGTGGTTGCTGGGTTGGAACTCAGGACCTTCAGAAGAGCAGGCAGTGCTCTTCACTGCTGAGCCATCTCTCCAGCCCCAGTTTAGTTTTTTTTTTGGAGACAGGATTTCAATGTGTAATGCAGGCTGGTGTAGAACTTCTCATGTAGACCAGACACAGGTCTATATGACACAAAAGTCTACCTGCCTCCACCTCCCAAATGCTGGAATTAAAGGCGTGTGCCACCACACCTGGCTCTCTGCTTTTTACAGTTCTTTATTTTTCTTTATTTTTATGTGCGCAGGTGTTTGGCCTGCATGTTTCTCTGTGTCCCACATGCATGCCTGGTGCCTGTGGAAGCCAGAAGGGAGCGTTGGGTCCTTGAGACTGGAGTTACAGTTAAGAGCCACCTTACGTGTGCTGGGAATTGAACCTGGGTGCTCAGGAAGGGAAGACAGTGCTCTTTACCTCAGAGCCTTTTGCTTTTTAAAGTTTTTTGAGATGCGGCCTCTCACTTAGCCTGGAACTCTCCCGTTTGGTAGACTAGTTGGCAAATAAGTCCCAGGGAGCCTCCAGATCCACCCCTTCCTGCTTCCAGCACTGGGGTTACACTTGGCTTTTAGGGGCCGGGATTCTGCACTGGGGTCCTCACGCTTGCCTGGGAGGCTCTTAATCTCCAGAGCATCTCCTCGGTCCCAGAGTTTGGTGTTTGTCATTATGATATACTCAGAGGCTTCTGACGCCACGCAGCCATGCAGTTGGGTGCTCAGGGTACTTAGCAACCAAACACTTGCTGGCTGATGCTGGCTGACAGCTCACTCAGCATTTGTAAACCAGGTGCTGGCCTCAGCCACCCCAGGGATTGACTGCCATTGGCCTAGTTCTCCAAACGCGCTAGGAAACCAGGGGCTGGGGATGGAGTAGGGCATGTTGTTGGGGTGGCTATGACTGTGGCAGGGCTGAGCCGCCTCCCTGCCTCAGGACAAGCAGTCGTGGCAGAGCGAACGGGAAATCTTCAGCACACCCGGCATGAAGCACGAAAACCTGTTGCAGTTCATTGCTGCGGAGAAACGAGGCTCCAACCTGGAGGTGGAGCTGTGGCTCATCACAGCCTTCCACGACAAGGTGAGCTCCACCCCAGAAAGATCCCAGGGTGAGAGAGACACGCTGCCCGTTCTGCACCTTTGCACTGGGACGTTCCTGCTGGGCCTGGGTTGGGTTGCACCCTGTCCTGCGTTTGGAGCCTTTGCCCACAGTCTGCTGCCTTCTCTTAGGGCTCCCTCACGGATTACCTCAAGGGGAACATCATCACGTGGAACGAGCTGTGCCACGTGGCAGAGACGATGTCACGAGGCCTCTCGTACCTGCACGAGGATGTGCCGTGGTGTCGTGGCGAGGGCCACAAGCCTTCTATCGCCCACAGGTACCTGGTTAAGGAGCCCCTTTGCACGTGTGCTACAGTTGCGGAGAGTGCCTCTGCTTCCTTGAATGTGCCTGCGGTGTGTCAGAGCCTTCCTGTGTGCTGGAGATAGCTAGCCTTCCAGGCCAGGGTTCTTGCGCCCTCTGCTGGGCACAGGAGAAAGTGCTGACTCTTACTTTGGAGCGCTTCAAATCTTCAGATTGTGGTCAATAACTTTTTGCCTTCTTAAAAGGGCTCTGCTTCCCTGGTTCTGTAGGTTATGCTTGCTGATGCCTGCTGGTACAGAGTACATGAGTTTCTATGTGTCCTCATGATAACATTAGCTGTCCACTATCCCCTGGGGAACCCTACTCTAGATGAATGAGATTTAAAAAGGCAAATGTTAGGGGATTGCAAGTGTTTAACCTCACACAGCTCGGGATTAGGATCTGTTAGGATTTCTGATGCACATGTTTGTTTGTTTGTTTGTTTGTTTGGCTTGTTTGGCTTGTTTTTTAGTTTTTCCAGTCTAGGCAGAGTTGAGAGCCTGCACCCTCTCCAGTCCTGCCCTGCTGGTGCTGCTTTAGCAAACTGATTCTAAATTCTTGTTCATATTCCAAACGTTGTAAACTCAGGAGACTTGTGTGCCAAGCCCTGCGAGAATTTTTGGGCTGGCTTTTAGTACTGTGGTATAGGGTCTGCCCAGCTGCCAGGGCAGGACCTGCTCTAAAGGCCCTGGCAGAGCCTTCTAGAACTCCCAAGCTGTTTTATATCCTGCCCCACAGAGGTGGGTCGGTTTGACCTGGGAGCTGCAGGCCACAGATTCTAGGACTGTGAGAGCCATGCTGGGAGGAAGACCATGATCAGTCCTCTCCAGGTGGGCTGGGTCTTGTCCTGTGTGTCAGTCACCTCTCGGTCTCCACAGGGACTTCAAAAGCAAGAATGTGCTACTGAAGAGCGACCTCACTGCGGTGCTGGCCGACTTTGGCCTGGCTGTTCGGTTTGAGCCCGGGAAGCCTCCAGGGGATACCCATGGACAGGTAAGGAACCTGGGCAGTGGGAGGAGGGGCTGGCACTCAGTTAGAGTGACTGCAGAGCTACCCGGGACCTTAGGAAACCAAGTTCTTGACTCAGCAATAGAGAACCCAAGGCCTGGAGGTCGGTGAGGTTTCCTCCAGCCAGCCGAGGAGCCCAGGCTCGCCATTTGGGCTTCAGTAACTCCTTGTATTTCAGTTCTTATCTTTCTGTTGTAATTTTATTTTTCCAAAATATAGTGTGTGTGTGTGTGTGTGTGTGTGTGTGTAAGGAAGTCAGTTGTTTTTGTCTTTTTTCCAACATGTGGGTTCCTTGGACTGAACTCGGGTTGTGTGGCCTGGCGGCAAGCACCTTTAATACTGAGGGACCTGCTCGCCCTCAGTTGTAGCTATTAAGTGAGATTAAAATAGAAAGAAAGATGCTGAGAATCCCAGGCCATGATAATTAGGCCGGCAGTCATCCTAGGAGAGTTTCCCTGTGGTTTAAACATGTTCTCGATGTTTCTCGGCCCTTTGGTTTTTGCGTGTTTACTTAGCGTGTGCATTCCTGTTTCCACATGAGTGGATTATCTGGGCCTGGAGGCCTGAGGTAGCCACTGGGCATCTTCCTTGCTCACCTAAAACGTTGTCGATTAATACTGAGCTCTTTGGGGCTGGAGAGATGGCTCCGTGGTGAAGAGCACTGTCTGCTCTTCCGAAGGTCCTGAGTTCAATTCCCAGCAACCACATGGTGGCTCACAACCATCTGTAATGAGATCTGACACCCTTCTCTGGAGTGTCTGAAGACAGCTACGGTGTACTTACATATAATAAATAAATAAATCTTAAAAAAAAAAATACTGGGTCCTTTGTTTAGACCCAGAGCTCACCAGTTAGTGTAGCCAGCTTTCTCTGGGGAACCCATCTCTGCCCTCCGGGTGCTGGTGTTGCAGGCAGGCTGCATTTATGTGGGTTCTAAATATCCAGACTTTCATCTTCACCCTTGAGTGACAGGGGCCTTAGGACCTAAGCCATCTTTCTCTTCCTCTCCCCCTTGTCTGTCAGAGGGTCTGTCTGTGTGTTATTCAGGTTGGTCTGGAACGTTTGGTTCTCCTGCCTCAGCCTTCCGAGTGTCTGGCTTTGCTCTAGGCACCTTCACAGTAAAGGCTCTGCGTAGCTTGTTTGGGATGTTCTAGGGCCTGCACTAAGCTAATTAGGGCTGTCTAAGCGCTGCCTCCAGCTCGTGATAGCGTTACAGTTATCGTCAGATAGAATCTTAGCTCTGCTTAGACAGGATGGAGCGGGCTTTGGCGCCAAGGCTTCGTGCTTAGCATTCCACTCTTACCCAGCCTGATGTACCTCGCTCCTCCCAGCTCAGTGTGAACTTGACTCAAGCTGGTCTCTGGAGATCCAGTTCTTCACCTTCCTGTAGGTCGGCACCAGACGGTACATGGCCCCTGAGGTGCTGGAGGGAGCCATCAACTTCCAGAGAGACGCCTTCCTGCGTATCGACATGTACGCCATGGGCCTGGTGCTGTGGGAGCTCGTCTCTCGGTGCAAGGCCGCAGACGGTGAGTGGTTTGGCGACTCTGGGCACCCTGGGTTGGGGGCTTGGAGCTAGGCCTTGGGTGATCCCATCTGCCCCTCATCACTCAGGGCCTGTCGATGAGTACATGCTGCCCTTCGAGGAGGAGATTGGCCAGCACCCTTCACTGGAGGAGCTTCAGGAGGTGGTGGTCCACAAGAAGATGCGGCCCACCATTAAGGATCACTGGCTGAAGCACCCGGTGAGGGGACTGGGCTCAGGAGTCTACAGGGGTGTAAAGGGGACCTGCCTCGGAAGGCTGGGGCCGGGAACGAGGAGGGAAGGCTGCCATGGTCCCTGGATTCCAGGGACAGACTCGGAAACGCTGGGCAAAGCTTTGCCTTCGGGCTTTGTGTCCTGGGTCCCCAAGTTCCAAGGTGAGCAGCTGCATCTGCCTGCGGGGAGCGGGAGTTCCTCTTCCTGTGGTGAAGTTTAGCGAACATTCTCCTTGGCTCCATGGGGTGACCATGCGGTGCGAGGAGAGGAGTCTACAATTTGCCACCTGCTAATTTACCTGTAATGTCTGTGCCCGGGCCATAGGCCCTTCCTGATGCCCTGACACATACTGGCCGGCTGCCTTCTCTAAGCAGTCCTAACAGGGTCCTTTCCTCCCTCCCTCCCTCCCTCTCCTCTGCAGGGCCTGGCCCAGCTCTGCGTGACTATCGAGGAGTGCTGGGACCACGATGCAGAGGCTCGCCTTTCTGCAGGCTGTGTGGAGGAGCGGGTATCCCTGATCAGGAGGTCGGTCAACGGCACTACCTCGGACTGTCTCGTCTCTCTGGTGACCTCCGTCACCAATGTGGACCTGCTCCCTAAAGAGTCCAGCATCTAAGCCCGGGGACACTAGTGTCTCTCCAGACTCAGTGGATCTGAAGAAAAAAAAAAAGGAAAAAAAAAGTTGTGTTTTGTTTTGGAAATCCCATAAAACCAACAAACACATAAAATGCAGCTGCTATTTTACCTTGACTTTTATTATTATTATAATTATTATAATTATTATTAATATTATTTTTGGATTGGATCAGTTTTTACCAGCATATTGTTCTACTGTATCGCAAACAGCGGACACGTCAGCAGGCGTTGAGGTGCTGAGCTGTGAACGCAGAAGCGGCGCCCTGCTGAAGAGCCTCAGCCACCTCCTGTCCCGCGGGATTCTTTCCCCATGCTTTCTCTTTGTTGTCTCAGAATCTGTAACACAAAGAAACTCGTCTCCTGTCTTAGGAAACTCAATGCTGCAGTTCTCTACGAGAGGAACCTTTGAAGACTGTTAACACGGACACACCCTTCCTCCGAAGAGGGTCCCCCCACCCCCGCCCCTTTATTTTACGTTTCTCCCATTTCAGGCCGTGAGCGTAGGAAACGGCAGACGCGTCTTCACGGGTGTCACGGTGCCGTCCTGACCCAACGACAGGGAGACAAGATGGGGGGGGCTAGTCTGAGGCTGGAGGGGAGGCCGACGCCTCTGGGCAGGGTGTGGAGCAGAGATACACTGGACTTGGGCACATTTGAAGCAACACCCTTGGCTGTGGAGGCTGCTTTCTCAGGTAACAAGGGATTGAGGGCAAGGACTTTGTGGAGGCCAAGCAGTAATAATAGCAAGCACAGGATTTGGAGAAAGTCCAAGAGCAGGGGCCAGGCTGCCCCACCTGCCCCGTTTCTTCCCACTGCCGGCGGAGAAGACACAGCTTTGCTCTCCTATTAGGACCAGGTGAGGGCTTGGCAGTTTATGACACTGTAGATCTCTTTCATGGAGGAAATACCGACCTGCAGTTTCCTCTTGGCCGTTTGGGGAGATGCCTGTGGTGTCCCTTGCCCAGCGTGGATGGGCCAGAGGATCCCGTGGGGACCTTGCCAGCCTGTGGCTGTGGCTTGGCCCCATGCGGTGTGCGTGGCATTACCGGCTCCTTTCTAAGGCTGGTGGACGCGGCTTTCTCCAGACCCTTTAAAGTGGTGCATATTCTAAAACTGTGTTTCTCTCACGCCATGACCTTGCTCCGGACAGTGAATGTTCCTAATGCTGCTGTTTCGACATTGGAATTTTTTTTTTATTTATGAAACATGCTAAATTTTTTTTTCTTCAGACAGAACACACACATCCACATATATATTATAAACATGCTTTGCTGTGTGGCTTCCGAGGTTTAAATTTTAAAAAGTTAAAGAAGTTAACTTCACGACCACAGAACCACCTCAAACCAGAAATACCTCAGAATTTTCTACTTGTGTATGTTTTATTAATTATATATTTTGTTAGTTGTGTTGTCTTGTAGGAAGTATATTTTAATGTAAGTTTGACTTTTATGACAAGGAAGTTTAAAAGAAATAGAGAAAAAATAAGAAAAAAAAAGTTTGTGTCTCCTAGTCAGTACCGTCTTCGTTTGATAAAAGCTCCCTTGTAAATAATTGGCGTCAGCTGTAGGTCGGCTGTCTGGGTGGAGTCAGGCGTTCATCACTCTGGTTTAGACTGTATCATTTAAATTGCACATCTCCTGACTTTGAGGGTAAGTAGGCCGCTTCCTCCAGATTGCTTAGAGGTCCTCTGGGTGGCCCTCGGAACAACACGCCCACTCGGAACCTGGTGGTAGCACCGCCCTCAGGCCCACCCGAGGTGACTGTACTTGACACTAAATTCTCTCAGCAGCAGGCAAGTGTGTCTAGGGGGGGGACACAAGTACATCTGGGGGGTGTATGGCCGGGCGCCCACTCCCTCAGCACGGTGTGTGTGGTGCCCTGCCCGGGGCGTCCGGGGTTGGCTCTTTTCTGCGGGTGTTTGTGCACTGCGTGCTGAGGAAGGCCAGCTGGCTCACCTCCTCTCACACCTTGGTCTTTGTTTCTGTAGGTCAGTGTGGGCTGGCTGAGGAGTTAGGGGATGCGGCCTCTTGTTTCTTCAAGCTCTGTCTGACCCTCCCTCCCTTCCTCCCCATCTGATTTTGTGCCGTGGTATTTTCTTGTCTCGGGAATACTTGCCGCTGGATAACAAGTCTTAGAGTAGTTATTTCCTTTTCCATTCTTTTCTTTAAGGAGCTTTAAGTATTTATTGAAAGTGCCATATATCTCCTTTCTTTAGCTTTCTCCTCAGGCAGTGGGGGACACCTCTACTTCTGACCCTTAACAAACCAACCACTAAGGAATGTAGCTCTTTCTCTACAGGAGTGGCCCAGTCACCAGTCACATACCGGGCCAAACACTAAACCCAGCTCCTCCTCTGTGTGATCTTAGGACCCTGGGTGGTTTTTCTCTTGTGTTGTTGGTTGTCAGAGCATCCTGGCCTGGCTGAGCTCTGGTGTGGGACATCCCAGTGAACCCTGTGTCCAGTCTCAGCAGTGTCCTTGTCAGACCTTCTTGTCAGAATGGATCGACAAGATGAGGTTCTTGTTTGGTGTGGCCAGGAAAGGGGGGAGTTTGAGTGCTGGTGTCTCTGAATAGGGGCTGTACACTGCCTCTTGCCTTCAGGTAACACACCCAGCTGCTCATAGCTGGAAGGTGGGCGACATTCCAGGGTGTGGCCCGGAAACTTAACTTCCTTCCTCCCTCCCCTCCCCTTCTTTCCTTCCTGTCTCCCTTCTTTTCCTTCTTTCTCCCTTCTTGTGCCCAGTTGAGTCCCGGGGCCTCTGCCTCGCACTTGCCCACACTTGTATCTCTTCCCCTCTCCCTTAAGCTTTCTTGAAGACCGAGGAAGTCCCTGTGGGTGGGAAAGGATGAGACTTGTCAGGGGAGAGAAATAGCTAGGGGTACTTCTTCCTTCTCTCACTCCAAACAGGCTCCCTTGACTACAGGCCTTGGCAGGGAGTGTCCTGGTTGATGCCGGTGACAGCGAAAAGTCACCTGTTTCTGGAAATGTCTGTGAGTCAGAGAGAGACAAATCGAGTGAAGATATGCTTACTGACAAGGTTGCCAAGGGAGGCTGTCAGCTTTCTTTAGCATATGGACTAGCTTGGGCTAGCCTGCGCTGGCCTGGTACCATAGACACCAGACGCAGGGAGAAGTGCTGGACCTTCTGCTCACATATTCACAGCAAAGGGTGTCTCTTTTGCTTGCCACTGGGCTCCCAGGCTTGCTGGGCTGGCCGTCTGGACAAGGCTTGAGCTGCCTCCAGCAAGGCGTGTGATCCTGTCTGCTCTGGTCTCCCTTCATCCCTGGCATTGACCGTGCCTTTGACCCTCTGCCCTAGGGCTTAGGCTGTGTGAAGGATTTTTCCTGGTGGCCAGCCTCCATAGGTATTTAATGGTTGCCCTGTGCTCTTTGGCTCAGAGAACCTGTCATGTGGTGGTTCCTATGCTCAGCCACTGAGGCAGAGACGTGACTGTCCCATCTCGAGCTGGACGGCTGGATGGCTCTCTCACACACAGAACTTTACCTTTGTAGTGTGTGTGAAGTTCCTGGTGCATCCCGGTGGATAGGAGACGGTCCTGATTGCGTTCCCTAAGTAACTAATAGAGTAACAGCTTGTTGCACTGTAAGTTGAGGTCCTGCCGTTGTTCTTAGGATGTGGTTCATTAGACTAGTCCCTGACTCTGAGGAGTTTCCAGGTCACTCTGCTTGGTCCCCAGCATCAGCTATTGCATCTTTTTTTGGGCTTTTGACAACACAGCTTTGGAAATGATCAAGCCTGGTCCACATTCCGGGCAGGACTAGTGAGGACTATTGTCCCAAAAGTGTGGTGTGCCCTCACTAACAGGAAGTGCCAGGAAGGGACGGTGTCCCAGGGGTCCCTTTCTCTCAGCTTGCGTGACATGAATTTCCTTCACCCTAGGCTGTTTGTAAAGGCTAAATTGATACATACTTGACAGCTAGCTTGTCCAGCCTTAAATGGTGATGAGCTTAAATCTCAACTAACAGTATTTTAGATAAGTAGGCCCAGTAACTCAGGAATCTAGATACTAAACTCTTCATGCATTCAAGATTAAAAATGCCTAGTTCTTTACACACAGGTCTGGGTAGTTGGTTTGTAGCCAGCAGCCCTCCTGTGAATGTACCCCAGACCTTTAGAAAAACATGGAAGAAATTGATTTTTTGAGATACTAATTTAGTTTTATAGGAAAAAGAAACTGAAGGTCAAAACACTCCCTTAGGAATCAACTAGTTGGTTCAACCACATTAGGAAAGAAAGAAAGAAAGAAAGAAAGAAAGAAAGAAAGAAAGAAAGAAAGAAAGAAAAAGAAAGAAAAGAATTTAAGAGGCACATGAACTATCATATCAGTAAATATGCCCAAGTTCTTTTGTGGGTTCCTTGGGACCGTGCTATTTGGACCTGTCTGATTACTGTGAACTACTGTTGGGCTGACAGTCTGAAGTGAGATCAGGAATGTCTGCATCTTTTTCCCCTTCAAACCGAGCTGTGGTATTTGCATGCTGGCACCTTCCAGGTGTGAAGGAAGCAAGACTTTGCCCTCCTGGTGCTCCGTGGAGCTAGCTCCTTAGTGCCCAAACCAGCGCCATTTCCCCCACCCACGGCAGCACCGGGCCATGATTTCCCTCAAGAATTAAAATTCACGTTCCTCAGATGCCAGTGTGGGGTAGTGGGCTCTGCACTGACTGCTCTCGGCCAGTGTCTGTACTGTTTGGGCTGAGTTAGCGTGTGCAGCTGTGTGGGTGAATGTGGTGTACTATTCAGACGGAGTTCTGGACATGTGCAGAAGACAGTTACCGCATACATCTGTAGACTTTGTGCTTTTGAGTTTACAGTTGGGAGAAGTGTGACCCGTTAGTTTTTCCAGGCATGTGAAGGTGGGTTTTTTGTGAATGAACAAGCATTGCCTCAAGTCCTGGGGTGCCCTCCCTGCACAGGCTCCTTCCCAGCTTCTGGTCACTCTACACCAGTGTTGTTAGATAGCATTGTAAATAAGAGTAAGTTATATAACAGACGCCACTTGAAATTTTACTTTAAGAAGTCTATAGCTCCACATATATTTAGTTATATCTCTTGACAGATTGCCTCCACGCAGTATGGAGATTGTTTTATACCACAGATTATTTTTATAAACTAGGGAGTTGAGGTGAGAATGTGTCTGTAACCCAAGCCACTGAGCTTTACCGTCAGGATTATGTGCGTGCCTACTGGAGCAGAACTGGGAGCTTAGATTTAGGGCATGCATGGGTTCATGAATACACTGGCGGCCTGGAGCTGGCTTATAGGTCCCCCTTTGGCAGTGGTATCTCTGTCCTGCTTCTTGCCTGTGGAGAGGCCAGTGGCTGGGCCAGGCAAGGGGCCTGTAGTGGGTTTGATTTCTGCTGAACAAAGGGTTCTGAGGCTGAAAGTTGGTCAGCTCCTTCTGTAGGAAGTCGTCCCGTGAGTTAGGGAAGTCATCCTGTGAGTTAGGGAGTTGTAGACAGAGGCTGAGTGCCCCACACCTAGAGAAAGATTTGGGCTATAGAAACCATTGAAATGGGGATCAGTGGCTGAGTTCCACTAACCAGAACTATCTAGGACCAAACTGAGTAATTCTTCGGAAACAGCGGGGCACGTGGATAGCATGGTGGAATTAAGTGGAGCAAATTTTGCCCCTTTTGGTCAGGGCCATCCCAGAGGCTGCTTTCTGCTCTGTTGAGTCAAATCAGGAACCAATGGAGGAAGCTCAGAGCCCCAGTCTCACAGCAGGATTTCTTTCCAATTCCTGAAGAGGGATTCTGTAAAGGCCAAGCCAGCCATGGCAAGATCTGAGGCGCAGCTACAGGCCTGTTCCTACATCCTGCCTGCTGCTACACATCTACACTGGATGGGGCGACTCTGCTAAGAGATCCTTAGTGTGTCAATCCAAACCCGCTGTGCTCTCTCTCTGTTCACCCTGGCTGGAACGCTGTTTTACGCTCTGTTCCTTTCTACCTGGGATCTAGATTCCAGACCCAGCTGCATCCTTATAGTATCTCCATCCCCTAACACACCACGTTTGTTCCCCATAAAAAAGCACTTCTGTGCTTTGTAGCCGCCTGTTTTGGAATACAATTCTGTTGTGCCTGTTTTCTGTCACCCGCCCCTCAAAAGCAACTGCTGTAAGCTTTTTTCTATTTTGTCTTTCCTAGACCTACCCCTTTCCCCCAGGCTCCCTTTTTCCAGCCCCAATTTCTGGATGCACTTGTGTGATCCAGGTACTTTAAGAACCAGTTACCTCAGACCCGATGTGGAGCAGTGTCACCATCTGACCCTCTTGATCCTGCCGACTCTTACCATACATGCAGGAGGCCCTCAGAGTGTGGACACTAACTTGTTTTAAAGCAAAACTCTTCCCAAGGATGGAACCAGGGGCTTCTGGCAAGCCTGTCCTGGCACTGCGGTGGGACTGGTCAGGAGTATCATCTGAGCGGTGCTTCCTGTGCGTTCTGCTGTGTTCAGTATTTTCATAGTCTGGAGAGGCAGGGCAACCTAACCGGCTGGTCTCGCATGCAAATCAGCTCCAAAGATGAGCTCTTCCCAACACATTTCCAGTCGCTAGAGCTCAGGTGTAAAACATTCCTTCAAACAGCAGGGTAGAAGCGCCCCCCCATCCACTGCCACACGGCATTCTGGGAAGATGTCTGTAGTATACATTGCTATGGGATTAGGCCTTGTGGGATATGGCTGCTTGTCATTTTGATGTATTTTAAATAAATAAATATATATATTTTTAAAGAGCCTTTTTTTACCAGTTAAAAAGCTTAATTAACCAGCTGTCACCACATCTGAATTGTTTCGTCTCTGGGGCATCGATGGCAGGCAGAGACTAAACGCAGTAGCTCAGCTATGAGTTGCCTGCCCTGAGCTGTCCCGCTGTCCTGCTGACCGTGGGATACAAGAGCCATTGTGTTCCCGGTGGGTGTTTGGTCTCGGCCTCGCTTAACGGACTGTAGTCCTTAGTCCTCATAAGTGCTTTCGCCCAAGTGGGGTTTTCCCAGAGCACTGCCACGAACTAAGTGTATGAGTTTAGCCAAATAATTTCTCCACAGGCAAAAGCACTATTGTGGAAATTTTGAAGAGACCAGTGTAGGAAAAACTAGTTGCCCAGGACGCTGTCTGGGAGCAAGCAGCTGTCGCTCGGGCACGGGCAGGACAGCTCATCTGAAACGCTAGGCCGACCTGCAGGGGTGCAGTTGTTAAAATGCCAGCAGCTTGCTTGCCCAAATCTCCCCCCACCCCCCACCCCAAATTCTGTAAAAGTGCAAAGAAAATTGAGTGGTACTGGAGATCCGCAGGGAGGGTACCGCAGATTAGAGACACACGTCTAGGCTTCAGTTCATGCCACAGATGCACACGATGCCGTTTTCAACTGTATGAGAGAATCTGCTTATGAACCTGACCGCGCCCCGGTGATGGCGTCAGAGGCCAAGGTTTTCACACGTTACTATCTCTCCACATTTGTCCTCGAATCTGAGTCGCATTTATGCAGTACTGTCAAGTTAACTTGCATCGAGTTTGATGTCAATTCCCGTGAAGAAGAGCTTTTGGCACGTGACAGACAGTGAGTTACAAAACACAGCAGAGCACAGAAGTTTTTTGCAGGGAAATTTTGGAACCAACAGAAAATGTCACTTTTTAGTTACCATCTTATGTATCTGTTTTACCAGCTATTCTAAATTTGTACATTATTTGGAAGGGAAACCTTAAAGCTTGTGTAACTTAGTGGAAATGTGTGTGTCGCCCTTGGGATGGGTAGCTAAGTCTCACTAAGCTGTGTTATCTAACTTGTATATATGAATTGTAATTAGGAGTTTGGATTCATCTGTTTCTCACGGTTTAAAATGACGAGTCATTGCAAAGTCTGGAGATGTGACTAGTCTATGATTTCAAGCTGTAGAAATGAGGAAGCTCTCTGAAATGCTAAAACTAAGATTCTAGTTTGGGGCTCAGATTCGATTAAGTACTGTTTGTATGCCAGAGTATGTGAGGTGTAAATGTAGTGGGGTACGTTTCACCCTTGTAGCTGTAAAATAAACATTTTGTAGAACAGAAAATAGCTTGTACTACTGAATTAACAAAAGTTATACTAAAGTATCATGTCTTAAAAAAATTATATATATATATATATACACACACACACACAGAGTTAAGCTTGTTGCTGTTACCCTGTCTGGATTTGAAACATGTGCTGATATATATAACACACACACACATACACACACACACACCCCTATAATGGCCTGAAGCAGACATCCATGTAACTACAGCTGCAAAACGCAAACACTTTGGAAAGAACATTGTACCATAGTTCATTCATTTGCGTGGATCTTTGCTCCTTTTTCCAGTGGTAATTTTAGAAACGAGTGTCAAGTGTGAAATCAGATCTGCTAAGTTGGGGTTCTGCTGCTGAATTCTGCACTGGGTCCCCAAACAAACCGATGTGAATGTAGTTTTTCCCCTGTGTGAAGGAGCAGTCACACCCCCAACACAATAGGAGGAAAAGTCTAGAAGTATCTCAAGGTTTATCTTTTTGTATATGAAAATAAATAATAATAAATAAAATAACCTTGTCTGTCTTTGTGTGTGTGTGTGTGTGTGTGTATTTCTGCATGTGTGTATCTGTATGCCTTCTATGTGTGGATGCCCAGACAGGCCAAGACTGGTGATCAGATCCTCTGGAGCTGGAGTTACAGGTAGTGGTGAGCCGACATATGGGTACTGGGAATTGAACTTGGGACCTCTGCAAGAGTAACAAGTGCCCTTAACCACTGAGCCATCTCTGTAGATGCTTTTAAAGATAAATTATTTCATTATTTATTTATTTTGAGGCAGGGTTTCTCTTTGTAGCCCTAAATGTCCTGGAACTAGGCTGGCCTCAAACTCATGAAAATCCACCTGCCTCTGCTTCCCAAGAGCACCACCACTGTCCGGCATTTTTTACTTTTTTAAATTATAGCAACTCATCCTGTTTCCCCACAACCCCCTTTATGTCTGTCTGTCTTTCTGTCTATCCCTCCTTCCCTCTTTCTTTCCCTCCCCAAGATAGGTTTCTTTGTGTAGCTCTGACTATCCTAGAGTGCACGCTATAGACCAGGCTAGCCTGGAATACTGAGACTTTGCCTGAGTGCTGGTACTGAAGGCATGTGCTGCTAACTCCCAGCCTCAGTTTTTATCTTTAAATTATGTGGGTGGTGGGGTGCAGTGAGAAGAAGGTGTCGGATTTCTTGGGCTGGAGTTACAGGTAGTCATAGCTTCCCAACATGAGTGCTGGGAACCGCACTTGGATTCTGTGGTTCTGGTCAGCCTGTGGGTCCTTGTTTGATAGACATGTAGACCAGTGCCTTGTGGGACCAAGCACCATTCTTCCGCTTCTGCCAGGTAGGCTAGTGAGATGGTTCAGCCGATTAAAGATACTACACAAGCTGGAGAACTTGAATTTGGTCCTTTGGAACCTACATAAAGGTGTAAGGGGAGAAACTTTATACTTAACCACCAGCTGGTGGCAGGCTGTATATCCCAGTAATCCTGGTGGCACTTGGTAGATGGAGTCGGGATGACCAGGGGCTCAAGGTCATCTCCTAAATGGACTATTTCTGGGGCTGAGGGTACGTTCTTGGAAGGCAGGAGGATGTTTTCTGAAAGCACCCGAAACCCTATCTCAAGCTGTCCTATGCCTTGCAGTCCATGCCGAGCAGGATTCTTGTGAGTGGATTGGAGACACTCTGGATTCAGTTTTGTTTCACAGATGACCTCTGCCACGGGTGGCTAAGCATGGGCTCGATGCTGAGGTGCTGGAAAAATAGCGTCACCAAATGAGAGCACAGGTCCTCAAAAGAATAACATAATACTGGTTTCTATTGCCTAGCAGAGAAGACAGCTTGGGAAATCAGCTTGCTGCTCTCTGCAAGGTCTCTTAGGACTTATGACTAATTTGTTTAAGTGAGAAATGTTTTTTGAGTCAGATTTCTGTATGGGTGGATGCCTTTTAACCTATCCTTTATCCAGCACCTGCTAGAAAGCTCTTTAAGTGGCTTTTTACAATCTAGTTGTGCAAACTTTGGCCCTTTTTAGTCTTTAAGATATAGAAAGCTCTGTGTCTCATTAGTGAGTGCAGAAAAGGAAGACTTTAGACTCACTTTTAGCCGGATGGTGGTGGTGCTCACCTTTAATGCCATCACTTGGGAGGCAGAAGCAGATGGATCTCAGAGTTCCAGGCCAGCCTGGTCTACAGTTTCAGGACAGTCGGGGGCTATAGGGAAAAACCCTGTCTCTTAAAAAAAAAAAAAAAAAAACAAGGAAAACCAACCAATCAAACAAACAAACAACCTTGACACTGTAGATAGTTTGAGAAGTAGAAGAAAGCTCAGGGATTATCAACTTGTCCTGATAAATCTAAAGCCTCCCTGTGGAATACCAGGGCTTTCTTGCACACTTTAAAAACTGGCCCAATCCTTTTACAGGTGGGCAAGCAAGTCCCTATGCGTTCTGCTATCCTTCCGATGGGTCCAAGTGGCATTTTTCTATTGCTTTCTAGGAAAGAACCTGGAGAAGGAAACGTCACCGATCATCTTTAGTGTTTAACATAATGGTTTATACTTAAAAAAATGCATATGGGCAGTTTGCTTGTGTCTATGTCTGTGTGCTTTGTGTGTGATGTGAATACAGTAACCAGAAGAGGTCGTCAGATCCCTGGGACAGACTTCTAGCTTGTTGTGTGACTCCATGTGGGTTCCAGGATTTGGACCCAGGTCTAGTGCTCAGAGATGATGAACATCTCTCCAGCCTCGTCATTGCATGTAAATGGCTGTGTAACAAATTCTAGCCAGAGCTGCTGAAGTAGCCTTCGGGTGCACACACCAGTAATTTTTGGTTGCATTGTCTTTTTTTTCTTTTTCTTTTCATTTTTTCTTTCTTCTTCCTTCCTTCCTTCCTTCCTTCCTTCCTTCCTTCCTTCCTTCCTTCCTTCCTTCCTTCCTTCCTTTCTCTTTTTCTTTCTCTCTCTCTTTCTTTCTTTCCTTCTTTCCTTCTTTCTCTCTCTCTCTTTCTTTCTCTCTCTCTCTCTCTCTCCCTTCCTTCCTTCCTTCCTTCCTTCCTTCCTTCCTTCCTTCCTCCCTCCCTCCCTCCCTCCCTCCCTCCTTCCCTCCCTCTCTCTCTCTCTCTCTCTCTCTCTCTTTCTTTCTTTCTTTCTTTCTTTCTTTCTTTCTTTCTTTCTTCTTTCTTTCTTTCTTGAGAAAGGGTTTCTCTGTGTAGCCCTGGCTGTCCTGGAACTCCCTCTGAGGACCAGGCTGGCCTTCAACTCAGAGATCTGCCTGCCTTTGCCTCCCAAGTGCTGGGATCAAAGGCATGTGCCACCACTGCCCACAGGGCTGTCCATTGCACATGGAAGAAATTCTTAGGCTAAAAGAGGCTACAGTGGAAGGGACCTGGGTGAAGTGGCTCCTGTCTCAGGACAAGACATGGAGGGTAGGTTTCAGGGGCCTTGAGAGCTGGGTCACCGAGTTCAAAGCCCTCCAGACCAGTATGAAAGCATTTCTTCTGGAATTGCTCTGTGGGGCCAGATACATTTGCTTAGTTGTTTACTTGGCTGGAAACCTGACTGTAGGTTGTTAAGTCACAGGTTCGCTACTTGGAGAGAGAATTGGACCTATACCTCCCTAGAAAAGGCAGCTGACCTAGCTCAAGAAATGAAGATCAGAGACTTCGGGATCTATTTGTGACTTCACAGAAGGTATTCTTGGGGAGGCATGTCTCAAACAGCTTTCTCTGTTTGAGACTTTTAAGACAATGCCTGAAATTTCTTAGCTGGTCACTAGAGATGGCCTCTTGCTGAGTAATTGTCCTTGAGGTCAGACAAAAGGTATTGTTTCCAGTTAAGCAATGAGAACTGGGGGCTGGAGAGATGGCTCAGCAGTTATGAGCACCGACTGCTCTTCCAGAGGTCCTGAGTTGAATTCCCAGCAACCACATGGTGGCTCATAACCATCTGTCATGGGATCCGATGCCCTCTTGTGTGTCTGAAGACAGCTACAGTGGACTCATAAATAAATAATTTTTTTTCCGAGACAGGGTTTCTCTGTGTAGCCCTGGCTGTCCAGAAACTCACTCTGTAGACCAGACTGGCCTTGAACTCAGAAATCTGCCTGCCTCTGCCTCCCAAGTGCCAAGCTTAAAGGCCTGCGCCACCATTGCCCAGCTTAAATAACTCTTAAAAAAAAAAAAAGAAAAAAAAAAGAAATGGGAATTGGCTGGGGATGTGGGTTATTTAGTAGAGTACTTGCCCAGCATGCATGCTCTGGGTTAGAACCCCCAGCGTTGACTAAATTGGGCGTAGTGTAGCACACCTGTAATCTCAGCATTCTGGGTGAGGAGGCAGGAGGATTACATGTTCAAGTCCAACAGTGACATGAAAAGTTCAAGGCTATCCTGGGGTATGAGTCCCTGTCTCAAGGGGGAAAATGGCAGTGTACTGTATCAAATTTTTGGGACAAGTTTGTTTTTTTTTTTTTTTTTTTTTTTTTTTTTTGAGACACAACAGCCCTGGCTGTCTTGAAACTTTTGGTAGACCAGGCTAGCCTTCAACTCAGAGATCCATTTGCTTCTGCCTCCCAAGTGTTGGGATTAAAGAAGCAGGCAACCACACCAGCAAATATAAGTCCATGTGGGTGTGAGGGTGTATGAATTGCCAAAGAATGATACCCTAGACTCAAACAGTATGCTAAAGCAAAGAACATTTATTGAACAGATTCCTGTATGCAGGGGCACAATTCCATCAGGATGGAAGGACCCTGACTGAATTAGAAGATTCAGTTTTAAAGCCAAAAAGAGGAACATTAGGGAGGGTTAGGTGATCTATACCTTGATTGGTGGGTTCTATCTCTGGAGGTCTGGGTGATGCTATGATTGGTTAGGGTTTTGAGTCAAGCAAACTTGACTAACTATTCTTGATCTCTTGGCTGCAAGTTTGCCTAAGGATTCTTTTACAAGCTGGGGAGGGGTCCCTTTTACATATGCCTGGCTGTTCCACTAACTGACTTGCCCAGTTCTGGGAAGTAGAATCTCAGGCCTGGTCTCCTGAACTGCTGGTTTGCAGCCTGTCATGAAGTCAGTCTGGCCCAGGCCAATGCTGTCATAAAAAGAGGGAAGCTGGAGACTGCTGCCTGGTGAAGACCCATTGATCTGAGTGGGAATCTATTAAACACGAATCTTCTTCCTTTTAAAAAATAATTTATCTAATTTTATGTGCACTGATGTGAGGGTGTCAGACAGAGTTGTGAGCTACCATGTGGGTGTTGGGAATTGAACCCAGACCGTTTGGAAGAGCTGACAGTGCTCTTAACCACTGAGCCCTTTCTCCAGCCCTTGTGTTCTCCCTTTTATCAGTGGGCATTCACCCATCGATTTTGTCTAAGACCAAGTAGAGAGGTGCTATAAAGTGGCTGACATTTACAGTGTTACTTGACTGTATCTGCCTTAGTCCTGAGATGAATCCCTATTGTCTAAGATGACGATTTTAACTTCCTTTTGAGACAGGGTCTTGCTATGTAGCTGAGACTCATTCGGAACTCACTATGTAGTCTAAGCTGATCTGGAACTCAGATTTTCCTTCTTCAACTTCGCTGGTGCTGGGATTACAGATCGGCTCCCAATTCCAGTTTATTATAAATACATCGACGTATTTATGTCTGCTATGCATACCTGTGCATACAGGAGGGAGAGGACAGCTTTCAGGAGTCACTTCTCTTCTTCCACCAGGTAGGTTCCAGGGATCGAATTCAGGCGTCAGTTTTGGTGGCGAGCACCCTGACTGGATGAACCATCTCGCTAGCCTAGGCACAAACTAAAAGAGGAACTGTGGACTGAAACACCTGAGTAGTTTGGTGGGGATTTAAACTTCTGAGCTCTGGTCCAGTGTCTCTGGCTACCTTGAGTACTGTTTTTCCAAGAAACTCGATAGGAGTACACACACTTCAGGAGTTATGATGTGTGCGTATTTTGACTTTGAAGTCAGGTGTTCCGAATAGTTCAGTGGGGTACAGGTATTTGGAATTACATCGAGTTGGATCTCTGTTTAGGAGATCCTTGGTGGATCATAAGCACGCGTTTATTCACTATTAAATGAGACTAAAGGCAGTTTCTTCAGAGGACAGTACACGCACACCATTAAGTTGACAAGCCAGGACAACCTATCCACCAACGGGCCGGGGACCAGGGATGGAGGTAGGCGCGCCTGCCCTGCAGGACACTAAGGGATGCCTGACACCCTCTGCAGCGAGGGTCTCTGGGAGGCGGCTCGGGACGTTGCGTGCGCGCCTGGTTCCAGTGCAGGCGATTGGACTAGTCCGGCCGCATGCGCATGCGCGGCAGAGACAAAGTGCAGGCGCCTGGGAGTCATGGCTGCAAAGAGCTTCGCTTCCCGTCTCAGGGACTCGCGGCGGTTTCTGAATGGCTTCTTGGCCGGGGCTGTAGTGGGCGCCGCGGGAGCGGGGCTGACGGCGCTGCAGTTCCTCCGGCGTCGGGACGCGGCATCCGCGAGGCCGGCTAGACAGCCACACGGTGAGTCTGCAGGCCGGCTCCGTCCCCGGGGCTCGGCTCCCCCTGCTCCCCCAAATTCTTCACCTGGCTGCGGGCTCACACGTCACCGCCCCTCCATCCTTAGCTCCCTCCCGAGCTGAGACTCTGTTTGTTCTCCACCTTAGGTGCAGCACAGTGCCTGGTACAGAATTGGCCTTCAGTAAGTGTCTTAGTTTCTTTTCCTGTTGCTGTGACAAAGTATATCTGACAGAAGCAACTTAAAGGGTCTGTTTTAGCTCCCAGTTCGAGGTGCAGCCCATCATGGCGGGGAAGGAGCTCGAAGCAGCTGGCCACATCGCTTCCACTGTCAGGCTACAGGGGCAAATGAATGCGTGCTGCTGTTCGACTCCCCTTTCTCCCATTTTATACAGTGCGGATCCCAGTCAGGGAATGATCCAGCCCATAGTTAAACTGGAGGTTCCCATATCAATTAATACAATCAGGATCCCCCTCTCCCCATAGGAATATCCTGGGGCCCGTTTCTCAGGTGTTTCTAGAGTCTGTCAAATTGACAGCATCAACCATCGCAGGAAGATGGTTGAAGTTTGAAGGCGTTTCCGCGAAGAATATCTGCTCCCCAGCCTCCATAGTATGGGTAAATTAACGGGGCACTTTAGACAAAGAGGTGAGCACAAACCCATCTCATTCCTGGACGTGCTGAACCACCTACCTCCTTAACTCTTGCCACTGTGTCAGAGGACTGCTCTGGCAAGGCATGGGGAGGAGTCACTTGGAAGCAGCTCCCAGTTGAGTCCACTAGGAGGAAGTGGCAGTTTCCTGGCGCCCTCCCTCCCTGGCCTCACTGCAGTGCAGGCCACAGTCTTTCCTTGAGCTGAAATACTAGGGAAAGTATCAGTGAGGGTCAGTGTAGGCAGGCCTTTCTGTTTTGTTTTGTTTTGAGCCTGTACTCACTGTGACCCAGCCAGGCATGAGGGTTGGAGTAATAGGTGTGTGTACCCACTCATGGAGTTATGGTCTTTTAAAAACTAGATGGATACTTAACCTGGCAGCTGATAGATGATCATGATGGTGAAAAACTAAAATTATGGCCAATTTTGACTCTATAAGTAGCAAGATGTTTGAATGTTCCCATCCATTTTTATCAATGACTGATAATTAGTTGTGGCACTATAGTTTTCCTTTGAATTTCCTTTCATTCTCTCTCTCTCTCTCTGCACACACACACACACACACACACACACACATACACACACATACATACACACACACACATACACACACATTCACACACACACAGAGTTTGTGGTACAGACAGATTTAGAAAACTGATGTGAAAAGCTAGTAATATTGGATTCTTATTTCTTTTTGGTACCAGAACGACGCTAGGGCTTCTAGGACATGCACAGCTCTGTCACTGAGCCAGGCTTTTATTTAATTACATAATCATTACTACTACAGAGTGTGGTAGCACATGCCTGTAAACTCAGCGTGTGGTAGGCAGGGGCAGGAGGAACAAAAGTTCAAGGCCTGCCTAGGACACAGAATGACCCTGCATATGTTTCCCAGCACCAAAGCCAAACACATATCCCTATAGCTGAAGCTTATTGTGAACACCCAACAGATGATGGGCAAAGGAGGATTTTGCTAAGCACTTTTCTTTGACTTAATAAATCAAGGCAAAGATGCTGTTAGCTTAGACCCCCTCCTCCTCCCAAGGATGCAGAATCGGACTTCTTGGTGAGACTTTGAGCCAGTTGTTTTTAGACATCATCGTTGTCTTCAGAATCTTTTGTTCTTAATAAGAGTCACTAATTATATTTTTTTCTGTTCGTAACCCCCTCTTTTTTTTCTTTCTTTCTTAGAATCTGCAGAAAAAGTTGTTTTGGAACAGTTTGGATTTCCGTTAACTGGAACGGAGACTAGGCGTTACACTAACCATGCCTTGTCTTATGATCAGGCCAAACGGGTGCCCAGATGGGTCCTTGAACATATATCCAAGGACAAGATCATCGGTAGGTGGCTGGGGAAATCGTACGGGTACTGATGAGAAGGTTTCCATGTTTAAGGCAAGAGGACTGTTGATAATTTCAACCTTTGTACCTCATAGCACACATTGAATGTGATGCTTATTTGCTCTCTGAGAAGCAGCTGAGAGTTGTGTCCTGATCCACAGGTAGAAAGACAGAGATAAAAAGAGACTGGGCTTAGCATGGGGTTTTGACTTCTCAAAGCCCACTCCCAGCAGCACAGTCCCCCCACCCCCCTCCACCCCCCTTCACCCCCACCCCCACCGTGAAGCAGGCCACACCCCCAGTCCTCCTCATCCTTCTCAGGCTCCACCCTGTGGGGACTAGCATGTGAGTGTATGTCCCCATGGAGGCCATCCTCATTCTAACTTCCACGTTGCTTACAAACATTCATCTCACTCAGAAGTCTGCTTTAGGAGTTTCTGGGTGGAACCCCTACCTTAATGTTTATTTTGCTGTGGCCTAAGAGGCAGTAGAGAAGCGGTAAGGTGTCCTCCCCCTGCTGAGCATGTCCAAACAGACCTTTGTGTCTGTATGTACCCATTAACTCAGTACAAACAAGCTTGCCAGAATATCATTTTGTAAAACACAATACACAGTGTCTTTTTTAATTGTCTCATGTATGAATGCTTCATATATGAATGTTTTAATTGTTTCATAGGTGAGAGTTTCATATAGGCAGGTAATGGGTTTTGGTCAAGTCTGTCCCCTCTTCCCCTTCTTCAACTCTACCCAGTCCCTTTCACACTATTTCCTTATAATTTCATGTGTTCTTTTTCTTAACATCCCACACCTATCCCCCCTCCCCCAGGCCACTCAGTGCTGTCATATGTACACTGGAGCATGGGACACTTCTCAGAGGGCAGCCTTCTTGAAAATCTGACTCTCCTCTCCTAGGGGCCATCAGTTGCCAGTGGCTCCTAGATCCCGTGCATGCTTACATGATGGTGCTTTGTAGAACAAGTTGCTTTGGTGGCAAAGTTTTCTCTGCTCCTCCCCACCCACCGTCTCCACCTGTACACCGCCCAGGGCAGTTCCCCTTTAACTGGAAAGGCCAGAGTCAGAGAGCAAGAGGGAGCTTCACTGTGGGCGAAGCATCCTGTCCTAGGCCAACCTTGCCAAGCTCAGATGAAACACCTGAGCTGTTTTGGTTTTTTGAGACAGGGTTTCTCTGTGTAGCCCTGGCTGTCCTGGAATTCACTCTGTAGACCAGGCTGGCCTCGAATTCAGAAATCCACCTGCCTCTGCCTCCCAAGTTGTTTTAGGTACTTGAGGCAATGCATATGGTCCCTGACGCCAGCTGCTGGAAGCTGTACCTCCCACACCTGCCAGCCTGCCCGCTTTAGAGGACCCACTGGTAACTGTTCTCTGTGTTTTTCTTCAGGTGATGCAGACAGAAAGCATTGTAAATTCAAGCCTGATCCTACTGTCCCTTTGGCTTTCAGTGCCCTCAATGAAGACTATATTGGAAGTGGCTGGTCACGAGGTCACATGGCCCCGGCAGGAAATAACAAGTTTTCCAGTGTAGGCATCCTTTGGAGAGGATGAGGTTGGGTGGCTGATGATGTGGGAACCAAATGTAATGCTTAAGAATGCACTTGTCTGTTCCTGTTATTTTAGCACCTTTTTAAGATTTTGATTTATGTTCATTTGTGTTTTGCCCACATGTCTGTCTGTCTGTCTGTCTCTCTGTGGGTGTCAAGTCTTGGACTTCACCTTTAGTTTTAACTTGCACATGTTAAACAACCATTGCACCACAGAGCTATACCCAGCCTCTCAGTTTTTTTTATTTTGAAAAGTTTTAGAGATAAAGAAAAGTTGAGACCCACCAACAGTCAGTCTGACCCAGTGGCTGCCAGGCTGCTGCAGATGGCTGGTTAGTCAGTGAGGCGGAGCTCTGTGCACATAGATTAGATATGCAGAGAGTGTGCATTACAGTGGCCAGAAACTGGGAGAGGAGGGATGCTTTCTCTACTACTTTTGACTAAAATTTGGTTTTCACACCTCTTACAGTAAGTTCCTGGAAGCTGGCTCTTCCTCCAGATGTGCAGAGCCTCAGTTTATTCCCAATTTCCCTGGAGGCCTTTAGTCCCTGGAGCTTATAAACATGCATTTGGGTAGATGCGATAAATGATTAGAAAAGCCAGACACACTGAACTACTTGTGTTATAGTTTTTATTTATTATTATTGCTACTCGAGATATACTTATGTAGCCCAGGCTGGCCTAGAACCCATTGTGTAGCTTAGGATGACCCTGAATTTCTGATCCCCGTGCTTTTATCTCTGAAGTGTTGAGATGATAGGCATGTGCCACTAAGCCTAGCATGCATGCTTACATACATACATACATACATAAATGTAAAATAACATTATACATGTGTATAGTGTGTGTGTATGTGTGTCTGTGTGTGTGTATGGATCGTGTGGTGGAAGCCAGAGGATATCTTTGTAGAGTTTGTTCCTTCCTTCATCTGTATATGGGTTCTGGGCATCAGATTAGGGGTAACAAGGGTATGGGGCAAGTGCCTTTGCCTGCTGAGCCATCTCACTGACTTGGAGGTGTCACTGCATAATCATAGTTTTCTGTCTTGGAATATTTCTGTCTTTATCTAAACAAATATCAGTGGGTTTGGGCTGTGGGCTGAGTGGGTCCGTGGCTTGGATCCCACGTGGCCTGGTAAGCAGGGAGAACAGACTGGCTGTCAGAGCTGTTTAGAGCGAGGCATTCTAGAAGAACACTGCTTTGTTTCTCCCCTTGCAGGAAGCCATGGCAGAGACCTTCTACCTTTCTAATATCGTGCCTCAGAATTTTGATAACAATTCCGGCTATTGGAATA
Source organism: Apodemus sylvaticus (assembly GCF_947179515.1). NCBI lineage: Eukaryota > Metazoa > Chordata > Mammalia > Rodentia > Muridae > Apodemus > Apodemus sylvaticus. Next base: position 4,676,466 of record NC_067478.1, on the reverse strand, counting down.
GGTAGGTATGGACGGTGGGTGGTGTGCTGGGCAGCCAGCACGCTCGCGTTGTGCCTGTGTTCACTTCTTGGGCACCGTCCGGGCTGAATGGCCGGCCGCCCTCCTTGCTGCGTTTGAGAGACCGTCTGCCTCTCTGGTCCATGTGCTGAAGTCAGGTTTCCCGAGAAACTACTGGAGATGGTACTGCTGCTAGGAACTGAGCCGTGCATCCAGGAAAGGCACTTGTTCCTAAGCCTTGCAGGGAGGCACTGTCAGCTGCCCAGCCTGGTTTCTGGCTTGTGATTGTCCTTTCTCGCTTCCTGATTTCTGAGGTGGCCCATGTGCCCTACCCCGCCTGGCCTGTCTGCTTCTGAGCTCTGCAAGAGAAAAGCTTTGGCGTGGTACAGCCTGGCATTTTAGCGGTAGACATTGTGAAACCGCAGAGCCCTCTGCTGTTTCTGACGCTGCTAACTTTGCCAGGTGGTCTTAACCGAGAGACTGGTGTTGACCGAGGTCGTCTCAGGCAGGTGTGCTTGTCCTGTGTAGTATTTCATAGTTGAGAATATGGCCAAGGGTGTAGGTAGTTCTTTGGTAGACTGCTTGCTTCAGGTGCACAGGGGTCTTGCCTTCCATCTCCACCACCAAGAAAAAAAGAAAGTAAAAGAAGATGCTCTGCCAGAGGATCTGGGCTCAGTCTCTAGGACCATGTGGAAGTGCACAGCTGTAGTGCTAGTTCCAGGGGACCCAGGGTCCATTTCAGGTGCTCATAGACTTCGCTTACATGCAGGTAAAATGCACGTGTAAAATAAAAAGATAAATAAAGCTAAAAAAAATAGCTATTAAGAAACCATCCTATACTTAAAAGCCATCAGGGCTGGAGAGGCAGTGCAGTGGCTAGGAGCCTGCAGGAGACAGGACCTGTACCAGGTAGCCCAGGGTCCAACACCCTTTTCTGTCCTCTGTGCACATACAGACACACAGAGAACCATGAAGTGAATCTGTAAAGACTTCCTAAGTCAGGCCCATCTGTTTCATCTGCACGCTCTAACCCCTACCACCTGCTCAGACTATAAGGTATGACTTTATAAATGGGTATTTTTAGGAGAAAAGACTTGTTTTAAAGCCCACAGCACTTAACTTACTGCACTTAAAAAATTAACAATCTTGGGAGGCAGAGACAGGAGGATTTCTGAGTTCGAGGCCTGCCTGGTCTACAGCGCGAGTTCCAAGACAGCCAGGGCTACACAGAGAAACCCTGTCTCGAAAAACCAAAAAAACCCAGTAATTTCTCAGTTGTACTGTTCCAATCCTCCAAGGGTCTTCGCCACTGGGATTCAGTGAACCAGTTTAACTCACAGGTCTCCTCACTTGCTCTCAGCTTGTCAAAGTTCTGGGTGGGTTTTCTCCTTCCTTGTCATTGTTGGGTCTGCAGACCTCTCACCTATGGGAGCCTTTCATGTTTCCTTCTCCCAAGGGAGACCTTGGGAGAGAGGGGCACTTCGCCTTGTCGCTAGGCATCTGCACCCTGGGAGGAGCTGAGAGGAGAGGTGGCCCGGGGACGCCATCCCCTGTATGTCACACACAGTGCAGTTTAAAGGTCACTGCTGCACGGACAATCCTGTCATGAGCCTCCATCTCTGTACAGAGTCACACTGGGGATAGTCTCCACAAGGGATGGCCAGAAGCCAAGCAGCCGCTGTGTTAAGCCAAGTAAGGGAGGCTGTTCCTAGCATCCTTGGCCTTTTAGGAAAGATGCATCCCACTGATGAGAGACAGAAGAGTGATCATTTGGTCCAGTAGTCTTTCATGATACACGTCCTAGATACACGTTCATGATACAAGTTCTTGGGGAGTTACAGTTCAGCTTTTGACTTTTATGGGTAAGCACGGGAGACACGGTCTGAGAGACACCTTGCCATAAGCCTTGTTTTGCCTTCAGTCAGAAGGGACGAGCCTGTGCAGGTTAGGGTACAGTCTCAATACTGTTCTTTTTTGTTTTTTGTTTTTTTTTTAAAGATTTATTTATTATATGTAAGTATAATACTTACTGTAGCTGTCCTCAGATACTCCAGAAGAGGGTGTGAGATCTTGTTACAGATGGTTGTAAGCCACCCTGTGGTTGCTGGGATTTGAATTCAGGACCTTCGGAAGAGCAGTTGGTGCTCTTAACCACTAAGACATCTCTCCAGCCCCCTTGATTTAATGTTCTTAATTAAATGTTCTTAATTTATTAATTATAATAAATTAATTAATATGTTCTTATTATATAGTAAATTAATGATATGTTCTTAATTTAAAACATATATTGGTTTTTGAAACAAGGTCTCACTATGTAGCCCTGGCTGACCTGGAATTCACTCTGTAGACCAGGCTGACCTAGAACTCAGAAATCTGCCTGCCTCTGCCTCCCAAGTATTGGGATTAGAGGCGTGCGCCACCACTGCCTGGCAGACAAGACTGGTCTCTAACCTATACAGAGCCTCCTGCCTCTGCCTCCTGGGTGCTGGGACTAAAGGCGTGTGCCACTCTGACTGTCCCTAAGTCAACTTCTTAGAGGAGCTGTCTCCTTTAAGAGTCTTTCCTAGGGACTAGGTGGCTTGCTGCTTTCTTCCATGAATGCCTGTGGGCATAAAGCATCATTTTTTGGTTTGTTTTTCAGAATAGAAATGTATTGTCGTGAGCTGACGGAGAGATTTGAAGATGTTTGGATCGTATCAGGACCTCTAACCTTACCTCACACTAGAAATGATGGAACAAAAACAGTTAGTTACCAGGTAGGGACGTGTCACATTCCGTTGTATGTTGTTCCAAGAACTGCAGTAATCTCATTCGATGCTCTGCTGCCTAATGTCATGTATTCAGCATTATCTGTGAGGCACCTCCTGTTAGGGTTATAGGGGCAGATACAGCGAGGGCTAAAACAACCGCTGACATCAAGATGCCCACAGGTAAAGGGAGGCGTTCACCATCCACCTGTGTTAAAGGGGGTTTTCTTTTTAAGATTTATTTATTTATTTTCATATGAGTACACTGTTGCTATCTTTAGACACACCAGAAGAGGGCATTGGATCTCATTACAGATGGTTGTGAGCCACCTGGGAATTGAACTCAGGACCTTTGGAAGAGCAGTCAGTGCTTTTAACCTCTGAGCCATCTCTCCAGCCCCTCTTTCTTTTTTACGTTGATGACACTGGAACATTTAGGGACCACAGGGACAGACAGAGCATATGAGAACTTGTAATGATGTAACGACAGACTGTGCCTACTGCCGTGGAAGGCTCCGGTGTTCTTGGACATTCTCCTGAGGAGAGCCTTAGAGGGCCGAGGGCTCCACAATAGAGTGACTGTATCTCTGTAGAGAGGCATTCCGAGCATTGTGCCAGGAGGGTGGCACTGTGTGGCCATCAGGGGAAGGACATGTAGTTTTGGGAATAGAGCAGGTGTTTGGTAAATGCAGGATGGGTGAAGCCTCCAGAGTCTGTGACTAAATATGCAAACCAGGTGGAGTGTGAACCAACTGAGTTAGGTCGGTACCGCTGGTGGGAGTGCATGGGGCCAGCGTGTGCTCGGCTGACGCCGTCGGTCGTGAGTGGAAAACTTAGGGATCATTTTGTAGCCATCACAATAACAAGCTATTCAAGCAGATATCGTCAGCAGATGCCAAAGTGTAGCAGAAGTTCTGTGAGGAGCAGGGCATGTGCTCATCACTTTGATCATTCAATGATCAAAAAGGTGAGGAATTGGAACTTTAACTTCCAAGCCAAATGACCAACGCCCTTATCTCTAGTAATGGGACTTACTGATAAAAAGACCATTTCTGCAGAAAACAAAAAATAATCTTCAATTCCATTGTGTGGACATTGCAGGTGGAGCCCAGGGGAGGACCTTATAAAATACACTGTGTGTTCTATTAAAGAGAGGGGTCACGCTGTATACACAGAGGCCAGGGGGCTGGCTGGGCTTGGGTGACAGACATGGAAACGATCTGCAGTGTGGTCTTGAAGGCAGAAAGCAGGGCTCCTGGGGGTGGTGTGGGGGGCAAGTGGGCCATGCCTGGGGTTTGCAGACCAGGTGATGGTACACAGTTTCCTGATTTTGGTAATTGGTCTGTAACTCTGTAAGCGGATGTCTCTGTTCTTAGTACACCCTAGGGGATCAAGGAGTGGGCCTGTGACTTAGTTTAAATAAGCTTAGGGACAACAGAAAAGAGGTGATAAAGGCATCAGGAAAAATGTCAACAGTTGGACTGGACGAATAATGGAGTTCCATGGAGCATTTACAAAGTCTGTTTGAAGTTCAGAATTGAAAAAAATACAAAGAGGATGTTCTCTGGTCTCAGTTTTCATTGCCTGGAACAGGCGCCGATGTCAGTGATGGAATGTGGCCGTTAGTTTATCAGCGGATGATGTTCCAGAGGTTCAAGTAGGCCGAAGGGTTTCTAGAGACCTGTCAGCCTTCCTCACAGTCACCAGATGCACGGGGCCAGCCAGGCTTCCTGAAGGGGTGTTTTGAGTGAGGGTCTTAGCTTTTGTTTTTGTCTTAAAGCCTTACTTGTTTTAGGGCTTCGTTTTCTGGGCTTCTGAGCCTTTAGCATCCCTGATCTTTCATGTGGAGGGCCTGCTGAGGCTAACATTGGCGGGCTTCAGTCCAGCTTTCTAAAGAGCCTGCCGTGCGGGAGGAGGCAGACGCCTGCAAATGACACTCCCCGAACTGTAGTCTTGAGTACTTTCTCTTTCCTTCCTTACATTGTGTGCGAGTGTGCACGTGAGTGTGTGTGTGTGTGCGTGTGCACACGCGCGCACGTGAGTCTGTTCTCCTTCCACCTTCACAGGTTCTGGGGACATGGCAAGTACCTTTACTTGTTGAGTCATCTTGGAGTCTTTTTGTATTTAAGGTAGAACCTCACCATGTAGCCCAGGCTGGCCTGAAACAGCACAGTCCTCTGCTTTCCTATGCTGGGATGACTGGTGTCACCCTGCTGGGCTCTCTACTGATGATTTCTATTTCAGATTAAAGAGGGTCATGTTGTATTTTTAAACTCTGATTTGTCATTTATTAGCCTAATTTCTTCTTTAGGAAGTTCCTATTTTTATATAATTTGTACTTTTGCACAACTCCAGTTTCTGCTGGTCACAGACTTTGATTTGTCTAAAGCAGAGGTGTCAACAGAGGCTTTTCACATGACATGGACCTCAGAGAGGGTTTTGGCTGATGACACAATGTGTCTGCCATTTGCACAGTAGTTAGTGATGTTAGTGATCAGGAGACCTTATGTAAGTTCTCTACTGGAATGAGAATAAATTGATAATTTTCCTGGAAAAAAAAGCAAAGCTAAAAATTGACTAATAAGCAATGGTTAATTGAAATACGAGGAAAACCCTGTCCACTGAGCCATACTGAGGTGTATCGGACAGTTCTCCATCTGTAACCAAATGCCCTGAGGGCCTGCCTCGCCCGGTGGAGTGCACTGCTTACTCCACCTCAGCCCTTCCCTGGCTCCCACTTACACATTCCCGTCCAGCGCCTCTTGGACCTTGAGATTATTTATACTGTGGGGTCTATTGAAAATGCAAAGCCAGCATTTATAGTACTGTGCGTGTGTATGTCGTGTGTTTGGACCTGTAGGGAAGTGGACGTAATTCTGTGTCATTAAGTTGGTGCCGCTTGAGAGAAGAATGTGACCAATGACAGAGCTGTGGAAGGCACAGGGCCTGGGACCCGCTGGGACCCGCCGGGACCCGCCGGTGCAGTGCTGTTTCTGAGAGCGCAGTCAGGTGCTTTGACTTTTCTGTTCTCTTTGGTGGGAGGGAGGCTTGAGGCAGGGCTTCTCCCGTAGCCCTGGTCATCCTGGAACTCGCTCACTCTGTAGAACAGGCGGGGCTCACACTCAGAGCTCCACCCGTCTCTGGGCGCTTTTACTCTCTAGTACAGAGGGTTCAGGCCACTGACCTCCCTCCTTTCAGAAAGAGGAGTCAGTAGCTTCTTGAAGGCATTATGCTGAGTCCTTTAGCCTCCTCTCCCCTCCCGGCTTCCCCTCCTCTTCCTTTCATTCGATACAACCATTTCCTTACCTGCAGAGACAGTCTTGCTGTGCTGCCTAGGTTGTCCTTGGCATCAGGCAGTCCTCGGGGTTCAGCTCTCAAATAGCAGGACACACCTCAGCTACTCGGCACATTGAAGTGGGGCTCTGGTGTGTACCTGAAGCTCCGGGTATTTCTCATACAGTGTAAAAGCGGCCACATAGTGAAAATGCCTGTAAAGGGCTGTTGAAGAGGGGCGCGGGAGAGGAGGTGGATTGGTCACTGGGGAGTCCCACCTGCAGAGACCTAGGTAGAGTGAGGGAGAAGCTGATGTTCAGAGAGCATCAGTGGGGCGCGGGGGACAGGGCGCTTCCTGGAGGAGTGAGTGTCTGCGTCTACTTCTTGGGCCTTCTCTTGGGCTCTTCTGTATGTTTGTATTGTCCTGTTCTGATTTGCTGGTTTTGTTTTATCTTATTTTTTCTTCTTATCCCTTAGAAGCCCATTTTCAGTGAGAGACAGAAAGGGGGCGGATCTGGATGTGAGGGAGGTGGGGAGGAACTGGAAGGGGGAGGGGGAGGGGAAACCTTAATCAGCATGTATTACGTGAGAAAACGATAATTTTCAATAAAAGAAAAAAATCAGTTTAATTGGGCAAAAAAATGTATTTGTATGCACACACGTTGGCACGTGTAAGCTTGCAGTCTCACTAAGGAAAGCACATTTGAGGAAAGATGAGACCGGAAAGGTAGGGGAGGGGCAGCCTGCACTGAAGCAGTGAGCACATTTTTTCTGAGGAGGCGGAAGAGGGGAAGGGCTGGGGCCTGGTTGCGGAAATCTGAACGTCCAGCTGAAATCCAGGCCATTCTCCAGCATGAGGGTCCTTTCAGGAGTATCAGTTCCAGTCAGCACTGTGGGCAGCGCTGGCGCATTGCACAGCTCGGAGAGCTATCTGTTCTTCCCCAGGAACAGTATGAACCGTGAGCTCCCGCTCCGGGGTGCTGCTTGGCAGTCAGACACGATGATTCCGGAGCCACGTGATCCAGAGTCATCATGCCTGCTAAAGACCCCCGGTTGTTTTCAGCTGCACACGCTTAGTCCCTCAGGAGCACATACACAGCCAATGTCAGGGACATCCTAGGTGCTGTGCAGGTGTGGAGCATGTGTGTGTGTGCACGCGCATGCACTCGCATTGACTCTGGATGGAGAAGTGAGGCAGACGAACGGGTGTGCAGTGAGGGCATAGTGCTACAACCCTCCCTGAAAGGTTGCAGCTGTTCTTTCGCACACAGGAAAATTGAGGATCGCAGGGGTCAACTCCAGGTCATACAGCTCCTCCTCACAAGGCGAGCTCCAAGCTGGACATGTCTTTTCCCACACCTGATGCCCAGTCAGAGCATTGTCCTGTGAGGCTGTCAGAGGTCTGTGCCACAGGGATAACTGAGTGTCCGGGCAGAGCATGAGTCTGTCAGTAATGAACGGCGTTCTCGGTGGAGTCCATGCAAGGAGTATCTGCTAGCATGCAGAAATAGCAGAAAATGGGCCAGGAGGGTTCCTTACAGTCAGGCAGAAATGTCCACTAGGATCTGGGGAGATGGATCATAGCACCCTAGAACTGAGTGCATGTAGCCCTCAGGGAGGGTGAGTAGCAGTGATTTTATCAAAAGTGAGTCATCTGACAGCTTGAATCAGAGTCGCCCCAGCATAGCTGAGGCTATCCATGTGCCTTCTCTGATGTGCCTGTTCCGAAAGAGTCGTACAAGTGAAACATACCTGAAGATTTGGGTTTGAACATTGTAAACGATCCGAGGAGAGAGCTGGTGGTAACGTGAGCGGTGTCTGAAGCTGCAGATCTCTGCCAGTTACCTAGGGAGGGAGAGAGTCAGAGACCTGCCCCAGGAGTCCAGAGGCATCCTGGTAGGAAAGGAAGCATCTTTCTCAAGTCTAGGGAAGGCTTGTTCATTTACACAGCTGCCTACTGCCTGGAGCAGTGCCCGGCAGGTGGAGGCTCTGTTCACTCGAGCAGCCTTCCCGCAGGTGCCTGCTGTAGTGCCACGGGGCTGACGGGCACTCCTGTTGACTCTCTCTCCTGTGTCCCTCCTGTCCTGGTAGGTGTGTGTGGATTCGTGGATTTCAAACCACCCTGCTTCTTTTTTTCTCCCATGAAATTGCCATCTTGAGGGCATGGTCTCTCCGTGTGTCCGGGTTGTTTTATTTTTTGACTTTCTTCCTTTCCTTGTCTTCCTGGGCACAGTGTCAGTCACTAAATACTCAACACACGATAGCTATGACACTGCAAGCAGCAGGCTAAGTCTATTCTTTGTTTTTTTGAGACAGGGTTTCTCTGTGTGGGTCCTGGCTGACCTGGAACTCACTCTGTAGACCAGGCTGGCCTCGAACTCAGAAATCTGCCTGCCTCTGCCTCCCAAGTGCTGGGATTAAAGGCGTCCGCCCACCGCCCGGCTTGGTTAAGTCTATTCTTTCTTGCCAACTTCTTCTGACACTGGGGTGGTTTTGTGGCTATGACAGGGATATGGTGTTGTTTCTGTCACTGAGAAGGAAGGAAGGATGCACTCTGGCCAATGTTTAGGAAATGTACAACCTACATGTGAGTCCATCTTCAGCTGTTACGTGTGTTGTATTTTCCGCTCACTTCCGGTTGGTCAGTTTCCAATTTTTGTTACCCTTGATGAGGGTTCAGGGTTCCTGAGTGTTTCAGTAGCAGCGGCGATCTCCTTTGTCAAGCACTTATGCCAAATCTTCTGTGAAAAGGTTTGTTGCTGATGCACTGGTATTAAAAGCTCGCTTTCTGCTAAGCCATAGAAATCCTTTGTGCGGTCATTGGTGTCCAACTTGATTTCTTGATGGTGACCTTTAACTGCCCTGATCTTGCTGGAGCCCACAATTCCCCACTCCGCCCCTGCAAAACCTGTCTCCTGAATGATATCCGCTTCAAAAAACAGGGTTTGAAAAATAGGTCTTGATGATTTTGAAATCTTTGCTGTTGTTTTGAGGAGGGTCTCATATAGCCCAGGCTGGCCCTGAACTCCTGATCCTCCTGCTCTCACCTGGAGGTTTGGGGATTATAGCTATGCACCACCATAACCCCTACCCCTTGGGGATCAGGGTCTCACCCTATAGCCTCAGATGGCTCCAAACTCATGCTCACAATTATCTCCTGCCTTCTGGGATTAAAGGTATCCTCCCTCTCTTATGGCAAAGTGGAACCTGAGCAGGTGTCTGTCTGTCTGTCTGTCTGGCCAGCCAAGCCTTGTGCTTCAGTGCACGCTCCAGGAACATTGTCTGGCAGTAATTTTCCTCAGAGTAAACGCTTAGGTGTAGTGCTGAGCTACCTATAGGGAAAAGAGCCCTAAGCTATTTTAAGATTATTTATGTCTCAAGTTTATTGTTGTTGTTTTTTGTTTGTTTTGAGACAGGGTTTCTCTGTGTAGCCATGACTGTCCTGGAACTCACTTTGTAGGCCAGACTAACCTCAAACTCAGAGGTCCTCCTGATTCTGCCTCTCATGCACAGGGATTAAAGGCGTGTGCCACTATTGCCTGGCTCTAAGTCCCAAAGTTAAGGAACAAAACACTGGGTTATTTAATTTCCAAGCAGGCATGGTGTCTTTTAGGTATGCTGAGAACAAAGACTGACTCAGACAAGATAACTCAGAAAATGAATGTGGATTTCGTTTTTCTGCTTACCTGTGGGGGAGGCCTTAGCCAGAGAGTCACATGTTGTGGTTGTGAATAGGATCTCCGTCAAGATTGAGGTGTAGCTGATTGGTGCCCAGCATCCCTGACACCCTCGGGACTGCAGCACTGAAGGTCCTCAAACTAAAAACCCCAACACTATAGAAACAGCGCATTACAAAGTAAAGCTGCGAAGTGTAAAATATCAGTCATCTATAGTTTTTGCAGGAATTGAAGGAACTAAATTAGCAGTTCTCGTTGGCAGCCAGTGAACATGACCAGTTAATTATTTTCAAAAATAGCCATGCTTGCGGACAAGGAGCCCACAAGATAGAAATGGTCAAGAGAATGGTATGGGAGGATCCCCAATGTTTTCATGCTGTGTTGCAGTGGCATGGAAATCCCACCAGGTGGCGCCAGGAGTCAGCTTACCAACTGGGTCCCCAGCTGCTGTAGGATGTTTGCAGCTCATTTCCTACGCCCTGTGAACGTGGCTCTGTAGTAGTTATGTCCTTAGTTCTGGTCCCTGAGCCCATACTGTTATTATTTATCCAGTTTTAGCATCTTGCCACAGAGAGCATTTTGCCTGTAGGGAAAGCCCTGGTAGGCGGCTCTCCCTGCAGAGGGTGACGCTGCTTGAGCAGGGTTCTGTCATCTTCCTCTTTGCTTTGTAATGAGATTCATAGTCCAGGCTGGCCTTGAGCTCTTAAGTATATAGCCAAGGATGACCTAGAACTTATGACCCTCTTGCCTTTACCCGGATGCCAGGGTCACTAGGCGCACCACCTCTTCGCTGTGCTGGAGGGTCGGTGCTAGGCTTGGGAGGGACCCACAACATACCGACAAGTCCCTCCTGAACCTGTGAACAGTGTGGTCTCAGGAACCTGCTCTGTCCCGGCCCTGACCAGCCAACCACTTCTGGTATATTCAAAGGCAGCTGCTGTAGATCCTGTGGCGGGGTCTTCCCTGGAGTCCTGTAGCCATGTGTGACAGACAGACCATGGGGTTCTGGGCTAGTGCAGTGCAGTGTGGATAGGAGTTTGTAAAGATCAGGAAAAACCTCTTTTTTTTTTGGGCTTCTGACAGGGAATGTAATCTGCAGCTAGAACTGTCTGGCACTTGGAGCATGCTCAGTCGGGCCTTGTCATTTTATGGGGACCATTAAGTAAATGGACATCCCACTTTTGTTTTTAGACAACAGACGGAGGCTTTTAAGCATGTTGGAAGGACATTTGAAGAGGCTTCATAATATTGTTATTTCATTAATACGGCCAGCCTACAGAAGCAGCTTGTTCCTCTGCCTTCCGCGTCGTGTGGCTACTTTTCTAAAGTGTTCGATTTGACAACATAATTTAGAAATTCAATGTTTGATAGCCCAGGAGCTAAGCAAAAGCAGTTGCCTGTACTTAATTAACTGTAAAAAGTGAGCAGAGACCGAGGTAATCTAGAAAGTTCTGTTGCTGTCGTGTCTGGCTGCCACCGAAAGGGCTGTCTGCTGTTTCCTGGGGAGTTTAGGCTGTTTTCACTGAGAGCCGGGAGTGCCGAAGCCAGTGGTTTGGACGTCTCTGTTTAGAGCGTTATGACTTCTGACTGGCCGGTGGAGAGGAAATGATGGCTTCTTCTCCCACAGGAAGCTCAGTGCTTGCTTGTGGCGCGCCTTTGTCCTCTGTTCTGTGGATATACTGTGAGCCCCGCCCTTTGGGGTAACCGTATGGGGTTATGTTGTTATTTTGGTTTTTCTTTGTGTAGTCCTGGCTCTCCTGGCCACTCTATAGACCAGGCTGGCCTTGAACTCCGAGATCCACCTGCTTCTTCCTCAGGGGTCCTGGGATTAAAGCCTGGAGCCAGCACTCTGCAGAGGTACCGGTATAGTAAAGACTGGTTAGAACTGGTCAGTTGTTGAAGCCTGGCCATTCCAGGTGGCTGTCAGGCCGTTCCCTGTCTTGCATTTACAAAGGCGTGGGAGCAAAACCTCGGAAGCTGGTGGCACAGCTCAGCGCGCTAACTGGCTGCTCTGTTTTCAGGTGATCGGCGAGGACAACGTGGCAGTCCCCTCCCACCTTTACAAGGTGATCCTGGCTCGCAGGAGCCCAGAATCTACAGAGCCACTGGCACTGGGCGCCTTTGTGGTACCTAACAAAGCCATTGGGTTCCAGTCCCAGCTCACCGAGTTCCAGGTGAGCCTCCACGACCTGGAGAAGATGTCAGGCCTGGTGTTCTTCCCCCGTCTGGACCGAACCAGGGACATCCGGAATATTTGCTCTGTGGACACCTGCAAGCTCCTGGGTTTCCAGGAATTCACTCTGTACCTGAGCACAAGGAAGATTGACGGAGCCCGGTCTGTGGCCAGGCTGGAGAAGGTTCTGGAAGCTTTGAAGAGCTCCGGGGTGGAACCTGACGATTACTTCCTGAGTCGCTACAGGAAGAAACTGGAGGAACTGAAGGCTAAGGAGCAAAAGGACACCCAGGTGGAAAAGCTGTCCTAGTGTCTGTCTGGGTGTGCGCCAAGCACCAGTAACGAACAGATTTATTTCCAAGAAATGATGGAATCCTAACCAAAATCCCTCCAAAGACTCACTGGCTCAAAACTCAGTGTTTTCCTTCACCAGGATCTGGGTTGGCTGAGATGTTTTTAAAAATCTGCTCTTCTCCTGCACAAATACACTTGTGATTTATGTGCTCCTTCTCAAGACCCTGAAGTCCTCCCACCTGTCTAGATCAGGGCATCTGAACACTGCTGTTCCCCTGTGCAAACCCCACTGTTCCCATCCTACCTGTGAGGAAGATGAGGCTCAGAGAACTCTGTATCTTCCCCATTGGTGTTCTGCAGAAGTCATCCAGAGTGCCTCAGAGTCAAGACGTTAGATGGGGGTTTGACTCACGTCCGTACCTGCATCCACGGCTGTTCCTGGTGCTAAGGCCCTCCTGGTGAGAAGGGTCTGTCTTGGAAGAGTGAGCACTTCATTTCTGTGGGAAATGAAGAAACAGTGGGTCTTTGAAAGATGGAGATACTCTGTGGGTTTAACCAGAGCCTGTGGTTCCCTCCAGGGATCACATGGTGCCAGAGAAGTTATGTTTCTTGCTTCACTGGGGCCCTTCTAAAGGAGCCCAGGAAAGGTGTGTGCTGAGAGTCACCAGGTACCTCTGGTCCTGCTCTCTGCTGGGCCAGCACACTACAGGTAGGTATAGCCTGGGCCCAAGGTCCAAACCAGCTCATTCCCAGGGGAAAGAGCAGCTGCTTTCTGTGCTGACTGGTTTATACAGCTCCTGAGCTGCCCTGAGTACACACAGCTCAGTAGCTTCCGGGCGAAAGGACTTGTCTGAATCTGCCACTCTGCCACTGTCTTCCAAGCAGTACGCGAGTGATCTTTGTGGCGTTGTATCTGCCTCTGACAGAAATGCAATGGCGTTACAATAAAGACAAGAAGGCTGAGACTGACCCTCTTCTGCTCCTTCCTTTGGATAAAAAGAAGCAGTCGGGTGGAGGACACAGCTGCTGATGAGCGCTGTTCTGCTTTCCCTCCCTGGTCCTCAGTCCTCCTTGTGCCAGTCCTCCTAAGGATAGGAAGCCAAAATGTCACTGTGACCAAAGAAATCTGTTACTTTCTCTCCTCAGAAAAGAGGAGATGGCAGGGCTAGAGTGTTTCTCCAGGAGCCCTGGGAAAGAGGCCGGGGCTCCTCCCAGCTGTGCCCCAGGTCCCCACCATGTGTTCTTGTGGCCGAGCTCCCTGCCCTGTGGCTGTGCTCCCCTCCCCTCTGCTGACCTGGCCTGCTGCTGGCCTTGGAGTCGCTTCCCGAGCTCTCTCTCCCGCTCAGGGAGCATCTTGTCTGTATCAGTAAGTTTCTGTAGCTTGGGATTTGATTTCTTATGAAAGCTGCTACCTGGTCACTGTGAGGCAGAAATAAGAACAAACCAAAAAGACAATGCGCCTGACTTTTTTTTTTGAATCTGTATTTCTATGAATGTTTTGCCTGTTTGTATCTGTGCATACCACATGAGTGTCTGTTGCCCACAGAGTTGGAAGAGGATACCCTGGAAATGGAATCCCAGATGGTTCCGAGCCGCCGTGTGAATGCTGGAGTCTCTGCAGCCGAATGGGGGCTCTCTGCACCAGCAGCCAGTGCCCTTAGCTTCATGTGTGAATGTTTACTGGTATACAACACTGATGCTTGAATTGTCCTGTGAACATTTTCATTGAGAGTACCCATAACAAACACTTAGGATTTCCCCTGGATCGTGCCACTGTGGCCCCCACAGTGTAGCTGTCTGTTTTTCTGGATTCCAGTGCAGCAGATTCCTGGGTCTCACTTAAGTATCAAATGTGACAGAGACAAACGTAACCAGCCAAAGCTGAGTGGTGTCACTCATTACCTCGGTGGGTTCCCTTAGACTCTGGGGCTGAGCCTTCTGGGCCATTTACCCTTTTAGTCCCTGGTCTAGAGAAATGGCCAGGCTGGGCGGCCTCTGCTGTGGGAAGTCCCTGTCTCTGGGTAGGAGATTTAATTCTTAATCTTTCTTAATTTCTAGTCACATCTTCAAATTCTTTGGTCTCTGGACCAAGGCTGATGGCCAAAGTTGAATATAGCAAAAGCCTTTCTGAAGTTACAGAGGTTAGGGAGAGGGCTGAGCTGCACGCTGCCGTTCCTGCACATGCATCTTAAACAGCAGAGACCTCTGCCCTTCTTTTCGGCCTCTGATTAGTGCCCAGCAGGAAAGGCAGTCTGCTTCCTGCAGAGCTGTGCTCGGTTTGCAGCCTGGCATGATCCTATGTGTTGCCATGTCACCTGTGTGCCCTGCCTTGTCCGAGGGTATAGCCGAGCTCACTCCGTTTTTGGCAGACTTCCTGTGAACAGCGTGTGAATGGCTAGGACCTAACATGTGCGCTGCCAACAGCATCCCCAGCCTGTGCGCCTTGGACAGCTGCGCACTTGTTTGGGGGGGGGTGCTGACTGGTGGAGGTGGGTCAGCAGAGGTGGGCTTGGAAGGCTAACCCCTCTCAGCGCTGGCCTATGTGCGTTGCTTCCTGTCTGCTGCCAAGCAAACACCCTCCGCCTCAACTCACACCTCTGGAGACAGCCATTCCTGTTGCTGTGCCTCCCACGCCACGGTGGACCAGAATCCCAGTGCTGTCAGATCACAAACCCTTCCTGAAGTTGCTTCTGCCCGGTGATTGGCCACAGGGACAGAAGTAATTTGTGGGTCACCCTAACCGTGCCCTGCCTGGATCTCGCACTGGTTCCGTCCTGGTGGAGCTGATGGGGCTGGCCTCACAGTGGGCATGGCTCTCCTGCATGCAGCCTCACATTTAGAAATCAGTCAGCTTACCAGAGAAGGCCAAGCAGGGGGCTTTGACCTTTGACGTGAACCTTGTGTAATTGAGGACAATGGAATCGGTGGTGGACGGCGCCAATGTGGGGTTAGGGCTGCTCTGGTCTGAGAGCAGAGTACCTGTAGGGGTCAGTGTGGTCTAGTCTCCACCAGAGTCAGCTGGGCCAGCTGGCCACAGCCTCGCAGGCAGGCTCTAGCCTGTGGCTTGGCAGGAGGGAGGTTATCTGCCCAGCAGGTTTCTATGTCTTCACTCCATGGAAACGCGTAGCTTCATTTCTCTCAGCCGTAAGTTCAGGAGCGGCAAGCCTACAGAAATGTCTCATGCAGTGATGGTCTCTTCGCCCACTGTTTTGTCTCATTGGCTCCTTTCTACCTGGAACCATTTAAAATTAATTTGTTGTCCCCCTAAAAAGTAAGTTGAGGCATGACAGGTCACTTTTTCTTTTTTTCTTTCGAGACAGGGTTTCTCTATGCAGCCCTGGCTGTCCTAGAACCCACTCTGTAAACCATGCTGGCCTCAGAGATCCGCCTGCCTCTGTCTCCCAAGTGCGGGGATTAAAGGCGCGCGCCACCACGCCCGGCAGACAGGTGGTCACTGTTCACTTGAACTTAATGCAGCCTATGAATAAGGACATTCTTCCATATTTTCAAACTATATGCTCAAATCTAAAAGAAAATAAAATTGCCAAAATGTCTGTCAGGTTTGGTACATGCCTGTAATCCCAGCACTTGGGATGCAGAGGCAGATGGAACCTGTCAGCTAGACCGTATACTGAGATCCTGTTTGGAAAAAAGAAATTTGGAAGACCCTTTCACAGGGGTGGGGATGGGGGGTGTGTGGGGTGTGGTCACCTAAGATCACCAGAAAACACAGAAATTTATGTTATGACACATAACAGCAAAATTAAGAGTTCTGAAGTAGCAATGAAATAATTTCATGGCCCGGGGTCACCACAGCCTGAGGAGCTGTGAAAGGGTCTTGGCACAGGAAGGCCGAGAACCGCTGCTCCACATTCCTTACCCGCTCCTCGAGGTTTGATCCTAGAGATCTGTGGGAATGCTGGGGGTCTACATCTTAACAGGTTATTTTATGTGTGTGGTGGTTTTGCTTACGTGTGTGTCTGTGTGTCACGTGCATCCCTAGTGCCCGAGGAGGTTAGGAGGGCCTGGAGCTGCAGACGGTTGTGAGCTTCCGTGTGGGTGCTGGGGACTGAACTTAGAGTCTTAGGAAACAGCAGCCACTGAGTCACCGCTCCAGCCTCAGATGTGCATTTTTAATTAAAAAAAATCATGTGTATATGTGTATATGTATGCACACACCCGTGTATGGGTGTGAGGATGTGCGTGCCACACTGTGTGGATGGAGATCAGAGCCTCTCCTCAGGTGTCAGCCCTTGGGCTTTGCTTGAGGCAGCCTCTCATCGACTGCTGTGTACACCAGGCTAGGCAACTTGGAAGTCTCTGGAGGTTCTGGCTCTACACCCCCATCTTGCCTTAGGCATGCTGTGTACAGACACGTTGCCGTACCTGGCCTTATGTGTGCTGAGGAATCTGCACTGGGGTCCTCACACAAGTGTAACTACTGAACCGCCCAGCCGGCCCCAGAATGCTGCCTGTGATGAGTGCCCGGGCGGGGCTCCAGGCTGTTCCCTCTACAGCCTCACCTTCCCGGCTGATACTAGCTTTTTTCTGAGGTCCTTTCAGGGTAGGAAACTCACAAAGGCATGGGAGCAGCTGACTCTGTGTGCTCGTGCAGGGCTCATCCCAGTAAAACCAGTCAGGATGTGCCACACTGAGTCCAGGGAGAGGCTGGTCCCTTAACATAGTCCAGTTTTCTCACTGTATGTTGGGTCGAGTGGAACCCACTCCAGTAAGCTACTCCAGGCCTTTCAGCTGACCCATCGTGAAATCAGCGCCTCACCACGCACCCATCCATCAGTGTGCGGATCACAAGGGGGAGTTTTATATACACTAACTGTTAAGCTTTTTGGTACAGTTTCTATCCACCTCAAATGGGCTCACATTCACGACAGTCTGGTTTTATCTAGCCAACACTGACGTGCCTCCCAGCTTTGCATGCAGATTGAAAAAACAGACCCTCAATGTGCTTGTTACAAAAAAGCAGTGATGGAGACAAAAGGAGATCCAGGCAGTACGGAATCCATCTTACACGGCATCCAGAATCGTGCACGCACCCATGTGCCCATGTCATGTAAGTTCGTCTTTATTTTCGGGCAAGGTGTATCTGAGTCCAAGACCAGCCAGTGCCTGCTAACACAGGGAGACCCTGTCTCAGTAACAACAATGGAACCAAATCAAAACCAATAATAAATATATGCACAGTACAGAAACGGGTCCCCAGGACATAGTGATTCACTCCAGGAAGGGGAGCAGGCCTGTCACACCTGTAGGCCTGTGGCTGGGTCAAGGCTTTGGAGATAGGGTATGCTTGAGGTGGGGACCCATCCCACCTTCCCGGGCTCCAGCAGGGACAGCCTTAGCTGCCATCAACGAGGACCATCATACAGGAACAGTTGGCTTGGTTGAGGGTGGAATACACGGTATGCAGGTTGGTGAGTTCTGAATAAGGGGTAGTCAGTCACTTAACAGCTTGCAGGCGACGGGTGAAGGCCGATGAGGAGGTGAAGGGCAGGCTATGATGTCAAGCTGCGCACCAGGCAGAAGCAGTTCTGAGACCCTAACACGTTGCTGCATACCAAATCACTGCCCAGTTCTCCGAGCCCCTTCCCTGGAGGGCATCTTCTGGGCACCACTTAGGAGGTACTATGGGGAAACTCAAATCTAGAATCTTAGGGTTTTCCTGCCTGTGGCCTAATGCCTACCCTCTGCCTCCCAAGGTTCTTCAATAATTTTACTTGTTTTCAGGGCAGTGATTTTTGTCTCCACCCATAGCCCTACTAATGCGCTAGAGGCAAACACATTAGCATTGACTCCTTTCTGGGGTCCCCATCAAATTTACAGATAATAGCTAGTTAAATGTTTTGGGGTTACCCAGCAACTCAGAGAAACAGAGTGAATTCTGTTGAGTCCTAAGGGGACCCAGGAAGGCTGGGGACAGTCTGGGGACAGTCTGAGTACAGTGGACTACGGGCTTTGAGAACAGAGTTGGGCACTGCCGACCCCATGACCTGACTCTTGAGGTACGTTCTTGGCCTTCCCCCAGACCCCAAGCTGTCTGTGGCCCGAGGGATCCTTCCTGGTGGGAAGATGGGACTAAGGCGGTGAGTATGTTGAGCAGGGACTTCTGAGTGTGGCTTCCCCGGAAGCAGAGCTGAAGTGAGACCTTCTGGCCGTGCACAGGTACAGAGCCCCACCCTCCTTTCTGCCCCCTGCCTGGATCTCAGCACGTTGTCTGATCTTGGACCTCCTCCAGGCTAACATCACACGGGATGAAATGTCCTGCTTCTGCTCTCTCGTCCTTTCTACCCAGATGTCCTCTAGAGCTGTGGGGGTTGGGGTGGGGGCAGTGGCAGGCAGTGGCCTGAGTCCTGGACACAGCTGGCTCCTTGTTCACCAATAGACAGGACAGTGTTTCAGCCCCTTCCACTATTCAGAAGAGGCCCCTGCTTTCCACTGGCCTTTACCCTCTCACCCCTCGGGGAGAGCCTTAGAGCCCTTGCCTGCCGTGGCCATCTGATACAGTGAGAGACCTCCTCTAGACTGCAGGTTGAGATGGGACAGCGGCCATCTTGTCTCAGGTGAACGGAGCCAGGACAGCATGACGTCATCTGTCACCTTTCCCTGTGTCAGTCTAAAACTCAGGCTGACACATAGGAGGTGTGCTCCCCACTCTCCCTCATAGAGCCTTTGAGTTGTAGGCTGTGGCTTAGACTCTTCCAGTCCGGGCCGGGGTCAGAACCTGGACTCTGACTCTGGCTTCTAAGTATGTTTGTGATACAACTGCAGGTGAGGGGCCCTTATTCCTGTTTCCTTCCCGCTAGGTAAAGAAGACAGCCTCCAGGGTCCCTCCCGACTTGGAATCCTTTAGTTGTACAGGGCAGAGCCTTCCTTGGGGAAAGGCCTGCAGGGGTGGTTTGCAGAGGAGGCATGCTGGTGCGGGTGGAGGTGCAGGGGCGGAGTGGCTGAGGGCCTCTGAGGAGGTGTGAATGAGGGAGCAGGGCAAGGCTGGTGTGGACAGCCCTGTCCCAGCTCTATCTCCTGTCTGAGACACCCTCTCCACACCCCAGCCCTGATAAGCAGGTGTGAGCCATGGCCGCCTTGTGACAGGCCCTTCGGCAGGGAGGGTGATGGCGGGGGTCCACTTCACATCTGATTTCACGTCAGCGTCTCTCTTCCCTCTCATTCCCCTGAGGGACTACACAGTCCCAACGGCACGGCATTATTCCTGACCTCAGCCTTGGCTTGAAGATGCCTTTCTTGCTGCCCAGTGCCCAGTGAGGAGTACATCTCCCCCAGTTCCTGGCAGACAGCCTAGGAGGGTGGTCACCCCATCCCCCACCC
This sequence comes from Apodemus sylvaticus, assembly GCF_947179515.1. Lineage (NCBI taxonomy): Eukaryota > Metazoa > Chordata > Mammalia > Rodentia > Muridae > Apodemus > Apodemus sylvaticus. The sequence goes on along the minus strand of NC_067478.1, from coordinate 4,656,964 downwards.
CCAGGGATGGTTCCTGCAATGACCCCTGTCACTGGGGCTGGCACATCCAGCATTTCTTATCACTTCAATGACTGGTCCTCTTGTCTCCTCAGTCAGCTGCCAGCCATACAGCCACTCTGTCTGGGTCTACATTTTCCTTTAAGGCCCTAGCCACTGCCCAGGAGGCCATTTTACAGGCCTGGGAGGTGGCTCAGCGGATAACGGTATTTGCTGTCAATCCTGACAAGCCGAATCCACATGGTAGGAGAGAACCAAGTCTCAACAAGTTGTCCTCTGAGCTCCACACGTGATGTGGCGCACACGCACACTATAATACTATTTCAAAAAGTCAAGACCTTTTGTTAGTAGGGTCATAAGAATGAAATGGGCAGAGAAGTCTTGGTGATTGGAACTCTGGAGAAGACAAATAATTGCTAAGCCAGAAGCCACAGGAAACCCTCGGCGGGACTTAGGGTCTCCAGGTCCCTGTTCCCCTACACTCCAGGCTTAGGGCCCTAAGCGGAATTGAATGTCCACCTTCTGAAGGCCTCAGGTGTGAAGATTATCTTGATTTTTTTTAGACTGCAAACATTCTGTACCAGACAGCTGTGTGCTGTGTGTGTGTGCTTGTGTGCCTCTGTGTGTATGTGCCTGTGTGATTTTATATATCTGTCTGTATCCCCACTCTCAGCTTCCCACACAGTTCAAGAGGCGGGGCACTTTCCCGGCTAAGCGCCCAGACTCAAGCCAGACAGGCTAACTTGGTGTCACATCCCAGCTTTGCCATTTTGGCGGATGGGAAAGCTCCGGCAAGCAGCTTAATCACCGCGTGCCCCCATCCTGCCCCCCCCCAGTGAACCGAAACTCCTGGTTTTACTGAGAGCCAGCCCCCACGTAACACCAGAACACCATGCGAGTACCAAACAGAACTCAAGCTGTCCTCATAGCAAGCCCCATGCGACCGTCAACGACTAATGTCTTAGTAAACTTACTCTAATGTCATGACACAGCCAAGGAGACATTGTAGGAACCCCCACGTGCCTTCTACGCAGGCCACCACCGTCCGTTTCGTTCCAAGTTTATCCTTCTGTCCTCACACCTACACAGTCTCCTCACTGTACATCTGTATACTACACTGTGTGTAACAGCTGCATGTGCATTTTTCTGAATTCTATACGTTGAAGACGGTCATGGTTTCTGTCGCCATCTAAATCCTTCATCATCTCTTATGAAGCCACAGTGCAGTTGCCAAATTTGGGGATTCTGATGCGGTCCCGACGCTGCCATCTAGTCCACATTGGCCACTGCTCTTCCTGCATCGGTGCACTGGGTCCTCTCTCCTTTATGTCTGTCACTTGCTGCCTCTTGGGCACCCACTGCACTTAATTGTCACCTACCTTTAGCATCCTTCAGTCAGGAAGAGATCGGCACCTGTTCGTTGTGTGTCTTGAACTTGACATTTGTAGACTGCCCCTGCTCAGATGGAAATTTGTTGTCACCTGGCATTCTCAGGCTCTGCACTTTGGGCAAGATTGTTGTGGAGGTGGTGTTGGGCATCCATGATGTTAGGCAGCGGGCAGTATCCTTTCCCACCCGTTGGGAATCCGACCACAGGTTGCCTGGTTTCAGCGGAATCTGCCGGGCACACCTTTCTCTTTGTTCTGAACACACAATTACGGGGAACTGTGGCGATCTTCTGCTCCTTACAACCCCCCCCCCCATAGGCTCTCACCCTATTTTAAGTTCCCCGTGGCCCATCCGAGCAGGCTGCTGTGTCCTTTGCCATCTCCCCATCAGTCTTCGGGCACTTTGTGTTCTAGTACAACACGATGTTCCAGGCACGTTGGGCATTTTTTTTTTCTGCTCTAACTCTGAATTAGCCAGGAGTCCTGGTTCTTTTTAGTGGACAATGATACTAGAAACCAAGATTTAGAAGCTGATATGCTGGGTGACACTGGCGTGTTCCTGCTTCTAGCTGATGTTTCAATGTCCCTGTCCGATAGCATGCAGCCATAGGGGACTGCTATAGAAAATGTAGCTTAGGTAAGGGCGTCAAAATGAGACAGCCCGTGTGAGGGCTGATTCTTCCCAGATTCCCTGCCTTACCTTTTTCCTTTTTCCTTTCCTTCCATTTCCCCTTTCCTTTCCTTTCCTTTCTCTTTTCCTTTCCTTTCCTTTCCTTTCCTTTCCTTTCCTTTCCTTTCCTTTCCTTTCCTTTCCTTTCCTTTCCATCTTCACGACCTCATCTTCCCTTTCTTAGTCAAGTATTCCTTTCAGGCATTCCAGCGTAGAAACCGCTGAGGCCATTTCCCCAGCTACATGTGTGCTATCAGAGGCAGACAACTATGCGACCTTTCTGTGTGAAGAGCCAAAGGCAAAGATAATTCTTGAGAAAGTTTGTGCTTAGGACAGTCTAGTGACAAGGTGACAGGGAAGACACATTTGGAAGGCTTCCACGTGGAAGTGCTCCTTTCTTCTGCAGGAAAGCACTCAGACCTAAGCCCACATGGCTGCTGGCTTTGGGCATCCACTGGGGGTCTGCTCTCCATGTAAGCCTCGGGATTCTGAGAACCAGCTGGGAGGGTTTAAATGGCGGCATCTCTCTCCTATAACAGGAGCAGGGACAGTGGAGGTCAGAAATGACAGTCTAATGAAGGCTATTCAAATGTTTTCCTTCCTTATGCAACTATGGGATAGGTGGGTAGCTGTAATTTCTTCCCTGAATAACTCTTTTGAGATTAGACTCAATGTTTCCTCCTCTGAGGTCCCTGAAACAGGTAGACAAGGATCTAAGGGCCTCTTGGAAGAAGGCTGCCTCCTGGGGTTGAAGTAAAGGAGACTTGTGGAGGTCAAAGGACAACTTGGAGAATTCTATTCCTTCTACCATGTGGGTTTTAGAGATTGATCCAAGGTCATTTGGCTTAGAAGAAAGCACCTTTAGCAGCTGAGCCATCTGGATGGCCCATGTTTTTCTGAATTTTAAGACTGGGGCTCACTGGACAGTGGTGGCGCATGCCTTTAATCCTAGCACTTGGGAGACAGAGGCAGGTGGATCTCTGAGTTCGAGGCCAGCCTGGTCTACAGAGTAAGTTCCAGGACAGCCAGGGATATACAGAGAAACCCTGTCTCGAGAAAAACAAACAAACAAACAAGACTGGGACTCTGTGTATCTCAGGCTAGCTTCAGATTGATTGTGTGGCTAAGCTGGCACTGAACTTATGACCCGGTGCAGGCTGACCTTGCATTTGTGATCCTCCCAGACCAGCTTCCCAAGTGCTGTCATGTCCACCTCGAGTGCATCTGTGACTGGCGAGTGGAACAGGTTTGCACCTTTACTCTGTGTGCCAAGGAGGTGACAAGTGCAGCTATGTTCACAGCACCAGAGAAGCCAGTGTCCACCCCACCCCCCTCCCGACAGTGCTACTCCTGTGCTGCCTCCAACAAGAGCTTGCCTTTTCAGAGCTCTTGCTGGGAGAGGCAGGATCGATCTAGCAGCTGGGACCTTACATTAATTCTCAGACGGAGGAAGTCCCCAGAGGCTCACCAGTTCCTCTCAAAGTCTGGGGTAGGGGCAGCCAGGGTAGGAGGATCTCTCAGGAAGTCATGAGAAGGGACTTGGCATCTCCTCATCTGTCCTTACCCTAACCACCACTGTGTCTCCATGTAGGGACCACCGGCTCATTCCTCACCCTCCATCCTTGCCTTGCACAATTCCTTCCACAGAGCAGAGGTGTAGGGTCTTGCTAAAGCACAGGCCTCGAGAGCAGTCATGTCCTTCACCCTCATAAACAAAGGTATATGAAGGAGCAGCCCCTCAGCAGCTCCACTGCCTCAGCTCCTGTCCCGGCTCCTCTCCTGGACCTTGCCGGCCTGCACCACCCTTTATTTGCCGACCCTGCCCATGTGGGCCGAGTTGCCCTGCTGGAATGGGTCATATCCCCTCCCCCTCAGAACCTCCCACTCTTCTCTAGGCCTGAAAATGCTCGCAGGGTCAAGTCCAGTGCCACAGCATCAAAAGAGGCCTTCCTTGACTCTGCCCCCGGTGCTGTTCATTGCATTCTCACTGTGGTGACCAGATACCTGGCAAGAAACGGCGTGAGGACTGGGGGAGAGTTTGTCTTCGAAGGTGCAGTTGGTGTGTTGGAGAAGACAAGGTGGTACGAACAGCCCTTGGCCATGGCCACAGGAAGATGAGTCTGCTTCTTTGTATCTGCCAAGGTCGGGAGCATTTGGCGCAACACTTCCCCCTTTGTCTTTCATTCAGTCCGGGCCCCCAGCCTGCAGGACAGGCCGCTACAGTCAGGTGTTCCCTGTCTTCAGCTGATCCTCTCTGGAGAGGCCATTATAGTCACAGCCTCAAGTGTACCTCAGCAATTCGCAAAGTGTTCATTAATCGTCACACATCTTGTCCATTGTCCTTGTCCTCCCTGCCTGACAGCAGCCACGGGCCATGCTGGACGGTCACTCACCTCCCCAACTTGACCGTGAGCAACGTAAGGGCAAAGACAAGCCTGACCGCTCGTCACTGTGATACCAGGCCCTGTAAGATGCTCTGGACATGTTTGTTACATGAGGTGCAGGCAGATACCTCAACTGCCCTGGCTAGCCCCATGTGTCGGACTTTATTTGGTGACATTTAAGGCAGGGAGGGAGGGGACCCTGTGGCTCTGGTGCCTTCTGCCAGTGTGGTTGCTAGCATCAGCCCCGATGGCCGGGCTTTAGCGGTACCGCTCAGCACGCCCCACCGTCCACACGTCATGGTCCCTGCAGGAGAGAGAATGCTTTGTCAGGCTGGCAAGGCAGGCAGCGTGACCTCCTAGCCCTGACCTGGCTGGTCTTCAGCTGGAAAGGAGATTGTCTTTTAGGTCCTCTGAGGCTAGAGCCCGGAGGCAGTAGGTTCTGGGGGTGGCACCGAGGACGTAGCTGCCTTGGGGAAGAACAGGGTGTGGGGTTGCTAGGGTGCCAAGAGAGTCCTGGTGGGAACTTGTGGCTGAGAAGGCTGCACAGGACTGCCCACAGTCAAGGAGGTGACAATGAGTGTGGAGAGCATGCTCAGTAGAGAGGAAGGGCTGGGGGGGCGGGGCAGAGGCTGGTCTTCCCCTGCCTACCCATGCTCCTCAGCCTGCACGCCCTTCTGCACCCTGACCCCTGAGTGCCTCTCTGCTTTGATCTCATCTACTAGAGCTTTGAAGCCTCAGCCTTGGAACTCCTTCCTTCTGCCAGCTCCCCAGCTGCACCCCAGCACCCCACCTCTGCTCCTTCCCCTCCCTTGACCCAGGCTCTGCTGAGCCCAAGTGTCCTCTCATCGCCTGCCCTCCATCTCGGTGGCACGCTGGCACCGGCCCCGTATCTGCCCGTGCTGGTTTCCTAATGTAGCTGCCCTTCTTCCCACCCCACCACCCCGGAGGCAGGAGATCCAGGCCCGAGAGACACTTAAGCTGGGGTCCAGTTTTCCTGTAGATGGGTCCTCACAGGGGTCCCCACAGAGCAGTGGAGCTCACTAGGGCCGAGCCATGAGGTGGACAGACTGACAGATGGATCCTATGGGGTTGGAGAGAGGAGACCTTGAAAGACCCAGTGCTGCCATCTTTCCCACCCCACCACTCATGGGGAATTGAGGCCTGGCCACGTCGGGGTAGGGTGATAAGGTCACCTTCTTGCTGCCCCATATACACAGCTACAGTGCCCCATGCTGGCATGGCTGCCTGGGGCCTGGGAAGGGAAGGAACCTGTTGGAGTGTGGCACTGAACAGTAATTCTGGAACTCACTGATGGCGGGCGGGACAGTGGTTGGGAGATACCACTTGTCTTGCTCTGTGCCCGCTGTCCATGAGACACAACTGCTCTCATGAGCAATCACAGAAATACAGGGTCTGAAAGGACACGGGGTTACGCAGGAGGTGGTGGTGACCAGCAGCGCACTGATGCGGGGTTACACAGGAGGTGTCGGTGACCACCAGCATATTCGACAGTCATGACGCTCACTGTATCCTGGGGTTACTGTGAGTTCCTTCCATGTCTGCGAGTGCAGAATCACACACACCTGTGCCTATTTCAAGTCGGATGATACAGCAAGCCCCAGGCCAGCACCGGCACACTGTCTGTGTCGGGAGTCTGGTACCCGCAACGATGCTGAAAGTGTTGAAGCTCTAGAGAGACCTTTGGAAACAGCGGTGGACGTTTCACCAAAGAAGGTAGGAGAGCAGTCAATCACCACATGTAGCAAACAAAGCTCAGCCGTTAGCCACCAGGCAAAGTCGAGTTAAAATGGCTGAGATGCAAAACAGAATCCCCGAAAAGACACTGCCAAACCAAACCAAAAACAAGCAATCGGAAAAACATTTAAGATCCGAGTACAATGCTGCACACTCCCACCCTTTTTTTTTTTTTTTTCAAGACAGACTTTCTCTGTGTAGCCCTGGCTGTCCTGGAACTCTCTCTGTAGACCAGGCTGGCCTTGAACTCAGAAATCTGTCTGCCTCTGCCTCCCAAGTGCTGGGATTAAAGGCGTGCGCCACCACTGCCCAGCTGCTGCACCCCTTTAATACATGGGAGGCAGAGGCAGGGAAGACCAGCCTGGGCTCTACAGTGAGACCCACCAGAACAGGTAAAGACTGGTACAACCCAGAATGGGAGGGATAGCAGGAGGGCTTGGTGGTAGGGTGCTTGCTGCTAAGCCGGATGATGCCAGTTCAATTACTCCCACAGGTTGCCCTCTGACCTCCAGATGTGCTTCTACACACACTGGTTAAGTGAAAGTAAAAAAAAAAGTTTAAAGGGGTGACATTTTATTGTGTGCAAATTATACCTCACTAAATAAATCTGACTTGAAAACTGGATCTCGAGAGGGTGGAAGATGGGATGGTCACCATGTCACCTTGTCATCACGAGAGTGACCTATGAGATGACTTGGAGCTAGAACTACGTGAACCTGACTCCCTTGGGGAAAAGCCATCCTGCTGAGGATCGACCAGAAAGAAGCCAGCCAGGGGGGTGAATGGTTCAGTGCTACGTGATGTGCAATAAATGCCGCGGGGGGGGGGGGTCAGAGGGGTGGTGGGGACCACGATGGATGTGCTAGGAACACTTAGGAACGAGAACCAGTTAGAACAGAGGGGAGGGGAGGTACTCAGAGCACTCGGAGGTGTTGAGAACCGGCTGGCCTTGGGATGTGTTCTGAAGGCAGCACCAAGGATTTCCTGCTGGATTGGATACAGAGTGTGAGGGAAAGCGAGGGGGTAAGGATGACATGAAATTTTTTTAGCCTGGGAAGCTGGAAATCCAGCCAGGCACCCCCGTGGGCACCGCTTAGTGGTTTTAGCTGTCTCCCGGGCCTGTGAAGTCAGGGTAGAGGGAGGGAGGCTCAGGTCAGCCCCGCTCCTGGCTCCGGGCTCAGGATGGGCTGTGCATCCTGGTTATTCCATTACACTTTTATTTATGGCCTCACTGGCTTTGTTGTTTCCTTGTCTCCTGTCTGGAGTGAAGGCTGTAAACATGATGGACTGATACAGGATGAAGGAGGCCCAGTCAGAGCTGCCGAGCTGGCCTCTTATCTTGGGCTAGCCCTCCTCGTGTATTACCATGGGATGTCTCCGCAGTCCTGCACATAGACAGGGACTGCTTCTGGCTGTCCACAGGTCTCCCCATGACAGGGTGACCAGATAGATGATTCCCACAGAGAAGTGGCTTTAAAGACTTTTTAAGACTTTGCCTGGTGGCAAGCTTAGCCCCGATCTGCTCACACCCACATCTCAACGTGTGTCCCATTATGCTGTGCCCCAAACACAGCCAGGCATAGGTCGGGACAGACAGGAGGACAGGACATACCACTGGGTCAGTCAGCCCACATCCGGGCAAGGGCTTCTCCTGGAACCTCACATACTTCTCAGGAATCGGAGCCAGCCTGTCTCTCCGCAAAGGCCGGGATGATGGGTCTTTTCTTGTCAGCAGCAGGTGTCTGGCAGCTTCCCAGGATGCCAGCCCCGTGAGTTGGCATAGGAGGAAGTGCTTGCTAGAGTGGTCATTACCCATGCTGGGCTTAGGCTGCCTCAGGTCTCGCTGCTGTTGCTCAAGGCGATTGGGATACCAAGAAGAACAGTGCCAACGGTTCGGCCCTCAGGTCTCTGAGACACCCTGCAGCTCCACGTTCACTGGGCAGCTGTCAACCATTGACTGTCATTTCCGAGCAGAGTCCCTCAGCTCCCACTCAATTCGAAGTCTCCCTGTCCTCTCTGCCTACCTCTTTCCCCCGGGGTTGTACTGAGGCTCGTGGCCTGAGTCAGTTTGGGAAAGGAAGCCTGAGATTCATCCCTTGCATTTTGGATATAGGCAGCCCATCCAGGCGGCAGTCCCAAATAGGCCTGCATCTAGCTTTCTTCCAGAAAAGAAGTGGAGGGTAGAACTGCTGGGAAGGCAAAGGGCTGGAGACCCCAGGGTCAGGAAGGGTTCAGACGAGGTGGTCCAGGACAGGAGGGGCTCAGGTGGGGTGGTCCAGGTGAAGCCATGGTGGATTGGCTCAAGTCTACTGATTCACAAACATCCTCACACATCATCATTGCTGGGCAGCTGGGCACCAGGGCTAGGGCTGGAGACAAGACTGCGAACAAACAGCCTGGTCTGGTCAGCCACAGCCTTTAGTGTGGCAAATGGACAGGATATATGTGCTCAGAGCACTGGAGGCACTGCAGGGCAGAGAGGCACTGTGGCAGCACAAATCCTGAGACGCTGCCAGGCTTGGGAGGTTCAGCATGGAGAGGGGTGGGGGCTGCAGGGAGGGGTGTCCCCTGAGTCCAGTACAGATCTGTCACACCCTTGGCTTGTCCTTGGTCATTTCCCTCACTGTGGCCTCTGCCTCCAGGAGGGCTCAGGCATCTTTCTCCCTGCCCCTCCCAGCCTCCTGGACACTGAGTCTCGTGGCTGTCAGGGCTGCTGGCAGAGGGCTGCCAGCATGTGGCAGGGTTGCTGCCAATGCCGTGGCCCTAGGGTGAGAGCTGACGTCTGTCCAGGAGCAGCTCTCCCTGCCAAGGGCTGAGATTCCCGGCTGCATGCCTTCCCACTCGACACAGGAGCTGGCATCTGCCCCTCACAGAGTCAGCCGCCACCCAGACCCCAGCCTTACCCCCACTTGGCCTGGTGACAGCTGTGGCATTTTATTAGGTACAGGCCTTCTCTCACAGCCTCAAGCCTGGTCAGAACACTCTAAGACAGTTTCAGGCTCTCGCCTCAGGGAACTAGGGAAGGCCCTACAGATAGGAGGAGATCTAGAACCCCCGACTCCAAGTCCTAGCTTCAAGAACAACAGGAGATGCAGATCCAGCCTGGGTGGGTAGCTGGTGTCCCTGGAACATGGGAGAGAGAAGACCCAACTGTGGACAATCCTGTGGAGGGGCTGTAGCCTCAGGTTCCTCAGTTTTCTGTGCTTTAAGGTCAGTGAGTTTCCTCCCACAGCCAGCCTCTGAGGGAGGTCCCCAGGACACAGTCGTGAGGAAAAAGAACACGAGCCCACTCCTGGTGTTTTTATTATTATTATTTTCATCACCACCACCATCATCATCATTACTATTGTTGTTGTTGTTATTTTATGTATGTAGATGCCTTGCTTGCATGTATGTATGTAAGCCACATGTGTTCATGGTGCCCACAGAGGTCAGATCCCCTGGAACTACACGACAGTTACAGATGGTTGTGACTCTGGGGATCAAACCTGGGTCCTGGGGAAGAGCAGTCAGTGCCCCTAACCACAGAGCCCCGCTGGTATTTCTTTGTACATTCTCTCCTGTGGACGTTTTCATGAGACATCACTTGGCAGGGACCACACACGCACTCCCGCAAGTTTCATACATCTATAACATGGCTCCACAAGGTCACACATCCCCACACACGTCATGAGGCTTGGGGGTTATTAAAAATCTGGTTGTGGCCTGCCGTCCTAGGATGCGGACTGCCCTTTGCAAGGCTCTGGTTGGTTGGAAGAAGCAATGAAGGTGGCCAGGGGAGTGACCAATAGCAGCAGACTGTCACCTTTCATACCGTGCTCATTTATAAGGGAATGTTGCTCAGAGCCCTTGGTCTTGGTCTCAGCCAGCTAGAAGTCTGAGAAGAGGAAGCTGAGGGCACTGTGGGCAGCTCCTTTGGAGTCTTGTTAATGGAATATTTCTAGGAGCCTGAGGATGGGCCTGGGGGACAGGTGTGTTCCATTCCCTAGACTCAGGTTTGGGGGGGGGGGGCAGGGACTTCAGGAGTGTTCTTGGGGAATGCGGACACATCAGACATGGAGGGTGGGGCCTTCCTAGGCCTCAGCAAACTCATGCTCATGGATGGTGACCATGTTGGCAGGAGGCTGGGTGGACTCACGGGTACCTAAGGACAAGGACAAAGATCAGCAGGGATCCTGGAAAAGGAACATAAGACACAGCAGAGGACTCCTAAGTACACCTGGCCTGGGAGGAACCACCCTGACACTCTGCCCTTAGCACTGGGCATGCTAATGCCAGGCTGAGACTGTACAAGAAGAGATGGTAGGTAGACTGTTGTTGATTGTTCTGTTTCCCCAAGAGAAACGCCACAGGCTCGGCCTGTTCTCACCCAGGCCCAGGGAGGGAGGGGCAGTGACACTGGCCTCTGGCCTCACCTGTTTGCTCACCACTTGAAAGGGGAGCTGTGACTGTGACAGAAGTTCTAGGATGAGGGCCAGCGATGGGTAGGGATCTGGGCTGTGTCAGGAAAGGTTCCCAGAGGAGCAGGCAAGTCCTGACCCTGAGAAGAACAAGGAACGTGCTGGGTAGAGGAGGCAGCAGCTGGTGAGGCTAGAAGAGCCCAGAGCCTGGGCGATGGAGAGATGTGGTTACCGAGGGCTGGAGGCCTGGGATAGTTTGCCTTGATCCCAAAGCAACAGGAAGCCACGGAGCAAGTCTATCCTGGGTTAGTAATCTTGGGTTGAAATATCACCCTGGCCACAGAGAGAAGAATTTGGAATGGATGAAGATAGCAAAAACACTTGTTGGTTGTCTCCAAGAGGCAAGACACAGGCCCCCCCTAACTGAACAAAAACAAGTTAGAACCAAGCAGTGGGATTTTAGAGTCACTGAGGAGGTGGGGCCCCAGGGCTTCAGTGAGGTGTGTTGGTGCCAGGATAGTTATTTAAGATGGCATTAACGGGCCTTGGCAAAGCAAGGAGTTGAGTTCAGCATTGGGTGGTCTAGCTGGAAGTTCTAGAAATACCCAGAATAGACTTCTGAACACTGGGATGGGGCCCAGTGAAGAGGCCTCAGCCCAGGACAGGGTTCTTCGAAGCCTTGGTTGGGGCTAGAAAGGCACAAACAAAAGTCAGGAGGAGGCAGGGCAGGAAAAGAAAAAACTAAACCAACCAATAAATCAACCAACCAACTAACCAACCAACCAGCCAAACAACCAAACAACAAACAACGAGCCAGACAAACAACTAACCAATCAATCAACCAAATAACCAACAAATCAACCAACTAACAGACCAAACAAGCAACCAATCAACCAACCAATTAACCAACCAATCAACCAACCAATTAACCAACCAATTAACCAACCAACCAACCAACCAACCAACCAACCAACCAACCACAAGAGTTGATTATAAAGTCCTTAGATCTGTCACGGTCACAAGAGAGAGCAGAGAGAGGCTGTGGACAGAACTGGGGACAGTCTTGCTGGACACACATGGTTCATTTTCCCAGATGAAGAGTGTTCTGGAGATGAACCATAGACAGTTAGCAAGACGCTGACTTGTCACCAAACTAGGCACTCGGCACAGTTAAGGTGACAAATTCAGTGCTGTGTGTATCTTAATCTTACCATGATTAAAAAAGAAAGAACCAGGCGAGAGCTCAGAAAAAGCAGTTTCCAGGAAGAGGAGGGAAGCACTTCCTGGGGTGACCTGCTGCATACTGAGGGAAGGATTTGCAGGTGAGGCCAGGGCAGGGCAATTCTGAGTCCAGCTGTAAGGAGGCACATGGACATGCAGTGACAGTGATGGGGCTGGCAGCAAGGAATGAGGGGAAGAGAGGACCAAGAAGCCAGTGTCAAATGTCACAGGTTCAAAGCAGCCAGTAACCCTGCCCTGAGGCTATCTCTGATTTGGCATTTTGGGGGGGGAGAGTTTCCCCTCTCTGTAGTACCCTAGATCAGGAGGCCCTTGAGGAATGGGCTAGGTATATTTCCTCCCCGGGGTGTGTGTGTGCTGTTCTCCCCCCCCCCCCCCCCGTACCCCATTCGTGCTGCCCGAGTCTCTGCTTCCGGCCGTTCTCCAGTGTGGACAACCTGAAGTCATCCCTGAGACCTGAACAGAGGTCCTGAGACCTCTCCTGCCACCTCTCTGTAGCCACCACCAGCTCCACCCCCATCACACACACACACACACACACACACACACACACACACACACACACACACACACGTGCGCGCTCAGGACAAGGCCTCCTCACAGCTTCTTTGCCCCTCCCTCAGTACCCACATTACCCCTCGGCACAAGAACAGATCCCAGACCAGGTCATGTAAGTCATTTATTTGTTTGAAAAATAATGTATTCCATTTATCCACGAAGTCTAGTGAGAAGTGCTCATTTACCTCAAACAATGCCTGGCTCGGACGCATGCCCTCCCTCCTTCCGTCTCCGTCTACTCTCTTCGCCCCTCCATGCAGGTCTAGAGAAGGAGGCCATGCTACGCCAAGGACTTGGGGCTAGTTTGCTCCTCTCCTCAGTCTGCAGCCAGCCCGGGCACCTGTCTTAAGGCTCCACGGCCATCTGCATATTCGAAACCACAGCCTCTTTCCGGCCAGCTGGGATGGCAGCCCTGCCAGCCCCAGGCCACATTCCTGCCCATGCAGCCTGAAGTGAGTGCCAGGGAGGGCCACACATCATCTCTTCAAGCCTCGAGAGCAAAGTGCAGAACTACAAAAATAAGATTTCCACTCAGAAGTATCACCAGGACAGTTAAAACCAGCCCCCCACACTGGGCTCAGCGGGGACACCGCCTCAGGGGCAGGTGGGGCGGGAGCCAGCTGCCACCAAGGGAACTGAGGTGACAAGAAGAAACATAATACTTGACTCGCCCGCAGTGCCCCTCCTCGGCACTGCCAGGAGCGTCCAGCCCTCCACAGCTCCGCGAGGTAGGTAGGAGCAGCCAGCCTGCAGTGGGCAGGTGCGACTGAGGTGGCCTGTGAGGTGGGTGCCCCCAGCCGAGGGTGGCTCTGCTGGAGAGCTAGACTTGGGCAGCCAAGCCCCTGCCTGCTCAGGCTCCACCAGCCTGTCACTTCAGCAGGGACGATGGTAGTCTACTCTAGAAGATTTGCATATGCTAAATAGGATTGTCAGCAGCTGAAGAGGTCATGGGGATAATTGGACTTATAAAATCGTTTTTTTTTTTCCCTGAAAAAGCCTTCTCAGAAGACACCTGGGATAGTCAGACCCTGGGCGGGGCCCAGATGCCACACTGCCTCCTTTCCCAGTGGGATGGATGGCTTGTCCCCTTCCAGGGCACAGAACCAGGCCTGACCATCCAGGGCCTTTCTCCTAGGCAGGGCCAGGCTACCCTCCCACTTCCACAGTGTCTGAAGAGGAGTTGGAGCCCCAGTGGGAATCCTCTTCACGCATGGTCAGAGGCAGAGACCCCAGGGAAGCCTGGGAAATGGAGACTGCTTCCTTTGCTGTGCAGCTGCCACAGCCGGACACAGTCCAGCGGCCCACGCGGAACAGCCTTCTCTCCCCTTGGCCTTTGGACGGGGCCTGCCACATAGCAGGAGCAGGCCGTGTGCCTGACTGTACGTGGGGCTGCCTCCCTCGCACCCTCGGGCTCCAACATTAATACTCTTACGGGAGAGGAAGGAAGGAAGGGCGGAATTCATCTCTGAGACCAGGGGCAGCTCTCTGGAAGCTTTCAGTCTTTATAGCACTGACCTCACGTGAAGCCAGACTGAAAAAAGGAGATTGGAATCCTGGGGACAGCAGGAGAACAGAGTGAATTCCACTAGAAGAACCCCACATATGGGGGCCAGGAAGGAAAACCTGTCTCCCTTGGAGCCACTGACCACATCTGCCTGAGGCAATCTTGGGCCCCTGCAGCCTATGCCCCGCCCCAGTGTGTGAAGTGTGTGTGTGCGCGCGCACACACACACACACACACACACACACACACACACACGTGTATGAGTGAAGTGCTTAGGCCTTCCCGGCTCCTCAGCCCAGGGGACAGGGACCACAACCCTTCCCCTGGGTGCGAAGGAGCCCACGGTAGCTTCGAGAGCAGAGTTCTGGCACCTCCACTGACGCTTGCTCAGGGTTAAGAAGAGGCAGTGTGAACCGCTGCAGATGTTCATGGAAAAAGATGTTCTTTGCTCAAGTAAAAAAATATCAAATATAATAAATCTATGAAAGCTTGTTCACAACATGTACAGTGTGTTTCCCATTCCACCTCATAGGCTGGGACAGAGTTGCTATTCAGAGCCATGTGGTGCTGCCTGGCCAGACCCGCCTACTGGGGTATACCAGGCCTCTACCGGCCGGGGTTCCACCAGCTGCCTCTAGCTTCGACACAGAGACACAGAACTCTGCCTTGTGGTTCCTCCACCTGGAGGCTCACCTGTCACCTCCAGAGCTAGTTAGGCCTCAGCCGACACTGGTTTCAACTGCATAACGTTTGTCAGGATACCACAGGGTACGTCTGGCCAGCGGGTGACCAGGTTCACACTATAGACTCTCGGTCCCTATCCGGAGACGGAGGGAAGTCTGCAAGATCTTCGCTGCGGCTATAGTCTGACGCACGCACTGCAAGGTTATCACTGGTGGCCCTCGTGACGCTGTCGTAGGACGGGGGGAAGGACGTGGAGGAGACGGAGGAGCTGGAGAGTGGACCACTGCGCCGGGAGAAGTTCTCGTTCATCATGTAGGCAATGAGGCCCTCCCGCTCGGGGGCGTCCTCATCAGAGAGGCCGCTGCTGCCCGCCTGCTGGCGGAAGAGGAAGGAAGCGTGCTTCACCGAGCGCTGCAGCAGGTGCCTCCGGAAGGCCCGCTGGATGACCGTGGCCGACACCTCCTCGTGTTTGCGCCGCAGGGTGGTGGTGATGGGCTCATAGGAGATCTTGGAAGGATTGGCCGCCATGAACTTCTCCTCCATCTGGATCTTCAGGGCGTCCATCTCCCCGGACTCCCCGAGCACCCTCTTGGTGAAGGCAAACAGGATATCCATACAGTGGATCCGGTCCCCGCTCACCATGGGCAGGTCCATGTTGATGAGGCTGATCTGGTTGGGCTTGGCGATGCGGAGCGGCTCAGACAGGGCATCGGCAAAGTCAGACAGGGCCAGATACTCGATGAACTGGGTAGCCTCCGGGTCGAACTTCTCCCAGATCTCGTAGAACATGTCGAAGTCATCCTCGCTCAAGGGCTCTGTGCTCTCCTCCGTGGCCACGCTGAAGTTCTCCAGGATGATGGCGATGTACATGTTGACCACGATGAGGAAGGAGATGATGATGTAGGTGGTGAAGAAGAGGATGCCCACTGCTGGGCTCCCACAGTTCCCCCGGGAGCCATTGCTGTTGGGCAGGTTGGGGTCGCAGTAGGGGGGTCCTGTGTTGAGGATAGGGCTGAGGAGGCCGTCCCAGCCAGCCGACGTGGTGATCTGGAAAAGGCATAGCATGCTGTTGGCAAAGGTCTGGAAGTTGAACATGTCGTCGATGCCGGCCTCCCACTTGACATAGGCAAAGTTGGCCATGCCGAAGATGGAATAGATGAACATCACGAGGAAGAGGAGGAGGCCGATGTTGAAGAGGGCGGGCAGGGACATCATGAGGGCGAAGAGCAGTGTGCGAATCCCCTTGGCTCCGCGGATCAGCCTGAGGATGCGGCCGATCCTGGCCAGACGGATGACGCGGAAGAGTGTCGGGGAGAAGAAGTACTTCTGGATGATGTCGGAGAGGACGGTGCCTGTGGGGAACAAGCAAGACTAAGTGTGTCTGTAAAGGGCAAAGCCCTTCCAGGAAGACCAGGTCACTGGGACGTTCTAGGACTTGGCTTCCTCTTGCCTCTATGATCCTGGAGATGAAGACCTGTATTTTGCTAAGTGGTTCCTCAGCTCTGTTATTCTAACTGTAAGGACACACCCGTACAGTGGATGTCTACCAAGACACTATACATGGGCTCTGAAGCCAGAGGGTCCCAGCACTGCAGCAGCCTAGCAAGACCCAGAGCTCAAGGCTTCTAGCTCCTCACTATTCAAAGCATGCTCTGAGGATTAGCAACCTCGGGCTCTCCTGGACGCCCACTGGAAATGTAAAGCTTCACCCCACCCCGCCATCTCCTCCTAACAAATGCAGACACTGCAGGTGCATGCAAAGGGCCACACACACTGGCATAGTGTCTCTGTAACAGTTCCCATCACTCTCTGGCTCTGGTCTTTTCCACTTCGGGGTCTCTACTTTAAGGACACAGGTATATTATAGGAGAAAGAGTGAGGTAAACTTGGGGGTGCAGGGACCTCTCCCGGCTCTGTCATGAGTGCTGAGGGTTGGCATGTGCCAGGAGCACTGGGTTACGCCTCTTTCAGTCTTCATCAGACTTCCCAGAACCCCAGAGAAAGCCAGCCACAGGCAACATCTCCCTCCCAGAGGGAGCTGAGAGAAGCTAACTGGCCCGAGTGACAGGCTGGGACAAGACCCAGACACTGTGGCTCCATGAAAGCTCTTAGCCACACTCTGGGTTGGTCCAGCACCAGGACCAGCAGGTGACTATCCTGTACCTCCCAACGCCTCTGAGACACCAGTGGTCTAGCCTAGCTGACACTCTGTGTCTCCTACACTGCTTTCCAGCCTCATGGGGGGCACACTGCCATCCTTACCTCCACCTGGGGCCTTAGGACATTCCTGAGCCTACCTCAGGGTCCAAATGCCTGCTCACCACTGCAGTGAAATGAGAACCTGCCCTGACCTCTGGTGGATTTGCCAGAGAGAGGTACATGACATTTATGGCAGAAAAGCAAAGTCAGAATGACCCAAAAGGCAGATGTGTGCTTATGGGAACGTGTGTGTGTGTGTGTGTGTGTGTGTGTGTGTGTGTGTGTGTGAAGTATTGATCTGTAAGTACAGCAACAAAGACAAAACATACAGGGTCAAATTAGACTTCATTAAAATTAAAACAAAACAAAACACTTGCGGCTTCAATGAGCATCACAAAGAGAGCAAAGCAGAGAAAGGGAGGACATATTTTTGATTTGTGTATTTGATAAGGGATTGGAATCCAGAATAGATAAAGTGCTCTTACAACATGGCAATAAATATGATAAATTACTCTAATTTTAAAAAAAAGAATAAAAGTTTCAAAATAGCTACTCTCTACGCAAGATAAACAAATAGCTAGTAAACACAGAAAAGACATTCGGTGTCATTAGCCACCAGGGAGTTAGAAACCCAGACACTAGTGAGGTAGTGCCATATCACCACGATGGCGTAAGCATCATTAAAAACCCAGCCTTGTGGCGGTGAGGGGGTGGGTTAATGGGAGCTCTGACCGCTGATGGTGACTAGGTGAATAGTGTGACCGCTTTGGAACATGGTTCGGCAACTCTTAAATATTTCAGACCAATGGTTACCAGGAGATGAGGGGGTGTGGATATGGAGAGAGGCTGCCTGCCAAGTGGGTTTTCTAACATTGTATACTACTGATGGTTTCTCAGTTCTGTGTGACAATCATCAAGCCAATGGCAGACTGCAGTGTAGATGCTCCTACGGGGTCACAGTGCTCAGTGACCTGGTAGCTGTCTTTGTGTTAGGTAAATTCTGTGATGTTCACAAAATGATGAAATCACCTAATGACACATTTCCCAGAACATCTACCCAGTTAAGCAATGCCTGATGACATCGAAACCCACAGAATGCACACTGTCAAGTGAATTTTAAGTTAACCTTCTGTGAGTTTTATGGTACATGAATCACATCTCGATAAAGCTGTCACGTAAGAATTTGGATTCTAGTTGAGTGGTGGTGGCACACGCCGTTAGTCTCAGCACTTGGGAGGCAGAGGCAGGTGGATCTCTGAGTCTGAGGCCAGCCTGGTCTACAGAGTGAGTTCCAGGATGGCCAGGGCTACACAGAGAAACCCTGTCTAGACCTCCCCTCCCTCAAAAAGACTTTGGGGCTGAACAGACATGGTGAGGACTTTTTCTGTGTTAAGCGCTCGTCCCCTGTTGTCCCCCCTCAGGAGAACTGCAGGAGGCAGACGGTTTTGCAACCTGGCACAAATGTTGGACTGTAGAGTTTTCCATCCCCAGAAATGATTGATGTCTTCTACACTGTCAGGTGATCTACCTCTCATTCTTAGGGCCTGACTTGCCTCTTCTCCCTTCCGCCTAGGCTGCAAGCGTCTGTTTGGAGGGTAGGAGAGTCTCTGTAGTCACCATTCCTTTTTCTAGCCTCAACCTTAAAGTTTTCTGAGTAATCACAGAGCTGTGTCCTAAGGAGGGTAGGGTCAGGATGGGATACTGAGTTCTCTTCAGGTAGACGTAGGCCTGAATGGGCCCTGTCAGACAAGTTCTGTCTAGAATGATGTGTAGTCTGTGCATGTGTGCACAAGCATGCACGTGAGGGGTTGTACATATGCGTGGTGTAGATGTGTGTGCTTGCGTATGCTTATGTGTGTGTGCATGTGCATGCTTGTGTGTACTTATATGTATGCATGTGTTTGTATGCACGTATGTGTGCTTGTGTGTGAGCGTATGTGTGCTTATATGTGAGTGTGTGTGTGTGTGTGTGTGTGTGTGTAAGGGGGAGTTGAGGAAGACAGAGAGAGTGAATGAGGAGCTAAGACACTAAGTAGAGCACAGAGGACTGGAACAGATACATGGCCTGGGCAGGACTTCCCCATCCAGCCATCTTGTATACCCACCAACAATGGAGAGAATGACGACCACGAAGTCAAAGATGTTCCAGCTGTTGGTGAAGTAATAGTGGCGCAGGGCAGCCATCTTGACAATACACTCGCCTGTGAAGATGGCCACGAAGAGCAGGTTGATCTTCGCCAAGATGTTGACCTTCTCAGGACTCTGGTCATCCGTCTCCACCATCATTGTCACCATGTTTAAACAGATGAGGAACATGATGGTGACATCAAAGGCCTGCTTGGTCACAATGTCGAATATGAAACCCTGGTACTTGTTCTGGAAGAAGAGGCGAGGGGCTCAGCGCACAGAGATCCTAGAAAACTCCCCAGTCAGCCCAGACAACTTACATCCTATTCACCCTCTGTGAGATTAGATGCCCCCCACACAGTACATGTACAGGAGGAGACCATGGAGGTTGACCAGATGGCCCTCCAGCCTGTGTACTCCATCCCCTCCAGGTAGAGGCTGAGCCCCAGGATCCCACCAGGCCACCCCGATGCACCTTCAGGAAGATATCTACCCTGAATTTCAACATACCATCCATGTGCTATTCTTTGGTCTCACAATCTGGAGATTCAAGGGCAAATCTAAACTTCAATCCTAGCAGTTGTATATGCCTCCAGATCAACATATTTTTGCCATGTTATCTTATGGATTAGATGTTATTTATTCTGTGGGACTATAAAAGGCAGTCTGTGGCCTAGTTGAGTGAGGCTTACTCCGGAGACCCAGTAGAATATTCTATAAGGAACGGAACCAGTGAGCCATGCTCCCAGACACTCAGGCTCCTGACACCAACTCCATACTCCTGACTCCTCAACTCCATAATCCTGTGGCCATCAGTCATATGTAGGGCCAGGCCCCTAGTGTTCTGGCTGGACTCCACCCCACAGTCATCTGGCTACAGCCAGGTTTTCCCCGCCCCACAGTTACCTGGCAAGAGCCAGATAGCCCAGCCCACTATAAAAGGGGTTGCCAGGCCCCTCCTAGCTCTGTTGCTTTTTTTCTCTTGCCTTTATGCTCTTGTCCCTCTGTTCCCGCTTCTCTCCCCATTCTTCTCCCCTCTTTCCACATGGTCATGGCCAGCTCTCACCCCTCTATGTCTTTTTTTTTCTTTTCCTACTTCTCTATAATAAAGCTTTGAAACCACGGACTGTCTCTTCTTATCAAAACCCACTGCGTAGGAGCAATGGAACAGGCCTCAGCGTCTCTAGCCACCAGACTGGACCAAAGACTCTCCCACCCAGCCAGGCTTCCTCCACAGGTGCACGGGAGCCCACCATCCCTTTACAGGTACTTGGGCTCCGCCCATTTTCCCTACATTATTCTATTGAATAAAATTTCTTTATATCATATCTGTATGTTTCTAAAAACATCTTATTTTTAAAATGAGCACGTGTGTGCCTGCATACAAGTATGCACACACGAGTGCAGGTTAGGTGCCCACGGGATGCAGAAAATATTACTGGACTCCTGTAGCTGGAGTTCCACGCAGCTGTGAGGAAGCTGCCTTGCGTGGGGGCTGGAAGCTGAAGGCAGGTCCTCTGCAAGAACAGTATACAATTTCAACCACCGAGCCATTCTCCAGCTCTCCTATGTGCCATTATTCGTAAGCAAGACCAGATTATTCGAAGGAAGAGAGAGGATTAAAAATAATGTTTGGGGCTGGAGAAATGGCTCAGTGGTTAAGAGCACTGACTGCTCTTCTAGAGGTCATGAGTTCAATTCCCAGCAACCACATGGTTGAGATGGTGGCTCTCAACCATCTGTAATAGCATCTGATGCCCTCTTCTGGTGTGTCTGAAAACAACCACAGTGTACTCATATAAATATAATAAATAAATCTTAAAAAAAAATTAATGTTCACTCCCCACCCCTTCTGTTTGGCACCCCCAATCTAGGAAGGAATAGGGTGAGTATGGAGGAGAGGGAAGGTTTGTCCATCTGGCTTATGGCTTAGGGTCAGCTCACCTAAGGACTTTGTACAAGTCTCCCTTTTTCTGTTTGCTTGTTTTTAGGACAGTGTCTCAATATGTAGCCCTGGCTGGAACTGAACTCAGAGCGATCCTCCTGCCTCTGCCTCTCAAGTATTGAAATTACAGGCAGGTACCGCCATGACCCAACACCTCATCTCATTTTCAAGAAGAATGGCTTGACGGGGCAGAGGCTCCAGCACCACCCTGGCCCCACTCAAGGGGGACATATCCAGTTCTCCGAGGAGCCTAGCGTTCTGAGAATGAGACTGAGTGCGGGGAGGGATGTGAATGCCCCCTGCACTGCCTGGGAAGAACATGTACCCCTGAAAGGAAGGAGGGGCCCACTGGAGGCAGCTGAGTTCCTGTGAGTATGCAGTGTGGCCTAGAAGTCACCACCTGCCCTCACGCCTTCCCCATATCTGCATGAGGCTCGGACTTCAGTGTCGGAGAGCAATCCCAGGGTGTGTCTCAGCCGGGCGGCAGCCTGAAGAGCCCCTGATGGGAGGCTTCTTCGATGGAGGAGCCCAGGGCTCCCGTTAGACCCTCCCTGACTCTACCAGGGATCCCGGCTCACCAGGGGCCGTGGGATGGGCTTCTGGGGTTTCTTGGAGCCCAGCTTCTTCATGGCATTGTAGTACTTCTTCTGCTCCTCCGTCATGAAGATGTCCTGGCCCCCTAAGTATAGAAAGACAGCACCCGCATAATTCTGGGGCTCTCAGGCCCTTGCTTCCTGGGTGAAGGGACCAGGCTCAACCCCTTTGTAATTTCCTGTCTCAAGGGTATATTTGGAGAGATTTCCCCCCAAAATATGCCTTTCCGGGGTCCCCCATCCCTGTTCTCTGGTTTTGTGACCTGCAGATCCAGTGTCACCTGACCCTCTCCTTGGCTCAGCTCAGGCAGGCCTCGGCTCCTCTCTGAGCATCAACGGCTTCTCTGGTGCATCTCCTTAGGCTGCCCTCTCCACAGCCCCACCCATGACTCTTGATTGCAGATTGGGTTAAGAGTTCACATTCTCACCCCTGAGTCTCTTTGCTAGGTGAGGGCAGGCGGAGACCCGCCAAAGTCCCCTCTGTTCCTCATGGCCACCTCCGCACCCCTCCCCACCTGATTTTATCTGAATAAAGAAGAGGCTCATCCCCAAGGTCTGATGGGGGCCTCTGGCTCTCCGTCCTCCTCTGCCCCTCCCCCTCAGGCGGAGCCAATAGTCTACGTATCTTTTTCTTCTGCTGGTTGAAGTTATCAATGATGACACCAATAAACAGGTTGAGGGTGAAGAA